>NW_023595962.1:17170938-17261961 GCF_011947565.3 Pollicipes pollicipes
CTCTCTCTCTTTCCCTCTCCCTCTCGTTTTTACGTTTTGTTGCCTGAGAAATCACTCTGATGTAAGGTGGTGTGAGCAGGAAGGAAAAGCCACATGTTTTCCATGAAGTGTGGGGGGGGCGACACTAGCAGATCGCCTGCAGATCACTATGCCTTCATGGTCATGATGCTCAAAACTGCATTCATTCTGAAGTTATCTAGCACGCAATAATTGTACAATTTCCAAAAAACATGGATGTTCGCATCTCGCGTGGTGATCTACTGGTAGAAAGGCTTTACACCAGTTTAATGTTTCCCGCCAGCACTACTCAACATCAGGGTTCACGTTTCCTATTCCGCTCGGAGGGGAGGGGTTCTAGCCCCCCCCCCCCCCACCCTCGAAATCTGGTTACAGACCCCAACTATGAAAAAAGTGGGCCAGATTCAGGGAGAAACCCGTTTGTTGATGAGTTTTTGGTTAGGTTTCAATTTTTCACAATGGTTAGCCACCCCACTCCACCCCCTTCTCAATTCGCTTAACTGCAGCCCTGCTCAATACATGCAATAAGATGAGAATGGTGCACCCCCACTCAGGGGTAAATTAAAACAGATGAGGTAAAAAGCACGTTTGCCCCTCCCTCCTTCGACATTTACAGAGGTTGCAACGCTAAGACTGCCACGCGACCACCAAGTTGGAAGAATTTGCATTGCCCCTCATAACGCCACGCATCTAAATGCGAGCAGCCTCATGCACCGGAAAACAGAGCAGATAAAATAAAAAGGTGTACTCCCACTCAGTGGTGCGTGAGAGCAGATACGGTACAAAGCATGTTAACTCCTTCCCCTTCATATCCACATAGGTTTTAACGCTCAAACTGCCACACCGCCATCAAGTTGAAATAATTTGCACTGTCCCTGATACTGCTGTGCACCTGAGTACGAGTAATTTCATGCACTTAAAAAACAGAGCTTCCTATACAGAACACTAATCAGTGGTCAGTGCTTACCATATCGTGACAGTCAACAGGCACAACACGCAGTAATTTCGGACGTCCCTCGATCGTAAGTAACCGTAGGACGCCCCACTTCCACGGCATTCTAACTCGCGGCCAAAGTCTGCCAGAACAATCAGTAGTGATGGGGACCACACATGTGCCCGGCAAAATGGCATTATTGTCAATGTTTTATCATTATTAAACATCTGAAGGCACAGAAAAATAGCTGTTTTTATTGGTTATTAAATGAATTAATTGTATCGTGTGAAATAAATACTACATGTTGCATTCGAGGCGACAATGTGATCAGCATACCTCCATTCAAAGATGAAGTTACGCGTCAGAGCCGAAAGACGAGAAACCTCTCCATCGGATTTGTGTAAATTGCCTTAGGCCACACACCCACACACACCCACATCCACACCCACACCCACACCCACACCCACACACACACGCGGGCGCGTGCGCGCGCACGTACGCCCGCGCACGCACGCATGCCCGCACGCAAGTGCGCACGCACGCACGCATGCACAAATCTTTTTCACATAATTATGAAATATATGCCACAAACGCACGTACGTCAATATGTCGGGAGACACCCGATAACGCGAAGTTTCTACGTCAGTATTTCCAAAACATGATAACTGAGGAGTTCCAGGTAGCACACGTACCAAAACCTGTCAATTGTCTTACGCAAACCATGTAACTCAATAGCCTGTAAAAGATCATGAATTTTGTAAACATGTGCAACTCCTGACACGAAAAGGACTGAAATAATCACGCATGCAAGTTCCAATATCCTAATGTAAGGCACACGGCACCATGCTAAAGACTACACCTGACGTAGGTGGCTGGGCCGCGTGGCTTCGATCCACTGCATCACAAGTCAGAAGGCGTTTCGTTACAGGACATCAGTGCTCAAAACAATCAGCACACAACCATTGCTGGACTATCTTACCTGGACAACAGCGCTTCCAATCAACATTTCACGGTGGTCTTTGCGAGTTTAACCTCTCAAAGTCACCGATACTTAGCAATTCGCATACTCTAGGTCCACGTTGTATTGTGCCGGTACTAAGATATGCACTTAAGATTTACGGTATGTTACCATGTATGCCATTGGTGCGCGCATGTGGTCTTCTTCCTCCCCTCATTGTGTGTGCACGCTCTCGGTGAACGTGTTTCCCCAGTTGTTCATTAAATAAGCCTAAGTGCTATGCATTTTTTTCTTACATACAATTCTATTTGAAAAAGACCACAAGACATTTATTGTACATCTGTGCGTACAGAACCATACACCACGTATTGTGTATTCTGCTCTTCCCTGCACATCTCAATGTTGATCGATTGAAACGCGCATGACAAGTGTGATGAAGTTTTTAAGACAAGTCCTTTTTATATCGCCTTCGGCGAAGAAGTCTGAGATAGGCTGGTTCCATGGGCCAAAACGCGTACCATCGACCATGCCGAACTATGCAGCACATGCATGGACCAGCCTCTCACTACCCGTATCACGTCAGGAATTCGCAACCAAGAGACACGCCGCAAGCTTTTGGCACTGCGCCCATTCCCGTCACTGGAGCAGGTCATCGACGTATCTCGTTCCGAGGAAGCGGTTCAGGCAAACGACGAGGTGCTAAGCGACACTCGGGATCCGGCAGGGCAACACAGCGCATCGTAGAAGCGATACTCGAGAACCGACAGGGCAACACTGTGCATCGCAGAAGCGACGCCCGGGAACCAGCAGGGTTACACAGCTCATCGTAGAAGCGACACTTTGGAACCGGCAGCTTCTTGCTTGTCCGCCACGCTGGCGTCACGCCACATCACGTAAACGTGAAATGGTCGTGACAGGTTACTAATGGTGGCGCGCCGAATAGGGACCGAATGGTAGTGAGCCCATGATGGCCCATGAAATTCCTCGGTCCTCTTTGGCGCGGAAGGCTGGTGAATGGATAAGCATGGTCCGTGGTGGTGTGCCTAATGGTGACCGAATGGTAAATGGACCGAAGGCCAGTGAGACTGCACATTCCGTTAGGGCGCGGGTGGCTGGTAACTGCGGGTATTGCCTGAAGGAAGGATTTAACGGGAATATTCCACAGTTAAGCATTTTGAGGCAAGCATCAGGTATCATGAAATTAGTACACTTATAACCAATGGTACGCTTTTAAGCGGAAGTGACTGCTCTAGCAACAAAAGTTCTACGTTCAAGAAATGTTTTCCTCAATACACCGATGTTTGATTCGTAAAGGAACGTAAGCTCGCACAACATTCTTTAAGAGCCAGTTGGCGGCCGTTATGTCTGGAAATCGTGCTCATCAACGCCAGATATGAACGTCCGGACAAATATATTTCGGTTGGCCTTGAGCGCATCATGGCCAGCGTAATGGCGGGATTTGAAAGATGCTATTTTGACGTCATGGATGCGTGAGTAATCTTGAAATAGTCTGCTCGATATGATTTGCGCATCTTCGCAGGGATGTAGCTCAGAAACGAGAGGGTTTAAGTTTAAGAAGGCAGGGCTTGAAATGCACTAAAGGATCTTCGGGATGACTATTTCAGTTCTAAGTCTTACACGCACGTAGAACACTATCTTTGAGAGATGTGGGCCACACTTGCGAGAATCGTAAGATGCCCTCCGGCATGGAACCCATGACACAATTTTTTCATTTTGTTTCCGTTCAGCAAAAAAACAAAACAATGTCGTCGCCTCTCGCTAGACTGCGTGTTCGGTACCAACACAGAAACACACTATAGCCAATCCAAATCTCTATGAATATGGAAATATGCTTGATGTAGTGGCATGTCCGGTGACGTCATTAGGGGCTTTGAGCCTTTATAATTTGACTCACGTCGGGACGCCGTGACGGCATCAACGGCGTCTACAGCAACGTGGCCGGCAACAGGCCCATTTCGCTGAAGCACGAGTGGTTCAAGAGGCACCAGGGTGGGTCCTGACACAGCTGCATGGGGATAGATAGCGATGGCACGCAGACATTAAACTACGGCATGTCCTACCCCAACGTCTGCCAGGATGAACTGTACCGAGCACCGTTATATGGCTGTGTTGGCCCAGACAACTCATGGACGACCGGGGCCCAGTTTGAGAAGGTGAAACTTCCGCTTGTTCTTCAGCTGACGCCGTTTTAACCTGTATGTTTTCGAGGAGGAACCGAAGCATACCTGAATGTGGCTGGCAATCTTGATTCGTCAATAGTAAGTGAATGATAAATTAAGGAAATTGTTCATGGTTTTGTGTCACTACGCGGTTAGATATACTATGTCTTGCGTTGCACTTCTGCCTGGTAAATCACGAGACGGTACTCACCTCCATGAAACGGAAACAGCTTACATTCGTTTCTCAATAATAAGAATAGCCTTATTCGCAAATAACAGCGATATACAAGCATGAGTAAGGACGGAAGACCAGCTCAAGTTTCATCAATTCGTCTATCTCAAAGAGACATGAAAACTAGGGCGTGTCAATCAAAGACGATTTGCTTCCGTTTCACCCTGCTCGACTGCAGGGTTGAAAAATGGTTTAAGCAGCGACTGAAAACGCGTCCTTGAACCCATCAGACACCTGTGTGGGGACGCCGGCTAAGACTTCCTTACCATGAAATCTCTTTTTGATGAATATTGTCTTTCAACACAGGGGCGATGACTGACTTGCGGTACAACTCCCTGGATTCTTGCCTGTACTAGAGCTATTGGTCAGTTCAAGCAGGCAAATATGGCACGTAAATACCGCAAATGAGATCGGAGTAATTTGAAAATGCGAAATTATTGCTCTAACCCCGACCCACACTGGATGGAGTTGGGTTATGCAATCTGAATGATGTTCTCGACTGGTGGAAAGATTACACCAATTTTCAGTGCTAAATCGGAACATCCAGGATATTGGATGCGGGATGACTGGCGCGTGCCCCCTGAAATCCTCACCCAAATGATGACCTTCCGCTGTTGCGTACCCACTGACCTACTCAATGATCACAGCGTGTTGTAGAATAAGCATCTGGTAGGTTGCGTGCTGACGGCACAGCAGTGTCCTAGAAGTGCCGACTTTGGGTGTAATACAACACCTTATGAGGAGCAGTTTTTCACTCCTTTTCCCCATATTTTATGTAAATCTTTCACTCCTGTCTGACATTGACTAATCGCACATGCCAAACCCCTATTTCCCTTTCTGAGGTTGTCAGATGTCATCCAAAACCGAGACCACTTGAAACCACCAAGCATAAGCGAGACTCCGCAGAACCTGGACATCTATGGCTATGTCGTGCCTCACATACATCTGAATCATGTCTATGCATGCACAGAGCAAGGGCGCCAGGTACCTCCAAGCGCAAGAACCCCAGCGACCCCAGCCGCTTGCACGCATAAGTTTGGTTTGTTTACAAAATGTATCGCAATCTGCGGCTGTGCGCCAAACGCAAGGTTTTCACGCATCCCTTTTTTTCTTTTTTTTTTGGTCTCACCACCACAATACAAAAGCAGAGCCTGCAGCAAACACCAGCAAGGCCTGGTAGATAATTTTACTCCACGTTCTTTTTTTTCCCGAGGAAACTTGACCACTAAAATGCTCACTTCCGAAATGCATGAGTGAAAAGTTCAAGAAATGTCTTTTAACTTAAACTTACTAGATGAATATCACCATTTGAGCACTTATATTAACAGATTTTAAGCCAAATCAGCTGATTACAAAATTTTGCGAGAAAATTACCAGTCTTTCTAATTGTTTAGCTACTTATGTTTTTCTTAGTATCATACCAGTGTGATACCACTTTATTCTTTCTTCCTTTTCGATCGTCTATAGAGGTACCATCTGCTGCTTAAAAGGTTGACCAATTTCCCTGCAAGATGCTCCAACTGCAAGCTTGTACGTATTTCATACATAAATTGGATTAATTCTCCAGCCACCCAAACATGTTTGATATACACTCAAGCGTGAACAATTCACAGGGAATGAAGGAGACAATTTGAAGCACGGAACTTCCTTTTACCGCTATTTTTACCTTCTTAAACCTCCGGTTAACTGTTTTCTTGGTTCATGGCGGTGCTAAATAAGGATAAATCCAAGCTTTTCGAGTGCCTGACTTACCAGGCTACCTGGCAAGGCTCAGAATGGCCTTGCCCAACGCTGCCTCTGTATGGCAGCATTGAAGTATGCTGCCATTTGGAGCCTTGGGACATACCTGACGCAGCTAATACAGAAGTGTTTGATGGCCAACTTCTGCTCTCTGGAGATGTTTATCATGTGCACCTCTTACTTGTTTCGGATTTTGATCTCGAAGGTTGGTGGGCATGATTGATATTTATATTTGGGGGGGGGGGGAGTCGGATGACTCTGTATGCCAGCAGACCATGCAAAGGATACTGAACTTTTGTTTTTGGGGAGCAGGAAGAAGCCGGCAAGTCTCCTGTGGATCACGTAATTGCTTCCCTTAATTACTAATTGCTTATCAGAGCTAGGCATTTTCTGTTTTAATGCATCGAGTTTTGCCCTGAGATGAATTATGATGCCACAAGGCATGCAATGGGCTTATTTTGTTCCAAATTCTTGCTTATTTGCCCCAAATTTCTTAAAGTGGCCCCTCGTGGCTGCTTTAACCAGATGTTTGCTATAGTTGTCATGGTATGCTGACTGACAAATGACTGTACCGTATATATGCGCTATATTTTTAACACAGGGATACTCTAAGCTGCATACCAATTATAACATGAGTTAAATATTGGTGTGTAGCAAATAGTCAGACCACCCCACTTAACATGTGAAACCAACATCTCAAACTTTGTCGTCAAATATGAATAAACGAGCCCAAATGGATGTTTTTGCTGCAGCTGAAAAGGCAAGCAGCAATACTGGCATGGTCACCTAAAAGTTATGTTATTTTTGGAGAAGAGATTGTTTTGAGGAGCATACCCAGTATTGCCTTTGGCATAGGCTAACATGACAATCAAAATAAGTTGTTCAAAGCGATTTAAAATGTTTTGATTTGTGTGTTGTCAACTTTGTCTGATGTCAACAAGCATGCATAAATGGACTGAATAAAAATGCAAGTTGAAACCAACCAAAACTAGCTTTAAATGTCATGTATTTATCACAGGTGCTGCTGTCAACAGATAGGTGGGCTGAGATGATGTTCATCATATGGGCTACTCTAAGTTATGTTAAGTTGGTCAAGTGCATGGCAAGTGGCAATAGGAATTGTGCAAGAATCAGTGACTCACGACTGCTGCTGTGATACAAACTGGTTATACAGGATGAGATGATGCAGGGCCCCTTTAAGTTAGGCATAGACTTCTTTCATGGAAATAAGCATTGTTATTTTGTAAGAAACAGTGACAAAATGTTTGCTTTCCCTGACCCCCCTTAACAGAAGCCAGAAATATGTCTATTTTGTTTGACTTAGTGATGGGCTGATCTGTTGGAGTCCAATGCTTTTTTTGTTTGAGTGTTCTATGCTTGTTGAATTTTCTGTTGTTATATTGCCATTTAATTCCTTTGCTTTCTTTTGTTTTAAAAGTGCTGGGGAAGGGAATTGAAAGGTGCCGCACCAAATTAATGGTGTTAATAATTTGTTTTGCTCATAATACTGTCATGAAATTACTATGCCTTAACACGCGCCCAGTTGGCCGGCTAGACACCCTTCGCTCGGGTGTGGGGGGTAATTTGAACCCCCCCCCCCTCTGAGATCTCGTGAACTAAGAAAGCTAGAGACACCAAATTTACAGGGTGTCTTGAACTATACGCGAACTCACTTAGGTTAAGGCTTCAGCTTCCTAGGTCATAACCTTCAGGTCGAATAAAGTCAAACAAGGTCAAACTCCAGGTTGGTCTTCAAAGCGCCCCCAGAACCTAGGCAACTGTCTCTAAGCAAAAGGTCACAAGCCCATTTGAGGTCATTGACTTTGCTTGACCCTTTGAAGGTCATGGTGACCAAAATGATACAAGACTGCTCTGCGTTTTCATTTGAATAAGCGACAAAGATTACGCTAGGCAGTATGTTCCTAAAACAAAACGTTCGACCCGGGTTCTCTTAGGTCAATAGCCTGTTCTAATCTCTAAGAAGTAAATTGAAAGTGTATTATGCAGTTTCTGCTGTCAATCAATTCGAAATGAGCACCAGAAACTATCCCATACGCAAGCCCTAGAGTAATAAATCAGGTTGGTTTTGAAGTTGGTCTGACCGTCATACCTGGCCTTAGGTCAACGTAAATTGCTCATTCAATATTTGTGGTACCTAAGAAAGCATCTCAGATATGTATGTCTTCTTCAAACACTCCGTTGTTTTACCAGACTGAACGATTCCCTAGAAATTGCCTTCGTTGAAACCATGGGCTGAATTTGACCGGTCATAGGTTAGCGACCTTACAAGGCACATCTAAGACTTGTACGTCAAACGATCCCCTATGCAATTTTCTACAGCTATGCAAAATGTGGCGCGGCTACGCCACGCCGTTCAAAAACCATTCGGGAAAAGCCCTCGGGGGTCAATTTTCCCCTCCACCCGAGCGCGTGTTAATGTATTCTGTTTCACTTTAATGGCCTAAGATGTTAAAAAAACGCAATGGTTTTGTCAGGTTTCTGATATTACGTCCATGCCAACTTGAAATAGATGTCTTTGTTTGCTGAAGCATCCGTCACGAGCCCCTAAGTTCCGTCTTTTGTGAATTGGTTTTTCACTCCCGCACGGTCTTTTTGCGATGAAATTTTTCACTTCCAACCTAGTTCAAAAGCGATTCTAGTTCCCTGCGGCACAGAGCAGTACACCTCAGCTTTTCTCACGGAGCACCACCCGCACCACCTGCCGTGCACCACCCGCACCACCTGCCATGCACCACCCGCACCACCTGCTGTGCATCACCCGCACCACCTGTACCACCTGCCGTGCACCACCTGCACCACATGCCGTGCATCATCCGCACCACCTGCCAAGCACCACTCACACCATCTTCCATGCACCACTCGAACCACCTCAAGTGTGCAGTTGGTCGATGCAGTCAGCATTCCTGCGTGTCGTAGTGCGGTAGGCCCTACCGACCTTGCCTTAACGTGCCTCGGATCTATGAATGGCACTTGGCATGCAGGGACCGATTTGAATGAGGCCCGCGGGCCGCGGCAGATGTTCCGGCACTGCTCATAGATGGCGCTCCGCACGCTAGTCAGCAAGTCTCTGACGGAACCTGCACTGGGCAATGCAGGCCGTGTCAGCATCGATCTTCCCGGCGCCTTTTACAGGTGCACGTACACAGCGATGCTACATTATGAGCCTGCTGTTTCGCACGCCCTGGTGTCGCTGGAGGCCGAGTGTTAAATGGTGTCGCTGGAGGCCGTGTGTGAAATGGTGTCGCTGGAGGCCGTGTTAAATGGTGTCGCTGGAGGCCGTGTGTTAAATGTAACGCAGCCTTCAGGCGCGACGGTCGATGCCCAGACCTCCTGACCCTGCTGGCAGGCAGCTGTGCACTGGCGGATGGTGCAAGCCTGGCCCCGTGAGGCGGCGGGGGGGGGAGGGGGTAGGCGGGGGCGGGTGACTCGTGGCCAGTGACCCAGTGACAGAAATCAGACTGTGGCAGCGCGGACGTGTTAAGCAGCTTAGGGAAGGCCCACAGGTAGGCCTCGTTCAGCGATGCAGGAGGCCTGTTCTGCGGTCCCACCATGCGGCTGCCGCCAGACGGAGGTGCCCGCACGAATCGATCAGATGATGAGAGATGCAGAAAATACGCCTGATGGGGTCATCCCGCTGAAACAAAAAAGACAGGTAAATTTTAGCGGGATCTCCTTGATAGAAATATAGAATGGTGGTGGGCGGTACAATAACTTTTCACTGCAAGGTCAGACGGACAAAAATTCAAGGGAAAATATTCGCTGGAGATAGGCGGGTAAAAGAGATGGATAATGAGCCTCAAGCTATTCAAAAACAAGTTGGTGATTTTAAAATCAGGTTAAAAGATCACTTAAGCATCTGTTTTGGTCATGCTAGCTAGGCTAACGGTTCACTTATGTGTTGTGAGCATTTTGGAAGGCGTATCAAAGGGAAAATTTATCCAACCCCTTTGGTATATTGCAGCAAATGTCGAACTGCTGATAACTGCTATGGGTCGGTAAACATCCTGTCATAATAACACATCCAGCTCTCATGTTGGGGGATCGAGCCATTCGACTTGTCTTGGTCATGGCGGCACCTTGTTAAACAGTGCTTTATTGCCCTGTTTTATAACGCTTAATTGTGTTTTGTCTTGAATAAATCTAAGATTTTTGGCATCACAAATTTCGGTTTCAACTTAGCGCTGTACCACATGTGTCAGCGCCTTTGACGTCATGACACCCTGAGCGATGCTTATATTTGATTAAGGCTAAGAGCAAGCTGTTTGAACTTAACGCATACACATGCGCTATGAAAACAACCATGAGGATGTTTTTTGTAGATATGGTGAAGAAAAACGCGTGGCTTTTAATGAGAACGTCATAAATGTACTTTTTAGTGCTTTGCTGATGCCGTGGTGGGCGGGGCAGCTGTCGCCGCTGATAATATTTTGTTTTTGTGTTTTCTTTTTTGCAATGTGGGGGCACGGTTTCTTTGTCACGTTTGACCCGGGTGCTCGTTTGCGATATACGCGCCAAGACGATAGGGGACGGCCCGATTAACAGGGGACGACACCGATCAATAGGGGACGGTTCCGATCAAAAGGGGACGGTTCCGATCAAAAGGGACGGCCCCGATTAATAGGGGACGATAGCAACGAATAGGGGATGCCCCGATCAGTAGGGGACGGCCGCGATCAATAGCGGACGACCCCGACCAATAGAGGTGGCCGTTTAAATTCGCCGATCCCGTCGGAGGCAAGGGAGGCAATCATTTCCTCAACATAAAGATGGACATCCTGATATTCGTGGCGCTGCAAGAACCTATGGGTCTGGTGGGCAGCGACGGGTGACCGCCCGGCGCCTACCCCTCTGCAAATGGTTGTTGATCATCTCAGTGACCATCCCAGGACTATTCCGGGTCCACCATGGCCACCGATTACGCCAGGATGATTCGCAGGCACTGCAACATAGTCCCAGCACTTGAGCGCGCTGTAAAGCCCAATGACTGGGTCAATGCGGGGGTCAAAGGAAGTCAACAACGGTTAAAGTCAAAGTGCAGACTCATGCAGACTGTAGATACAGATGCAGATGCAGACTCAGTGCAGACTCACTCATACTCATGCAGACTTTTTCAAGTTAATTCAGGTATGCGTGATATTACAGCAACGCTATTGAGTTCCCGCCACCCAACAGGCCATGCACAAGGCCAGGAAGAATATTATATTATCGTGCCACCGCATAGGCCATGCGGTGTTCAAGACCAGCAAGAACATTACTATCGACCCGTTCAGATCTGCCGTTAGTAAGCACGGTCTTCCATTAACCGTAGCGTCGATTATTTCTTCATCAATGCCGAGTAAGCTGCGCAATTTTTATTATGATTCAGGTGTTGTGCCAAATAATAGAAAAAAGCTGGACATGACTGCTAGCTATAACGGAAATAAGACGCAACCGAATAGCTGAAGAATGATGTCATTATTGACTACGTGAAAACAGGTAAGAGCTAAAAAGTCACAAACGGACCTGCAAGACCACAACGGGCAAGGGCCCATACACGATCACATTACGACAGCTGGCTCAGAGAACACTTTCAGCACAGATACTGCTGCCCTCTACTGCTCTCTGCTGCGCTTTACTGCCCTCTACTTCCCTCTACACCGATACTGCTACCCTCTACTGCCCTCTACACCGATACTGCCCTCTACACCGATACTGCCCTCTACTGCCCTCTACACCGAAACTGCCCCCTACAGCCTTCTACTGCGCTCTACACCGATACTGCTGCCTCCTCCTGTCATCTACGCCGATACTGCTGTCCTCTACTGCTCTCCACTGCTCTCTACACGGATACTGCTCCTCTCTAAAGCCCTCTACACCGATACTGCCCTCTCTGGGCGAGTTTGAAGTACAGGTGTGTGCGAGGGAGGCAATTTTGCACGGCTAATTTGGCAGCACCTCCACATCATGCAAACGTTCTAAGACGCACTCAAACAAGGGCGTATTTTGGAGTGTATCTACTATGCAGAGAACTGTTGTTGCCTAGAGCAGTAATTTTCGTTTACAAATACCCTAATGCTTAGGCCTTATTATATCATATCTGATACTGTCTTCAATGTCTTTAAATATGCATTTTTCATCTTAACAGGGACGCAGCCGCATGTAAAGTCCCCTTTGTGGCGTCTGCGTCAGAGATACTACCGACTTTGCTTTGAAAAGTTCCGAAAAAATACTGTAGTGAGCGGTTCGTTTTGTAAACGTATGATCTTGCTTACAAGCCGTAATTTAATGGCATGCATTTCTCTATTGGCTAGCTTTTTACGACTCTGCAAGGGATTTTTAGTCGAAGTCGGTCATAAGAGTTGCGTCGTAAGGGAAAACGCTTTTTTGGTTAAATGGTTGGAAACACAAGGAAAATAAGTTCTAGAAAATCTCAGCAAAGTTTCACGCTTCATTGTTTTGTGCCGCTGGTTATTGGCTCGTGAATTCTGGGCCTGTAATGATTGTTCCCGCCAACAACATCCTTCTAGCAGCCCGTCTGAAAGTCACCATTGCCTTGTTGACTGCGGTGCTTAGCAGCGATCGACTGACTCTGCGCCTGACCGTGGTCGCCGCCGCCGCATCCTGCCCCGCCCAGTCCCAGGCGGCGGTCATTGACGCCATGCGGCGCCTCCGGCTGATTATCGCCCTCCTCTGGCTGGCCGAGGCGGCGGCGGTGGACGGGTCAGCGCTCCAGGGGGCGGCCCTGCCGGCCAGGGCGTTCGCGTTCGAGCCGCTGCCGCAGAGCAACGCCGGGATGCCGCCGGGGGACGGGTCCGAGCTGGGCGGCGTCAGCGAGTGCCACTGCCGCCACCTCTGCCTCGGCGATCCTGACTGCCGTGGGTACGGCTTCAGCGACGCCTCGGCCGCCTGCCGACTGACCCACCGACTGCCAACGCCGGAGAGGATGGAGGAGAACACCGATGTCTGGCGCTGGCACGCGCGCACCGGCGTCCGCCAGTTGGGCGAGCCGTGCGCTACCGAAAGCGACTGCTTGCTGCTAGTGACCAGCGCGATCTGCCAGGACGGCACCTGTGTGTGCCGGCCGCCGCTGGAGGAGGAGGACGGTCGCTGCCACAAGACGGGCAACTTCAGCGTGGTTGGCACCGGTCGGCTGGCCTCCAGTGTTCTGTTCGATGCGCAGGCGTCATCCTCCGATGACTGCGCGGTCGTCCGCGCCGACAACCTTACCTGCATCGCCTTCGACTTCGCGGCAACCGAGCAGCGTTCTACTAGAAGCTGCACGTTCTACTCGGAAGGCGTCAACAGCGACGCCGGCTGGGGACGCAGCGTGCAGTCGTTCGTCTGGCACTTCCCGCGGCCAGACGGCACCCCACCATCCGACTACCGCCTGGTGGGAGATGTGTACCTCGTGACCCGCAACGTCACCACCGCCGCGGAGGCGCCGCGGACGTGCTACCTGGACGGCGCCATCGCCGCGCCGCCGCCGTTCCCGCCGAAGGCGCTGCTGGTTGACCTCGGCCCGCCGCAAGCCAATCATCTTGTCGTTGGAATCGACGACATGGTGAACAAGGGCAGCTTCATCTCCAGCGACGGGATGCCGGCGAACGTGACTTGGGCCCCTGGTGAGCCGAATAACATGGGTGGCGTGGAACACTGCGTAGAGATTTCCTACAACGAAGGCCTCAACGACATCCCTTGCGACACGAATCACGGCCCGGCGCTTTGCCAGTACATCGGCGAGAACCTGGCGCTCGGCAAGCTCAGCTGGATGAACCGTCATTTTGCGGGGAATCCACCCGGGCTCGGTAACGACGGTAACCCGATGAGTAACGTCCATGACCCGATCGACGGCACTGCGCCGCCGGTGCGCACCTGGACCGTCGACCTGGGCGCCCCGGTCCAGGTGAGCAGCGTGCTGTATGTGCCCCGTGTCTGCTGCGGCTGGCGCAACCGCAACACAGAGATCCGCGTCGGCAGCCATCCGGAGGCGTTCGACGAGCGCCACTCGGCGCGCTGCGTTCTGCGGGAGGCTCAGTTCGTGGGAGAGGGCTTTGCCCGGCTGTTCCGCTGCGCCACGCCGCTAACCGGCCGCTATGTCCGCCTGATTCGCCGAAACGAGGTCATGGACTTCACCGAGCTTGCCGTCTTTGGGAACCGGCTGCAGCGGCCGTAGCAATGCCGCCCGCCGCCATGGCGATCTCCGAAGTCACCCCGTTGGTACTGGAGAGGGTAGATGGCGGCAGCTGGGGTTGGGGAGGAGCTGGGCGTTCCACCTAAGGTGTGCACCAGAGGCTCGGGTGTCACGTCACCTCTCATGATCGGGAAGATGACGTCATGTGACCTCGGAACGGGATATCCCTTCTGCAGCATGGCAACCGCCGAATGGGTCCCAAGAGCTGGGATGAACCGCGTAGCAAATGGTATGTGAGAACGACCACATGAAGGAAGTAAATCTGACGCACGTCGGGGACTTCTGGATGGGGCGCACTTTCCGTTTACTAACATTATCATCAGCAATTTAAGTCCTTGGATGTCTGAAGCGCCCTTCTGTGATGCGTGTAATGTTCACCACCTCTCCGTTTCCTTCGACTTGTGCTCGGCACTCCATGAACTTGCTCCTAAGTATCAGCTGCGATGGTCTGGTGTTGGCAGAAATTCTTAGCACACATTGCCAGCCTCCGACAGGCAACAGAGAGAATTTAGTGTCATTTGATAGTAACTGGTGGGATTAGGCATTTTGCCGCCTGTGGTGCTCTATGCATCCTTTTGGTAAACTTTATCTTCTTTATGGTTTTGAAGAGTGGTTTTCATATCTGGATGTAGCTTCCTTAACTTGCCTGTTTTCACCGAGCACACTCGAAGAGATGCTCCACTTGCCGGCAATAAGTCTCAAGTTGAACATAAACCAAATGAAAAATTTCGTAACCGAATCGCAACGCAAAGGCAAAACACCTCTTAAAAGGCATGTGTAACATGAAAAGAGGACGGGACCCTGTAGTGTTTCGACCTCACAAATAACATTTCTCCCTTCTGAAAACTTTAAATCAGGGGAACGGTGTCAAACCAATGGTTCATGTCCTCCCGTGGTGCCCATACGACCGGTCCATGTCCCCCCGTGCTGCCCAAACGACTGGTCCCTGTCCCACCGCGCTGCCCGAACGGCTCGGTTCTTCGAAACGTACTCTAAAGTTGCTTTTCTAGCGAATTTCACGTGTTGCGTCGACCCTGTAGGCGTGCTAGCCCGCTGCAAAGTTTGTCAAGTGTCTGCGAACTGCGCGTGAAAATGAACCGTGGAACCCCGCATGCATGGGGAGCAACACCCACACCCATGCCTTCTGAGCGTCTTTATTAATCTGCTTTTCAGATATATCCTACTTAGGCTGGGCCTCACGTCACAGCGCCAATGCATTTCAGAAGAAGGGATGGAAGAGTGGACGGATTCCAAAGCACTTTGTCATTAGTCTGTCTTTGACTTTTTCGTGGATCGTCCGAGCCGAAAGCCAAATGAATCTTTCCATATCGTGAACGTCTTAGCCGCTGTTCGTTCTCTATTGTGTCTTATCATGTCAGGTTTGCTTGTGCTATATCTGACAAGTATGAATACACTTACTCTTGCATCCTTACTGAGGGTAGTGTCTGGTGTAAACCATGCCAAATTTTAAACACTGAATATTACTTGTACAGAAAAACATGATAAAATGCCAGTGACTTTCAGTTTATACATGCATCGGACATGGGGCCCACAGCATTCAATAACTACTAATTGTCGCCATTAGGTGGTAATAGACGCCCTGCCATGGATCACAAATCCAGTGTATTCAATGATGTGGTCAAAAACTATTACAGTTGATAAGCGCATAATAAGCTCTGATTACAAGACAACCACAGCAAACTGGTTACAGCCCGTGCTCCACATAACAAGACACAAGAAGGTCAAGGGCAAATAAAGCTTATTTAGATTATGCTCAGTTTTATGGTCGTCTGCAATCACACAGTTTCGGGGTACAGTTCAAGTATGCATGACAGTGCAAGTGTACGCTACTTTTACTTCAATTGCTAGAACCTGGGCGAAAAACCTGAACCACCGAAACAGAATTGTTCATGTTGGTTATCTTGTCGTTATTCTTGTCTGTTGACTATCTAGACTTAACCCCTCCCCCCCCCCCCTTTAGCCTGTATAACATCGGATCCCAGGCAGTTTACTTTTATGCTTGAAAACTTCGCGCAATTCATGAAATAAGTCAGTCATGTATCAGATGTCATGTCAGTCAGCATGTCAACATGTCTGTGCAACATCAGGAATTAGCTGTCATATTTCGCTTCCAATCTTGATGATATACCAAGTATATCATCATATGATATACCAAGATGACATATCAGGATGATATGCCAAGATGATATATCAAGATGATGTACCAACCAAGTAATACACAGTCATGTACATAGTTCCGAAATGACATAATGACGATTTCCTTTTGCGTCTTGGCCTTAGAGCCGCTGTGGGACATGCGCCGATGAATTTTAACGCGTAATTGTCGAGCAAAATTTTACGGACCACCGGCGTCGCATATGTCATTTTCGTTAGTTATTGAATTTGTCACACTTAATCTGCCGCTTCAGCATGTTCTTGATGCACTTTGAATGCTAGGATACCACGTGCTCCTTCATAAAAGTCAAAGCAAAAACTTTGTCTTAATCATCAGTCATCAGCTGATCACATCGACTAGCTGACTAGCCATGAGCAAGCTTGGAACCATGTTCTGTTTTGATCTTGATTATAAATTAGACGAACTCAGTGTTTTTCGGTGTGTTTTCTCAGAAATACTTAGCCTCAAAATGATAGGATCCACCATGACCTGGAGAAAATAAACAAGGTCCAAATAGGCTATATGCTATGCACACACGTAGCACTCTTAGTTTTCTAAAGCTGCGCACTGTAAGATGTTTCCCGTAATGAAATAGCGCCCATAGGAACCTTGAAATTTATTGGCCGGAATGTGATGATTTTGGGCGAGAGGACCCATCTCTAGAGGCGCCAATAATGTTGCGCGCCCCTCCCCCTCCCCCTGACGAAATCCTGGATCTTCCGCTGGGTCGCCACTTAACAAACGCATCATTGCTGAACAGCCGTGACTAACTCGCCGCAGCACCTGGCGTAGGACGGACGCCGGCGTGTCTGGTCCTGCACAATAGATACAATTATATTGTGCATGGTTGGAATGATTGATCGCAAATGCGACACACATGACCCAGGCACGTGCGCCAAACACGTCCGTCCCAGACACGTGAGCCAAACACGTCCGACCCAGACACGTGCGACAAAAACGTCCGACCCTACACGTAAGCTAAACATGTCCGACCCAGACACGTACGATAAACACGTCCGACCCAGATACGTGCGACAAAAATGACCGACCCTACACGTAAGCTAAACATGTCCGACCCAGACACGTACGATAAACACGTCGAATCCAGACGACTTTTTTCCCCATGAGATTTTTGACTTCCTCCTTGTTTGTATTTGACTTTTATTCTATTTTGCGCTTTGTCATTTGGGCTTTTCCAAGTTCAAGTCTCGTTGTATCACCTTTTGCCATGGAGTCGTATGAATCTAGGAGTGTTGTCGCCTAGATATCGTTGCTATGGCCCTGACGCGGCTTTTTCTGGGACACAGGTCATGTATTCCTTCGGGCTGCATAGATCACTGTCCAATTCTATGAAGGCCCACGTCTTTTAGGGTGTTAGTCCCTGGTCTACAGGGCAAGCGTCAAAAATCGCGCGATGGTTTTTTCGGGCGGACCACTGACGGATAAAACGTTGCAAAAATGAAGGTTGTCAGAATTTCCAAAAATAAAGTATGGGTAGTTACGACATTTTAACTTTGAACGTTTACGTTTTACACGACTTCACATGTTAACGTGGACTTGGGTGTGGACCTTTGACATTGCCAACCCACTGGTCTAAATCCAGCCAGGCTTGAGGCATTTTATTGTCTTGCCCAATTTGTTAAATACACGTGCTCCATTTGCCTTCAACACTCGAAATCTAGTGGCAGTGACTTTGTGATAATGGTGTTATGGTTTTAGCACAGTGTGCCTATTGTAATCTCAGAATCGCATCAATGCTCTTTTCCTACTTGTACTCTATAACGGAAATACACAGGCAGATCAGGAGAGGGCCATTCCAGTGATGGTCCCATACGTCTCCAAAATTCAACAAAAACCCTAAAACGCTAACGATATAACCCTATAACACTAACAGATAACCCTATAACACTAACAGATAACCCTAAAACACTAACGCGCCAAAACTGATTGCATTCTTCCGAAAATGCAAAGCACGGCAGTTCCTTCGCAATTGTTCTAAGTTTGCATACACGTTGCAGCCAATTTTATTTTGTAAATCTGACATCCACCGTGTACAGTTAGCACAAACCATAATTGTATGCCATTAATGCAGATTGCAGATAAAATAACTTACACTCGCCTCAAACTACACTAAAACAAAGCTTGACTAATGCCTGCTGCTTACCCATCCCAAAACACGAGTGCAACATGAGCTTGAGCTTCATGCCCTAAGGCTAATGGGTCTTCCATCTGGGTTATTTTACCAAAGCCAAAGTCTAACGCAAAGCTGGTCACGACAAAGAATAGTTCAATCGCCTTCTGATGAATTACAGTTGGCAAGCGGAGGTGGCGAATAAAAACAAATCATAGATGACATTTTGATTGATCTAACTTTATTCTTTAAGCGGATACGTGAGGATTAGTGTCATCTGGTACGGTGCCTCTTCCACGTGGTGGTGTTGTCATGGAGGGTGCAGCGCAGCAACTTGACACTGCAACCACAGAATTAATTCTGCAAATAAGAGGAAATGTGAGATGTTCGGGGAAAACTATTTTGTATTCCACGCGCGTGCCATGGTTGTTTCCGTTAAACATGAGCCCAGACGTCTCTTCCTCGCTGCCCAAATAAGGCGTCGTGGCCGCTGATTCACCGATGATGTGAAGTTTTCTATTCCAAGCGGCATTTTTCTTAGGCTTCCCACGGTGGGCTCATGGCTTAACATCGTTCCATTAGGTGTCTGAATTCCTTTGTTGCAATATCTTATGAAAGCAATCTGGAAAATGATGCGGTTTTCTGGCGGTATCGCTCGCTCAGATAACAGTAACTTTAGCTGCAAAATGACGATTAATATGGACAGCAACGATCATGCTGAGGCTCATGCTGAATGGGACTCCGAGCTGAAAACAGCTGATTGCCAGCACTCCGATCCGTCCTCCCAGTATTGTAATGACCGTCCGACGACTCGCTTTCCTTGGGTGCTTATCAAAATAGCACGGAAGGACCTCCACTGTCCCGTGCAACTGCACGACCCTGAGCCGTCCTGTGACCAGGCCTGTGACAGCAGCCGCCCTGTGACCAGGCTGACGCCATCCAGCCGACGGCTGAATGGTCCTCTTTAACCAACCATAGGCGGACACTGCTTATCAAAAACAGCAGCGCCATTGTGTTGACAACGGTGTGCGAGGCAATGTTGTTTTGAATTTGATTTTCGTCTGAGGTTAATTTTCGCCCATGTGTTTCAAACGATTTACCTTCGTTCCTTCCCCATTTTCAGGGGATTCACCGAATCGTGTTTAAATACAACTTTCAGGCTGCAAAGAACTACACCTTAGTACACAGCAAAAAATTATATCCTATAGCAATTCACATCTCTGCTATTACTTTGAAATGCTGCTTAACAACCGCCCCATTTAAAGTTACTAGCCCATAAGCTGTGACATCCATGCATTCGGCAGACCTTTTCGCTCTCTGCCGGCGCAGGCGGCATTTGATACTTCTCGGCCCTCCTTCCTTTGACATTGACCCTTGCTGACCTTTGACCCCCACATTGATCCTGTCATTGGGCTTTACAGCGCGCTCAGGTGCTGAGACTATATCGCATTGGCTGCGAATCATCCTGGCGTAATCGGTGGCGATGGTGGACCCGGAATAGTCCAGGGATGGGGACTTAAATGACAACAACCAACGCCACAAAGAAGCGCTCGTTGGGAGTCATTTGTAATGAGTCTAACAATGATAACGATCTTTGTCTGATTTGTTATGCTCGTCACAACTAATGGCATCCGTCCGCTGGCCTGCACGGGATATTGATTCGCAGGTAAAGGCCATGGGGGTAATGCCTTGTATATGGGCCACCTGGGAGCGACTACAGCTGGAGACGAAAACATTGGCTCAATGGCAATCCACGGGCTTTTACGAAAAATATGTTTTCGTCCTATTATGCTGGGCAGCAAGTTTTCCCTTTACTGGGATTCGGCAGCTAGCATTCATACATTCACACGACCTCAGGCGTGCCTATTTCTCGGGTCATATTGAATGGAGGCCTGTGGTATGGTCGCTACACAGCATGAAGCTCACGTGTAGCATCAGACTCGCCCCATCACGACTGGAACTGTGCAGCCTTTCACTGACCTCGGAATGTGTCCCCAGCAAATAGAAGCCACCTGGTGTATGACTCATTGCGGCACAGCCCCGTGCCCCCCCCCCCCCCCCCCCCCCTCTATCTACCCCCCCCCCCTTCTATCGTCACCGAACGTCGCCGGAATCACCTACTGGCTCACCATATGTGCGAGCCTGGCCTTCTGGGATCGCTGGAATGTTTCAAACGACAGTACCGTCAGTGATCGAATTCACTGCCGGTGTCAAGGGTCAGTTAGTCATGGTCTTCTAAGCGATCCCCCTTCTGTGGCCGCAAGATTATCCATCAACGGAGCAATGACTCAACGCGAATTACGCAACTTTCGCGAAATGTGGCGCTGTTATCAACAGCAGCCCAGTAGTTCCGTTTCCGCCCTCCACCCTCTGGTAGTACGGCAAGGCGGCTGAGAAGCGAGTCTCACGCTCTGCGATTGGTGCTGTTCCAACTGCGTACGCACCGCGTGGGATTGGTGCTGTTCCAACTGCGTACGCACCGCGTGGGATTGGTGCTCTTCCAACTGCGTACGCACCGCGTGGGATTGGCTCCGTCGCCACCCGCGAGGAGCTATTGAGCTATTGAGGAGCTATTGAGCAAAGCATCTGTGACGCGTTTGGCTTGTCGTGACAAAACACATACGCTTGCGCTCGTGGATAATTCCCAGTTGCCTCCAAGGTGCACGCAATGCATTATAGCGTGATAGAAATGCGTGACACAACATGGAGGTATTGATGTAGAACTATGGGTCTGGCTAAAGCGCATTCTACGTTGCCGAAAACAAACTGATATCGCACATGATTCATTGATCTTGTATTTTCCCACAGATGATTCATGGGAACAGGAAGAGGAACACAAGGCGCGGGTCAGACCTTGCTGCAAAAACAGATACTAGAGTCACATTTGTGTAGTAGAGATGTTTATTAAAACAATACGGTGCCAGCACGAGAGGAGTATGCGGTACATAACGCATCAGAAATTATGTGTAAGTACGGGATTTCAAAAGCCTCCGAGGCTTTCTTTTCTTTTAGTTTCAGTGAACACAACGCAAGAATTCACACAGAAAAGAAAACGTCCCTGAATCACACAAAACCGCCGAAGTGTCGGTGTTTTCACGCCCGGCTAATATTTTGTAGAGCGGTAGGCGCCGGGTGACCACCCGTCGCTCCCCACGAGACCCATAGGTTCTCCCAGCGCCGTGAATATCAGAATGTCCGTCTGCATGTCGAAGAAATTATTGCCTACCTTGCCTCCGACGGGATTGGCGTATTTAAAGGGCCACCTCTATTGGTCGGGGTCGTCCGCTATTGATCGGGGCCTTCCCCTACTGATCGGGGCATCCCGTATTGTTTGGTATCGTCCCTTATTAATCGGAGCCGTCCCCTTTTGATCGGGACCGTCCCCTATTAATTGGGGTCTTCCCCTATTGACAGGAGCCGTCCCCTGTTCATCGGGGCCGTTCCCTTTTGATTGGGAGCGTCTCCTATTGATGGGAACCGTTCCCTATTGATCGGGCCGTCCTCTATCGTCTTAGCGCGCATATCGTAAGCCAGCACCCGGGCCAAACAAAAACCGCGCCCCAAATTGCAAAAATACAAAACACAAAGGAACAAAATATTATCAGCGGCTGACAGCTGCGCCGTGCACCACGGCATCAGCAATTTACTAAAAAGTACATATATGACGTTCTCACTAAAAGACACGTGCTTTTCTTCACCATAGCTACAACAAACATCCTCATCGTTGTTTTCATAGCGCATTTGTATGCGTTAGTTCAAACAGCCTTAGCAACCTTTTAGCCATAATCAAATACAGGTATTATTCAGGATGCTATGACGAAAAAGGCGCTGACAAATGTGGTACATCTTTAAGTTCAAACCGAAATTTTCCATGCCGAAAACCGTATGTTTAGTCAAGTGGAATTTGACAAAACAATAATAAGTGTTATAAAACAGAGTAATAAAGCACGGCTTAACAACGTGCCGCCGTGACTAAGTTAAGTCGAATGGCTCGATGCCCCAATATGAGAGATGACTGCGTTATTATAGCAGGATGTTTACCGACCCATAGAAGCGCAGGCTGGTCGCATATACCAGCATGCCTACCAACACTACGCATGGTTTCAGAAGTAAAATTGGAAACTGCGCAGTGTGAGAACAGCGTAAATTCTTCAAGGCCATGGCTATACCTTTCCCCCACAACCCAAACTACGTGCTGCCGCCACCGGTCGCCATAGGAAAACGCCTTCGTCTTACGAAAGGTGGCCTCCAGAGGGACGTCTTTTCTGTCCGATCAGAAGCGGCGCGTGCCTCCAGTGCTCCCATCCTCTCTTTGTCCATTCATGCATGACTATGATGGTCCTTGAAATAAGTATGATTTGGTGAATGATATGGCCATCAGCACGCGCCCGGGTGGCCGGTTGAATACTCTTCTCTCGGGTGGGCGTTAATTTGACCCTAAAAATCTCAAAAACTGTTAAAGGTAGAGACACCTTATTCACAGGGTGGGTCGGCCTGTGTATGAACTTACTTGTGTCGAAATCAAGGTCAAGCAAGGCCACACTCCAGACTTCTGTCTAAAGTGCCCCCGGACTTCCTTGTGCAGTCACCTTGAACCTGAATGCATGTTCTCAGCAAAAATTTACCTGTGTTCTGGCTCCAGTGACCTGGTGTCACGCTTAAAAAAGTTCATGAGAGATGTCTGTTGCGGTCCCTGTTGTTAACGAAGCCCGAAAATGCATCAAAGACTACCCCAATCAGCAAGCTCTCCCCAAAAAAGCAGGATGGCTTAGAACTCGGACTGCCCTTTGTACCTGGCCCTATGCTATTGGAATTTGTTGTAACCATAAATTCAGCTGTCTTATTGCCCAATAACCTATCTGGTTTCACCTAACTCTCCGTTGTCACAACACATTGAACGATTCCTCACGAATTGCCTTCGCCGACAGCCACGGCCTGACCTTGACTCGCCACATATCAGTGGCCATGCAAGGTGCATCTAATTGTTCATATCAAAAGATCCGTGCCTGATCCACAGGCGCCTGATGGGCTCAAGGACGCGTTTCCAGCCGCTGCTGAAACAATTTTTCAACCGTGCAGTCAGACAAGGTAGGACAGAAACAAATCGCCTTTATTTGATACGCCTTAGTTTTCATGTCTCTTGGAGACAGACGAAATGATGAATCTTGAGCTGGTCTTCAGTCCTTAATCATGCTTGCATATCGCTGTTATTTGCGATTTAAGCTATTCCTGTTATAGAGAAACGGATTACGCTGTTTCCGTTTCATGGGAGTGACACCGTCTCGTCATTTACCAGGCAGACGTGCAACGCAAGACATGCTACATCTCACCGCGACAAGGGACACAAAGGGACACAAAGGACACAAAACCATGGACAGTTTACTCAAGTTATCATTCACTTACTTTCGATACATCAAAATCGTCAGCCACATTCAGGTATGCTTCGGTTCCTCCTCGAAAACATACAAGTTAAAACGGAGTCAGCTGAAGAACAAGCGGAAGTTTCACCTTCTCAAACTGGTCCCCGGTCGCCCATGAGTTGTTTTGGCCAACACAGGCATATAACGGTGTTGAGTAGCTCATACTGGCAGACGTTGGGGTAGGACATGCCGTAGCTTAATGTCTGCTTGCCATTGCTATCCATCCCCACCTAGCATTACCAGGACCCACCATGGTGCCTCTTGAACCACTCGTGCTTCAGCGAAATGGGCCTGTTGCCGGCCACGTTGATGTAGACGCCGTTTACGCCGTCACACCGTCCCGACGTGAGTCAAATGATAGCGGTTCAGAGCCCCTAATGTCGTCACTGGACATGTCGCTACATCAAGCATATTTTCATATTCATAGAGACTTGGGTTGGATATAGTGTATTTCTGTGTTGGCGTCGAACACGCGATCTAGTGGGACGTGACAAAAACATTACTTTTTTGCTGAACAGAAACAAATTGAAAAAACATGTCATGGATTCCATGCCGGAGGGTATTTTAAGATTCTCGCCAGTGTTACCAACACCTTTTAAAAGTAGTGTGCTACGTGCGTATAAGATTTTGAACTGAAATAGCCATCTTGAAGATCATTTAGTGCAGTTCATAGACCTGCCTTCTTTAGAACTCAAACCCTCTAGTTTCTGAGCTACACCCCCGCGGAGATGTACAAATCATATCGAGCAGACTATTTTAAGATAACACATGCATCCATGACGTCAAAATAACATCTTTCAAATCCTGCAATTACGCTGGCCATGAAGCGCTCAAGGTCAACCAAAATGTATTTGTCCAGCCGTTCATTTCTGTCGTTGATGACCACGATTTCCAGACGTAACGGCCGTCAATGGGCTCTCAACGAATGCTGTAAGAGCTTACGTTCCTTGACGAATCAAACAACGGTGTATTGATGAAAATATTTATTGAATGTAGATTTTGTATTGCTAGAGCAGTCGCTTCCGCTTAAAAGCGTACCATTGGTTATAAGTGTACTTATTTCATGATACCTGATATTTGCCTCAAGATGCTTAGCTGTGGAATATTCTCGTTAAATCCTTCCTCCAGGCAATACACGCAGTTACCAGCCATCCGCGCCCTATCGGAATGTGCAGTCTCACTGGCCTTCGGTCCATTTACCATTCGGTCACCATTCGGCACACCACCACGGACCATGCTTATCCATTCACCAGCCTTCCGCACCAAAGTGGACCGAGGAATTTTGTGGGCAATCACGGGCTCACTTGCCATTCGGTCCCTATTCGACGCGCCACCATTAGTAACCTGTCACGACCATTTCACGTTTACGTGATGTGGCGTGACGCCAGCGTGGCGGACAAGCAAGAAGCTGCCTGCTCCCGAGTGTCGCATCTGCGATGCGCCTGTGTTAGCCTACCGGTTCCCTGGTGTCACTTCTACGATGCACTGCGTTGCTCTGCCGGTTCCTGGGTGCCGCTTCTCTGATGTGCTGCGTTGCCCTGCTGGTTCCCTGGTGTCGCTTCTACGATGCGCTGCTGTTGCCCTGTTGGTTCCCGAGTGTCCCTTCTACAATGCGCTGCGTTGCCGGACAAATCTGTAGTCGGCGCTCTGACCTGTACATCCATCTAGATTTGTGCATCCAGTCTGTTTGTTAAGCGGGTGCCATGGAGTTGTCTTTATTGTGCCGCCTACTGTTTTGCTGCCGTATACGTGATCACTCGCGCTTTACGTGCCTGCACCGGCAATGGCGGGCTCACAGTCGCAAGCTTTGGATTGCATTGTTCGCCGCCTCAGTTTTGGTCATTGCCTCTGACTACGCTTTTGTCTACTAAGTCTTTGGAAGGTGCCAGTTCAGCCAAATGACTTTGAGGGCGACTACCAGCGTTCAGAGACATGTCCGTGCTTGTCTGCATCGGGCGTGTCTGATAATGTGACTGCGCCAGGCGTGTTTGTTCTTATAGCGTGTCTGGTCGGACGTGTTTGTATTGAAAGCGTGTCTGGGTCGGATGTGTTTGGCGTACGCGCCTGGCTCAGGAATGTCGCATTTGCGATCAGCCATTCACACCATGCACAATATAATTGTATCTGTTCGGCAGGACCAGGCACACCGGCGTCCGTCCTACTCCAGGTGCTGCGGCGAGGTAGTCACAGCTGTTCAGCACTGATACGTTTGTTGAGTGGCGACCCCGCGGAGAATCCAGGATTTCGTCAGGGTGGGGGATGGGGGGGGGGGGGGAGGGGCGCGCAACATTGTTGGTGCCCCTAGAGATGTGGCGTCTCCTCCAGAAACCATCGCATTCCGGCCGATAAATTTCGAAGTTCTTATGGTTGCTACTTCATTACGGGAAACCGCCGTACTGTGCGCAGCTTTAGAAAACTAGGCGTGCTACGTGTGCACATAGCATATAGCCTATTTGGATCTTGTTCATTTTTTCCAGATCATGGCGGGTGCTATCATTTTGAGGCTAAGCATTTCTCAAAAAACATACTGAAAACACTGAATTCGTCTACCTTGCAATCAAAATCGAATGAGAACTTGATTTCCAGCTTGTTCTTGGCTAGTCATGTAGGCGATGTGATTTGTAATACACTCATCAACTGTAATGGTTTTTGACCACATCATAAAACACATCTGGGATCCATGGTTGGGTGTCTGTTGTCACCTAATATTGACAATAAGTAGTTATTTAATGTTGTGGGTCCTATGTCCGTTGCATGCATAAACTGCGAGTCACTGACCTTTTATCGTGTTTTCTGCACAAGTAATATTCATTGCTCAAGATCTTGCATGGTTTACACCAGCCATTGCACCCAGTAAGGTTGCAAGAGTAGGTGTATTCATAATTATCAGGTATAGCACGCGCAAACATAAAATAATAAGACATCACATAGAACGAATAGCGGCTAAGACCACGACATGCAAGGATTCAGGGATGTGGCTTTCGGGTGGAACGGTCCACGAAAAGTCAAGGACAGACTACTGACGAAGTGCTTTGGAATGCGGGGTAAGCAACAACATGAAGCAGGTTTCTGACTGCTTGTCGTGACAGCCAGGGACGACCAGGGACCAGGGACCAGGGACCAGGGACGACCCCGCCCATGCCGGTCCGTCTCGCGAATCATCCAAGACAAGCCCTCTAAGTTAGCTCGAAATTTCTATTCACCAGCACGCTATCTCACCGAGATAAGATAACACATATCTCCCGCTTCCCCGCCCCGCATGTCAACACGTGAATAGCCACCAGCACATGTGTAGTGCTCAATTGTTCATTTTTACAAACACGATACATGCTCCTTTAGCGTGTTTTTTTTCTGAAGGAAAAAAATCACGACCAGTGTTGCGCACACGAATCCGCTGGTGGGAGATGCGTTATGATAGGTGTGACAGTGGCTACGGCAGCTTTTCTTTAACCTGCCATAGTTAAACACTTTTTCATGGAAACATGCCCCCTTAGGTTACTCTGAGACATTAAATCTGCTAACCATTCTCCAACTGGTCGCGATGATAATGTTTTTTGCCTTAGTGATATCTATTTTCAAGATGCTGGTATCTGGGTTACATTGCGGCCCAGCGCATTTGATATCACCTGATACAGCTCATGAGAACCTTGTAACTCCAGTTGTGCGTTTACGAGCTATGTTTGCCAGTGAGGTCTTGCATCTGACTCGTTTCTCGAGAGCCAGCAGGTGTTCACGTGTAAAACATACGGAAACAGCGACTGCACGCTTTAACAGGCGTACCTAACATCATGTCTGTCGCATCAACCGTCTACCAAGTCGTTAATCCAGCCCATCTCAGCATGGAGAAGCGCTGGGAATCGAGGCTAGCGGCAGGCGGTTCAGGACGGGGCTGCAAAGGTCCTCCATGCTGAGAGGAAAGGCGAGCGGCTCCCGCGAGGCGCGGTAATACTCCGCTGTGGTGCCTCGGCACGTGGAACAGACAGGAATCACACCACCGCACCCCACACCCCCTGGTCGGGGACGTGATGGTGACACCCGGATCACAGGTCGTCAGCCGCGGGCACCGGGGCAGAGGTGTGTGACGTCAGCGACCGGACAGAGGACGTCTAGAGGTTACCGCCGAGCTTGAGCCCACGGGCAGCGTGAGCACAGAGCAGCAGTCGCCGCCAGGCACTTCCCTGTTGGAAAACATCCGCGAATGCAGCACCGTGCATTTTGCATGATTACTGACATTTGCTTACGCCGCTCATGCGTGGTCACTGCAGCTACCACCACTTTCACTGAAATGCATTGACGCTGTGACATGAAGCCCAGCCTAAGTAAGATGTATCTGAAAAGCAGCTTAATAAAGACGCCCGGGAAGCATGGGTGTGGGTGTTGTGGGTGTGTGGGTGTTGGGTGGGTGTGGGTGTTGGTTCTGATGCACGCGGGGTGCCACGGTTCATTTTCACGCGCAGTTCGCGCACACTTGACAAACTGTGCACTCGGCTAACTCCCCTACAGGGGCGACGTAACACGTGAAATTCGATGACACTTGGTGTACGCCTCGAAGAACCGAGTCGTTTTGGGCAGCACGGGGGACATGCATCAGTCGTTCGGGCAGCACGGTGGGACAGGGATAAGTTGTTCGGGCAGCACGGGGGGACAGTGGACCAGTCTTTTGGGTACCACGGGAGGACATGAACCATTGGTTGATACCATTCGCCCGATTTGGAGTTTTCTGAAGGGAGAAATGTTATTTGTGAGGTCGAAACACTACAGGATCCTGTCCTCTTTTCATGTTACACATACCTTTTCAGAGGTGTTTCCCGGTTGCGTGGCGATTCGGTGGCAAAATTTTGCATCCATGGCAGCTGATATCAGCATCGCAAACCATCGCAGCTGACACTTAGGAGCAAGTTCAGTGAGTGCCGAGCACAAGTCGAAGGAAACACGGAGAGATGGTGGATAATACACGCGTCACGGAAGGGCGCTCCAGACATTCAAGGACTTATATTGCTGATAATAGTGCTATGAAACGGAAAGTGCGCCCCCATCCAGAAGTCCCCGACGTGCGTCAGATTTACTTCCTTCATGTGGTCGTTCTCACATACCATTTGCTACGCGGTTCATCCCAGCTCTTGGGACCCATTCGGCGGTTGCCATGCTGCAGAAGGGATATCCCGTTCCGAGGTCACATGACGTCATCTTCCCGATCATGAGAGGTGACGTGACACCCGAGCCTCTGGTGCACACCTTAGGTGGAACGCCCAGCTCCTCCCCAACCCCAGCTGCCGCCATCTACCCTCTCCAGTACCAGTGAGGCGACTTCGGGGATCGCCATGGCGGCAGGCGGCATTGCTACGGCCGCTGCAGCCGGTTCCCAAAGACAGCCAGCTCGGTGAAGTCCATGACCTCGTTTCGGCGAATCAGGCGGACGTAGCGGCCGGTCAGCGGCGTGGCGCAGCGCAACAGCCGGGCAAAGCCCTGTCCCACGAACTGAGCCTCCCGGTGAACGCAGCGCGCCGAGTGGCGCTCGTCGAACGCCTCCGGGTGGCTACCGACCCGGATCTCTGTGTTGCGGTTGCGCCAGCCGCAGCAGACACGGGGCACATACAGCACGCTGCTCACCTGGACCGGGGCGCCCAGGTCGACGGTCCAGGTGCGCACCGGCGGCGCAGTGCCGTCGATCGGGTCATGGACGTTACTCATCGGGTTACCGTCGTTACCGAGCCCGGGTGGATTCCCCGCAAAATGACGGTTTCATCCAGCTGAGCTTGCCGAGCGCCAGGTTTTCGCCGATGTACTGGCAGAGCGCCGGGCCGCGATTCGTGTCGCAAGGGATGTCGCTGAGGCCTTCGTTGTAGGAAATCTCTACGCAGTGCTCCACGCCACCCATGTCACTCGGTTCACCAGGGGCCCAAGCCACGTTTGCCGGCATCCCGTCGCTGGAGATGAAGCTGCCCGTGTTCACCATGTCGTCGATCCCAACGACGAGATGATTGGCTTGCGGCGGGCCGAGGTCAACCAGCAGCGTCATCGGCGGGAACGGCGGCGGCGCGGCGATGGCGCCGTCCAGGTAGCACGTTCGCGGCGCCTCCGCAGCGGTGGCGACGTTGCGGGTCACGAGGTACACATCTCCCACCAGGCGGTAGTCGGATGGTGGGGTGCCGTCTGGCCGCGGGAAGTGCCAGACGAACGACTGCACGTCGCGTCCCGAGCCGGCGTCGCTGGTGACGCCTTCCGAGTAGAACGTGCAACGCTGCTCGGTCGCCGCGAAGTCGAAGGCGTTGCAGGTAAGGTTGTCGGCGCAGACGACCGCGCAGTCGTCGGCGGACGCCGCCTGCGCCTCGAACAGAACACTGGAGGTCAGCCGACCGGAGCCCACCACGCTGAAGTTGCCCGCCTTGCGGCAGCGGCCGTCCTCCTCCCCCAGCGGCGGCCGGCACACGCAGATGCCGTCCTGGCAGATCGCGCTGGTCACCAGTAGCGAGCAGTCGCTTTCGGTAGTGCACGGCTCGCCCAGCCGACGGACGCCGGTGCGGGCGTGCCAGCTCCAGACATCGGTGCTCTCCTCCATCCTCTCCTGCGTTGGCAGCAGGTGGGTCAGGCGGCAGGCGGCCGAGGCGTCACTGAAACCGTACCCACGGCAGTCAGGATCGCCGAGGCAGAGGTGACGGCAGTGGCACTCGCTGACGCCACCCGGCTCGGACCCGTCCCCCGGCGGCATCTCGGCGTTGCTCTGCGGCAGCGGCTCGAACGCGAACGCCCTGGCCGGCAGGGCCGCCCCCTGGAGCGCTGACCCGTCCACCGCCGCCGCCTCGGCCAGCCAGAGGAGGGCGATAATCAGCCGGAGGCGCCGCATGGCGTCAATGACCGCCGCCTGTGACTGGGCGGGGCAGGATGCGGCGGCGGCGACCACGGTCAGGCGCAGAGTCAGTCGACCGCTGCTAAGCGCCGCAGTCAACAAGGCAATGGTGACGTTCGGACAGGCTGCTAGAAGGACATTTTTGGCGGGACCAATCATTGCAGGCCCAGAATTCACGAGCCAACAACCAGTGGCACAAACATTGAGGCGCGAAACTTTGCAGAGGTTTTCTAGAATTTATTTTCGTTGTTTCTCTAACCATTTAACAAAAAAAGCTTTTTCCCTTACCACACAACTTTTATAACCGGCTTCGGCTAAAAATCCCTTGCAGAGTCGTAAAAAGCTGGGCAAAAAGAAAGATATGCTACTGCATTGCGGCTTGTAAGCAAGGTCATACGTTTACAGACAAAGATCGTAACACAAACAAATAAAACAAATATCGTAAGGTACTCGTGTATGGGCCCTTGTCCATTGTGGTCTTGCATATCCGTCCGTAATTTTATAACTCTTACCTACATTCACGTAATCAGTAATGACGCTATTCTTAGGCTATTCGGTTACAAGTCTTATTTCCGTTATAGCTAGCAGTCATGTCCAGTTTTCCCTTTCATGTAGCACCAAACGTGATTCATGATAAAACTTGCACAGCTTACTAGGCATTGATGGAGAGCTAATCGACACTGCGTTTATTTGAAAATCCTTCTCACGAACGCCAGACCTGAACGGCTTGACAGTAATTTTCTTGCTGGTCTTGAACACCGCATGACCTTTGGAGTGGCAGGATAAGATGATTTTCTTCCCGGCCTTGAACACAGCATGGCCTGTTGGGTGGCGGGAATTCAATAACGTAGCTGTGACATCACGCATACCTGAATTAACTTGAAGTAGTCTGCACGAGTGAACACATGTTCGCGAGCATGTAGCTAGAAACTAGAGGGTTTGAGGAGTACTCAAACCTCCAGAAACTAGAGGTTTGAGGACGGAGAGCTGGATTGTGAACCGCACAGAGCCATCTTAAACATGGTTTATTCAGTTCAAAACACGATATAAATGCGGAACACACCTTTCAGTAGGCACGAAGTGTTTAAAAGGCCCATTTACTCAAATCTACAATGAATGTTACTCGATCCAAAGGGAATGTTACACATTTCAAGGTATTGAAGGAGCATGATTTGACAAAATAGCCTCACTTGCCTCTAGTGGTATGGATTTAAGTGCCACCGTAGCGGACAGGCTAACTTACATTTTGAGTACTTCTCAGGAGATATGTTGATTGTTGCGCTGGTTACGGAAACCAAAATCATTATATGCTCGTGTTTTAGCCTTTTCTAGTGATGCTCTCAGCATATTTGTCCGTGGGTTAATGTTGCTTATTGGCATTTACATACTCAGCCATGGCGCTTTATTTTCGCCATTGTACTCCCAGAGGTTTTCGTCATAGCTCGTGCCACTGCCCACTTTTCTGTATTATGTAGCACAAAACGTGATTTGGATTTGGAACTTGCATGAAACCCATTAATTTGGTCCGGGGCCAGTTGAAGTGTGCTGGTGCCGGAAGTTTTGGTGACCGCTGGTGCCGGACACGAACAGCTCGTTCATCATATTTTATCGTGTCTTTGAGAACCAAATGTCCAATGAAGTGGCAGTAATCGTGCTGCATTTCGATGGTGTCACGCATGCCTGAGTGACGTTAGAATCGTTTCCACGAAATAATAAACACAAGCGGGTGTCAAGCTCAGGAACCAGAGGGTTCTCAATCCCCAACAAGGGGATGCCTGTGAACTGTACTAAATGGTGGTTGACATGGCTGCATCAGTTCCAAATTAAGTGTTTTCTGTTTCTCTGATGGGTCTCCATGATCCAAGCGACTGGGGTTGTCTCTGCCTCCTAGAACCCAAAATGACCGAAAAACGCGAGACACATTTTCTCCAAGTCAGGCACATGTAACACAGTCCCGAGGATTGGAAATAGAGAATGCTAATAAAGTTTCTACGGGGTTAACTTGTATTTCTCCCTCCAAAGCTTAGAAGACACGTGGGATAACCTCTCTCGGGGCGCTTCTCTGTGAGCAGGGCCCCATTTTGCCTAGGGGGCCCGGGGCCATCTAAAAAGCTCTTCCTCAGCTCCAAATCCGTGACGACGCTCGTAGCAGCAATGTTTTTCGTGGCCATGGTGTTCCAGGGTGGCAGCTGGCTGAGGCAGGTGAGGCAAAATGCACTACATCGCGAACAATCATCGTCGGTCCAAGGCTCTTGCCATCAGGCGAAGGGCCTTAGCGTTCCAGTCAAGGCTATTGCCATCACGCGAAGGGCCTTATCGATGCAGTGACGAGGCCGATTGATGGCTCGTGCCAGCTGACTGAACGGGCCGGGCCTCATCCCCCCCCCCTTCCCACTTAGCACTCTCCCCCCCCCCCTCCCCATGCCGTCGAACACCTGAGCAGAGGCCTTCGGTGCGTTTTGAAACCCTGCGAGAACCAGTGATGTATGCTGTTTTCCATACCTTGTTCTGTTGTTATAAATTTCACTTGTATTTTTCATTTGTTGTTATTCACGTTTTGATTACGACTGTTCTCCTTTTTGACCTATCCGTTTGACTTTTTCCCCGATTCACATGCTGCATTCTGACCTGTATCAATTCTACATTTTTGCCTGTTTTACTTTTTGGAATTTATGTATATCTTTCTGATCTTGCCGTTTGACTTTTTGTTCTTGAGATTTTGACTTCCTCCTTGTTTGTATTTGACTCAAGTCCTATTTCGCATTTTGTCATTTGGCCTTTTCCAGGTACAAGTCTCGTTTTATCATCTTTCGCCTTACGAATCTAGGAGTGTTGTCGCCTGGGCACCGTTGCTACGGCCCTGGACGCGGCTTTTTCTGGAACACGGGGCATGTATTCTTTCGGGCTGCATAGATCACTGTCCAGTTCTATGAAGGCCCATGTCTTTTAGGACGTTCGTCCCGGGTCTAGAAGGCAAACATCAAAAACCGCGTGATAGTTCGTTCGGGCGAACCACAGCACATCAAAGCATAATAGTTATTTTGCAATTGTTCTGATAAGTTTAGATCCACGCTGTAGCGAATACTATCCTGTAAATCTGACAAATGTAGTGTACAGTTAGTACAAGACATGACTGTGTGCCATTAACGTAGATTGCAGATGGAATAACTTACACTCGTCTCAAACTACACTGAAACAAAGCTTGACTAATGGCTGCCGCTTACCCATTCCAAAACACGAGCGTGCAACATGAGCTTGAGCTTCATGCCCTGAGACCGATGGGCCTTGCTTCTCATTGATTTCATTAGAACAAAAGCTAACGCAAAGCTGGATACGACAAAGAATAGTTCAATTGCTTTAATATAAATTGCAGTTGGCAAAAGAAGATGGCATATAAAAACAGCTCATAGATGGACATTTTGATTGATCTCACCTAATTTTTAAGCGGTTACGTGAGGATTAATGTCATCTGGCACGGTGCCTCTTCCACGTGGTGGTGTTGCCATGGAGGGTGCAGCGCCGCATCGTTACACCTGCAACCACACAATTATTTCCACAAATAAGGGGAAATGTGACATGTTTGGGGAAACCTATTTTGTATTCGACGCGCGCGCCTTGGTTGTTTCCGTTAAACATGAGCCCAGACGTCTCTTCCTCGCTGCCTAAATAAGGTGCGCCGACTGATTCACCGGTGTCGTGAAGTTTTCTATTCATAGAAAATGATGTCCGATGTCCGAATGATCATCGAGATGCTCAATGATCATCGTCTTTCTATGCATCATCTTTCATGCGGCATTTTTTTTTTTAAGGCTTCCCACGGCGGGCCCATGACCAAGCATTGTTTTATCCGGGATCCGAATTCTTCGTTGCAATATCTTAGTAAAGCACTCTGGAAAATGAAGTGGTTTTTGGCGGCATCGCTAGTTCATATAACAGTGAGTTTGGCTGCAAAATGACGATTAAAATAGAGAGCAACGATCTTGCTGAGGCTCATGTTGAATGGGACTCCGAGCTGAAAATAGCTGATTGCCAGCTCTCCGATCCGTCATCCCAGTATTGTAATGACGGTTCAACGACTCATTTTCCTTGGGTGCTTATCAAAATAGCACGGAAGGACTTTCACTGTCCCGTGCAACTGCACGACCCTGAGCCGTCCTGTGACCAGGTCTGTGACAGCAGCCGCCCTGTGACCAGGCCTGTGACAGCAGCCACCCTGTCACCAGGCCTGTGACAGCAACCGCCCTGTGACCAGGCCTGTGACAGCAGCTGCCCTGTGACCAGGCCTGTGACAGCAGCCGCCCTGTCACCAGGCTGAAACCATCTAGCCAACGGCTAAATGGTCCTCTTTTACCAACCATATACGGACATTACTTATCGAAGACAGCAGCAGCATTGTTTTGACGCCCGTTTGCTAGGCAATATTGTGGCATATTTCATTCATGACTGAGGCACTGTAGCAAAGGTTTTTTAAATATTTATCTCCGTTCTTTCCCCATTTTCAGAGGTTTCACCGAAACGAGTTTAAACACAACTTTCAGGCTGCAAAGCACTGCACCATCGTATACTGCAGAAATGATATCCTATAATAATGCACGACTCTGTTATAACTTTGAAATGCTGCTTAACAACCAGCCTATTTCAAATTACTAGCCTATACGCTGTGACATTCATGCATTCGGCGGACGTTTTCGCGCTCTGCCGGCGCGGGATGTTATACGGATACATATGGCTCAATCTGCTGCTCGTGCATTTTCTTCACCTCTCACTCTTTCTTTTAGGCGGCATGTGATACTTCTCGGCCCTCCTCCCTTTGACATTGACCCTTGCTGACCTCCTTTGACCCCCCGCATCGATCCTGTCTCTGCGCTTTACAGCACGCTGAGGTGCTGAGACTATATCGCATTGCCTGCGAATCATCCTGGCGAAAACGGTGGCTATGGTGGACCTGGAATAGTCAAGAGATGGTGACTGAAATGACGAACAATCAACGCCACAAAGAAGCGCTCGTTGGGAGTAATATTTGTAATGAGTCCATCAACATTAACTATTGTTGTTTGATTAATTACACTCGTCACAGCTAATGACAGCCGTCGGCTCGCCTGCCCGGTATATTGATCCGCAGGTCAATACCATAGGGATAATGCCTTGTCGTATACTAGATAGTTGGGGCGATTACAATTGAAGGCGAAAACGTTGGCTCAATTACACTCCATGGGCTTTTACGATAGATATGTTTTCGTCCTATCATGCTGGGCAGCAAGTTTCACATTACTGGTATTCGGCAGCTAGCATTCATACATTCACATACATCACTCAGGCGTGCCTATTGCTTGGGTCATATTGAATGGAGGCCTATGGTCGCTACACAGCATGAAGCTCACGTGTAGCATCAGACTCGCCCCATCACGAGCGGAACTGTGCAGCCTTTCACTGACCTCGAAATGTGTCCCCATCAAAAAGAAGCCACCTGGTGTATGACTCACCGCCGCACAACCCTGTGCCCTCCTCCCCCCACCCCCTAAGAACCGTCCCTATTGATCGGTTTCGTCCCCTATTAATCGGACCGTCCCCTATCGTCTTTGCGTGTATATCGTAAGGGAGCAACCGGGTCAAACGTGACATAAAACCGCGCCCCCAGTTTGCAAAAACAAAGCAAAAAAAAAACCAACACAATGTATCAGCGACTGACAGCTGCGCCGCGTACCACGGCAACAACAATATACTAAAAAGTACATTTTAGACGTTCTCATTAAAAGGCACGTACTTTTCTTCACAATAGCTACAACAAACATCCTCATCGTTGTTTTCATAGCGCATTTGTATGCGTTACACTACACAGGGTTCGATAAGTAAAACTGGAAACCTCGCAGTGTGAGAACAGCGTAAATCCTTCAAGGCCATGGCTGTACCTATCCCCCCACAATTAAAACTACGTGCTGCCGCCCCTGGTCGTCATAGGAAAACGCCTTCGTCTTACGAACGGTGGCCTCCACAGGAGCGTCTGTTCTGTCCGATCAGAAGCGGCGCGTGCCTCCAGTGCTCCCATACCCTCTACATCCATTCATGCATGACTATGAAGGTGTTTGAAGTAAGTATTATTTGGTGAATGATATGACCATCAGCACGCTCCCGGGTGGCCGGTTGAATACCCTCCTCTCGGGTGGGCGTCAATTTGACCCTAAAGATCTCAAAAAATAAGAAAGCTAGAAACACCTTATTCACCAGGTGAGTTTGCCCGTGTGCGAAATTACTTGTGTCCAAATCAAGGTCAAGCAAGTTGGGTCAAGGTCAAGTTGGCTTTTTAGTTTAAATCTGCATTTAGGATTATGCTAGGCGATTTGCTCCAACACACAAGATGTTGACCTGGCCACTTTGGTCCCAGGTCAACAGCGACTTACTCTGGCTTCAGTGGCCTACTTTTACGCTTTAAAAATCATGGGAGATGTCTGTTGCGGTCCCTGTTGTTAATGATGTCCGAAAATGCATTAAAGACTACCCCACGCAGCAAGCTCTCCAGCAAAAAAGCAGGATGGCTTAGAACTCGGACTGCCCTTTGTACCTGGCCCTATGCTATTGGAATTTATTGCAACCATAAATTCAGCTGGTTTATTTCCCAACAAACTATCTGGTTTCGTCTAACGATTCGTTGTCACAATCATATTGAACGATTCCACACGACTTGCCTTCGCCGATATCCACGGCTTGGATTTGACTTGGCAGATGTCAGTAGCCTTGCAAGGTACATCTAATTGTTTGTATCAAAAGATCCGCTACTCAGTCGCCTACATTTGTGCAAAGTTTGGCGGGCAACGTTGCGCCGTTTAGGACTTATCCCTGGAAATTCCTTTTGAAGGGTCAAATTCACCCCATCGAGCGCGTATTAAAACATGAACCCCCTTCCGTCAAAATAACGTGAATTAAATCCGTTTGGAAAAACGGGGGGATGTTTTGCCGCCGGGTGGCCAGTTGTTATGCCGCTGGGTGGCCAGTTGTTATGCCGCCGGGCGGCCAGTTGGGTCTCAAATCATTCTCAAAATCGACACCCCTGGCTCCAAGAGAATTCGTGATCCATTATTGTGACTGCCGAAGGGCGTAAGCTTGTCCTCCAGCATTAAATGAGTTAAAAGCAAGTTTGTTCACGTCATTCACGCCATTTGTCGCATAGTCGCATTCCAGACTCAATTACGTCGGTTGAGCCCATTGCTATTCCTCGACTGCCCTTCTTCCTCGCTTACTCGAAATTTACCTGCCGCCCCACCCCACCCCCACCCAGTCCGACGAAAGGCATTATATCAAATGCTTTGAATGGGCGGATTTTTGGGTATCACCCACTAGCCAACAATTGGTTATTATCTTGTCCATAGCATATCCCAAGGGAGTGTGTTGTGTATTCCTGGTTTTCACCAGCTAAAGTCAGCCGATTCAGTTCATGGGGTTAGTTACTCTATGAGCCTCTCAGCAGGTAGGACTGTAAAGGGGTTTGCACCAGCACGAACGCTGACCGCAAGCACGGCTGGGTGCCGACCGCTGCAGAGCAAAGCTTCAGATCAGATCGTGCCATGGGCCCACGGCGCCGCTTCAGATCAGGTCGTGCCATGGGCCCACGGCGCCGCTTCAGATCAGGTCGTGCCATGGGCCCACGGCGCCGCTTTAGATTAGATCGTGCCATGGGCCCACGGCGCCGCTTCCGTGATATGAAGCGGTCAGCGGGACTCTCAGGCAAACTATTGTCCCCAAGAGGTCAGCAGATCCGAAGCACTGACACACTTCAACATACTGCAGAGGTGAAAGTGAGCCCTTGCGGATTTAAGTAAAAGACTGCTCCGGAGGAAGATGGAGGATATCACACGTGGCATGACTCGTGTGTTTGCTCTCAGCGGTAAAGCTTCACTTAAATGTACACTGCTGAGGGATTATGAGGTCAGTGAGCTCTTCCAACACATTGCGTTTGCATAACGAAAAAAAAACAAAACCGAATTTGCATTTCGTCATCACATGCCCATTTCACGACTCTATGCAAGCCGCCGTCCATAAGCCACGCATAACCTCCCCGCCGTACCCGCTGCACCCGCCGGCCAGCTGACTTACCTTCGGCCGGGTGGCGTACCATTTCATCAGCCGTCCCGGTGGGTTATGTGCGCCTGCTAGACTCCTGTCCGTTCAAGTCCAAGAATCTGATCAATACGTCACTTATCACGTACCATCTGTTCCACAGGAACCTAAACTATGCATGCTATCCGTGATTCCGTGATACCAATGTGGTTAGATACTTTCCTTAAAAATTCACCCGCAGCGTCTCAGCCGTCTGTTGCATCAGATAGTTCCGGGGGTCATAAGACGGCACCGCTCTCTATGATTGGTTTGCCCAATAGCTCCGCCCATCGTTCGATGTCCTATTCGCTCCTCATTGGTTGGTACTGACATATCACGTCATTTCCGGAACACATGATCATGATTCGTTTCCCTTTTGGGGGGAGCATATGAGACCAACCTTTTGCTGCCATGCATGCTCCTAGACTCATATGCTCATAGACTCGAACACGCAAGATTATTGTTGGTTACGCGCGTGGACACTGGTGTGCAGTGAATATTGGTGAGTGCGCATCACTGGAATATGAAAACTGTAGACTGATAAGATCTAGTTTTTTTAAATATTATACTGATACCTAATTTACTAATATATCACACAATATTAATGTATACAAAATTATTTTGCCTGACTTGCGAGAAGGGCTAACACAAGCAAGGTCGTCAATAGTCCAGTCAGCAGTTAGGCATTTGCTGCAATGCGCCCAATGGGCTGGAAAAACTTCCCCTTTGGTTTGCCTTCCAAAATGCTCACAACAGATAAGTGGATCGCTAGCCCAGCTAGCATGACAAAAGCAGATGCTTAAGTGATATTTTTAACCTGATTTTGAAATGTACCAATCTGTTTTTGAGTAGCTTGAGGCTCATTTTCCATCTCTTTACCCGCTTATCTCGAACAAATATATCCCTTCAGCTTTTGGCCGTCTGATCTTGCAGTGAAAAGTTATCGTGCCGCCCACCACCTTTCTATATTCCTATCAAAGAGATCCAGCTCAAATTTATCCACCTTTTTTTTGTTTCAGCGGGATGACCCCATTAAGCGTATTTTCTGTAGCTCTCATCATCTGACCGATTCTTGCGGGCACCTCCGTCTGACGGCAGCCGCATAGTGGAACCGCAGGGCAGGCCTTCTGCATCGCCTAACGAGACCTGTCTGCGGGCCTTCCCTAAGCTGCCAAACGCGTCCGCGCTGCCACAGTCTGGTCTCTGGCCACGGGCACCCGCCGACGCCTCACGGAGCCGGACTCGCACCATCCCCCAGTGCAAAGCTGCCTGCGAGCAGGGTCAGGAGGTCTGGGCGGCGACCGTCGCGCCTAAGGGCTGCGTTATTAACACACGGCCTCTAGCGACATCATTTAAAGGCGACACCAGAGCGTGCTAAAACAGCAGGCTCATAATGCGGCACCGCTGCGCACGTGCACATGTAAAAGGCGCGGGAAGATCGATGCTTACGCGGCCAGCAGTGCCAGTGCAGGTTCGGTAAGAGGCTTACTGACAAGCGTGCGGAGCGCCATCTATGGGCAGGCCGGAGCATCTGCCGCGGGCCGAGGGCCTCATTCGAATCGGTCCCCGCATGCCAAGTTCCATTCATAGATCCGAGGCACGATAGGCAAGGCCGGTAGGGCCTACCGCATTACGACACGCAGGAATGCTGACTGCATCAGCCAACAGCACACTTGAGGTGGTGCGAGTGGGCATGGCAGGTGGTGGCGAGTGGTGCATGGCAGCTGGTGCAAGTGGTGCATGGTAAGTGGTGCAAGTGGTGCACAGCAGGTGGTGCAGGAGGTGCACGGAAGGTGGTGCGAGTGGTGCATGACAGGTGGCGCGAATGGTGACCGGGAGGTGGAGCGGGTGGTGCATGGCAAGTGGTGCGGGTGGTGCATGGCAAGTGGTGCGGGTGGTGCATGGCAAGTGGTGCGGGTGGTGCATGGCAGGTGGTGCCGGTGGTGACCCTGTGAGAAAAGCTGAGGTGTGACTGCTCTGTGCCGTCAGCACGCAGCCTACCCGACGCTTATACTTCAACAGCGCTGTGATCATTGAGTAGGTCAGTGGCTACGCGACAGCGGAAGTTCATTATGTGAGTGAGAATGCCCGGAGGCACGTGCCAGTGATCCCGCGTCCAATATTCCTTGAGGTTTCGATTTAACACTTAAATTTTAAAAAAAAACACAAAACACTTTCCACGAGTTGGGAACATCGTTTAGATGAAATAACCCAACTCTATCCAGTATGGGTCGAAATGAAAGGCTATAATTTCGCCTTTTCAAATTACTCCGATCTCATTTGTATTATTTGCGAGCCATCTTTGCCTGCTTGAACTGAACAATTAGCTAAAGCATAATCAAGAATCCTGGAAGTTGTATCGCAGGCCAGTCATCGTCCCCTTTGTTGAAAGTCAATATTCATCAAACACAGATTTCAGAGTGAGGAAGTCTTGGCCGGCGTCAGCACGCAGGCGCCTGATGGGCCCAAGGATGCGTTTCCAGTCGCTGCTTCAACCATTTTCAACCCTGCAATCAAACAAGGTGGGACGGATACGAATCACCTTTATTTGATGCGCCTTTGTTTTCATGTCTCATTGAAGTTAACGAATTCATGAAGCTTAAGCTGGTCCTTCAGTCCTTAATCATGCTTGCATATCGCTCTTATTTGTTATTTAAGCTATTGTTAGTATTGAGCAACGGATGTAAGCTGTTTCCGTTTTATGGAGGTGAGCACCGTCTCGTGTTTTACCGGGCAGAAGTGCAACGCAAGACATGCTATATCTAACCGTGAAGGGACACAAAACCATGAACAATTTACACAATTTACCATTCACTTACTTTTAATAAATCAAACTTGTCAGCCACATTCAGGATGCTTTGGTTCCTCCTCCAAGTCATACAAGTTAAAACGGCTCCAGCTGAAGAACAAACTGAGGTTTCACCGTCTCAAACTGGTCCTCGGTCGGCTGCCAGTTGTCTAAGGCCAGACAGCCATATAACAGTGTTCAGTACAGCCCATACTGGCAGATGTTGTGCTAGGACTTGCCGTGGCTTAATGTCTGTGTGCCATTGCTATCCATCCCCACGCAGCTGTACCAGGACCCGCCCTGGTGGCTGTTGGATCACTCGTGCTTCAGCGAAATGGGCCTGTTGCCGGCCACGTTGCTGTTGACAACCGTCTCGACGATGCCGGTGTGGAAGAAGCTACCATCGTCCTCCAGCATGCCCTTGAGTAAGCTGATCTGATCCGTGTGTGAGAAGGCCGACTGCGCACCGGGAGCGTCATGGGCGCACCAGGACGCAATGTTGCCTGAAGGACGCAGCCTTCTTTCCGAGTGTATGAAGGCCCTGTCGGCGTACGGCACCAGCTGGAAGCCGGCGGGCACAAGGCCCTGTCGGTTGTACGGCACCAGCTGGAAGCCGGCGGGCACGCCCAGCGGGATGCAGATGTCCTGCGCGAGGCTAGGAGGGCTGGCCTCGAAGCGGCGGGCCGGGTGCTGGGTGCAGTTGTCGGACTCTCGGTCGTACTGCCAGTGGGTGCAGCGCACGTGGTGCGCGCAGAGCAGTGCACGTACGGCGCGGCAGCCGCGGCGGCGCTCAGAAAATTGGCGGAGCGCGCTTGGCAGCTTGGCGCTTGGCGCTTGGCGCTTGGCCCGTGCCAGGCGCCGGCGCGCTGATCCGCGCAGAGCACCAACACCACCAGAGGTGCAGGCACAGGAGACATGGAGGCGTCGATGTATGACAACGCCGGTTTACCTTATCTTGTGTCGGTACATATTTGGCCTGCGTGTCCCCCCGTATCTGATCTTGACAGCTGCGTCTATTGTGTCTTGATCCTTCTCCGCACCATGTGCTAAAATTCGTCAGTACGTGGTCTCAGAGTCCTGCTGTGTCTGGGCTCGGTATCCGTCCTTGTCTGCAGTCTGTATCAGATCGTTTCCAATGTTAAAACACGACTATATGTCTCGCACGATCTTGATAAATGTCCGTGTCATGACTGCGGTATCAGGCCTGGCGTCGTAGGAACCTGCCCGTGCCCGGGTGATACCGATTGATATGTATATCTTGATTTAGAGCTTTCAGAGGCAGCTGGCAGCTGGCAGCTCTCATGGGCAGCTGGCAGCTCGCCGCGTTGACGCGGGGCGTCCGTCGCGTCTCGAGCCTCAGCGGGCATTGGCCGTCCTGGCCAGCGCGGTTGCATGGCACGAACCAAACGCGTCCCTGGCCATTACGGGGCTGAACGACACCATTCATCGCCCCCCCCCCCCCCCCCCCCCCCCGCCCCGCCCCCCCCCCGGCGACGACCGGCTATATTGACACCACAGTGGTGTAGTTCGTTCCAGGCTCTGTGTCGGCTATGCCAGGCAAAGACGTGTCACACGGTTTTGTGTTCGCCCCGTTTAGGTGATGAACACCCGTTTCGGCACCGCATTTGTCACGTTGTCGACAGATGAATGTTGACTTTCGCAGCTAAAAGAACAGCCAGCCTGATTTTATTTACCGTCCCCATTCGCCTCCTCCCTCTCCATTCCGTTCTGCTCGCCACCTCCCTCTCCATTCCGTTCTGTTCGCCACCTCCCTCTCCATTCCGAGCTGTTCACCTGGTCAAGCTCCTGCTGCCAGCGTGATCGTGGCGATGAGTTGCTGCATGTGGCGCGGAGTTGCTGCATGTGGCGCGGAGTTGCTGCACGTGGCGCGGAGTTGCTGCATGTGGTGCGAAGTTTGCTGCATGTGGCGCGGAGTTGCTGCACGTGGCGCGGAGTTGCTGCATGTGGCGCGGAGTTGCCGCGGCATCTAAGGAGCTTCCGCGCAAGGCCACATATGAAGGATTGATTGAGTGTAGGTAGCTGTCATGGCTATGTGACAAATGACCGCTCTCTTGCGTTACTTGCCATTCATGCCTACCTTTTCATCGATAAGTGCGTGTCAAGTGGAACGTGGTATTCAGGGGTGATCGCGTGCACTGGCCAGTACATTAAAGATGCAATGCCTTTTTCATTCACAAGTTCCGTCTCTGACCATTACGAAGGTCTTCTCAGATGGAAATTACTTCACTGGGCTACCTTTTAATGAATGGAAAATGTTTGCAGTTCGCAGCTCGCAGACACGTGTAAAGAGTACATTTTGTAATGACATTTGGAAGGTCATGTTCTGCTAGTTGCCCAAACTATTTCACCAGCTTTAAACACCCGGGGACCCTAGCTTAGATGCACGCTGCTTGGCTGAAGTCCCACGTCTGGAGGACGGCCGCTTTCCACATTTTTGACCGCATACATTTGAGGACAGGGACGTGGGTGGGTGACAAGCTATGAAGCAGGGGTGCAACCAAAGCCATCAATAAACCACTAGCACTCGAGGCCTTGCCCCCCCCCCCCAAAAAAAAGAGGGAAGTGGTCCAACCTGTTGGGAAATCCGGTTGTTGGCGTATATGGGGCACGCTTCGCTATTTTCATTGCTCAGCTTCCAACTCATTTTGCCGAACTACACTCCTGCCCAGGCATCAAGGCTGGCCTAACGTGGAGTGCAAACCGGTCCACCTTAAGAGGTGCACTAGATTGTGCTTTATTCATCAGGCACCAGATCACTCATTGTTTTTTAGATTGTAGTGCCGTTTGGGCCCAAAAGACTGATAGAGAAACACGAATTGGTCAGTGAACCCATCAGCATAATTCGTTGTACGTCCTGCCACTAACAGCGCCATGTCACTAACAACGCCCTTTCACTAGCAGCACCCTGTCACTAACAACGCTCCGTCACTAACAGCGCCCTGTCACTAACCACTCCCTGTCACTAGCAGCAACCTGTCACTAACAGCACCCTGTCACTAACAACGCCCTGCCACTAACAGCGCCCTGTCACTAACAACGCCCTGTCGCTAACAGCAAACAAGGAGCCTCTCAGGACAAATCTGGCTGATAATGCATGTGTGTAATCACATTTGTAATGCACCAAAACAAATTTAGCAAAACACATACAATATTAGTATCAACAGATGCAAACGACATTTTTGAACAACTCTAGCACCTTCATTGAGCTTTATGTGCAATATGATGACAAACATAAGTGTTTTATCTCACGCGTGTCCACTGAACAGTGTGCTAGCCTGAAGTGCAACGGGCAATATGAGAGGCCAACGCCAGCGATGCTCGGCCTTTTACCTCAAAGCTGCTGTTCCTCTCAGAAGCAGGAAGCCCCGGATGAATCCTTGACATGTGACGCTCCAGCAACCCCAGTTTACCTCTGAAGCTACAGCTCAGGTATCCACAAAAAACAATCCTAGATCGACGGGGCTTTTTAACATTACTACCTTTAAAAAACTGACGATTAACCACGCCTTTCCAGCCAGTCAGCTTCTCACGACATGAACACAACCAACAGCATCACACAGCCTTGCACCGAATCCAACGCATTACCGTGTGGAGAGCAATCAAGTCCATCTGTCTCAAATGACGCTTCGCTTAAAACGCTGCGGAGCAAACTGATCACATTCGTCGCAATATGTAGCCAGCCACGACTCTTACAACTAGTAATACGAATAGATATTTTGTCTTTTAAACTGTTTGGTATGTGAAGTGAATCTTGTAAGAAAAAATATGTGAAAAGCATTGATCTGAGAGACAGTGGAACAACATTGTGTCACCAATGATCTGTGACGTCAACACCGATAACGTGTAGTTTGTAGTATGTTTCTGTCCCCTGCTGAAAACTGTCATGATTAAAGCTACCATGTTTGGCAGCATCTTATGGCTCAACTTGCTTATACAGCGAAACGTCAACGTTTGGACCAATGCTCACGCTGCAAGCGTCAGCAAATACAGACCAATGGTAAGCTTTGAGTTTCGTCGAGCTGTGATAATCTGTGGCAACATGGTCTTGTCTGTTGAAATTTGTGTTCACTTTCGCAATTTTTCCACCAATTGGTTCGCAAAATTATCGTATTTTGTCACCGATCGTATCCCGTAAATCAGAATCTTCTTTCACCACCTGCCTACCCGCCTCTGCCCTCACGCGGAGGAGAGCCAGGTCAGTGTCCTGACGGGTAGAACGTGAGCGAAGAGAATGACTGTCCTGTATCTGAGAGGCAAGAGCTTTCGGTTCGCCGGTGGTATGTATTTGTGAAGCAAGTTTATGGAGTGATCACTAGTAGAGCTGACCGGCGGTAGGCCGGCTTCAGGCCCAGTTCCTCATGCACTACCGAAATATTATCAATTTTGCGACGGCCAGAGAGAGCGCTCAACGTCAAGTTCAAAATTTTTTGCGGGCGTCGTGTGTTTTTCCTCGACCCGTCGCCATAGACAGTAGGGTGATATCGGGCCATGCCCCTCCAGACCATGGTGGTGATGTTAATTTGACCATGTCGTAAATGAGACAAAATATGTCCCGGTATAATCTCCAAAAAATGAGACACAATGAGTGCTTTAGCAAATTCGCGTGTCCTTTGCCGGCCAGGTCTGGAACTGTCCAGCTTTTGTGTCTTGGGAAATAAGCAGCGTCTCAGGCCAAGGAAGAAACATCACCAAGCTGAAATATCCATTGACGTACATTGTATATAGTCCCAATACTGATACTCAACACCAATTATACGGAACAAGTTTGGGCAAAATGTAAAAGACCGATCCATTAACCATCGTCTTAGCTGTCCCATTGCCCTCGTTTGCTTTTTGACCCAGTTTGTATCATTTGAGGCAAGCTAGATCATACCTGCGTTTAAATGTTACGCAATGCAGTTATTTGAGTAACGATCATCAGATCAACATGATCTGAACTGTTGGGCCCTACAATGAGCATTGCGAAATACAGCTGACAGAAATCCATACTGCGGTCGAACAAGAGCGTCAGGCGGTCAGTGTGCAGCGAAGAGGTGGTCTCGACGGCTCGCACCAACACGCTTGGTGCACCAGTCTATCACAGACGATGGTAGAGCGGCTCAGATACCACATGCTGACACCACCAATGTTTGCGTTGGTGCGCTAGTTCATCACAGACGATGGTAGAGTTGCTCAGATACCACATGCTGACACCACCAGTGTTTGCGTTGGTGCGCCAATCTATCACAGACGATGATAGGGTGGCTCAGATACCACATGCAAAAACCACTAATGTTTGCGTCATTGGGGTTTTACGACGCACTCAGCTGCGGGGGCTCTGCGGGAAATTGAACTCCATCCATTAGGTTCCCCAGATGCGCAGATTGACCATTACACTATCGGTGCTCTGCACTACTATTTCAACGCCATGACTTACCATCATTTTTGAAAGATCGATGACCCCTAGCATGCAAGCACCAAAACGAAGGAAGTTAAAAAACGAAGGGTCACCGATACAATGTGGTCTGCACCAAAAATGCGCACACCATATGTTTATAGGTGCTGACCTGTTGTCTGTGATCCAGGGTGACATTGACAAGTGCTGACCTGTTGTCTGTGATCCAGGGTGACATTGACAGGTGCTGACCTGTTGTCCGTGATCCAGGGTGACATTGACAGGTGCTGACCTGTTGTCCGTGATCCAGGGTGACATTGACAGGTACTGACCTGTTGTCTGTGATCCAGGGTGACATTGACAAGTGCTGACCTGTTGTCTGTGATCCAGGGCGACAATGACCAACAAATTCACAATAATTGATTGCAAGATGTTTGTTAAAATGACATTGACATGGTCAATTGTTATGAAGTATTCTCGCAAGTGTATGCGTCATGAATTACTATTTCAATAACAAAACAATAATTGCACGCGTTCGACCTAACTTGGCCTCTGATGATCACCCTCACCGTTACTCTGCCGCACACTCAATGCAATAATGCCTGACCTCCTTGATGTAAAAATATTTTATATTCATGTCAATATAATAACCGTGGCCAAATTCCAAACACGTGAACGGCATGGTGGATTTGGCGAGGCACATGACCGGCATCGTCTTAACAAATGACTTGTAGGTGGCGAGCTCTTCGAACAATATGCCAATTTGTGCAGACGTACGAGCATCGCAAAGCCAGCTTCCCAAAAACCAGTATGATACCTTGTAAACTGCCAAATTACTCGAGCAGAACCTCAGCAGGGCCAGCATGCCCCCAGCTCGTCAGGGGCACTTGTTTCAAGCAGCATAGTTCTATTGCGGAGGCAGATCCAGTGGAGGGGGGGGGGGGGGGGGGGAGGGGAGGGAGACACTGGATGCACTTGCCCATCCTGTTCGGAATGTAAAGGTGCACCTTTAAAGATCACCCCAGGGTGCTGAAGGCACTCCTTCATGGGTAGTGGGGATGGTGACGGGGTTAGTAATGAAGGACTTCTCTTGACGGTCCGAAGCTTTTCATCTCAAGCCTTTGCGTACCTTATGGCCCAAGGTGAGTGAATTTTATTGCATCATTTAGCCACTCAGCAGTAACAATTTTAATCTGGCGGTGACAGCAGCTGCACTGCTCCACACGACAAACATGTATGTTTGTATCTGTGTAACGGTCGACAAGCAGCCACTTTAACGAACTCTGTTACAGGGTTTAGAGACCCAGCCATTTGGCCAAATTACACCACCTGTTCCAAGTTCTTTTTGTCCTTCGGTATTGACCACGACGCCTCCTCGTAAAACAGTGTTTCTTCATTTAGGCTGTGATATTTGCGTGACTAGGAAGTGGCGTGCAAAAATGTTGTTCTGAATTTGACGTCGTATCACAGTTTTAATGCGAGTATGCCATGCCATGAACCAATGCAATGAACTAGATAGTCATGACAAATAACACGCGCCCGGGTGGCCCGTTGGATACCCTTCGCTCGGGCGGGGGTCAATTTGACCGCCCTGATATCTCAGGAACTAAGAGAGCTAAGGACACCAAATTCACAGAGTGAGTTGACCTGTACATGAACTCAATTAGGTCAAAGGTTAAGGTTCCTAGGACATGATCTTTGGGTCAAATAAGGTCAGGAAACGTCAAATTCCAGGTTAGTTTCCAAGGGCCCCTAGAACCCTGATAATTGTTCTAAGCAAAAGGTCATATGCTCATCTAAAGTCAGTGACCTCGTTTAACGTTTTGAAGGTCATGGTGACCAAAATCATGCAAGGCTGCTGTTTTTCATCTGGATAAGCGACAAATATTACGCTAGGCAGTATGCTCCTAAAAACGTAGACCTGGGCTATTATAGGTCAATGACATACTCTGACCTCCAATAAATCCATGGAAGATATCGAATGCGGTTCCTGTTATAAATAAATTCGAAATGAGCGCCAGGAACTACCCCGTACAGCAAGCGCTAGAGTAAAAAAACAGGTTGGCTATGACCTTGGTCTGACCTTCATACCTGACCTTGGGTCGATTAAATTTGTTCAGTCAATTGTTGTATCGCCTAAGAAGTATCTCAGAGATGCATGACTTCATCTAGCACTCCGTTGTTGGATCAGATTGAATGATTCCCTAGAAATTGCCTTTGCTGAAACCATAGCCTGAATTTGACATGCCATAGGTCAGCAAACTCACAAAGTGCATGTCACTTTTTGATGCCAGACGATCCGCTTTTCAATTGTCTAGATTTGTGTTGAGTTTGGCGCGGCTACGCCGCACCGTTCCGAAACCATTCTGGAAAAGCCTTTGAGGGGTCAATTTGACCCCGCAGCCGAGCGTGTGATAGTGCTCAACAATGCTTAGTTATGTTTAGCAGCTCGTGATGAACAGTTCACATTGACCAATACTTGTCAGAGCTTAAGGCTAAAAGCAGACTGTTTTAGTCAGATGCATAAAAATGCGCTGTAAGCATGCAGGTGAGAACGAGTTTGTCGGAACTCTAGTGTAGACAATGGATGGTCTATTATTAGGATCGCCACATGCATGCCTGTTATCTAATTGTGGTTGAGCGCCCAGGGTGCGCGTACATTTGGGTTCAATGGGTGTGTGTCATGTTATGCAAGCCAGTGTAATTTCTATCAGCATAATAGAGTGATAAATGACCATCCTACAAAATATGTGCCTGAAGTGCCCGAGATTGCTTGTCATCGAATTTCTTTCTCTGCCGTACACGGCGAGGCATTTTTCCCTTCGCCGTCATAAAATTTTCCTTCATCCGGAATCGCTGAACTCCTCGCAATCGTAGAGCAACACGGCAATACGAAATTAGAGCAAACTGGTCACAGAATGCCAGATAAAGCTCATACTTTGCCCTTATAAGGCCCCGAAAAGCAAAGGAAGGTAAAAGCAATGCCACTGTTCAAATTCATCGTGTCATCTATTTATCTGCGTTTAGATTGGCTTGACTGCTTTATAGGTCACAGATGATATCTCTCGATGAAGATAGTCAGTAAAGAGACAGTTTACAGACATCGCCTTTCTTCGAACCAGTTGGCTGCAATGTGTAAAATGTTCGTGCAGACCCAGAGATCGTGGTGGCGGAGACTCAACTTCGGCAAGGCGCTGTGGTAATGCTGACCACATTCGTGATGCGGCGAAACGCATGGTGGTAAGTTTGCGTTCCAGAATAAGGGTTCGTATATGGCCCGTCAAAGAGGGTTTTTGCTTGACAGTGTGAGCCTGATCACAGGGCAGCCACAGTTGTGTAGTTGCATGGCATGGTAAAGATATTTCATGCTTATTTGATAAGGGACCGGAGGCAAAATGGATCCGCGCATTACAACAATGCGATGGTGGGTTCGGAGTGCTAGCAATAAGTTATGTTCAGTATAGCATCAGACCAAAAGTCCGCTCTAGCAAATACTCCGTAGTTTTTCTGATTTTGTAGTAGAACTGGGTCTATAATTTGAACCAACGATGCCATGCCAAAATGAAATTATGTTATCAGATTTTGTTGTCTTATGAGACCTTGCAACAAAACAATTCGGGAGTCAAGTCCAAGCAAAACAATGCTGACTCCTAGCACACCATGGATACACAAAGTCGCTTGGCATGAAAGAGCCAATGAGACGGGTGGATCAATGACGTCAGTATCACGTTTGGGTTGTGAGGAGAAAAGGCGTCTAGGCTTACATTTCACAGTCGAACTAAACAAGCTGTCGCATATAAGACAGTTCAGCCTCAGTGTCTAAAGTTCTCCCTTCATTTGACAACATGATTTTGAGGTCACGGGGTCAAGCTATCCCACCGCTCCTGTCATGCCCACGCCACCATGAGAACGCTTCAAAAAGATAGTCTTCGTGTGATGGTCAACTATCTCCTGCGCTTTTCTAATATTTCAGCCACAAATGTGGGGGCCTAAGCCAGCATTGCGGGGGGAGGGGGGCCAACTTAACATCGGGGAGGGGAAGGTCCTCACAAAACAATGCACCCGCGATGTAATGATGGATGCCCGTGGTGCACAGGACACAGTTGACTTAAGTCTCAGATTCAAATCAGACACAACAAGCTGCAAAATTCACTACATTTTGCCAGGCGTGTTATCTGCATTCATGTCATCTACAGTTTTTGAGACTTGTTGAACCGTTAGCGTCTTAAGGCACTGAATAGCGCCACAAGTTGGGTAATACTGGGCTAACGTGCCAAACGAGTCTTGTCATTCAATTTTGGGATAAATTCCAAAACTCACCTGAAATCGGAATGTCTGCCGAAATAAAGTGAATTTTTAAGGCTGATTGCATACCATTCGAATGTGAGATTGAATTCAAAAGTGTGCCGCATAATGTTTGGCAAAACGCGCAGATTCAGAGAGTATCTTTTGTCGATAAATGAAATTGGTAACTGAAATATGTTATCGATACCTGCGCACTTGTTCTGATTCATCTTGCTGTGACTTAAGGCCGAGATACCCAAGCTAAAAGTAGCACGAGACGGGCAAGAGCGGTAGCAAATTTGGAATGAATTTGGATTATGACCAATTACCAGAGTTTTTCATTTTCTGGCGTGGCTCAATGCGAAACGTTTCTTAGAAAACGAGCACCAGGTGGCTTGCATAAAACTTCAACTGCAACAGGCCGGCGCTTTGTGCATGTCTACGCTCCCTCTTTTCACAACCATTTGGCCTTACTTTGTCGCCACTGCGTTGCTAGACAACATCTCAAGTGGGTTGACATCTTGTTGACATACCAAACGAACCATGCCATCAAACATGTTGAGCGGCGCTGTGGTCAGCCCCCTGGCGGCCCCCAAGGGGACCAAGATGGCTTGTGAACTCTGCCAGAAGCCTGCCCTGCTGCTGTGCACTGGCTGCCGCTGCGCGTACTACTGCTGGTAAGATGGCGTGTGAACTCTGCCAGAAGCCTGCCCTGCTGCTGTGCACTGGCTGCCGCTGCGCGCATAACTGCTGGTAAGATGGCTTGTGAACTCTGCCAGAAGCCTGCCCTGCTGCTGTGCACTGGCTGCCGCTGCGCGTACTACTGCTGGTAAGCGCGCCGTGGGAATTATTTCGTTTTGTGGAGGGGGCTCATTATCTAATTTGTTCAGTGCATTAGCGAGGAACATTGTTCACATAGATAAGACAGTAGTATTAGCCTTATTCCTCGAGGAAAATCCAGGAAAATGGAGATATAGTTGGGTCGATGTTTCGGTAACATGCCTTTATTGAAACAATAACACTTCTGCTCTTGTTTCGATAAAGAGATGTTACCGAAACATCAACCCAGCTATATCTTCATTCCCCTGGTTTTTATCCGAGGAATAAGGCTAATACTACTTTCTTATCTATGGTAATCATTATCACCTTACGCGTTCGCCCACACGCTGCAGGCTGAAAAATGTAAAATGTAATGAAATTATAATTTTCAAATGCTCGTGTAATCTAATTACGGAAAAAATAAAAGCATGAATTGTGCAATTAAAAATATAAATAAAGACCATTCTAAGGCATCAATGTTTACTGAATACTATACTCGAGTGAGTCGCCGGAGGGGTTTCAGTCGCGGTGTGCTTTACGACTTGTGCTTACCACGCAGTGATGACCACCAGAAGACGGCCTGGGCATCGGTGCACTCCAAGGTGTGTCGACTGGTGGGGGCGCTGGGCAGCGCGCGCGCCTTCTGCACCCTGGAGGAGCGCCGGCAGCGCGACGAGACAGTCCGGCAGCAGAAGGTGGGGGGGGGGGGGGGGGGGAGACTCACTCCGACGGACACGGCGGGGCGAGGAGCCTCCGCCAGTGGCGCGGGGGTCAAACACCCCCTTACAGTGATAGCTGAGTCGAGCGTCTTTCAACAGCAACGGGTAAGTAAAATGTTTTTGACAGCACAGTGGAAAGTTCTTCCGAAGCGAGAAGACGGATCGAACGGGCTCCGGCAGCAAAACGTGGGTCAAGCATCCTCTGGCAGCAGAAATCAGATCAAGTACGCTCCGACAGCGGATGGTACTGAGCCAAACACGTACCGGCAGCAAACGCGAGTCGATCGCTCTTTGTCACCAGTCACGCGCGTGATTTTTCTACGCTCGCTCTTTTGACAAATATGGAGGCTCGTTTTGCTGCCACTGCGTAGATCAGAAATCCGGAGTAAATACCTCAGAAATCGATCTTTTCAGAATAAGGCTGAGTGTTTGAGTGGACTGATTAAATTGAGCGCGTTTTTATATATGTAAGGTGAAGTGACAATGTTGTATTGGGTACGAGTTCAGGCCTGGTACTCCCATAAACATGTTTGTAGCGAAGTCCTCGCGCATTTACTCACGACTGTTTGTTTCCTGGTGGTGTGGTGCTCGTTATGTCTAAACATCCGACTTACCTTGTTTTCACTGTTCTATACAGTATTTTACTGTTTTTGTACCTGTTACAGTTTGAAATGGACGTCTTACTTTCCGGGGTGAATTTCTCACTAACTTCTGTGGTTTTCTCAACTATTTCGGCGTTGTCAACCGCCGCGGTGTTAATATCTCGGGTGTTTTCAACCCCCCTCCCCCCCCCCAACGTAGCTGTGAACTGGTCCGGTGTGTTCCACCCTTCCGTAGTTCTGAACTGGTCCGGTGTTTTCCATCACTCTGCAGTTTTGAACTGGTCCGGTGTGTTCCACCCCTCCGTAGTTCCGAACTGGTCCGGCGTTTTCACCCCTCTGCAGTTCTGAACTGGTCCGGTGTTTTCCACCCCTCTGTAGTTCTGAACTGGTCCGATGTTTCCACCCCTCCGTGGTTCTGAACTGGTCCGGTGCTTCCACCCCTCTGTAGTTCTGAACTGGTCCGGTGTTTTCCACCCCTCTATAGTTTTGAACTGGTCCGGTGTCTCCACCCCTCCGCAGTTACGAACTGGTCCGGTGTTTTCCACCCCCCTGTAGTTACGAACTGGTCCGGTGTTTCCACCCTCTGTAGTTCTGAACTGGTCCGGTGTTTTCCACCCTACCGTAGTTCTGAACTTCTCCCTTGTCCTTCACTGGCCTGGTGTTCGGAGCCGCCGCGGTGTTCTGCTGTTGCGCCGTGTGTTAACGGCATTGGCCGCCGCCGCCCGCAGCTGCGGATCATGCAGACGTCGATCATGTGCGGCACGCGCCACATCTTCAGCGACCGACCCGGCCTCGCCATGCCCGCGGCGAAACAGGCGCTCACCATGGCGGCCGAGGTCAGGACACCATGGCGGCCGAGGTCAGGTCACCATGGCGGCTGAGGTCAGGTCACCGTGGCGGCCGGGGTCAGGTCACCATGGCGGCCGAGTTCAGGTCACCATGGCGGCCGAGGTCAGATCACCGTGGTGGCCGAGGTTAGGTCACCCTAGCGGCCTGGGTCAGGTCCCGGTACAGCCCCGTGGCAAGGCTCAGAACGGGGGAGGGCTGTGTGGACCGCGGCTGGGCGCGGCCATGGCGGTCGGCACAAGTTAGGGAAGAATAAGGGCTGGGACACGCTTGACAGAAATGCATTGTAGCAGGTATGGCTGTTCCCATGCGGAGTTTGCTTGACGTCGACATGCTTTTGCAGGCTTGCTATTGAAAAATGTTCGTTCTATCGCCGTTGCCACAGAAACTTTTCTCAACATATTTTCCACCTATAAGCAAGCGTAACTGCGGCGCTGGTGCTGAGCTGCGTTGCTCGAGCCGTGGTGCTGAAATGCCGAGCTGATGCTGAGCTGCGGTGCTAAGCTGAAGTGCTGGCGCCGCCAGGTGTTCGGCGCGTCCAGTGTGGAGTTGATCCGGCCGTTCCTGATGCTGGCGTCGGCCTGCGTCCTGCTGGGCGAGCTCAACAGCGCCGAAGGCTATCTGTCCCAGGTCAGAGGCCGTCCTGCTGGGCGAGCTCAACAGCGCCGAAGGCTATCTATCCCAGGTCAGAGGCCGTCCTGCTGGGCGAGCTCAACAGCGCCGAAGGCTATCTGTCTCAGGTCAGAGGCCGTCCTGCTGGGCGAGCTCAACAGCGCAGAAGGCTATCTGTCTCAGGTCAGAGGCCGTCCTGCTGGGCGAGCTCAACAGCGCTGAAGGCTGTCTGTTCCAGGTCAGATGCCGCCATGTTGAGCGAGATCAGTAACGCCCGAAGGCTTTCTGTCCCAGGTCAGAGGCCGCTGTGTTGAGCGAGCTCAACAGCGCCCAAGGCTTTCTGTCCCAGGTCAGAGGCCGCTGTGTTGAGCGAACTCAACAGCGCCCAAGGCTTTCTGTCCCAGGTCAGAGGCCGCTATGTTGAGCGAGCTCATCAGCGCCGAAGGCTATCTGTTCCAGGTCAGAGGCCACTATGTTGAGCGAGCTCATCAGCGCCGAAGGCTTTCTGCTCCAGGTCAGAGGCCGCTATGCTGAGCAAGCTCAACAGTGCAGAGGGCTTTCTGTCCCAGGTCAGAGGCCGCTGTGTTGAGCGAGCTCAACAGCGCCCAAGGCCTTCTGTCCCAGGTCAGATGCCGCCATGTTGAGCGAGATTAATAGCGCCCAAGGCCTTCTGTCCCAGGTCAGAGGCCGCTATGTTGAGCGAGATTAATAGCGCCGAAGGCTTTCTGTCCCAGGTCAGAGGCCGCCATGTTGAGCGAGATCAGTAGCGCCGAAGGCTTTCTGTCCCAGGTCAGAGGCTGCGGCGCGGACCGCGTCAGCGAGGCTTGCCATCGCGGCGGGCCACGTCCGCCAACGGTAAAGCAGTCATGGCAAGTGATGCATTCCCATTGGCTGGCGATGAGCCTTGGTTTCTGGCGGAGTGAGCTCCGAATGGTCACACGCTTGTGGCGTGCATGAAAACTTTCTGTGGACATTTTGCAAGCATGTGGCAATCTGGAATGCGCGTATGCGTCGAGATCACCCTGCTCCAACTCTGTGGTCATGATCCGTGCAGTTTTCGTGAAAATATGACGTCATTTCGTTCCTTTTCAAACCAAAACAGTCGATTCCATTGGACTCTTTGAGAACGCAACATGCCAGTTTGCAGCCCACCTGGGTCGTCAAAGACCATAGACGTGGGCTGCAAGTGCGGTACTAAACACATATGTTGCGAACGGCACACCAATGTGCACATAGAACAGAACAAGCGGAGCATTGTGCCGCTGAAAAATGTTCAATCTGCTATCTTGCTACTTATTTTCTTTCAACGGCTACGTCCAGGCTGTAAGATTGCGTTTGACTCGCAGTGAAGTCTAAATGGATTCTTTAACCGTCCAAATGTACGCAGTCAGACTGGAATTGCCTCCTCAATCGTTTGCTGTGAGACGGAGTTACAGTCGGTCCAGCCGAAACATCAGTGAGCCAACTGAAATAGAAGTATAGTGCGCCTATCGGGGTATAATGAATGTCTGATATATCATACGTGCACCAAATCGACTGGAGTCATCTGCGTAATAGTGATATTGAATAAACAAGAATAAATGCATGGACCGACTCATTTCCTGAGTTGCTGCCGGCGGAACGTGCTCAGCGCAACCGATTCCGAAAATAAGCGGTGGCTGTTTAGCCGCAAACGGCGTAGATCCAAAATTGCGTGGTGCCGTTCAGAATCAAAACCGTCACGCGCCGCGTGGTAGAGTCGAAATGGACTTCACTAAAACGAAGTCAAGCGCAAACGCGTATGCTCCCCTTCCTGAGCCTAGCCACCGAAGGCAGATACTCCGTCGCGGGCAGCCTCGAAGCCGGGATCTTGCCGTGGTGAGCCGCTGACGCGTGTGGCGGGCCCCACCTGACCGGAGCCGCCGTCTTGCAGGGGGAGTGGACTCTGATCTACGCCAAGAGCGAAGATCACGCCCTCCGGGCCTGGCTGTTCCGTGGATGGGGCCAGCTGTTGGCCGCCAGGCGGGAATGGGTGCAGGTATAGTTTGCTTGTCTTGCCAAAAGGTGGCCACGTGTGTCGTGTGAGCAAAACATGTTGCGGGCTCGAAATGCGCTGCGGGAATGAATTCTGTCCACGCCATCAAATTTAACCAATCTTTGAACCAGCAATACAGTGATTAATTTGTAGCCACGTTCCTTCATGACCTTCACGACGCTGATTTTCTATTTGCACTCACTGAAATTCACTTTTTGTAATCCCTGAAGTAATTTTGAGCCAGCTCAATTGATGCGGTGTCTTGACATTATCGCCACAGGCAGATTGCATTCCATTATTTTTCTGAACGCATTCTAAAAGACTGTGAAGTGTCGTGATGCATTCGAAAATCAGCGTAACGACAGGTGACGTGACAAGTCAACGCGGCAAGAGGTGACGTGACGACAAGCCAGCGTGACGAGAGGTGACGTGACTACATGTCAGCGTGACGAGAGGTGACGTGACTACATGTCAGCGTGGCGTGAGGTGACGGAACGACGAGACAGCGAGAGATGACGGAACGACGAGACATCGAGAGATGACGGAACGACGAGACATCGAGAGATGACGGGACTACACAGCGTGGCGTGAGGTGACAGAACGACGAGACAGCGTGGCGAGAGATGACGGGACTACACAGCGTGGCGTGAGGTGACAGAACGACGAGACAGCGTGGCGAGAGATGACGGGACTACACAGCGTGGCGTGAGGTGACAGAACGACGAGACAGCGTGGCGAGAGATGACGGGACTACACAGCGTGGCGTGAGGTGACAGAACGACGAGACAGCGTGGCGAGAGATGACGGGACTACACAGCGTGGCGTGAGGTGACAGAACGACGAGACAGCGTGGCGAGAGATGACGGGACTACACAGCGTGGCGTGAGGTGACAGAACGACGAGACAGCGTGGCGAGAGATGACGGGACTACACAGCGTGGCGTGAGGTGACAGAACGACGAGACAGCGTGGCGAGAGATGACGGGACTACACAGCGTGGCGTGAGGTGACAGAACGACGAGACAGCGTGGCGAGAGATGACGGGACTACACAGCGTGGCGTGAGGTGACAGAACGACGAGACAGCGTGGCGAGAGATGACGGGACTACACAGCGTGGCGTGAGGTGACAGAACGGCGAGACAGCGTGGCGAGAGATGACAGGACTACACAGCGTGGCGTGAGGTGACAGAACGACGCGACAGCGTGGCGAGAGATGACGGGACGACGAGACAGCGAGAGGTGACACGACGACGAGACAGCGTGACGACTTTTTAACGGGCCGGCACCTGTCATGGAGCGTCAGAGCCCGACCGCACGGGACCTCTGACCTGACCTTTGACCTGACCTCTGGCCTCTGACGGGTGTCTTGTCTTGGATTAGGGTGCATTGCCTCCGGGGCTCAAGCGTACTGACGGATGGAAGTCTGCTGCCGCGCCACAGCTCGTGCCGCCGACTTCTGGTGCGTCAGATCTGCTCATGTCACCGGCAGGCGAAGTGGTGCTGCGCCGAGGACGTCCACCACTGCGCCGAGGCGTTTGGGCCGCAGGACGTGCGGTGCACTCTGGGCTACTTCCGCCTGGCGGAATCTTTGCTACAGATGGAGAAGTTTGACATCGTCTCCTCGCTTTTTCGCCAGATTGTGACCATCTGGCAGCAGTACTTCTACGGCGGTGAGCGTAGTGGCGTTGCTGCTGTGACGGTCCGATGCCGGTGCGATCAGAGCAGAGCAGCCAGGGCATTGTGCATGCTGCCCGCATCTGCACGCCAGTCAATTAGCAATCAAATGCATGCGTGATTTCGTCCAGAAACTTGAAATGAGGGTGTGGCACTGTGGGAGTTTGAAAAAGCGGGAGATATGGAAAATCTTGCTCTCTGTGTGTGTGTTGGAATATTCTATGAGTTTTCGACCAAAATTTTTGTCTATGTTGAGCCTTTAATGAATTTTCAACAACTGGGGACAGCCAAGGGCCGGTGCTTCCAGCTATCGACTCCAGGCACTTGAAACTACTTGGCAAGCGAACGGCTCGAAGTCATAGGTAACCGCCTGGTGATAAGAAAGATTTACTGGCTAAACACATTATAAGCCTATACACCATCGCGTGGCTTCCTTGCAGTGGAATGGACACTTTCCATTCGTTAATTTACTTACAAAGAGCAACGCTGCCTTCAGATGTCATATTCATTAAGCTCTTAACCTGACCAAAATTCGACAGTATTAGCCGACACTATTGCATATTAGGCGTTTAACTTTGTGCGCGGCCATTGATTCGCCTTTTTGTTTTCTATCTTCGATAAGTGACCTTACTTCAGCAGTCTTATCTGATTGTTGTGCGCTTTTAGAGAGAGACAAACTGCTCTCGGGGTACCGAAGTGCTGAGCTGCTCGAAGAACGAGCATCAAAAGAAACCAGTAGTGGTTCCAGCAAGACGACATGCTGCCAAGGGAAACAGCGGGGGGGGGGGGAGGGGCTCAGAACCGGCTTCGAAGAGAAGGGTGTTAGTCGGGACTTTTATGTGTAGTGGTCTCCGCATTCCCTGGCCTTGAGTGCACCCGATTCGTACAGTTGGGGATACTTGGGGGACACTTGGGGCGCGATAATAATCTGATGATCTAAAGCCGTTCTAGCCCAAGCTGGGCAGTTCATATCAAACGCAGATGTGCAATATAACCTTGCACACCACCAGAACAGCCTGGCCATGTCTATATGCATATGAAAACTAGCTGAGTACACTATTGTTAGGCGCGCGTGTTGCAGTCAGCGGTTTTTCTACTATTCAAGTTTCATCAGTATTTTCCTTACTGGGCACTTCGCGCCGTTTTTCATTCAGCTACTTCAGCTTTTGGGGCCACAATTCTATCGCCGCTTTACAGCTTAGCGATATTATCCGGCATACATAAGTAAATATTAGAAAGGAGTAGATGGAACAGTGAGGGAAAGCTGCAAGACAGACAGCGGATTCTGACCAATTGTATAAACATAGGTATGAAAAAGCTGTACACAAACCTCCAAAGAAGCTATTCCTTTTCTCACTGGTGATGCCTGTCACACATTCAGGCATTCGCAAATAAAAATAAAAGTCAAAACAACGTGTTGAATCTTTTGTTAATAATGCATTGCGTCGAACAACAAAAGCCCTTGGTAATACGATCTGAAAATGTTTCAGGTAACGAACCCCTTGTTTGCAAGATGCACAGAGCGGTTAGAAAAATAGCGCGCCTCCCAATTCAGGTTGTGCGTAATATTCAATTGATTTCCGATAGGTTGGTAGGTTAGAGCGCCTGCCTTCCGATCCACCCACCCGTGGCGGGGTGGATTCGAGTCGCTTTAGGCGCTCGCTATTTGCCCTTGACTGGAATAGCCTGGGGCCGGTGGCAGCAGCCGTGCTTAGGGTCACTTGACGTCAGAGAGTGTGATGGACCGTGCAAGCATTGCGGTGCGTTAAGCATTCGCCACTTAATTCTGCCGCTGACCTGGAATTTCACGATCGAACGTGACGGGTCACGGGTAACGGGTAACGGGTCACGGTACACAACAAGCGCTGCTTAGCGTGGGCTCTGGTCCCCAAAATCCATCAGGTCCACAACAAGCGCTGCTTAGCGTGAGCTCTGGTCCCCAAAATCCATCCATTCAGAAGGTTCGGAGTGACTGTTTGGAATATTAGGGAATAAGACTCTAATAAATGAAAATTGTCCGCTTCTGGTGAGCCGGTCAGCTCAGGTCAAAAGACAAAATATGCGCAACTGCGCCATATTAAGAAACCAATATAAGTGGGGCCGGGGTAGGGCGGTGGAAACACGGCATATTTGTGCCCCATCCCACAGTTTTTTTTTCCAAAATCGTCTTGGGCAGAAGTGTACAAGTGTGCCAAACTTTTCGACCATGTTTGCGTAGGCCAAGCGGTCCTGATCACGCTAAAATGGTTCGGTGATCCTTAGCGCCACAAGTGACGTCATCATCACGTCGCTGAAGTGCAAGTTACGATTGTTTGATACCAATTATCAAAATGATCCATGACGCTCCAAAATTGCCAAAGAAAGAGGACATTTGAGCCCCGTAGACGGTCACGACCAGGCTCACGCCATGCATTCAGATTCCGAAGCGTACCGTTTGATGGCTCGACAGCCAGTCATGACAATGTTTGCACACAGGTCTCTGGAAGCATTCATTGCCGGCTGTCATAATGACCCGCGCTCACACCCATGCGATTCCCGTTAGTTGCCGAGTCGTAAGGGGACGATTTCACTTCACTGTGATTTTGTGTTGTTGAGACAGGAAGGGTGATGATTTCACTTCGCTATAATATTGTGTTGTTGAGGCAGGAAAGGTGATGACTTCACTTCACTTAAATATTGTGTTGTTGAGACAGGAAAGGTGCTGATTTCACACACCGAAAAGGTGATTTTTTCGCTTCACTATGATATTGTCTTGTTGAGGCAGGAAATCGTTTTACGTCCGCCATTGACCGATTTTCGGGAAAGCCGCAAATTTCGTGGTTCCTGTGTTAAGCCAGCGTGTAGCGTTGACGCGTTGTCACTTGGCGGCGAGCACCGTTACATGGTACCAAGATGCCGAGTTGTATTCGGCCCGTGAGTTCATCGACCTATGAAAGCTATAAGCGCCCATAAATCTTAATTGAAAGTTACACAGCCCGTTACCCTCTCAGCGTCTTTTGTAATCTGCAATAGGGACTGGAGGCAGTGCTTGTGCAATACACAAATCGGGTCGAAAAATAAGTTACGCAAGGTAAAATTTGCATGTCATGCTTGAGTTGCTTTTAAAAAAAACACGGTGCGATGTAGGGGTTCTTGGTAAACCTGATGCATATAAAGAAGCCGTGATAAACATTTAAACTATTTTCTTATGCAGAAACAAGCTAATGCAGACACTACAATATAGAAACAGTACTTAGGGGAGCACTTGGAGGTCGTTAAAAGGCCTTCATCAAAATGCAGGCAAAATGGCAGTGTTCAGAATATGCGCAAGTGAGCCATACTACAAATCAGAGGTGCAAGAAGGATGATCATGATCACACCAACACTGTGTTTCCATTGAGAGATATGTTCTTCATGATATTTGTTCCTGCCAAAGCTGCTTACGCGACCAATTTGCAAAAGAAACGCATGGCTGGGGTAGCCTGTCATCAGAGCCCGAAAAGCTTAGAAATGTTTTTGAGGTCCTTAGCTAATGGTAGCAGCATGTCCGAACGGAGAAAACATGTTCGTCAAGGCCATATTTTTGGGAAGCGTATATCCAATGTGAGACTAAGCATGTTTGTTGTCTACAGATGGACAGAGATAGGAAGCTTGGAGACTTGGTTTTTTCCCAGGAATTGAAGGCAGTGTTTTGGTCCTCCAACAATGGCAACTTTTCCTTTTATAAAATGAAAATCGCTCTGCATTATCGGTTTGGTTTTATGCCGATGAATATCTGTGTGTTCAGTTTAGAGAATTGTTCAGCTCTTAAAGCTCTTTCAGCTGCTGTTAAATGCCTTTTCGCCTGTTGCTTTGTATCTATTGAAAAATGATAAAAAGGTATGTTAATCTGTCATCCGCAGTGTTTGTGTTTCGGACGTTCAGTTATCTTCATTTCACGTCTCCCCCTCTCTTTCTCTCGCTCTCTCTGTCCTTACTTTATTAAAATCACATGCACCACCCACGAGCTCTGATCTCGCGCACTCCCCGGAACAGGAGCAGCATCTGCTCTCTGGGGCATGGGCTCAGACCTCGCGCAGTCCCCAGAACAGGAGCAGCATCTGCTCTCTGGGGCATGGGCTCAGACCTCGCGCAGTCGCCGGAACAGGAGCAACATCTGCTCTCTGGGGCATGGGCTCAGACCTCGCGCAGTCGCCGGAACAGGAGCAACATCTGCCCTCTGGGGCATGGGCTCAGACCTCGCGCAGTCGCCGGAACAGGAGCAACATCTGCTCTCTGGGGCATGGGCCCACCGCACCATAGCGTTACATCGTCAGAGATTACCGCTCTTCGTGCGTTGGATATGTTCAGGAATTAGTAAGCCATTCATGGACTGAACTGGATGCGCCAAGAAAATATCAAAGGGCCTGGAATGGGATGTCATTTGATTCGAGAACTGTGGGACCCACATGAGCTGGACCGCCTATGACAGCATGTCTCTACATTTATATGTTGTTCTCAGTGGTTAAGTAATCCCCCATGGCCTGGGCTTGACTGCATTTGGAACATTGCAAAGGACGTGGACAGGGAATGGAATGAAACATTACTTGGTTTAATAAAATTTTGACGTACATTTAGGTTTGTTGATTTGAAGGAAAGATGAATCAACGCATATCTTACATCGTTTGGGTGTAAATGGAAGCCAGCTTGGTAACAACCAGGTACCATCCAGCTTAAGCGCAGCTTGGCGAAGTGGCTCACTCACTGGGCGCCTGTTCCAGCAGAAGTGGAGGAGGGAGAGGTGCCCCACCGGCTGTCGGACCCGGAGGTCATCGAGGCCCTGCACGTGCTGACCTTGATACGAAAGTCCTTCACCTCCACGGGGGATGACGCCGCAGCCGGCTCGTCGCTGGCCGCAGTGAGGTGGGTCGGTCACGGTGAGGTCACGGCCAGGTCACGAAGAGGATACGGTGAGGTGACGGAGAGATCACGGAGAGGTCATGGCGAGGTCACGGCGAGCGGTGTAACCCCTGCCAGAGAACGACTGTGGCGCGGGCGGGCTGGGACGAAACCAACTTGATAACACCAATTTCAATCGGTCCTGTCTTGGGTCACCTGACCTGTTTCCTGCTTACGGCTACATTGTCGTGGCCGGCGTCTGGGCATGCGCATGAGATAACTTTCCAAGCCGAAGGCAGCACTGGTTAGCTTTTATCAGGAGCCCCTCGTGGTGGGACGATTAGTGAAGCAACGGGAGCACATGTGCAGCAAACCGTTTCCGAGTGCTTTGAGTAAGCTCTGGAGGCCCTGGGGCTGCTGGCTGGCAGGAGGGGTGGATTGGGAAGGACGGGGGGGGGGGGGGGGGGGAGATCAGCCCGGCGGCTGGTCAGAGCGCGCTCCAGGTGGTATGATGCCCTGGGCATGGGCTCGGACCGGCAGCGGCAACGAACCGAGCGGCCGCCGTCCTGCAGCCGTGCCCTGCCGGGGACGGGACGACACTGTCCTGTGAGGCTCACCCGGGAGAGGTGTACCACAGTCGGCGGGCAGGCTCTCGTGCTCTGCCGAGGACGGGACGACACTGTCCTGTGAGGCTCACCCAGGAGAGGTGTGCCACAGTCGGCGGGCAGGCTCTCGTGCTCTGCCGGGGACGGGACGACACTGTCCTGTGAGGCCCACCCGGGAGAGGTGTACCACAGTCGGTGGGCAGGCTCTCGTGCTCTGCCGAGGACGGGACGACACTGTCCTGTGAGGCCCACCCGGGAGAGGTGTACCACAGTCGGTGGGCAGGCTCTCGTGCTCTGCCGAGGACGGGACGACACTGTCCTGTGAGGCCCACCCGGGAGAGGTGTACCACAGTCGGCGGGCAGGCTATCGTGCCCTGCCGGGGACGGGACGACACTCCTGTGAGGCTCACCCGGGAGAGGTGTACCACAGTCGGCGGGCTGGCTCTCGTGCTCTGCCGGATGCGGGACGACACTGTTCTGTGAGGCTCACCCGGGAGAGGTGTACCACAGTCGGTGGGCTGGCTCTGAGCACGAGGGGAAAATTAGTTATGAAGGTTATGGCAAACATCATTGGAATTAGAGGAAAGGAGACGACTGGTTTGTTGGCGTAATTTTGTGGTAGGCTCGACCTTTTCCATTGATCAACCCCAATTCGTGTTGCATAACTATACTCCTCAATTAAAGATTCTAGATCTCGTTATCAGAAGAAAAGTGGGAACTATGAACCAACCCTGGGAATCAAAGCTGGTCCACGGTCTGTCAGGACGGGGATAAAAAAACAAAAGCCATGACTCGCGATGGTTGCCGTCTCTGAATGCGACGGGCGCCGCCGCTGGACGCCGCCGCCGCCGCGACCGCCTCCGCCCGCCGCGGCCGCCTCCGCCCGCCGGGCGTGGGCAGAGACCAGCAGGGTGCCTGTAACAGATCAGGCATGCTGTGGCCCCCGAACAACTGGCACATGGCTCGGTCATGAAGGTGTGAGGGCTAGCTGCCACCGGCAGCTGCCGCCCGGCATGGCACATGGCTCGGTCGTGAAGGTGCGAGGGCTGGCTGCCGCCGACAGCTGCCGCCCGGCATGGCACATGGCTCGGTCGTGAAGGTGTGAGGGCTGGCTGCCGCCGACACCTGCCGCCCGGCAAGTGCGGGAGGGCAGTAGTAGAGGACACGGGCATGACATGTAGCAAAACTCATTGGATCGAAGGACGCAGTTGAGTGTGTCCGGATGACATCTTCCTGAAGGCGTCATCAGGCGTATGCCAGCTGTCAAATTCTGATAAATATCCTGTTATAACACGCGCCCGGGTGGCCGGTTGAATACCCGTCGCCCAGGTGGGGGTCAATTTGACGCCCTAAGATCTCAAAAACTAAGATCATTAGAAACACCAAATTCATAGGGTGGATTGACCTGTACATGAAATAACCTGTGCCAAAATTTGAGATTCCCAGGTCATGACCTTGGGATCAAATAAGGTCAAACAATGTCAAACTCAAGATTGGCGTCCCAAGTGTCCCAGTGCCTCTTCCGCAACCGCCGTGAACCTATAAACATATTCTAAGCTAAGGTCAGTGGTGTCCTGTTATTTTCAGCTACCTTTTTGACGTTTATTGGGTCAATGTGACCAAATACCTAGGATGTTGCTTCTATTTTGCCATTCAAACAAGCGTCAGGCAAAACACTGGGCAGCATGCTCCTGAAAAAAGAATAGTTGACCTGGGCCATTTAGCGCCAGTGAACTACTCTGAGCTCAAAAAGGTTAATGGAACGTGTAAGTGGCAGTCCCTGCCATTAATCGGTTGCAAATGAAGGCCAGAAACTAACCCATAAACCAATATTTTGAGTGAAAAGCAGGTTGCTTTTAACTTCGCTCGACCTTCATACCTGACTCTAGGTCAATAGAATTGGTTGTAATTCTAAATTCGACTCGTTTACTGCCTAAGAAGCTATGTCACATGTGTATGTCTTTGTCAAACACTCCGTTGTCTCACACATTAAGCGATTTCCTGGGAATGACCATGGCCGAGATCCACGACTTGACTTTGACCTGCCATAGGTCAGCGACCTTACAAGGTACATCTAATTTTGACATCAAAAGATTCACCATTCAGTTCTCTACAGGTATGCAAATTTTTCGCGCAGCTTCGTTGAGCCGTTCGAAAATGATTTGAGGGAAGACTTTGGGAGTCAGTTGACCCCCACCCGATCACGTTTTAAAGTATGTTGGCCCTTTGTCGCCACGGGCATCTCAATCGACCTCTATTAGGCTGAATGCTTGTCTTTTGGCTTCAATTCACGATCTTATGTGCATCCTTTTCGACAATTATAAGCGCAGTAGCCAGATTTAAGCAACGGAGCCGCATTGGAAACTTGTCCTTTGTAATCACGACACACTGGTACGTGTGGCTAGGCAAGCCCGCCGCCTCGCTGCTAAATTAAGCCCGTTTGTTTCATAAATTGCGCCCACGCTGCTAAAGTTGGCCCGCTCGCCGCCTCGAGCTAAATCAAGCCCGTTCGTTTCATAAATCGCGCTCACGCACGCCAGACACACCATAACTGGATGTGACGGCCATCGAACGTCGTATGGCCAAAGAGGGGACAGCATTTGCGTGGCGTGTCTGTGACATCACGCGTGCCAGGGTAGCCTTGAAGAGGTCTGCACGAGAGAGTCTGCGCAGCTTCGCGGGGGTCTAGCTCTGAAACCGGAGGGTGCTGTGTCTTATGAAGGTCTAGTGGATTACACTGAATCATGTTAACCTTCAAAATGGTTGCCTTAGCTCAAAACACCATGCAAATGTGGAACATTCCCTTTAATGCAACCTTCGGCCAGCGCTTCGCGTCTTTCGGGCCTTCAGGTCGGGTCACTGATCATCAGTCCCGAGGTGCGCTGTCAGCCGACGGCGGCCCCGCCGGACGGACCACAGATACAGTCCGGCTGCACTGATGCCGGTGGGCGTCGGGCTCAGCACGCCGACTTCCTCTTCACCTGGGCCGCTGCCGGCCGACCGGTCCCCATGGCATGTGAATGCTCTCTACCTGAACGTGCCCCTGCGCACAACATGGGGGGGGGGGGGGGCGTTCATAATTTTCACAGTTCAAAATGCCTACAGTTCAAAATGTCCACAGCCATTGTGTCCAACAGTTTATGATGTCCATAGTTCGTAACGTACACAGGTCATAACGTCCACAGCTAACAATGTCCTTGGTTCGTAAGGTCTCCCTGAAGGTGCCCTAGCGCACCGCGGACCCGTGCCGCCGCGTGCTGTGGCGTCACATCGTCCCGGGCGGGCCCATCCGCCGTTCCATGAGGGGAGGGCGGCGGTGCACCGGAGCGAACCGTGTTCAACACGCGCGACGATTCAGTGACCTCGCCCCGCAGCTGAGCGAGCCCACAGTCTTCCGCTGCGACGTCTTCTTTCACGTGCCGAACGGGGCCGATTGCAATGCTGACGATGAAGTGGCTTCGTCGATTCATTTTGCATGATCGGGCAGTTTACCGACGGCTATCTCCAGAGGAAGCGGCAGGTCTGAGATACTACCACGGGGCTGATACTGCCTCAGAAACCTCTTCTGAGCAAGAAAGACGCTACTGGAGAGGCGGGATTCGTACCCGGAAATGTGCCACGAAACTACGTGCGTACACTCGTGATGAGCATATCATAAGTTGTTTTTCTTCGGGATGTCTGCGGCGTTTGTCGAAATTGTCCTGATGTCATATGGAAGAATTCCCGAACTCTCGCCGAAGTGCCGATTTCGAGCTCTGCACGTCCTTGGTTATTGTTTTCCGACAGCAAGTCGATTACACTTATCCAAGGCCTTGTCCACTCCTCTGTTGTCATCGCCTACAGGAGGCGATATGCATCCATGCAGCGAAGAAAATCGTCAAGCTATTTCCCATTTCTCTTCACCAGTCTATGGTCCCGTTCCAGCACAACACCGAGCCGCTGACCACCAGTGTGATTGCCCTCACCTGCCAGTCACAGTTGACTCGACCGCCCGTCCTTGTCGTCCGCCGGGTCACGCGGTCAAGGTCGAGCCGCCGCACGGAGACGCGTTATGGTGTCAAACACAAACAGTTCTAAACATTCAACGTATATTACAACCACAAATCACGTTTTGTGCTACATAATACAGGGAGTTGAACATCGGTACTAGTTATTTTGGTAGTAAGACTAATCCAATAACTGAAGAATGCCGCCACAAACTGAATAAATGAATGCGTTGTCAACAAAATATGATTACGGCTTCATGTACAAAAACACCACGAGAAAGGCGTAATACGCACTCGAGAAATTTTGGATTCTGGAAACTCTGCACTCGTTAGCACGACACCTCTCGAGAAGTTTAAGTTCTACAAGTGAGTCAGACCATCCACTGGGACGGAAAATTCCACAAACAGTTTAGCAGTCCCTCCAATGTCATAAAACCTTCCATGAAGCAATCAAGCGATGACGTATTGAGGAGCATATTTACCAAAAAGTGAAATGTTGTTATCTAGAGCAGTCTTTTGCCCGTGACAGTGTACCATCAGCCACAAGTGAGCTAATTTAATCATATCTGATGCCTACTTGAGTGTCTTCAGGTGTGAAACATGCCTTTAAAGGGGCCCCGGTTCACAGGACCGGACCCTCAAATGCCTCTCAGAGGGGTCTGGGCACCGATCGGGGTGCCCTGAGTTGATGAGGGTCTCTGAGCTGACAAACGCGTCTTTGTCGGTCAGGCACCGCCAGCACCGAAAAGTCGGCTCAGTGTCGGTCCGAGCTCTGGGAGCCCATTTCCCAAGTACGGACAAGGCTGGTGAGCCATATTTCACTTGGTTGGGGATCCTGGAGCAATTGGGGGACTTTGTGTCGGTCGGGGAGCCACGTTGCATACCAGGGAGTCCTGTGTTGACAAGGGACGCCGAGGCGGCCAGGGGAACATTTGCTCTGGGGGGACACGGACGGGACCCCGAATGCCAGATGGCCTCTCGCTTTGGTTGGGGCCCTCCAACCAGGGACGAACGTATGCGAACTTAGGATGAGAGTCCACAATGAGATAATGGAAGGGCATTATACGAGTCCCGGTCCCCACACCGAGCGGGGCCTCCTCCGCACGTGAACCGAGGATCCGTCTATCCGAACTGGAGTCTCACTGTTCATTGTTGGATATTCTGCGGCGATAGGGGTATAATCCTGTCGGTGAAGACCCGTGCGTCGATCCCAGGGCCGACGCCTCGGCTCAGAGAGCCTACCGCACCAGGGAGGGGAAAAATGTGTCATGTATTCCTCTAAGGGCCTCCAGATGACCAGGTCACCCCTGTTCGTGCAGCCAGAATGGTAGATGGTAGGCATCCTGCGATGGGACAGAATGACCCCTCATACGCTGACACGGAAACGTAATGCGCCCGCTCCCCCCCCCCCCCCCCGCCCCCCCTCCTTGAGTGTGTTACCACTGAGTCTCCCTGCCCGGAAAGCCTGAGGGCGTGCGAGTTGAATTGACTACTGTAACAACTTACTTAAACGGGTTTTAAGACTATGCCTCCGCAATTTTTTATGAGCAAGAGCACCAATAACCGGGATTGTCTATCAAACCGGGATTGTCTATCAAGCAGTGCTGGCTGCTGCCGCTAACACCGGGCGGCGGATGCTGTTCAAAAATATTTTGAAATCAAGTCTTTCCACGCAGTGATTAGACTTTGGCATATCTTTCACCGGTACAATTTATAGATTATTCTCTGAAGAGATAAACAGTTACAGCAACACGGAAAATAGAGCTGTTCCCATTACTCTTCCACCACCAACACCAGTCTCAAAACCAGTCCGCATCGATATAAAATACTCATCCGCTACTTCGATAAACATGAGAACTGTGCGGGTGCACAATGCCCGGACCGCCTTCTAAACGTACCAGTTGGTGTATTAAAACTTTCAGAACTACTTCTTTCAGATACGTCATCGTTTTCGTCCGCCCATTGGCCGCGGCCTGGTATGAGCAGCAAGACCGACGCCGCACGGCTCATGGAGACTGCAGCGCGGGGCGACGGTCTAATGCGTTCACGACTCAGCTCCGACTGAAGGTCAAACATTCCATGACGGTCATGGCTTGGCCACGCCAATATCTTGAATCTTGACCCCATTTTGATTTACATGGTACGCTCACTAGATCCTCAATGCCACTATGGAACCCATAACAATACCGTCGATTTTTGTAGAGGCAGGAGCACTCACCACGCTGTATTCACCCTGTGTCAGCCCTGTGACCCTCCTTACCGAGACGCTGGCTGCGCCTCTGATCATACCCACTTTGGCTGCCCGATGGATTCAAGCTAAAAATAGCTACTGCGGTGGGCAGGGTGGAGACCGAGGACCAAACAGAGAACGCCAAAGGTCCCAGCTCGGCCACTCGGTCGGCTGACACATCATCGTTCGTGGCATGGCAAGGGTCCATTGGCAAGGTAGACTGTACAGGCTTGTTGACACCAGCGCTGTGGTTATGTGTCCCACAGCGGCCTTTCCTGGGATACACACCGCATTTAGCTTCCGTTGAGCAGCAGCACCTGGCAGCGAAGGCGTGCAGTGCGGGACCCGACGCTGTAATTGCCCCGGCTGCGCTCAATCACACCCCTGTGCTGATCGCTGCAGAAAACTGCCCCAGCCACACTTAGCACAGAATTTCCGGGAAAACTCAGGACATTCAGCGCAGGTCGCGCCGCGCTGGCCGTGCTTATTGGTGAATTTCGCGCCTAGTTCGAAGCCAGGCAGGGTTAGACGCCGCACAGCCGGAGGCCGTGCGACTGGCATCTGACGACATTTTGGAACATTTCTCGGACTAGGTGGTGGATGTCGGAGCGGTGGATTTCCATGCGACTGTACGTGACTGGAGTATGGCCCTGATACCTCCAACGCGGGGCTATGTAAGGCCCCTGTTCCCCCTGATTTGCTCGTCCAGACGCCGTCAGCAGGGGCTGTCCCTGGCGAAGAGCACTGGCGCGGAGCCGGTGAAGCTGTGTGCTGATTCAGTCCTGCGTGTGCGACGGCCGGGTAGCGGCAGCCGCCGGTGAAGCTGTGTGCCGGCTCAGTCCTGCGTGTGCGACGGCCGGGTAGCGGCAGCCGCCGGTGAAGCTGTGTGCCGGCTCAGTCCTGCGTGTGCGACGGCCGGGTAGTGGCAGCCGCCGGTGAAGCTGTGTGCCGGCTCAGTCCTGCGTGTGCGACGGCCGGGTAGTGGCAGCCGCCGGTGAAGCTGTGTGCCGGCTCAGTCCTGCGTGTGCGACGGCCGGGTAGTGGCAGCCGCCGGCGGGAAACGCAGTCACAGGGAGAGCCCGGCTCAGTTTGATCTGTTGGGCTCGAAGTAGGCGAGCTGGATTGACTGGGTTTTAGGAAACTGCTCGACACCCATCGGGGTATTTTCCCAAAGAGTAGCGATTAGTTAGGTCGCACACGTCTAGCCCAATATGTCATTAACACGAAGCATTAACTCTGTTCGCAAAGGCAAATGTGTGGTTGCCAGAGAGGAGCAGAGATATTTCATAAATGAAAACCACTAAGATTTCGGGAGAGGATTGCTTTCAGACCATCACACCACAAAGCTCAGATGACATGAAACGACAATGGCTCACGAGCGCGCCTTTCAACTCACTTAAGTAAGTTTGGAAACTGGACACAAATTTTTCCCAATGAAGGGCTCTTCTACCATGAAAATTTTCCTCCCACATATGGCCGCTCAGCCATGTCGACAAACACAGACCAAGCTGTCATAACGGCACGCCGAAACGTGGGCCCCCCTTACGGTGTTATCGAGCAGCGTCTTTTCACACATATTTTCAAGTGCCACCGTAGTTCTAGGCGTTGCGTGCGTTCGAGCATAGCAGCGGGCGGGTTTCGGTCGTCGCGTTTTTACACATGGGGCAAACAATATCCAGTTGTTCGCCGCCTAACGAGTGCCTCCGCTTAGCCCACCAAATACCCGTGAAGGAGCTCGGCCAATGATGACAAGGCGTTGTTTGCGTCGTTTTGACGCGTTGTCGCCACACTTGTCATCAGATGAGACGGTGGAAAACTTTTATGGGCGCGTTTTGTTGCCCATCCGGCAACGTTCTACATTTACCTTGTAAACCGAGCTATTGTTCTCCAGCAGCCGTCAGAGCACACCGGACTCCGTTGTCACTTGGGACCCGAGTTCGGGAAGCAGGTCGCCGAGATGGAGCTTCGCTCAGAAGCTTCATGCCTGTCTGGTCGTCAAACCGTTCCAATTGTTGACGGATCATTTCATTCTCCAGTGGCTACGAAATACCAGATATCCCAGCACGCGTTATGTCAAACAGATCTAGAAGCTGGAAGAATTACAGCTCATCACATATTACCGACGAGATGCTGAAAACTGTCCCGCTGACGTACTGTCTCGGATGCCCGGCCATCCGACTCAAACCGCGACGGGTCCCATCACTACCGGTGTGAGGTCACCGCAGAGGAGCTGAGCGTCGGAGTTAAAGGTCACGCCGCATACGGACAAGCCGCTGCGAGTCTTGTATCAGGGGCTCCGGTTCAACAGGACGAGGGGGAAGGCTCGCAGGCAGGGGCGCCAGAAAGGCCTGGAACCAGAGGAACTACCGCCAGCGTGGCCTGGAACCAGAGGAACAACCGCCAGCGTGGCCTGGAACCAGAGGAACCACCGCCAGCGTGGCCTGGAACCAGAGGAACTACCGCCAGCGTGGCCTGGAACCAGAGGAACTACCGCCAGCGTGGCCTCCTTTTCGGAACAAAAGGAGAGATGCAGCAGATGCCAGCTTCACGGCAGCTGATCGCTCCAGTCCTCACCGAGCTGAGGCTGGCATTCCATGGTCCGAGCCTGGCAGCATTAGTGAAAACGATGGGGATGGATAAAGAACGGACGAGCGCCTTTCATCCGCAATCAAAGGGAGAAGGTGAGCAAACGGTCGGTTCTTCGCTGCGTAGAAACGTGCAAGAACCACTGGTCTGACTGAAGATGCGCTAGTTATCAGCTATCAGTTTATCAGATAACTGCCAACGATCTGTCAAAGATCCAGGTGATTTTGCGGCACCCTGCTAACTCATTTTGCAGTCGTTGTGTGAATGACAACCACGCTGGCATCGAAGACGTTTATTCTTTTTAGCTGTCAGACACCAGAAACATACCTTAGCAGCCACAGCCGTTTTCGACCAAAGCTAAGGTTTGTGAGAGTCCTTCAACTTCAGTGGTGTGCTTACGAACGGTGGCCTACATTGGGCACTGGTGAGGTGCGTTGCATGGTATCCAGTCCGCTATTTTATTTTTATTCTGATTTTTTTTTGTTCGGATATATTCATAGTTGTTCCGCTTTATCAGTCCATTTAGAGGTTGCGGGGTCTATAGCCTCCAACACTGATGAGAGGTTCGAAACCATTCGGCGAGAAATGCGTGTTTTGATATTCTGAAAGCAGAATCTCGCTGCTCAGATCAAGCAATATTTTGCCAATACTACACCCATGGCCTTGCCCGACCTGGATCAGGCGACAAAACAAGCATTCACACGTGGAACGTCTGCAGAGAATCACACACTGTACGCTTCAGAAGGTGTAAATAGCTCTCAACGTGCATTGCATCGGCACGGCAGCTGAGCCAGCCAACCGGCCAACCAACCAACCAACCAGCCAGCCAACCAGCCAGCCAACCAACATCGCTCGATACGACAGCTGAGCCAGCCAACCGACCAACCAGCCAACCAACCAACCAGCCAACCAACCAACCAACCAACCAACCAACCAACCAACCAACCAACCAACCAACCAACCAACCAACCAACCAGCCAGCCATTCAACCAATATCGCTCGGCACAGCAGCTGAGCCAGCCAACCGACCAACCAGCCAACCAACCAGCCAGCCAGTCAGCCAACCAACATCGCTCGGCACGACAGCTGAGCCAGCCAACCAACATCGCTCGATTTTGAGAGCCGGTGGTAATCGGCGCCGGTGGCAGATGGCTCCAGGTCAGAACCCAGCTATTGGGGCTGTGTGGACGGATACTCTGGTCGCACCTTGGCACACCGGTCGCCAGAGCTACAGAACTGATTGCAGGGTTCTGCTGGAGCAAACTGTTTGATATTTTGAACAGCTTAAACAGCGAATTTTTGAGGCAATGAACTTGACAGTTCTGGCTTCGCGTCTCTTTTTTAAAATGTTTCTTTAAAAAGGAAACCGTTCTTGAACACCCTCAAGGTGGAAAAGTCAACCAACAATACACGTAGAGCAGAAGACGACAGTTAATCACCCTTCCGCGTCACACGTCCATGACCGACCAGCCAGGTATCTCAAGCTATCTCGGTCAGCACGTTCGACGTGGTAGGTGCATTGTTGCGGCTGATTCCTAGGAGAAAGCATGATCAACATTGAGAGCAAGAAAATGGGCGAAAGGCAAATGGTGAGTGAGCTGCCCACTCGAGAGGGTCGAGGGTGAGCTGTCCACTCGAGAGGATCGAGGGTGAGCTGTCCACTCGAGTGGGTCGAGGGTGAGCTGCCCACTCTGGTGGGTCGAGGATGAGCTGCCTGCTCGAGAGGGTCGAGGGTGAGCTGTCCACTCGAGAGGATCGAGGGTGAGCTGTCCACTCGAGTGGGTCGAGGGTGAGCCGCCCACTCGGGTGGGTCGAGGGTGAGCTGCCCACTCGGGTGGGTCGAGGATGAGCTGCCTACTCGAGAGGGTCGAGGGTGAGCTGCCCACTCGGGTGGGTCGAGGATGAGCTGCCTACTCGAGAGGGTCGAGGGTGAGCTGTCCACTCGAGTGGGTCGAGGGGTGAGCTGCCCACTCGGGTGGGTCGAGGATGAGCTGCCTACTCGAGAGGGTCGAGGGTGAGCTGCCCACTCGAGTGGGTCGAGGGTGAGCTGCCCACTCGGGTGGGTTGAGCTACTACACCGCCACCCGGACGGCAAGACCGTCGTCGGCGCGGTATACGTCAAAACGAAAGAAATTTTACGCAAACGTGCGTCAACTTTGCTTTTCCGTCCGGTCTATCGCACAAGGGCTGTGCTTCACGATCCTCGTCAGCACCTGGAACACTTCGCCTCCGTCATGTGCTCGCTGTTGCGGTGTTATCGGAAGTCAGCGGCGGCTCACGGCGGTGCTACGGTCGCTCCAGCCGGTTCCCGAAGACGGCCAGATCGGCGAAGTCCATGATCTCGTTTCGGCGGATCAGGCGGACGTAGCGTCCGGTCAGCGGCGTGACGCAGCGGAACAGCCGGGCAAAGCCCTCTTCTACGAACTTCGCCTCCCGCAGCACGCAGCGCGCCGAGTGGCGCTCGTCAAACGCCTCCGGGTGGCTACCGACGCGGAATCTCCGTGTTGCGGTTGCGCCCGCCGCAGCAGGCACGGGCCACGTACAGCACGCTGCTCACCTGGACCGGGGCGCCCAGGTCGACGGTCCAGGTGCGCACCGGCGGCACCACACCGTTGTTAGAGTCGTGGACTATGGTCGCTGGACTGCCGTCGTTGCCGAACCTGGGTGGGTTCCCTTTATTATGTTGATTCATCCAGCTGAGCTTGCCGAGCGCCAGGTTCTCGCCAACGTACTGGCAGAGCGCCGGGCCGCGACTGCTTTCGCATTGCACGTCGTTAAAGTCGTCGCTGGGGAAGACCTCCACGCAGTGCTCCCGGCCCACCCCCGTTGTCCGGTTTGACTCAGAAGCCAGGTCACGTTTGCCAGCATCCCGTCGCTGGTGACGAAGCTGCCCTCAGTCACCATGTCGTCAATCCCAACGACGAAAAGCGGTGCCCTGCGGCGATCCGAGGTCAGCCAGCAGTGCTATCGGCGGCAGCGGCGGAGGTGCAGCAATGGCGCCGTCCAGGTAGCACGTTCCAGGCGCCTCCGCGACGATGGTGATAGCGCGGGAAGCGAGGTGCATGCCTCCCACCAGACGGTAAACGGGTGGCGGGGTGCCGTCCGGCCGCGGGAAGTGCCAGACGAACGACTGTACGTCGCGGCCCGAGCCGGCGTCGCTGGTGATGCCCTCCGAGTAAAATGTGCAGCGCTGCTCGGTTGCCGCGAAGTCGAAAGCGATGCAGGTAAGGTTGTCAGCGCAGACGACCGCGCAGTCGTCGGTGGACGTCGCCTGCGCCTCGAACAGGACGCTGGAGTTCAACCGACCGGTGCCCACCGCGCTGAAGTTGCCTGTCTTGTGGCAGCGGCCGTGCTCCTCCTCCAGTGGTGGGCCGGCACACGCAGATGCCGTCCTGGCAGTTGCGCCAGCCACCAGTAGCGAGCAGTCGCTTTCGGTAGGGCACGGCTCGCCCAACTGGCGGACGCCGGTGCGCGCGTGCCAGCGCCAGATATCGGCGCTCTCCTCCATCCTCTCCGGCGTCGGCAGCAGGTGGGTCAGTCGGCAGGCGGCCGAGGCGTCCGCTGAAGCCGTACCCACGGCAGTCAGGATCGCTTAGGCAGAGGGTAGCGGCAGTGGCACTCGCTGACGCCACCCAGCTCGGACCCGTCCCCCGGCGGCATCTCGGTGTTACTCTGCTGCAATGGCTCGAACGCGAACGCCCTGGCCGGCAGGGCCGTCCCCTGGCGCACTGACCCGACCGCCGCCGCCGCCTCGGCCAGCCAGAGGAGGGCGATAATCAGCCGGAGGCGCCGCATGGCGTGACAGACCTCCGCCGCTGTCCGGGAAGGGACTGGGCGCGGCAGGACGCGGCGACGGACGACGACAGTCAGGTGCAGATTCAGTCGATTCGCTGCTAAGCGCTGCAGTCAAAGCAGCTAACGGAGTGCCGACCCTAACAACACAAACAGCGCTGCAATCAACAATATGCCGACCTTAGCGAAGAACGCCGGCGTGGGGGTGGTGAAACTGTATGCCGACTTTGCCCTGCGAGAAGTGCAAGATGGCGGCGCAGCGGCAGCCGCCGACGAGAAGCGGCCTCCCGGGGAAAGCCCAGCTCAGGCTGATCTGTCGGGCGCCCAGGCAGGCGAGCTGGACCGGTGGGTTCCCAGCAAACTGCCCAACGGCTACCGTGAGGCTCTCGCATGCAGCTGAGTCGGGCTGGGAGGTAAATAGGCGCGTTTTGATTCCGTTCTGGAACATTGCAGATATGCTATTCAAACTGGGCTACTGCTCTCCAGTGTCCGAGCTCCGGGGGCGCTGGACGCCGTGTCGTCTGAGACCCGAGGTCGGGAAGCAGATGGCTGAAATGGAGGCTTTTAGAATTATCCAACCGGTCAGCTCGCCCACGACTACACCAGAGATAACCTAGAACTTTTCATAAACTGGATAAACTAAATACATGAATTGAGTGCGAAATGTCTATTAAGAGTCTCGTTTTTAATAATTTAAGATCATTAACAGCTGAATGCACGTGGCTTAGATATGAAATGTTGATGCAACCGAATAAACTCACTATATATTGCGTGCTGGGATGCTTAGCACAAACCAAATCCTTAAAGGAACGTTTAAACTTTTTTTTAAATTGCAGCTCCCGAATCCATTGTGTAAGCGGCTGTTGCCAATCTCTAGTTTTGCCACTGAATCGTTTAAACATTTGCGGGTTTGTTTGCTCTGCATACCGTCGTCTTCCATTCTTAGTGTCACGGCTCGGTATGACAAATTAAAAATATAGAAGTGTATGCAAATGCATTTAGTTACTCTCTTTCCTTCATGAGGAATATCAGGTCAGATTTTATTTCAGTTGACACACACACACACACACACACACACACACACACACACCACACCACACACCACACACACACACACACACACACACACACACACACCACACACACATACACACACACACACACACACACACACACACACACACACACACACACACACACACAAACACACAACACACACACACACACACACCCACACACATTTATATATATATATATATATATATATATATATATATATATATATATATATATATATATATACCCATGATTTCTGGCGGTCAATAATTCTATTGTGTGCCTAATGGAATTTGGGAAAAAACACATTGCTAAAGCATGATGACCCGGACAGTAAAAGTTGGGTAGAACGAAATCTAGCACGCAAATTTCGGTATATTAATGGAAATCTGCCAGGTCAGATTTGTTTTCAATTGGCATTGTTTGAATTTTCATTATTGGTAGTTACGTGGTGTAGCAGGCTTTCAGGACTTTCCGCCACACCAACCTGACTCAGCGTTGTTCAGCTGGCTTGAATGTTAAACATTTTTGTGTCGCATATACTTGATTTTAACCTGTTGGTAAGGAAAATCTATAATATTCTACACCGCGGTTTCAGTCTCCACAGGTCCATGAGAATTTCTTGGTTGATGGGAGATTCTCATCAAAGGTCATGAGAATCGCTGAGATTTATTTTTGTATTTACCAGCCGTGCATGGCATTAAGCCACGTGCCTCACTCGAGGCATGCGACAAAACCATTGCTCACACGTGAAACGTCGATAAACAGCGGCTGCACACACCAGTAGCCACATAAATAGCATAATGCCCGTCCACATCAGCCCGTCGACCGAGTCCTTAATCCAGCCCAACTCAGCATGAGAAGCGCTGGGGATCGATGCCAGCAGTAGGCGGTCCAGCACGGGGCTGAAAAGGTCCTCCATGTTGAGGGGAAAGGCGGGCGGCTCCTCGGCGGCGCGGGATGGTCCGCTGTGATGCCTCGGCACGGGGAACAGACAGGAATCACGCCACCGCACCCCACACCTGATGGTCGGGGACGTGATGGTGGTGACACAGCCGAGATGACACCCGGACCACAGGTTGTCAGCCCCGATCAACGGGTCAGGGGTGTGTGACGTCAGCGACCGGACAGAGGACGTCTTAAGGTCACGGCCGAGCTATACTCCACGGGTAGCGTGGGCACAGAGCAGCAGTCGCCGCCAGGCACTTCCCTGTTGGAAAACATCCCGCGAAGGCAGCACCGTTCAGTTTACATGATTACTGACAGTTGTTCACGCCACTCATGCGTGGTCACTGCAGCTGGCGTCACGTGGTCACCCAGCCTTTGTAAATGTTACTGAGAGGCGGCTAGATAAAGACACCCGTGAGACAAGTGCGGGTGTTGGCTCCGACGCACCCGGGGTGCCACCGTTCATTATCTCGGACAGTTCGCGCACCCTTTAAAACTTTCCAGCGGGCCAACTGCCCGACAGGGGCGACGAAACACGGAAAATTCGCGAAAAATTCGCTGCATGAGTAAACCTTGCCGGAGTCAGCTGTTGGGTTACGCCTTTGGGGTACGCCGTTGGTGTTACGATGTTGGGGTTACACCGTTGGGGTTACACCGTTGGGGTTACGCTGTTGGGTTTACGCTGTTGGGGTTACGCTGTTGGGGTTACGCAGACAGGCGCGGCCGCGGACTTCAGTTAGCCGATTTGAAAAGCTCGGCTGCGGAGAACCATTGTACTTTGGGTAACAGCGTTTTTAGTTGCTGCGTATGATTCTGACTCATACGGTATGCATAGTTTACTAGACGCTGGCCTTAATTTTGTGATGTCTGAATAGGTCTATTCAGTCTAATCAATTTCACACATTTAAACGCTCTTGGAAAACACAGGTTTTATTAAGAGACATACTCTTGGAAAGCACAAATGCGTCGAAGCGGTTCAACGGCACAAGTAGGAAAAGGTGGCAAACACACTCTTACAACCATTTCCGACCAACAAGGAACTTAAAACCAGATCAGGCAGCGCCTCGTCACTACAGCCACTGCTTAGAAAAGCCTGACCAGTGTTCAGAGAAAGAAATTGACAACTCATTCTGAGAGGTCGTTCCATTCATTCACGGAATCAAGTGGCCAATAATAGTGCTATGGAGGAGAGGGATAGGCCTCTATCAACAATTATCCCACGTGCGTGGCATTTTCTCCCTTCGCGTGGTCCACCCAAAGCGTTGGGGCGGATCGCGTGCTGCGCTGCGCCATCTAGCCCAACCCTTTGAATGTGTTGGCCTTCTGCCAGGTGCTGTCGGTTGCGGAGGCATTTTTCTGTTCCCTTGGCGAGGCGAAGCGTAGCCACGGAGGCCATGATGACCATCCCGGGCGCCGCTCTGCACAGGCGTAGGAACGTTCAAAAAGTGGGGGGGCGGGGGGCAAGCTCAGGTCATACTTCAGGAACTTTGTCTGGAAAACAAGCGCGATGACCGGGGGGGGGGGGATAAAGTTGGAGATTATCGCTTTTTTTATTAAAATATAATGACTGCTATTCTAGATATGCATCTAGAGCTGTTTCTCACTGACTGCATGCTCTTGCCTATCCGACTCATCTATGTCATTCGGGAAATAAGGTATCCAGCTTCCCAAGATCATTCGTCCATTTCAACGTTGCCTTTCCTCGCAACCGAAATCCCACATTCCACGAGTGGGTAGGCATTTTGAGTCACTGAGGAGGCATATGTCTCCACAGGGTAGATGCCAAAATGTGGCCTGAGCATAGGCTGGTGAAAATTTTGGAAGTTAATCGATGGCTCACAGTACAGCAGATTTTGCATGCGCCTTCGTTTCGCTGGCTGCTTTTCAAGAGATAAGACTTGTCGCGGCGTTTTAGGCGGAAAAAAATTTGGAAGCTTGAAACTGCCAAAAAGCATACGACAAAAGCCATGGGACAGGAGATTCTCCTCTGAAAACCAAGCCACAGAATGAAGGCCCTTCTGTCATATATTCCTTGCCTGAACCCTGCTCCCGCCCGCCGTCGGTGACCACTGTCCTGGCCCGGCTGTCTCCGAATGACTGACCCGAACTGATTGTATGGCTGCTTTGTTGCACATTTCTGGATAAGAACTGCTAATAACTGGGATGTAAGGCATGTGCTGGACACCTGCAAACAGTACCTTTCCGAATTATCTTCCCTTACACCACACCACCCCAGAGAAATCCCGCCGGTAAACTTCCTACTTTATGTGTGAAATTGGCCCAACGAACATTTAATTGCCCGTCATTCAACGCAGATGGCTTGATTTGCCTTGTGCGTAGGCGGGGGGTATCCAGAGCCTTTTAAGAGGAACACAGGGTTGACAAAAGCCCCCTTTATGGTGATCTCCCTCCCACAAAAATATCTCGGATATAGTTTACTTTTAAACAAGGGATGCGGTTTTCTTCGTTTCCTTGTTACTTTTACGGTTGTAACCAGAACAGAAACCAGAAGCTTACCGTTAAATCAATTGTTTACATTTTTAACACGCGCCCGGGTGGCCGCCTGGATACCCTTTGCCCGGGTGGGGGTTAATTTCACCCCGCTGAGATCTCGCGAACTAAGAGAGTTAGAGACACCGAATTCACAGGGTGTGTTGACCTGTACATGAACTCACTAAGGTCAAAGTTTGACGTTCCCAGGTCATGTATTTTCGGTCAAATAAGGTCAAACAAAGTCAAATTCCCGGGTTGGTCTCTAAAGTGCCCCAGAAACTACATAGCTGTTCCTAAGCGAAATGTCACATGTTCAGTTAAGTTCAGTGACCTTGTTTGATCTACTGAAGGTCTTGGTGACCAAAATCATACTAGACTGCTCTGGGTTTTGCATATGAAAAGGTGAAAACGATTACGCTAGGCAATATGATTCTAAGAACAAAACGTTGACCTAGGTTATTTTAGGTCAATGACCTATTATGACCTTCAAGAAGTCCAGGGAAGAGTGTATAAAACGGTTCCTGCTCTCAGTAAATTCGAAAGGAGTGCCATAAACTATCACAAGCGGCAAACCCTAGAGTAATAAAACAGTTGGTGTTGATCTTGGGCTGACCTTTATATCTGACCTTAGGTCAAACGCAATTTGTTCATTCAATATTTGTGTTGCCTAGAAAGCATTTTAGAGATGTATGCTTTGTCTAACACTTCCATTGTTGCATCAGATTGAACTATTCTCTAGAAATTGAACTTTGCTGAAACCATGGCCTGATTTTGACCTACCATAGGCCAGCGACCCTACCAAGTATCTAAATTTTGTACGTCGAACGATCCGCTATTTGATTGTCTATAGCTATGCAAATCTTGGCACACCTGCGCCACGCCATTCGGACACTATTCTGGAAAAACCTTCGGGGGCGAGTCATTTTAATCCCCGCCCGAGCACGTGTTAAGGTCAATGACTGCAGAAATTAAGCGTTTAACGACGCACGGAATAAATCAGCGGTGTTTTTAATTTTCATGGCGTTTTGCAATGGTGTTTTTAATTTTCAATTTTCAATTTTCAAGTCACTCTTTCTAAACCGATAGACTTCAGAAGCTTTTCCATAACGTTTTTTCTCTGTTCTATAGACATTGGGGACACCGCGAAGGTAGATTGTAGATCAATATGTTTGATCGAAATCTGAGGGTGAAAATTTTGATTGTAGATCGAGTGGTCAACAATGTGTTTTATCATCGCCAATCCATGTTCGTCTGGAAATGCTTAACATTCAGTCAAAATCGATTGGTGATGCAATTTATATAACGCGGTTTTTAACATGCACGCACGCAAATCGTAGAAACAAAAAATTGACACCAGACGTTGCAGTCTCTATAGTCCGCGGAGCGCTAGCTCAGCGGTTAATTATTCGTCATGGCCCAACGGTGGACAAAAAATGATAGCGGTTCTGAAATAATTACCTTTAAATATTTGAATCGGCTAGTAATACAAGTTATGCGACATAATATGAAGCATGCATACTCGCAATCTTCGTTTTAAAAGCCTTGACGTCAGGCGTTGCAGTCTCCCCAGGCCCGCGCAGCGTCGGCTCAACAGCTAATACTGAGCCGTGGCCAACCGGTGGATGAAAACGATAAAGCTTCTGAAAAAGTACCTTTGAACGCTTCAGGACATCAAATCTTGCTTTCTGCAAGGCAGTCTGGGCCGAATATTTCACGTGTGCGATTTTTAGACTGATGAAAAGAGTTGATTGGCCCTTAAAGCACCGCAAAGTGGTGCTGGAATCTGGCGGTGGGACTGGAAGAGTAAAGGTAGATTCTCTATTTATTGTGTTTCTGTAATTATAATCTGTCCAGAAGACAGATTAACACGGCCCCCGCCGTCTGGTGGCATTTGCAGTTGCCAACGCCGTTCGGTTTTACGGAAGCTGCAACCCAGACCATCGCTGTCCTTGCTCTGGAAGTTGCGGGCGGGTATGTTCAAACCTTTTGATGCACTTTTTTGCTTATCCATTCTGACAAACGTTATCCATTCTGACAAACGACAAACGTTCTTAGGCAAACATGGGATGGCCTTGTTCATTTTTTAAAACTCATTTCGACCTACTCTATTCAACAATCATGAGACCTTCACTCTGCTCAACAAAAATGAGGCCTCTTATTTCCTTCCGGGCAATATACCCCTTTAGTAGAACACCAAGGGCGCATTACCGGTTCCGGTCAGGAGCTGAAGGGCCACTCCGTCCCACCGCGACGCGTCTTCCGGCTGTCATTCTAGCGACACGGGGCGGGATCTTCTGGTCGATCCGGAGGTCATTGCAAGGATATATGGCATCAAATTGTTCCCCTCCCTGACATGGGGGGCCTTCTGACCCTTGCAGTTGGCTCCAGATCAGCACAGGAACCCTCATTAACGCAACAACATCCCTGATCGCCAAAAGCGGCCCAATAATTGTCACACAGGCTCCAGTTCCCTGTTTTCTGCTTTCTTCAGAGGTATTGAGTAATCCCTGAACGCAGGTTATAGATAAAATGGGGTCCCAAGCTTGCATTAACATGGCTAATCCATGCTCGCCCTAAAATGTTAAAGATTCAGTCAGAATTGATTACGGATAAAGCACTATGTAGAATGGTTTTGAACATGCGCGCTCGCAAGTCATAGCGACTTGAACGCCTGAACGCCCGGCGTTGCAGTCTCCATAGGCCGCGTGGCGTCGGCCTGCGGCCGTGATGCTAAGCTATGGCCGATGAACAATCGAAGAAGATGACACATCATGAGGGAGTTGGCTGGTGGACTAGGTAAATCGGCAAGTATATCTAAATTGCGGTGCAAAAGTAAACTAAAACACAACCTTAATCTGCAAAGTGGGGGGGGGGGGCAGTTAACACTGCTGCCCCCCCCCCCACCTTGAAAAGTGGGGGCACCATGACCCCCCTGGTCCCCCTGTTCCTACGCCCATGCCGCCCTGAACCCCCCCCCCCCCCCTACACCTGTGCTGGTATCTCGCTCCCCGGCGCCACTGAGGCGGCGGCTCCGTAGGTCGCGATGGCGGGCTGGCGGCGGTGTGCTACGGCCGCTCCAGCCGGTTCCCAAAGACAGCCAGCTCGGTGAAGTCCATGACCTCGTTTCGGCGGATCAGGCGGACGTAGCGGCCAGTCAGCGGCGTGGCGCAGCGCAAACAGCCGGGCAAAGCCCTCTCCCACGAACTGAGCCTCCCGCAGCACGCAGCGCGCCGAGTGGCGCTCGTCGAACGCCTCCGGATGGCTGCCGACCGGATCTCTGTGTTGCGGTTGCGCCAGCCGCAGCAGACACGGGGCACGTACAGCACGCTGCTCACCTGGACCGGGGCACCCAGGTCGACGGTTCAGGTGCGCACCGGCGGCGCAGTGCCGTCGTTCCGGTCGTGGACGACACTCAGCGGGTTACCGTCGTTACCGAACCTGGGTGAGTGCCGACTGGCATGCTGATTCATCCAGCTGAGCCTGCCGAGCACCAGGTTCTCGCCGACGTACTGGCAGAGCGCCGGGCTGCGACTGCCTTCGCATTGCACGTCGTTAAAGTCGTTGCTGATGAAGACCTCTACGCAGTTTTTCCGGCCACCCGCGTTGTCCGGTTGTCTCGGAAGCCAGGTCACCTTTGCCAGCATCCCGTCGCTGGTGACGAAGCTGCCATCGGTAACCAGGTCGTCCATCCCGACGACGAAAACAGTGCCCTGCGGCGAGCAGAGTTGAGTGTACGATTTGGTGTCCAAAAGCGTTCAAAGGTACTTCTCTCAGATGCGTCCCTATTTTCGTCAACCTGTTGGCCACGGCCCAGTGTTAGCCGCAGCGCCGACGCTGTGTGGCCTAGGGAGACTGCAGCACCTGGTGTCGAGTTTGGCGTTTCTGAGACGTGCGAGCGCGCATGCTCAAAACTACGTTGCATAACGTGTACCACAAACAATTTCTGACTAACATGACCTGGCCATGTTAATGTATGTTGTTGACCCATTTTGATCTTCAATCTACATTCGCGGAATTCTTGCTTTTTCTAAATAACCCAGACAGACATTCTGACAAAACTCCTGAGGGCTATCGGTTTAAAAAGCATCCAGTGGACCGTTGTAAAATGAAGAGCGCCGGCTATTAATTTCATGCAGCAATTGAACGCGTGATTTTGCCGATTAAGACAGAACTGATCTCGCGGTTGCGTCTGGCCTGTATTCCAGTGATAAAAGGCCAAAATGTGTAATATATATATATATATATATATATATATATATATATATATACATATGTGTGTGTGTTTGCGTGTATGTGTGTGTGTAAGCATGTATGTATGTTTGTATATACATGCATATTAAATGTGTCCTCCTAAACAACTGAGACATATCTGACGATTTTTCGGTGGGGGGGGGGGGCGGGGCCTTCTACGATAAGGGGGCCCTTGTCACCCTGTGCACCCCCCCCCCCCCCTTGCGAAGGCTCTGGCTGTGCCCCTGGTCAGAGGAGAGCGACAGCAAAGATGCTAGCTGTAAAATGTGCTGTCATTTTTTATAGGGTTTTAAACTGGGTAAGTCGATTTAGACATTATTTAGGTGTGTCCCATATTTGTATGGGAGTTTGAACTGAAATAGCCATCTTGAAGATCGTTCGGTGCAGTTCACAGCCCTGGCCAAATGTTCAGACTATTTCGGTGACTTTCGTCAAAGTCACCCTGACATTCATGACGCCAAAATATCGTCATTCAGATTTTGTCATTTCACTGGTCACGCGGTGATCACCGCCAAGAGAAGTATAATCGTCCAGTCGTTGATATCTGACGTTCGTGAGCACGATTTCCAGGTATGACAGCCGTCAATGTGCTCGCAGCCAACTGTGCAAGTTGTTAAGTGCATTTGCGAGAAACATTATGCACACAGCTAAGACAGTAGTAAAAGCCTTTTTCCTCGTGGAAAAACCAGGAGAATGGAGGCATAGAGGCGTTGATATTTTGGTAACATGCCTTAGCCGAATCAAATAGCAAAAGTGTTATTCATTTTGACAAAAGCCTGTTACCAAAATATCAACGTATTTATGTCTCCATTCTCCTGGTTTTTCTACGAAGAATAAGACTCTTACCACTGTCTTACCAATTTTGTGTGAAGTACTATGACACCATCAAACATTGTTGCACTTAGGAGCATTACAGAAATTGTGTTGTGTAGAGCAGTCCTTCCCACTTAAAAGTATGCCAATAATTTATTTCAGCTTATTGGACTTCTCTTCAACTCGATGAGCCCATTCCATTATAATTGATATTTTCTTCAACATTTTTAAATGGCGAACATTCCCGTTAAATGCAGCTCACAGCCATGCCCTTTTTGAGGTCTAAGACCCCCTTGGTTTTAGCCTAATGCCAACGAACTTGTGCAGCCTATTTCGTGCAAAGCATTGCCAGGTCATCCAGGCTTGCATGACGCCATAGAAACATCATACGAATGCTACCACCTAATTGGGTCAAGTAACGCTCAAGGCCAGAACATATGACCGTCGAATTAATCGTGTGTAGCGTACGTCATCACGATTTTTGACAACCAACAGACTTAGTTGGTTTTCATCCGATGTAATACGTTCAATGCAAGTACCTAACACCAAACGCGTTAAGTCCCGAGTAATGCAGCAGTTTTGGCATTGGTACTAGTTATGACCAAAATGGGACGGGATCGAATAGGTTAAGCATAAACATTCAACACCACTAGATTAAAAACACCGCTACCGTCGGCAACAACCGTGCTAAATTATATGCGGACGCATGCAGTTGAGGAAGGGGCAGCAGCTTAAATGCTATAAACTCGCAGGTAAACTGCAAGAACTGAAGTAAACCGGGCGAGTTACGGGCAATGTAGCCCGACGTTCTCTTTGGTGAAACGTACGCGTTCATCAGGAGTCGTTATTTAATAGGAAGAAGTGCGGCCAGCCGGAAATTGAGCTTTGAAGCTTTGAAAAATGAGCGTAATTCTTGGTGTCCGGTAATAGAGAGAATGCGACATAGTGGGCGTGGCAGCAGCTATGCTAAATTTCACAAGCAGATCTTTGAAGAGTGACTACCGTTCCGGCAGCTGTGTCATACCAAAGAGACATTTCAGGTCTCGCCCACACCACCTACCATAGCTGAGTGACAACGCGGCCCTTCGGAGCTAACGCAGCGCAAAGATGAGGCTTGAGGCACTGGGAGACACTGCGGGTGGAAGAGGTGGAGACAAGGTTGCGGGTGGAAGAGGTGGAGACAAGGCTGCGGGTGGAAGAGGTGGAGACAAGGTTGCGGGTGGAAGAGGTAGAGACAAGGCTGCGGGTGGAAGAGGTGGAGACAAGGTTGTAGGTGGAAGAGGTGGAGACAAGGTTGTGGGTGGAAGAGGTGAGACAAGGGTTGCGGGTAAAAGAGGCTGGAGACAACGTTGCGGGTGGCAGAGGTGGAGACAACGTTGCGGGTGGAAGAGGTGGAGACAAGGTTGCGGGTGGAAGAGAGCCGCACCAAGTACAAGCCAGCCCGAAATGCAGCCATGATCCCCTTGACGAAGGCTCATGCCAGGATCCCCACGTTATCAGCCGGCAAACAAAGACCAGTGCAGTTGATGGAGCATCTGAAAGAAGTGCATCATGACATCCCGCTTCGCCGCCCCATTCGCATCAGGCGCGGCGGCCAACGCGGGTCTGACGGAGCTCAACAGATCCTCGTCACGGGGGAGCCCGTGTGGAGGCGGAAATAAACGGAGCAGGGGCAGGAGCAGCAGGAGCGCTCCATGCCTACTCATCACCTGCGTCGTCCTGCAACGCTCATGTCTACTCATGTCTACTCGTGTCTACTCGTGTCTACTCGTGTCTACTCATGCATACTCACAGTTTGCGCTGCCGGTTTCAGTATGAGGCCAACAAACCTTCCGGGGCTCTCTTAAGCCTTTAGCGACATGAAAGAACACCAGCGTGAGTGGGTATCGATGGGGCTTGCCTGCTATGGACACCCCGCTGCTGCGACGCGCGCTGGACCCGTATTTTGGGCATAATGCCAACTCTATCTGTCGCGAGCGGACTATTCCCGATACGGTGGAAACCTGCGCACCTAGTGGCTCCCTTTAAAGGCGGTGATCGGAGCGTTTACAGCATGGATCCGTCTTCATTCAGCTTGAATCTGGCGTTACCGACATGCTGGTATGGGAGTTACGGTCAGGTCTTTGCGCGTCTCATGTTTTGGTCCGATTTTCAACACGGGTGCAGATTATTTCTTTCTGCCCAGGACGCACTACAGGACGGTGCCGCGTGAGAGCCTGGAAGCACTGGCAATGGCTCGCTATCGACGACAACGGTGTTAGATCTCAACAAAACACTTTAAAACATCCAGCTTGACGTACTCCTCAAGATGCTTTGATATTTACTAGATAAATGAATCAGATGGCACAGCGAAGCAGCAGCCCAGTTTGGCAGATATTTTATCAATCGATCATCACAGTTTTGATCTCCTATCGATCGACTGGGAATCATGGGGCAGAACATGCGCCTGACGTGTTCCCGATGACGCAAGGTGTACCACAGGGATCCATTGTTGCACCGGTCATATTCGGTCTTGTCAATCACATGGCGTGCCACATCCCCAAGACCATCCAGTATTTTACGCAAGCAGCACACAGGCTCGAGCCTGAGCTCACCGCCAGCTGACGAGACGCACGACCGTGGCTGCGAATGTTGCTAGAGCTGATTACAGGATTGGGGTGTCTGCCTGCAACACCGGTCAGGGCCTTAGGGGCATCCTGCCGGTTTTTAGGACGCTTCTTTCCACGCGGCGATCTGTGCGAATAGTCAAACCCCGCAAACGCTGGGGTTGTCCTCATATTCTCTGCCGCCGTCACCCGCGGCTGAGGACATGAGGACACGAGGCGGTTAGGCTCGGCCATCGCCTGGGGCGCGGTCCACGGTGACGGATCTGTTACCGGGCGAGGCGTATTATCACCGTCTTGCTGAAGCGGCCGTGACCGCTGCTCCGCGTGTCCCGCGCCAGCAAGGATGGCGCCGTCCCGGTGCAGCGAGGCGCCGCGGCAGCCGTACCGCCCCCGCCGGGTCCGTTCCACCCTCGCCTGGTCCCTTACCACCATCGCCAGAATCGTGACCACCCTCCCTGGATCCGTTACCACCCTCGCCGGGTCCGTTACAGCCCTCGCCGGGTCAGTTACCACCCCTGCAGGGTCAGTTACCACCATCTCCAGGCTCGTGACCACCCTCGCCGGGTCCGTTGCCACCCTCGCCAGATCTGTTACCACCCTCGCCAGATCTGCTACCACCCTCGCCAGATCCGTTACCACCCTCGCCAAATCCGTTGCCACCTCGCCACGTCCATTGCCATGCTCGCCAGATCCGTCATTTTCACTGAAGCTTAATCAAAGCAAATATTTTTAAGCTTGTTTGGTCCAAGCGCGCAAGCACTCATGACCAGGCGTGCTATGTGCAGTGATAATTAATCCCGCTCACCAGCCTGGTGTTTTTGTGACGTCATATGCAGGAGGCACGTCGCTCTACCGTCGTTGACTGCCCTTCGCGGCAGACAGAGACTGTATTATAGCCAGATATGTGTAATAATATTGCACAGCATCAGGGGCGGATGCAGAGAGGGGCACCCTGCCCAACTGAAAAGTAAAGACGCCAGTGAAGGGTGCCGAGAGCGTCTCTTGAGAGCGCCAAAGGCAGCCGTCTATGGCAGCGCTTTAAGGGGCGCACTGCTCAGGCCAGATCGGGGCAGGATGTGTAATGGTCCCAAGGACCCAAAGGTGCCCCGAATCTCGGGAGGGTGAGAAGATACTCACAAGAAGTGAGGGCGCCCTCATGTCACGTAATAATATGTTCTGGGAACGTGAAGAGAGCATTTAATAATACAATGGTTCCCGCGAGGGTGAAGTTTTGCAAAATAAGTGGAGGGGAGCGGCACTGAATACTGAAAAGGACGACATCGACTGAAAAAATATGCCAAAAAAACTGATTCCTCCCGCATTAGGCCCACTTTCTTCTCAAAGCTGGGGGACGGGAATGGAGTCACAGGATGTGTGTGAGTGAAGAGGCGTGGGGCGGGGCGGGGCTGAAGCCACGCAGCTGAAGAAGAGACCACGCCCTGATAATGGGCGTTATACAAATGCCTGCAGAACTTCGGTATCACTGATGTAAAATATTCCTACAAACAAGCACAAGAAGAACCTCAGCGTGTCAGCTCAGTCGGGCAATGTCGGCAGCTGAGGCGGGCAATGTACGCAGTCAGCCAGGGCGGGCAGCTGCCGAGGAGTCGTGTCGGCGTCCTCCGTCGGCGCCGGCTTCCTGGAGGGAGTTCCGCGAAAACTGGCTCGCCCGTGGACTGACAGTCGCCTCGTAGGTGGGTTCTTTTGCGCCGGCCGGGTCTCCTTCCAGGGGAGCCCCAAGCGGGCAGTGAGGCCCCTCCAACGCTGGGCAAGACAGCACCAACACAGCACAGCAGGGAGTGGAGCTCGGGGTGATCACGGGATGTGACCGTGTGCCGACAGGGCCGGCCGGCAGCCGTGGTGGCGCACGCCGGAGAACGCCGAGACCGTGGCGACGCTGGACCTGGTGCTGGGCCGTCTGCGCGGCTACAGCCCGGGCCTGGAGCTGCCCGGCGGCGGCGGCGGCAGCGCCTCCCCCTGACCCGGCCCCGGCCGCGGGGCGGCGGCCGTGACGGCCCGAGGCACCGGCAGCGCGAGTGACTGCCGTGACGTGCGCCGGACGTGGAATACACCCGTGTGATGTCGGTGACGTGCGATACACCCGTGTGACGGCAGTGACGTGCACACGC
>NW_023595962.1:17262961-17338610 GCF_011947565.3 Pollicipes pollicipes
CAACAACCAACGCCACAAAGAAGCGCTCGTTGGGAGTCATTTGTAACGAGTCTAACAATGATAACGATCTTTGTCTGATTTGTTATGCTCGTCACAACTAATGGCATCCGTCCGCTGGCCTGCACGGGATATTGATTCGCAGGTAAAGGCCATGGGGGTAAAGGCCGGGGGTAACGCCTTGTATATCGGCCACCTGGGAGCGACTACAGCTGGAGAGGAAAACATTGGCTCAATGGCAATCCACGGGCTTTTACGAAAATATGTTTTCGTCCTATTATGCTGGGCAGCAAGTTTTCCCTTTACTGGGATTCGGCAGCTAGCATTCATACATTCACACGACCTCAGGCGTGCCTATTTCTCGGGTCATATTGAATGGAGGCCTGTGGTATGGTCGCTACACAGCATGAAGCTCACGTGTAGCATCAGACTCGCCCATCACGACTGGAACTGTGCAGCCTTTCACTGACCTCGGAATGTGTCCCCAGCAAATAGAAGCCACCTGGTGTATGACTCATTGCGGCACAGCCCGTGCCCCCCCACCCCCCCCCCCCCCCCCACCCCCCCCCCCCCCCCCCCCCCTCTATCTACCCCCCCCCCTTCTATCGTCACCGAACGTCGCCGGAATCACCTACTGGCTCACCATATGTGCGAGCCTGGCCTTCTGGGATCGCTGGAATGTTTCAAACGACAGTACCGTCAGTGATCGAATTCACTGCCGGTGTCAAGGGTCAGTTAGTCATGGTCCTTTAAGCGAGCCCCTTTCTGTGGTTGCAAGATTATCCATCAACGGAGCAATGAATCAACGCGAATTACGCAACTTTCGCGAAATGTGGCGCTGTTATCAACAGCAGCCCAGTAGTTTCGTTTCCGCTGCACCTTCCCAGTAGTTTCGTTTCCACCCTCTGGTAGTCACGGCAAGGCGGCTGAGAAGCGAGTCTCACGCTCTGCGATTGGTGCTCTTCCAACTGCGTACGCACCGCGTGGGATTGGCTCCGTCGCCACCCGCGAGGAGCTATTGAGCTATTGAGGAGCTATTGAGCAAAGCATCTGTGACGCGTTTGGCTTGTCGTGACAAAACACATACGCTTGCGCTCGTGGATAATTCCCAGTTGCCTCCAAGGTGCACGCAATGCATTATAGCGTGATAGAAATGCGTGACACAACATGGAGGTATTGATGTAGAACTATGGGTCTGGCTAAAGCGCATTCTACGTTGCCGAAAACAAACTGATATCGCACATGATTCATTGATCTTGTATTTTCCCACAGATGATTCATGGGAACAGGAAGAGGAACACAAGGCGCGGGTCAGACCTTGCTGCAAAAACAGATACTAGAGTCACATTTGTGTAGTAGAGATGTTTATTAAAACAATACGGTGCCAGCACGAGAGGAGTATGCGGTACATAACGCATCAGAAATTATGTGTAAGTACGGGATTTCAAAAGCCTCCGAGGCTTTCTTTTCTTTTAGTTTCAGTGAACACAACGCAAGAATTCACACAGAAAAGAAAACGTCCCTGAATCACACAAAACCGCCGAAGTGTCGGTGTTTTCACGCCCGGCTAATATTTTGTAGAGCGGTAGGCGCCGGGTGACCACCCGTCGCTCCCCACGAGACCCATAGGTTCTCCCAGCGCCGTGAATATCAGAATGTCCGTCTGCATGTCGAAGAAATTATTGCCTACCTTGCCTCCGACGGGATTGGCGTATTTAAAGGGCCACCTCTATTGGTCGGGGTCGTCCGCTATTGATCGGGGCCTTCCCCTACTGATCGGGGCATCCCGTATTGTTTGGTATCGTCCCTTATTAATCGGAGCCGTCCCCTTTTGATCGGGACCGTCCCCTATTAATTGGGGTCTTCCCCTATTGACAGGAGCCGTCCCCTGTTCATCGGGGCCGTTCCCTTTTGATTGGGAGCGTCTCCTATTGATGGGAACCGTTCCCTATTGATCGGGCCGTCCTCTATCGTCTTAGCGCGCATATCGTAAGCCAGCACCCGGGCCAAACAAAAACCGCGCCCCAAATTGCAAAAATACAAAACACAAAGGAACAAAATATTATCAGCGGCTGACAGCTGCGCCGTGCACCACGGCATCAGCAATTTACTAAAAAGTACATATATGACGTTCTCACTAAAAGACACGTGCTTTTCTTCACCATAGCTACAACAAACATCCTCATCGTTGTTTTCATAGCGCATTTGTATGCGTTAGTTCAAACAGCCTTAGCAACCTTTTAGCCATAATCAAATACAGGTATTATTCAGGATGCTATGACGAAAAAGGCGCTGACAAATGTGGTACATCTTTAAGTTCAAACCGAAATTTTCCATGCCGAAAACCGTATGTTTAGTCAAGTGGAATTTGACAAAACAATAATAAGTGTTATAAAACAGAGTAATAAAGCACGGCTTAACAACGTGCCGCCGTGACTAAGTTAAGTCGAATGGCTCGATGCCCCAATATGAGAGATGACTGCGTTATTATAGCAGGATGTTTACCGACCCATAGAAGCGCAGGCTGGTCGCATATACCAGCATGCCTACCAACACTACGCATGGTTTCAGAAGTAAAATTGGAAACTGCGCAGTGTGAGAACAGCGTAAATTCTTCAAGGCCATGGCTATACCTTTCCCCCACAACCCAAACTACGTGCTGCCGCCACCGGTCGCCATAGGAAAACGCCTTCGTCTTACGAAAGGTGGCCTCCAGAGGGACGTCTTTTCTGTCCGATCAGAAGCGGCGCGTGCCTCCAGTGCTCCCATCCTCTCTTTGTCCATTCATGCATGACTATGATGGTCCTTGAAATAAGTATGATTTGGTGAATGATATGGCCATCAGCACGCGCCCGGGTGGCCGGTTGAATACTCTTCTCTCGGGTGGGCGTTAATTTGACCCTAAAAATCTCAAAAACTGTTAAAGGTAGAGACACCTTTTTCACAGGGTGGGTCGGCCTGTGTATGAACTTACTTGTGTCGAAATCAAGGTCAAGCAAGGCCACACTCCAGACTTCTGTCTAAAGTGCCCCCGGACTTCCTTGTGCAGTCACCTTGAACCTGAATGCATGTTCTCAGCAAAAATTTACCTGTGTTCTGGCTCCAGTGACCTGGTGTCACGCTTAAAAAAGTTCATGAGAGATGTCTGTTGCGGTCCCTGTTGTTAACGAAGCCCGAAAATGCATCAAAGACTACCCCAATCAGCAAGCTCTCCCCAAAAAAGCAGGATGGCTTAGAACTCGGACTGCCCTTTGTACCTGGCCCTATGCTATTGGAATTTGTTGTAACCATAAATTCAGCTGTCTTATTGCCCAATAACCTATCTGGTTTCACCTAACTCTCCGTTGTCACAACACATTGAACGATTCCTCACGAATTGCCTTCGCCGACAGCCACGGCCTGACCTTGACTCGCCACATATCAGTGGCCATGCAAGGTGCATCTAATTGTTCATATCAAAAGATCCGTGCCTGATCCACAGGCGCCTGATGGGCTCAAGGACGCGTTTCCAGCCGCTGCTGAAACAATTTTTCAACCGTGCAGTCAGACAAGGTAGGACAGAAACAAATCGCCTTTATTTGATACGCCTTAGTTTTCATGTCTCTTGGAGACAGACGAAATGATGAATCTTGAGCTGGTCTTCAGTCCTTAATCATGCTTGCATATCGCTGTTATTTGCGATTTAAGCTATTCCTGTTATAGAGAAACGGATTACGCTGTTTCCGTTTCATGGGAGTGACACCGTCTCGTCATTTACCAGGCAGACGTGCAACGCAAGACATGCTACATCTCACCGCGACAAGGGACACAAAGGGACACAAAGGACACAAAACCATGGACAGTTTACTCAAGTTATCATTCACTTACTTTCGATACATCAAAATCGTCAGCCACATTCAGGTATGCTTCGGTTCCTCCTCGAAAACATACAAGTTAAAACGGAGTCAGCTGAAGAACAAGCGGAAGTTTCACCTTCTCAAACTGGTCCCCGGTCGCCCATGAGTTGTTTTGGCCAACACAGGCATATAACGGTGTTGAGTAGCTCATACTGGCAGACGTTGGGGTAGGACATGCCGTAGCTTAATGTCTGCTTGCCATTGCTATCCATCCCCACCTAGCATTACCAGGACCCACCATGGTGCCTCTTGAACCACTCGTGCTTCAGCGAAATGGGCCTGTTGCCGGCCACGTTGATGTAGACGCCGTTTACGCCGTCACACCGTCCCGACGTGAGTCAAATGATAGCGGTTCAGAGCCCCTAATGTCGTCACTGGACATGTCGCTACATCAAGCATATTTTCATATTCATAGAGACTTGGGTTGGATATAGTGTATTTCTGTGTTGGCGTCGAACACGCGATCTAGTGGGACGTGACAAAAACATTACTTTTTTGCTGAACAGAAACAAATTGAAAAAACATGTCATGGATTCCATGCCGGAGGGTATTTTAAGATTCTCGCCAGTGTTACCAACACCTTTTAAAAGTAGTGTGCTACGTGCGTATAAGATTTTGAACTGAAATAGCCATCTTGAAGATCATTTAGTGCAGTTCATAGACCTGCCTTCTTTAGAACTCAAACCCTCTAGTTTCTGAGCTACACCCCCGCGGAGATGTACAAATCATATCGAGCAGACTATTTTAAGATAACACATGCATCCATGACGTCAAAATAACATCTTTCAAATCCTGCAATTACGCTGGCCATGAAGCGCTCAAGGTCAACCAAAATGTATTTGTCCAGCCGTTCATTTCTGTCGTTGATGACCACGATTTCCAGACGTAACGGCCGTCAATGGGCTCTCAACGAATGCTGTAAGAGCTTACGTTCCTTGACGAATCAAACAACGGTGTATTGATGAAAATATTTATTGAATGTAGATTTTGTATTGCTAGAGCAGTCGCTTCCGCTTAAAAGCGTACCATTGGTTATAAGTGTACTTATTTCATGATACCTGATATTTGCCTCAAGATGCTTAGCTGTGGAATATTCTCGTTAAATCCTTCCTCCAGGCAATACACGCAGTTACCAGCCATCCGCGCCCTATCGGAATGTGCAGTCTCACTGGCCTTCGGTCCATTTACCATTCGGTCACCATTCGGCACACCACCACGGACCATGCTTATCCATTCACCAGCCTTCCGCACCAAAGTGGACCGAGGAATTTTGTGGGCAATCACGGGCTCACTTGCCATTCGGTCCCTATTCGGCGCGCCACCATTAGTAACCTGTCACGACCATTTCACGTTTACGTGATGTGGCGTGACGCCAGCGTGGCGGACAAGCAAGAAGCTGCCTGCTCCCGAGTGTCGCATCTGCGATGCGCCGTGTTAGCCTACCGGTTCCCTGGTGTCACTTCTACGATGCACTGCGTTGCTCTGCCGGTTCCTGGGTGCCGCTTCTCTGATGTGCTGCGTTGCCCTGCTGGTTCCCTGGTGTCGCTTCTACGATGCGCTGTGTTGCCCTGTTGGTTCCCGAGTGTCCCTTCTACAATGCGCTGCGTTGCCGGACAAATCTGTAGTCGGCGCTCTGACCTGTACATCCATCTAGATTTGTGCATCCAGTCTGTTTGTTAAGCGGGTGCCATGGAGTTGTCTTTATTGTGCCGCCTACTGTTTTGCTGCCGTATACGTGATCACTCGCGCTTTACGTGCCTGCACCGGCAATGGCGGGCTCACAGTCGCAAGCTTTGGATTGCATTGTTCGCCGCCTCAGTTTTGGTCATTGCCTCTGACTACGCTTTTGTCTACTAAGTCTTTGGAAGGTGCCAGTTCAGCCAAATGACTTTGAGGGCGACTACCAGCGTTCAGAGACATGTCCGTGCTTGTCTGCATCGGGCGTGTCTGATAATGTGACTGCGCCAGGCGTGTTTGTTCTTATAGCGTGTCTGGTCGGACGTGTTTGTATTGAAAGCGTGTCTGGGTCGGATGTGTTTGGCGTACGCGCCTGGCTCAGGAATGTCGCATTTGCGATCAGCCATTCACACCATGCACAATATAATTGTATCTGTTCGGCAGGACCAGGCACACCGGCGTCCGTCCTACTCCAGGTGCTGCGGCGAGGTAGTCACAGCTGTTCAGCACTGATACGTTTGTTGAGTGGCGACCCCGCGGAGAATCCAGGATTTCGTCAGGGTGGGGGATGGGGGGGGGGGGGGGGAGGGGCGCGCAACATTGTTGGTGCCCCTAGAGATGTGGCGTCTCCTCCAGAAACCATCGCATTCCGGCCGATAAATTTCGAAGTTCTTATGGTTGCTACTTCATTACGGGAAACCGCCGTACTGTGCGCAGCTTTAGAAAACTAGGCGTGCTACGTGTGCACATAGCATATAGCCTATTTGGATCTTGTTCATTTTTTCCAGATCATGGCGGGTGCTATCATTTTGAGGCTAAGCATTTCTCAAAAAACATACTGAAAACACTGAATTCGTCTACCTTGCAATCAAAATCGAATGAGAACTTGATTTCCAGCTTGTTCTTGGCTAGTCATGTAGGCGATGTGATTTGTAATACACTCATCAACTGTAATGGTTTTTGACCACATCATAAAACACATCTGGGATCCATGGTTGGGTGTCTGTTGTCACCTAATATTGACAATAAGTAGTTATTTAATGTTGTGGGTCCTATGTCCGTTGCATGCATAAACTGCGAGTCACTGACCTTTTATCGTGTTTTCTGCACAAGTAATATTCATTGCTCAAGATCTTGCATGGTTTACACCAGCCATTGCACCCAGTAAGGTTGCAAGAGTAGGTGTATTCATAATTATCAGGTATAGCACGCGCAAACATAAAATAATAAGACATCACATAGAACGAATAGCGGCTAAGACCACGACATGCAAGGATTCAGGGATGTGGCTTTCGGGTGGAACGGTCCACGAAAAGTCAAGGACAGACTACTGACGAAGTGCTTTGGAATGCGGGTAACAACAACATGAAGCAGGTTTCTGACTGCTTGTCGTGACAGCCAGGGACGACCAGGGACCAGGGACCAGGGACCAGGGACGACCCCGCCCATGCCGGTCCGTCTCGCGAATCATCCAAGACAAGCCCTCTAAGTTAGCTCGAAATTTCTATTCACCAGCACGCTATCTCACCGAGATAAGATAACACATATCTCCCGCTTCCCCGCCCCGCATGTCAACACGTGAATAGCCACCAGCACATGTGTAGTGCTCAATTGAGCATTTTTAGAAACACGCTACATGCTCCTTTAGCGTGTTTTTTTCTGAAGGAAAAAAATCACGACCAGTGTTGCGCACACGAATCCGCTGGTGGGAGATGCGTTATGATAGGTGTGACAGTGGCTACGGCAGCTTTTCTTTAACCTGCCATAGTTAAACACTTTTTCATGGAAACATGCCCCCTTAGGTTACTTTGAGACATTAAATCTGCTAACCATTCTCCAACTGGTCGCGATGATAATGTTTTTTGCCTTAGTGATATCTTTTCAAGATGCTGGTATCTGGGTTACATTGCGGCCCAGCGCATTTGATATCACCTGATACAGCTCATGAGAACCTTGTAACTCCAGTTGTGCGTTTACGAGCTATGTTTGCCGTGAGGTCTTGCATCTGACTCGTTTCTCGAGAGCCAGCAGGTGTTCACGTGTAAAACATACGGAAACAGCGACTGCACGCTTTAACAGGCGTACCTAACATCATGTCTGTCGCATCAACCGTCTACCAAGTCGTTAATCCAGCCCATCTCAGCATGGAGAAGCGCTGGGAATCGAGGCTAGCGGCAGGCGGTTCAGGACGGGGCTGCAAAGGTCCTCCATGCTGAGAGGAAAGGCGAGCAGCTCCCGCGAGGCGCGGTAATACTCCGCTGTGGTGCCTCGGCACGTGGAACAGACAGGAATCACACCACCGCCCCCCACACCCCCTGATCGGGGACGTGATGGTGACACCCGGATCACAGGTCGTCAGCCGCGGGCACCGGGGCAGAGGTGTGTGACGTCAGCGACCGGACAGAGGACGTCTAGAGGTTACCGCCGAGCTTGAGCCCACGGGCAGCGTGAGCACAGAGCAGCAGTCGCCGCCAGGCACTTCCCTGTTGGAAAACATCCGCGAATGCAGCACCGTGCATTTTCTGACATTTGCTTACGCCGCTCATGCGTGGTCACTGCAGCTACCACCACTTTCACTGAAATGCATTGACGCTGTGACATGAAGCCCAGCCTAAGTAAGATGTATCTGAAAAGCAGCTTAATAAAGACGCCCGGGAAGCATGGGTGTGGGTGTTGTGGGTGTGTGGGTGTTGGGTGGGTGTGGGTGTTGGTTCTGATGCACGCGGGGTGCCACGGTTCATTTTCACGCGCAGTTCGCGCACACTTGACAAACTGTGCACTCGGCTAACTCCCCTACAGGGGCGACGTAACACGTGAAATTCGATGACACTTGGTGTACGCCTCGAAGAACCGAGTCGTTTTGGGCAGCACGGGGGACATGCATCAGTCGTTCGGGCAGCACGGTGGGACAGGGATAAGTTGTTCGGGCAGCACGGGGGGACGTGGACCAGTCTTTTGGGTACCACGGGAGGACATGAACCATTGGTTGATACCATTCGCCCGATTTGGAGTTTTCTGAAGGGAGAAATGTTATTTGTGAGGTCGAAACACTACAGGATCCTGTCCTCTTTTCATGTTACACGTACCTTTTCAGAGGTGTTTCCCGGTTGCGTGGCGATTCGGTGGCAAAATTTTGCATCCATGGCAGCTGATATCAGCATCGCAAACCATCGCAGCTGACACTTAGGAGCAAGTTCAGTGAGTGCCGAGCACAAGTCGAAGGAAACACGGAGAGATGGTGGATAATACACGCGTCACGGAAGGGCGCTCCAGACATTCAAGGACTTATATTGCTGATAATAGTGCTATGAAACGGAAAGTGCGCCTCCATCCAGAAGTCCCCGACGTGCGTCAGATTTACTTCCTTCATGTGGTCGTTCTCACATACCATTTGCTACGCGGTTCATCCCAGCTCTTGGGACCCATTCGGCGGTTGCCATGGTGCAGAAGGGATATCCCGTTCCGAGGTCACATGACGTCATCTTCCCGATCATGAGAGGTGACGTGACACCCGAGCCTCTGGTGCACACCTTAGGTGGAACGCCCAGCTCCTCCCCAACCCCAGCTGCCGCCATCTACCCTCTCCAGTACCAGTGAGGCGACTTCGGGGATCGCCATGGCGGCAGGCGGCATTGCTACGGCCGCTGCAGCCGGTTCCCAAAGACAGCCAGCTCGGTGAAGTCCATGACCTCGTTTCGGCGAATCAGGCGGACGTAGCGGCCGGTCAGCGGCGTGGCGCAGCGCAACAGCCGGGCAAAGCCCTGTCCCACGAACTGAGCCTCCCGGTGAACGCAGCGCGCCGAGTGGCGCTCGTCGAACGCCTCCGGGTGGCTACCGACCCGGATCTCTGTGTTGCGGTTGCGCCAGCCGCAGCAGACACGGGGCACATACAGCACGCTGCTCACCTGGACCGGGGCGCCCAGGTCGACGGTCCAGGTGCGCACCGGCGGCGCAGTGCCGTCGATCGGGTCATGGACGTTACTCATCGGGTTACCGTCGTTACCGAGCCCGGGTGGATTCCCCGCAAAATGACGGTTCATCCAGCTGAGCTTGCCGAGCGCCAGGTTTTCGCCGATGTACTGGCAGAGCGCCGGGCCGCGATTCGTGTCGCAAGGGATGTCGCTGAGGCCTTCGTTGTAGGAAATCTCTACGCAGTGCTCCACGCCACCCATGTCACTCGGTTCACCAGGGGCCCAAGCCACGTTTGCCGGCATCCCGTCGCTGGAGATGAAGCTGCCCGTGTTCACCATGTCGTCGATCCCAACGACGAGATGATTGGCTTGCGGCGGGCCGAGGTCAACCAGCAGCGTCATCGGCGGGAACGGCGGCGGCGCGGCGATGGCGCCGTCCAGGTAGCACGTTCGCGGCGCCTCCGCAGCGGTGGCGACGTTGCGGGTCACGAGGTACACATCTCCCACCAGGCGGTAGTCGGATGGTGGGGTGCCGTCTGGCCGCGGGAAGTGCCAGACGAACGACTGCACGTCGCGTCCCGAGCCGGCGTCGCTGGTGACGCCTTCCGAGTAGAACGTGCAACGCTGCTCGGTCGCCGCGAAGTCGAAGGTGTTGCAGGTAAGGTTGTCGGCGCAGACGACCGCGCAGTCGTCGGCGGACGCCGCCTGCGCCTCGAACAGAACACTGGAGGTCAGCCGACCGGAGCCCACCACGCTGAAGTTGCCCGCCTTGCGGCAGCGGCCGTCCTCCTCCCCCAGCGGCGGCCGGCACACGCAGATGCCGTCCTGGCAGATCGCGCTGGTCACCAGTAGCGAGCAGTCGCTTTCGGTAGTGCACGGCTCGCCCAGCCGACGGACGCCGGTGCGGGCGTGCCAGCTCCAGACATCGGTGCTCTCCTCCATCCTCTCCTGCGTTGGCAGCAGGTGGGTCAGGCGGCAGGCGGCCGAGGCGTCACTGAAACCGTACCCACGGCAGTCAGGATCGCCGAGGCAGAGGTGACGGCAGTGGCACTCGCTGACGCCACCCGGCTCGGACCCGTCCCCCGGCGGCATCTCGGCGTTGCTCTGCGGCAGCGGCTCGAACGCGAACGCCCTGGCCGGCAGGGCCGCCCCCTGGAGCGCTGACCCGTCCACCGCCGCCGCCTCGGCCAGCCAGAGGAGGGCGATAATCAGCCGGAGGCGCCGCATGGCGTCAATGACCGCCGCCTGTGACTGGGCGGGGCAGGATGCGGCGGCGGCGACCACGGTCAGGCGCAGAGTCAGTCGACCGCTGCTAAGCGCCGCAGTCAACAAGGCAATGGTGACGTTCGGACAGGCTGCTAGAAGGACATTTTTGGCGGGACCAATCATTGCAGGCCCAGAATTCACGAGCCAACAACCAGTGGCACAAACATTGAGGCGCGAAACTTTGCAGAGGTTTTCTAGAATTTATTTTCGTTGTTTCTCTAACCATTTAACAAAAAAAGCTTTTTCCCTTACCACACAACTTTTATAACCGGCTTCGGCTAAAAATCCCTTGCAGAGTCGTAAAAAGCTGGGCAAAAAGAAAGATATGCTACTGCATTGCGGCTTGTAAGCAAGGTCATACGTTTACAGACAAAGATCGTAACACAAACAAATAAAACAAATATCGTAAGGTACTCGTGTATGGGCCCTTGTCCATTGTGGTCTTGCATATCCGTCCGTAATTTTATAACTCTTACCTACATTCACGTAATCAGTAATGACGCTATTCTTAGGCTATTCGGTTACAAGTCTTATTTGCGTTATAGCTAGCAGTCATGTCCAGTTTTCCCTTTCATGTAGCACCAAACGTGATTCATGATAAAACTTGCACAGCTTACTAAGCATTGATGGAGAGCTAATCGACACTGCGTTTATTTGAAAATCCTTCTCACGAACGCCAGACCTGAACGGCTTGACAGTAATTTTATTGCTGGTCTTGAACACCGCATGACCTTTGGAGTGGCAGGATAAGATGATTTTCTTCCCGGCCTTGAACACAGCATGGCCTGTTGGGTGGCGGGAATTCAATAACGTAGCTGTGACATCACGCATACCTGAATTAACTTGAAGTAGTCTGCACGAGTGAACACATGTTCGCGAGCATGTAGCTAGAAACTAGAGGGTTTGAGGAGTACTCAAACCTCCAGAAACTAGAGGTTTGAGGACGGAGAGCTGGATTGTGAACCGCACAGAGCCATCTTAAACATGGTTTATTCAGTTCAAAACACGATATAAATGCGGAACACACCTTTCAGTAGGCACGAAGTGTTTAAAAGGCCCATTTACTCAAATCTACAATGAATGTTACTCGATCCAAAGGGAATGTTACACATTTCAAGGTATTGAAGGAGCATGATTTGACAAAATAGCCTCACTTGCCTCTAGTGGTATGGATTTAAGTGCCACCGTAGCGGACAGGCTAACTTACATTTTGAGTACTTCTCAGGAGATATGTTGATTGTTGCGCTGGTTACGGAAACCAAAATCATTATATGCTCGTGTTTTAGCCTTTTCTAGTGATGCTCTCACATATTTGTCCGTGGGTTAATGTTGCTTATTGGCATTTACATACTCAGCCATGGCGCTTTATTTTCGCCATTGTACTCCCAGAGGTTTTCGTCATAGCTCGTGCCACTGCCCACTTTTCTGTATTATGTAGCACAAAACGTGATTTGGATTTGGAACTTGCATGAAACCCATTAATTTGGTCCGGGGCCAGTTGAAATGTGCTGGTGCCGGAAGTTTTGGTGACCGCTGGTGCCGGACACGAACAGCTCGTTCATCATATTTTTCGTGTCTTTGAGAACCAAATGTCCAATGAAGTGGCAGTAATCGTGCTGCATTTCGATGGTGTCACACATGCCTGAGTGACGTTAGAATCGTTTCCACGAAATAATAAACACAAGCGGGTGTCAAGCTCAGGAACCAGAGGGTTCTCAATCCCCAACAAGGGGATACCTGTGAACTGTACTAAATGGTGGTTGGCATGGCTGCGTCAGTTCCAAATTAAGTGTTTTCTGTTTCTCTGATGGGTCTCCATGATCCAAGCGATGGGGTTGTCTCTGCCTCCTAGAACCCAAAATGACTGAAAAACGCGAGACACATTTTCTCCAAGTCAGGCACATGTAACACAGTCCGAGGATTGGAAATAGAGAATGCTAATAAATTTTCTACGGGGTTAACTTGTATTTCTCCCTCCAAAGCTTAGAAGACACGTGGGATAACATCTCTCGGGGTGCTTCTCTGTGAGCAGGGCCCCTTTTGCCTAGAGGGCCCGGGGCCATCTAAAAAGCTCTTCCTCAGCTCCAAATCCGTGACGATGCTCGTAGCAGCAATGTTTTTCGTGGCCATGGTGTTCCAGGGTGGCAGCTGGCTGAGGCAGGTGAGGCAAAATGCACTACATCGCGAACAATCATCGTCGGTCAAGGCTCTTGCCATCAAGCGAAGGGCCTTATCGTTCCAGTCAAGGCTCTTGCCATCAAGCGAAGGGCCTTAGCGCTCCAGTCAAGGCTATTGCCATCACGCGAAGGGCCTTATCGATGCAGTGACGAGGCCGATTGATGGCTCGTGCCAGCTGACTGAACGGGCCGAGCCTCATCCCCCCCCTTCCCACTTAGCGCTCTCCCCCCCCCCCTCCCCATGCCGTCGAACACCTGAGCAGAGGCCTTCGGTGCGTTTTGAAACCCTGCGAGAACCAGTGATGTATGCTGTTTTCCATACCTTGTTCTGTTATAAATTTCACTTGTATTTTTCATTTGTTGTTATTCACGTTTTGATTACGACTGTTCTCCTTTTTGACCTATCCGTTTGACTTTTTCCCCGATTCACATGCTGCATTCTGACCTGTATCAATTCTACATTTTTGCCTGTTTTACTTTTTGGAATTTATGTATATCTTTCTGATCTTGCCGTTTGATTTTTTGTTCTTGAGATTTTTGACTTCCTCCTTGTTTGTATTTGACTCAAGTCCTATTTCGCATTTTGTCATTTGGCCTTTTCCAAGTTCAAGTCTCGTTTTATCATCTTTCGCCTTACGAATCTGGGAGTGTTGTCGCCTGGGCACCGTTGCTACGGCCCTGACGCGGCTTTTTCTGGAACACGGGGCATGTATTCTTTCGGGCTGCATAGATCACTGTCCAGTTCTATGAAGGCCCATGTCTTTTAGGACGTTCGTCCCGGGTCTAGAAGGCAAACATCAAAAACCGCGTGATAGTTCGTTCGGGCGAACCACTGCACAGCAAAGCATAATAGTTCTTTTGCAATTGTTCTGATAAGTTTAGATCCACGCTGTAGCGAATACTGTCCTGTAAATCTGACAAATGTAGTGTACAGTTAGTACAAGACATGATTGTGTGCCATTACGTAGATTGCAGATGGAATAACTTACACTCGTCTCAAACTACACTGAAACAAAGCTTGACTAATGGCTGCTGCTTACCCATTCCAAAACACGAGCGTGCAACATGAGCTTGAGCTTCATGCCCTGAGACCGATGGGCCTTGCTTCTCATTGATTTCATCAGAACAAAAGCTAACGCAAAGCTGGATACGACAAAGAATAGTTCAATTGCTTTAATATAAATTGCAGTTGGCAAAAGAAGATGGCATATAAAAACAGCTCATAGATGACATTTTGATTGATCTCACCTAATTTTTTAAGCGGTTACGTGAGGATTAGTGTCATCTGGCACGGTGCCTCTTCCACGTGGTGGTGTTGCCATGGAGGGTGCAGCGCCGCATCGTTCCACCTGCAACCACACAATTATTTCCACAAATAAGGGGAAATGTGACATGTTTGGGGAAACCTATTTTGTTTTCGACGCGCGCGCCTTGGTTGTTTCCGTTAAACATGAGCCCAGACGTCTCTTCCTCGATGCCTAAATAAGGTGCGCCGCTGATTCACCGGTGTCGTGAAGTTTTCTATTCATAGAAAATGATGTCCGATGTCCGAATGATCATCAAGATGCTCAATGATCATCATCTTTCTATGCATCATCTTTCATGCGGCATTTTTTTTTTTAAGGCTTCCCACGGCGGGCCCATGACCAAGCATTGTTTTATCCGGGATCCGAATTCTTCGTTGCAATATCTTAGTAAAGCACTCTGGAAAATGAAGTGGTTTTTGGCGGCATCGCTAGTTCATATAACAGTGAGTTTGGCTGCAAAATGACGATTAAAATAGAGAGCAACGATCCTGCTGAGGCTCATGTTGAATGGGACTCCGAGCTGAAAATAGCTGATTGCCAGCTCTCCGATCCGTCATCCCAGTATTGTAATGACGGTTCAACGACTCATTTTCCTTGGGTGCTTATCAAAATAGCACGGAAGGACTTTCACTGTCCCGTGCAACTGCACGACCCTGAGCCGTCCTGTGACCAGGTCTGTGACAGCAGCCGCCCTGTGACCAGGCCTGTGACAGCAGCCACCCTGTCACCAGGCCTGTGACAGCAACCGCCCTGTGACCAGGTCTGTGACAGCAGCCGCCCTGTCACCAGGCCTGTGACAGCAGTTACCCTGTGACCAGGCCTGTGACAGCAGCCGCCCTGTGACCAGGTCTGTGACAGCAGCCGCCCTGTCACCAGGCTGAAACCATCTAGCCAACGGCTAAATGGTCCTCTTTTACCAACCATATACGGACATTACTTATCAAAGACAGCAGCAGCATTGTTTTGACGCCCGTTTGCTAGGCAATATTGTGGCATATTTCATTCATGACTGAGGCACTGTAGCAAAGGTTTTTTTAAATATTTATCTCCGTTCTTTCCCCATTTTCAGAGGTTTCACCGAAACGTGTTTAAACACAACTTTCAGGCTGCAAAGCACTGCACCATCGTATACTGCAGAAATGATATCCTATAATAATGCACGACTCTGTTATAACTTTGAAATGCTGCTTAACAACCAGCCTATTTCAAATTACTAGCCTATACGTTGCGACATTCATGCATTCGGCGGACGTTTTCGCGCTCTGCCGGCGCGGGATGTTATACGGATACATATGGCTCAATCTGCTGCTCGTGCATTTTCTTCACCTCTCACGCTTTTAGGCGGCATGTGATACTTCTCGGCCCTCCTCCCTTTGACATTGACCCTTGCTAACCTCCTTTGAACCCCGCATCGATCCTGTCTTTGCGCTTTACAGCGCGCTGAGGTGCTGAGACTATATCGCATTGCCTGCGAATCATCCTGGCGAAAACGGTGGCCATGGTGGACCCGGAATAGTCAAGAGATGGTGACTGAAATGACGAACAATCAACGGCACAAAGAAGCGCTCGTTGGGAGTAATATTTGTAATGAGTCCATCAACATTAACTATTTTTGTTTGATTAATTACACTCGTCACAGCTAATGACAGCCGTCGGCTCGCCTGCCCGGTATATTGATCTGCAGGTCAATACCATAGGGATAATGCCTTGTCGTATACTAGATAGTTGGGGCGATTACAATTGGAGACGAAAACGTTGGCTCAATTACGCTCCATGGGCTTTTACGATAGATATGTTTTCGTCCTATCATGCTGGGCAGCAAGTTTCACATTACTGGTATTCGGCAGCTAGCATTCATACATTCACATACATCACTCGGGCGTGCCTATTGCTTGGGTCATATTGAATGGAGGCCTATGGTCGCTACACAGCATGAAGCTCACGTGTAGCATCAGACTCGCCCCATCACGAGCGGAACTGTGCAGCCTTTCACTGACCTCGAAATGTGTCCCCATCAAAAAGAAGCCACCTGGTGTATGACTCACCGCCGCACAACCCTGTGCCCTTCCCCCCCCCCTAAGAACCGTCCCTATTGATCGGTTTCGTCCCCTATTAATCGGACCGTCCCCTATCGTCTTTGCGTGCATATCGTAAGGGAGCAACCGGGTCAAACCGGGACATAAAACCGCGCCCCCATTTTGCAAAAACAAAGCAAAAAATAACCAACACAATGTTATCAGCGACTGACAGCTGCGCCGCGTACCACGGCAACAACAATGTACTAAAAAGTACATTTTAGACGTTCTCATTAAAAGGCACGTACTTTTCTTCACAATAGCTACAACAAACATCCTCATCGTTGTTCTCATAGCGCATTTGTATGCGTTACACTACGCAGGGTTTGAGAAGTAAAACTGGAAACTTCGCAGTGTGAGAACAGCGTAAATCCTTCAAGGCCATGGCTGTACCTATCCCCCCACAATTAAAACTACGTGCTGCCGCCCCTGGTCGTCATAGGAAAACGCCTTCGTCTTACGAACGGTGGCCTCCACAGGGGCGTCTGTTCTGTCCGATCAGAAGCGGCGCGTGCCTCCAGTGCTCCCATACCCTCTGCATCCATTCATGCATGACTATGAAGGTGTTTGAAGCAAGTATTATTTGGTGAATGATGTGACCATCAGCACGCTCCCGGGTGGCCGGTTGAATACCCTCCTCTCGGGTGGGCGTCAATTTGACCCTAAATATCTCAAAAAATAAGAAAGCTAGAAACACCTTATTCACAAGGTGAGTTTGCCCGTGTGCGAAATTACTTGTGTCCAAATCAAGGTCAAGCAAGTTGGGTCAAGGTCAAGTTGGCTTTTTAGTTTAAATCTGCATTTAGGATTATGCTAGGCGATTTGCTCCAACACACAAGATGTTGACCTGGCCACTTTGGTCCCAGGTCAACAGCGACTTACTCTGGCTTCAGTGGCCTACTTTTACGCTTTAAAAAATCATGGGAGATGTCTGTTGCGGTCCCTGTTGTTAATGATGTCCGAAAATGCATTAAAGACTACCCCACGCAGCAAGCTCTCCAGCAAAAAAGCAGGATGGCTTAGAACTCGGACTGCCCTTAGTACCTTGCCCTATGCTATTGGAATTTGTTGTAACCATAAATTCAGCTGGTTTATTTCCCAACAAACAATCTGGTTTCGTCTAACTATTCGTTGTCACATCATATTGAACGATTCCACACGACTTGCCTTCGCCGATATCCACGGCTTGGATTCGACTTGGCAGATGTCAGAAGCCTTGTAAGGTACATCTAATTGTTTGCATCAAAAGATCCGCTACTCAGTCGCCTACATTTGTGCAAAGTTTGGCGGGCAACGTTGCGCCGTTTAGGACTTACCCTGGAAATTCCTTTTGAAGGGTCAAATTCACCCCATCGAGCGCGTATTAAAACATGAACCCCCTTCCGTCAAAATAACGTGAATTAAATCCGTTTGGAAAAACGGGGGGATGTTTTGCCGCCGGGTGGCCAGTTGTTATGCCGCCGGGTGGCCAGTTGTTATGCCGCCGGGTGGCCAGTTGTTATGCTGCCGGGTGGCCAGTTGGGTCTCCAATCATTCTCAAAATCGACACCCCTGGCTCCAAGAGAATTCGTGATCCATTATTGTGACTGCCGAAGGGCGTAAGCTTGTCCTCCAGCATTAAATGGGTTAAAAGCAAGTTTGTTCACGTCATCCACGCCATTTGTCGCATGGTCGCATTCCAGACTCAAATTACGTCGGTTGGGCCCATTGCTATTCCTCGACTGCCCTTCTTCCTCGCTTACTCGAAAGTTACCTGCTGCTCCACCCCAACCCCACCCAGTCCGACGAAAGGCATTATATCAAATGCTTTGAATGGGCGGATTTTTTGGTATCACCCACTAGCCAACAATTGGTTATTATCTCGTCCATAGCATATCCCAAGGGAGTGTGTTGTGTATTCCTGGTTTTCACCAGCTTAAGTCAGCCGATTCAGTTCATGGGGTTAGTTACTCTATGAGCCTCTCAGCAGGTAGGACTGTAAAGGGGTTTGCACGAACGCTGACCGCAAGCACGGCTGGGTGCCGACCGCTGCAGAGCAAAGCTTCAGATCAGATCGTGCCATGGGCCCACGGCGCCGCTTCAGATCAGGTCGTGCCATGGGCCCACGGCGCCGCTTTAGATTAGATCGTGCCATGGGCCCACGGCGCCGCTTCCGTGATATGAAGCGGTCAGCGGGACTCTCAGGCAAACTATTGCCCCCAAGAGGTCAGCAGATCCGAGGCACTGACACACTTCAACATACTGCAGAGGTGAAAGTGAGCCCTTGCGGATTAAAGTAAAAGACTGCTCCAGAGGAAGATGGAGGATATCACACGTGGCATGACTCGTGTGTTTGCTCTCAGCGGTAAAGCTTCACTTAAATGTACACTGCTGAGGGATTATGAGGTCAGTGAGCTCTTCCAACACATTACGTTTGCATAACAAAAATAAACGAAACCGAATTTGCATTTCGTCATCACATGGCCCATTTCACGACTCTATGCAAGCCGCCGTCTATAAGCCACGCATAACCTCCCCGCCGTACCCGCTGCGCCCGCCGGCCAGCTGACACCTTCGGCCGGGTGGCGTACCATTGCATCAGCCGTCCCGGTGGGTTATGTGCGACTGCTAGACTCCTGTCCGTTCAAGTCCAAGAATCTGATCAATACGTCACTTATCACGTACCATCTGTTCCACAGGAACCTAAACTATGCATGCTATCCGTGATTCCGTGATACCAATGTGGTTAGATACTTCCCTTAAAAATTCACCCGCAGCGTCTCACCAGCCGTCTGTTGCATCAGATAGTTCCGGGGGTCATAAGACGGCACCGCTCTCTATGATTGGTTTGCCCAATAGCTCCGCCCATCGTTCGATGTCCTATTCGCCCCTCATTGGTTGGTACTGATATATCACGTCATTTCCGGAACACATGATCATGATTCGTTTCCCTTTTGGGGGGAGCATATGAGACCAACCTTTTGCTGCCATGCATGCTCCTAGACTCATATGCTCATAGACTCGAACACGCAAGATTATTGTTGGTTACGCGCGTGGACACTGGTGTGCAGTGAATATTGGTGAGTGCGCATCACTGGAATATGAAAACTGTAGACTGATAAGATCTAGTTTTTTAAATATTATACTGATACCTAATTTACTAATATATCACACTATATTAATGTATACAAAATTATTTTGCCTGACTTACGAGAAGGGCTAACACAAGCAAGGTCGTCAATAGTCCAGTCAGCAGTTAGGCATTTGCTGCAATGCGCCCAATGGGCTGGAAAAACTTCTCCTTTGGTTTGCCTTCCAAAATGCTCACAACAGATAAGTGGATCGCTAGCCCAGCTAGCATGGCAAAAGCAGATGCTTAAGTGATATTTTTAACCTGATTTTGAAATGTACCAATCTGTTTTTGAGTAGCTTGAGGCTCATTTTCCATCTCTTTACCCGCTTATCTCGAACAAATATTTCCCTTCAGCTTTTGGCCGTCTGATCTTGCAGTGAAAAGTTATCGTACCGCCCACCACCTTTCTATATTCCTATCAAAGAGATCCAGCTCAAATTTATCCACCATTTTTTTTTGTTTCAGCGGGATGACCCCATTAAGCGTATTTTCTGTAGCTCTCATCATCTGACCGATTCTTGCGGGCACCTCCGTCTGACGGCAGCCGCATAGTGGAACCGCAGGGCAGGCCTCCTGCATCGCCTAACGAGACCTGTCTGCGGGCCTTCCCTAAGCTGCCAAACGTGTCCGCGCTGCCACAGTCTGATCTCTGGCCACGGGCCACTCCCCCCCCCCCCCCGCCGACGCCTCGCGGAGCCGGACTCGCACCATCCCCCAGTGAAAAGCTGCCTGCCAGCAGGGTCAGGAGGTCTGGGCGGCGACCGTCGCGCCTAAGGGCTGCGTTATTAACACACGGCCTCTAGCGACACCATTTACAAGGCGACACCAGAGCGTGCTAAACAGCAGGCTCATAATGCGGCACCGCTGCGCACGTGCAAATGTAAAAGGCGCTGGGAAGATCGATGCTGACGCGGCCAGCAGTGCCCAGTGCAGGTTCGGTAAGAGGCTTACTGACAAGCGTGCGGAGCGCCATCTATGGGCAGTGCCGGAACATCTGCCGCGGGCCGAGGGCCTCATTCAAATCGGTCCCCGCATGCCAAGTTCCATTCATAGATCCGAGGCACGTTAAGGCAAGGCCGGTAGGGCCTACCGCATTACGACACGCAGGAATGCTGACTGCATCAGCCAACAGCACACTTGAGGTGGTGCGAGTGGTGCATGGCAGGTGGTGCGAGTGGTGCATGGCAGGTGGTGCAAGTGGTGCACAGCAGGTGGTGCAGGAGGTGCACGGAAGGTGGTGCGAGTGTGCATGACAGGTGGCGCGAATGGTGACCAGGAGGTGGTGCGGGTGGTGCATGGCAAGTGGTGCGAGTGGCGCACGGCAGGTGGTGCGAGTGGTGCATGGCAGGTGGTGCAAGTGGTGCACAGCAGGTGGTGCAGGAGGTGCACGGAAGGTGGTGCGAGTGGTGCATGACAGGTGGCGCGAATGGTGACCGGGAGGTGGAGCGGGTGGTGCATGGCAAGTGGTGCGGGTGGTGCATGGCAAGTGGTGCGGGTGGTGCATGGCAAGTGGTGCGGGTGGTGCATGGCAGGTGATGCCGGTGGTGACCCGTGAGAAAAGCTGAGGTGTACTGCTCTGTGCCGTCAGCACGCAGCCTACCCGACGCTTATACTTCAACACGCTGTGATCATTGAGTAGGTCAGTGGCTACGCGACAGCGGAAGTTCATTATGTGAGTGAGAATGCCCGGAGGCACGCGCCAGTGATCCCGCGTCCAATATTCTTTAGGTTTCGATTTAACACTTAAATTTAAAAAAAAAACACAAAGCACTTTCCACGAGTGGGGAACATCGTTTAGATGAAATAACCCAACTCTATCCAGTATGGGTCGAAATGAAAGCTATAATTTCGCCTTTTCAAACTACTCCGATCTCATTTGTATTATTTGCGAGCCATCTTTGCCTGCTTGAACTGAACAATTAGCTAAAGCATAATCAAGAATCCTGGAAGTTGTATCGCAGGCCAGTCATCGCCCCTTTGTTGAAAGCCAATATTCATCAAACACAGATTTCAGAGTGAGGAAGTCTTGGCCGGCGTCAGCACACAGGCGCCTGATGGGCCCAAGGATGCGTTTCCAGTCGCTGCTTAAACCATTTTTCAACCCTGCAGTCAAACAAGGTGGGACGGAAACGAATCACCTTTATTTGATGCGCCTTTGTTTTCATGTCTCTTTGAAGTTAACGAATTCATGAAGCTTAAGCTGGTCTTCAGTCCTTAATCATGCTTGCATATCGCTCTTACTTGTTATTTAAGCTATTGTTAGTATTGAGCAACGGATGTAAGCTGTTTCCGTTTTATGGAGGTGAGCACCGTCCCGTGTTTTACCGGGCAGAAGTGCAACGCAAGACATGCTATATCTAACCGTGAAGGGACACAAAACCATGAGCAATTTACACAATTTACCATTCACTTACTATTAATAAATCAAACTTGTCAGCCACATTCAGGATGCTTTGGTTCCTCCTCCAAGTCATACAAGTTAAAACGGCTCCAGCTGAAGAACAAACTGAGGTTTCACCGTCTCAAACTGGTCCTCGGTCGGCTGCCAGTTGTCTTGGGCCAGACAGCCATATAACAGTGTTCAGTACAGCCCATACTGGCAGATGTTGTGCTAGGACTTGCCGTGGCTTAATGTCTGTGTGCCATTGCTATCCATCCCCACGCAGCTGTACCAGGACCCGCCCTGGTGGCTGTTGGATCACTCGTGCTTCAGCGAAATGGGCCTGTTGCCGGCCACGTTGCTGTTGACAACCGTCTCGACGATGCCGGTGTGGAAGAAGCTACCATCGTCCTCCAGCATGCCCTTGAGTAAGCTAATCTGATCCGTGTGTGAGAAGGCCGACTGCGCACCGGGAGCGTCATGGGCGCACCAGGACGCGATGTTGCCTGAAGGACGCAGCCTTCTTTCCGAGTGTATGAAGGCCCTGTCGGTGTACGGCGCCAGCTGGAAGCCGGCGGGCACAAGGCCCTGTCGGTGTACGGCGCCAGCTGGAAGCCGGCGGGCACGCCCAGCGGGATGCAGATGTCCTGCGCGAGGCTAGGAGGGCTGGCCTCGAAGCGGCGGGCCGGGTGCTGGGTGCAGTTGTCGGACTCTCGGTCGTACTGCCAGTGGGTGCAGCGCACGTGGTGCGCGCAGAGCAGTGCACGTACGGCGCGGCAGCCGCGGCGGCGCTCAGAAAATTGGCGGAGGCGCGCTTGGCAGCTTGGCGCTTGGCGCTTGGCGCTTGGCCCGTGCCAGGCGCCGGCGCGCTGATCTGCGCAGAGCACCAACACCACCAGAGGTGCAGGCACAGGAGACATGGAGGCGTCGATGTATGACAACGCCGGTTTACCTTATCTTGTGTCGGTACATATTTGGCCTGCGTGTCCTCCCGTATCTGATCTTGACAGCTGCGTCTATTTTGTCTTGATCCTTCTCCGCACCATGTGCTGAAATTCGTCAGTACGTGGTCTCAGAGTCCTGCTGTGTCTGGGCTCGGTATCCGTCCTCGTCTGCAGTCTGTATCAGACCGTTTCCAATTTTAAAGCACGACTATATGTCTCGCACGATCTTGATAAATGTCCGTGTCATGACTGCGGTATCAGGCCTGGCGTCGTAGGAACCTGCCCGTGCCCGGGTGATACCGATTGATATGTATATCTTGATTTAGAGCTTTCAGAGGCAGCTGGCAGCTGGCAGCTCTCATGGGCAGCTGGCAGCTCGCCGCGTTGACGCGGGGCATCCGTCGCCTCTCGAGCCTCAGCGGGCATTGGCCGTCCTGGCCAGCGCGGTTGCATGGCACGAACCAAACGCGTCCCTGGTCATTACGGGGCTGAACGACACCATTCATCGCCCCCCCCCCCCCCCCCCGGCGACGACCGGCCATGTTGACACCACAGTGGTGTAGTTCGTTCCAGGCTCTGTGTCGGCTATGCCAGGCAAAGACGTGTCACACGGTTTTGTGTTCGCCCCGTTTAGGTGATGAACACCCGTTTCGGCCACCGCATTTGTCACGTTGTCGACAGATTAATGTTGACTTTCGCAGCTAAAAAAACAGCCAGCCTGATTTTGTTTACCGTCCCCATTCGCCTCCTCCCTCTCCATTCCGTTCTGCTCGCCACCTCCCTCTCCATTCCGAGCTGTTCACCACCTCCATTTCCATTCCGAGCTGTTCACCTGGTCAAGCTCCTGCTGCCAGCGTGATCGTGGCGATGAGTTGCTGCATGTGGTGCGGAGTTGCTGCATGTGGTGCGAAGTTGCTGCATGTGGTGCGAAGTTGCTGCATGTGGCGCGGAGTTGCTGCATGTGGCGCGGAGTTGCTGCACGTGGCGCGGAGTTGCTGCATGTGGCGCGGAGTTGCCGCGGCATCTAAGGAGCTTCCGCGCAAGGCCACATATGAAGGATTGTTTGAGTGTAGGTAGCTGTCATGGCTATGTGACAAATGACCGCTCTCTCGCTTTACTTGCCATTCATGCCTACCTTTTCATCGATAAGTGCGTGTCAAATGGAACGTGGTATTCAGGGGTGATCGCGTGCACTGGCCAGTACATTAAAGATGCAATGCCTTTTTCATTCACAAGTTCCGTCTCTGACCATTACGAAGGTCTTCTCAGATGGAAATTACTTCACTGGGCTACCTTTTAATGAATGGAAAATGTTTGCAGGTCGCAGCTCGCAGACACGTGTAAAGAGTACATTTTGTAATGACATTTGGAAGGTCATGTTCTGCTAGTTGCCCAAACTATTTCACCAGCTTTAAACACCCCGGGACCCTAGCTTAGATGCACGCTGCTTGGCTGAAGTCCCACGTCTGGAGGACGGCCGCTTTCCACATTTTTGACCGCATACATTTGAGGACAGGGACGTGGGTGGGTGACAAGCTATGAAGCAGGGGTGCAACCAAAGTCATCAATAAACCACTAGCACTCGAGGCCTTGCCCCCCCCCCCAAAAAAAAAGAGGGAAGTGGTCCAACCTGTTGGGAAATCCGGTTGTTGGCGTATATGGGGCACGCTTCGCTATTTTCATTGCTCAGCTTCCAACTCATTTTGCCGAACTACACTCCTGCCCAGGCATCAAGGCTGGCCTAACGTGGAGTGCAACCGGTCCACCTTAAGAGGTGCACTAGATGTGCTTTATTCATCAGGCACCAGATCACTCATTGTTTTTTAGATTGTAGTGCCGTTTGGGCCCAAAAGACTGATAGAGAAACACGAATTGGTCAGTGAACCCATCAGCATAATTCGTTGTACGTCCTGCCACTAACAGCGCCATGTCACTAACAACGCCCTTTCACTAGCAGCACCCTGTCACTAACAACGCTCCGTCACTAACAGCGCCCTGTCACTAACCACTCCCTGTCACTAGCAGCAACCTGTCACTAACAGCACCCTGTCACTAACAACGCCCTGCCACTAACAGCGCCCTGTCACTAACAACGCCCCGTCGCTAACAGCAAACAAGGAGCCTCTCAGGACAAATCTGGCTGATAATGCATGTGTGTAATCACATTTGTAATGCACCAAAACAAATTTAGCAAAACACATACAATATTAGTATCAACAGATGCAAACGACATTTTTGAACAACTCTAGCACCTTCATTGAGCTTTATGTGCAATATGATGACAAACATAAGTGTTTTATCTCACGCGTGTCCACTGAACAGTGTGCTAAGCCTGAAGTGCAACGGGCAATATGAGAGGCCAACGCCAGCGATGCTCGGCCTTTTACCTCAAAGCTGCTGTTCCTCTCAGAAGCAGGAAGCCCCGGATGAATCCTTGACATGTGACGCTCCAGCAACCCCAGTTTACCTCTGAAGCTACAGCTCAGGTATCCACAAAAAACAATCCTAGATCGACAGGGCTTTTTAACATTACTACCTTTAAAAAACTGACGATTAACCACGCCTTTCCAGCCAGTCAGCTTCTCACGACATGAACACAACCAACAGCATCACACAGCCTTGCACCGAATCCAACGCATTACCGTGTGGAGAGCAATCAAGTCCATCTGTCTCAAATGACGCTTCGCTTAAAACGCTGCGGAGCAAACTGATCACATTCGTCGCAATATGTAGCCAGCCACGACTCTTACAACTAGTAATACGAATAGATATTTTGTCTTTTAAACTGTTTGGTATGTGAAGTGAATCTTGTAAGAAAAAATATGTGTAAAGCATTGATCTGAGAGACAGTGGAACAACATTGTGTCACCACTGATCTGTGACGTCAACACCGATAACGTGTAGTTTGTAGTATGTTTCTGTCCCCTGCTGAAAACTGTCATGATTAAAGCTACCATGTTTGGCAGCATCTTATGGCTCAACTTGCTCATACAGCGAAACGTCAACGTTTGGACAAATGCTCACGCTGCAAGCGTCAGCAAATACAGACCAATGGTAAGCTTTGAGTTTCGTCGAGCTGTGATAATCTGTGGCAACATGGTCTTGTCTGTTGAAATTTGCGTTCACTTTCGCAATTTTTCCACCAATTGGTTCGCAAAATTATCGTATTTTCTCACCGATCGTATCCCGTAAATCAGAATCTTCTTTCACCACCTGCCTACCCGCCTCTGCCCTCACGCGGAGGAGAGCCAGGTCAGTGTCCTGACGGGTAGAACGTGAGCGAAGAGAATGACTGTCCTGTATCTGAGAGGCAAGAGCTTTCGGTTCGCCGGTGGTATGTATTTGTGAAGCAAGTTTATGGAGTGATCACTAGTAGAGCTGACCGGCGGTAGGCCGGCTTCAGGCCCAGTTCCTCATGCACTACCGAAATATTATCAATTTTGCGACGGCCAGAGAGAGCGCTCAACGTCAAGTTCAAAATTTTTTGCGGGCGTCGTGTGTTTTTCCTCGACCCGTCGCCATAGACAGTAGGGTAATATCGGGCCATGCCCCTCCAGACCATGGTGGTGATGTTAATTTGACCATGTCGTAAATGAGACAAAATATGTCCCGGTATAATCTCCAAAAAATGAGACACAATAAGTGCTTTAGCAAATTCGCGTGTCCTTTGCCGGCCAGGTCTGGAACTGTCCAGCTTTTGTGTCTTGGGAAATAAGCAGCGTCTCAGGCCAAGGAAGAACATCACCAAGCTGAAATATCCATTGACGTACATTGTATATAGTCCCAATACTGATACTCAACACCAATTATACAGAACAAGTTTGGGCAAAAGGTAAAAGACCGATCCATTAACCATCGTCTTAGCTGTCCCATTGCCCTCGTTTGCTTTTTGACCCAGTTTGTATCATTTGAGGCAAGCTAGATCATACCTGCGTTTAAATGTTACGCAATGCAGTTATTTGAGTAACGATCATCAGATCAACATGATCTGAACTGTTGGGCCCTACAATGAGTATTGCGAAATACAGCTGACAGAAATCCATACTGCGGTCGAACAAGAGCGTCAGGCAGGCAGTGTGCAGCGAAGAGATGGTCTCGACGGCTCGCACCAACACCAGTGCACCAGTCTATCACAGACTATGGTACAGCGGCTCAGATACCACATGCTGACACCACCAGTGTTTGCGTTGGTGCACCAGTTTATCACAGACTATGGTAGAGCGGCTCAGATACCACATGCTGACACCACCAATGTTTGCGTTGGTGCACCAGTTTATCACAGACGATGGTAGAGTGGCTCAGATACCACATGCAAAAACCACTAATGTTTGCGTTGGTGCGCCAATCTATCACAGACGATGGTAGAGTGGCTCAGATACCACATGCAAAAACCACTAATGTTTGCGTTAGTGCGCCAATCTATCACAGACGATGATAGGGTGGCTCAGATACCACATGCAAAAACCACTAATGTTTGCGTCATTGGGGTTTTACGACGCACTCAGCTGCGGGGGCTCTGCGGGAAATTGAACTCCATCCATTAGGTTCCCCAGATGCGCAGATTGACCATTACACTATCGGTGCTCTGCACTACTATTTCAACGCCATGACTTACCATCATTTTTGAAAGATCGATGACCCCTAGCATGCAAGCACCAAAACGAAGGAAGTTAAAAAACGAAGGGTCACCGATACAATGTGGTCTGTACCAAAAATGCGCACACCATATGTTTATAGGTGCTGACCTGTTGTCTGTGATCCAGGGTGACATTGACAAGTGCTGACCTGTTGTCTGTGATCCAGGGTGACATTGACAGGTGCTGACCTGTTGTCCGTGATCCAGGGTGACATTGACAAGTGCTGACCTGTTGTCTGTGATCCAGGGTGACATTGACAGGTGCTGACCTGTTGTCCGTGATCCAGGGTGACATTGACAGGTGCTGACCTGTTGTCCGTGATCCAGGGTGACATTGACAGGTACTGACCTGTGGTCTGTGATCCAGGGTGACATTGACAAGTGCTGACCTGTTGTCTGTGATCCAGGGCGACAATGACCAACAAATTCACAATAATTGATTGCAAGATGTTTGTTAAAATGACATTGACATGGTCAATTGTTATGAAGTATTCTTGCAAGTGTATGCGTCATGAATTACTATTTCAATAACAAAACAATAATTGCACGCGTTCGACCTAACTTGGCCTCTGATGATCACCCTCACCGTTACTCTGCCGCACACTCAATGCAATAATGCCTGACCTCCTTGATGTAAAAATATTTTATATTCATGTCAATATAATAACCGTGGCCAAATTCCAAACACGTGAGCGGCATGGTGGATTTGGCGAGGCACATGACCGGCATCGTCTTAACAAATGACTTGTAGGTGGCGAGCTCTTCGAACAATATGCCAATTTGTGCAGACGTACGAGCATCGCAAAGCCAGCTTCCCAAAAACCGGTATGATACCTTGTAAACTGCCAAATTACTCGAGCAGAACCTCAGCAGGGCCAGCATGCCCCCAGCTCGTCAGGGGCACTTGTTTCAAGCAGCATAGTTCTATTGCGGAGGCAGATCCAGTGGAGGGGGGGGGGGGGGGAGGGAGACACTGGATGCACTTGCCCATCCTGTTCGGAATGTAAAGGTGCACCTTTAAAGATCACCCCAGGGTGCTGAAGGCACTCCTTCATGGGTAGTGGGGATGGTGACGGGGTTAGTAATGAAGGACTTCCCTTGACGGTCCGAAGCTTTTCATCTCAAGCCTTTGCGTACCTTATGGCCCAAGGTGAGTGAATTTTATTGCATCATTTAGCCACTCAGCAGTAACAATTTTAATCTGGCGGTGACAGCAGCTGCACTGCTCCACACGACAAACATGTATGTTTGTATCTGTGTAACGGTCGACAAGCAGCCACTTTAACGAACTCTGTTACAGGGTTTAGAGACCCAGCCATTTGGCCAAATTACACCACCTGTTCCAAGTTCTTTTTGTCCTTCGGTATTGACCACGACGCCTCCTCGTAAAACAGTGTTTCTTCATTTAGGCTGTGATATTTGCGTGACTAGGAAGTGGCGTGCAAAAATGTTGTTCTGAATTTGACGTCGTATCACAGTTTTAATGCGAGTATGCCATGCCATGAACCAATGCAATGAACTAGATAGTCATGACAAATAACACGCGCCCGGGTGGCCCGTTGGATACCCTTCGCTCGGGCGGGGGTCAATTTGACCGCCCTGATATCTCAGGAACTAAGAGAGCTAAGGACACCAAATTCACAGAGTGAGTTGACCTGTACATGAACTCAATTAGGTCAAAGGTTGAGGTTCCTAGGACATGATCTTTGGGTCAAATAAGGTCAGGAAACGTCAAATTCCAGGTTAGTTTCCAAGGGCCCCTAGAACCCTGATAATTGTTCTAAGCAAAAGGTCATATGCTCATCTAAAGTCAGTGACCTCGTTTAACGTTTTGAAGGTCATGGTGACCAAAATCATGCAAGGCTGCTGTTTTTCATCTGGATAAGCGACAAATATTACGCTAGGCAGTATGCTCCTAAAAACGTAGACCTGGGCTATTATAGGTCAATGACATACTCTGACCTCCAATAAATCCATGGAAGATATCGAATGCGGTTCCTGTTATAAATAAATTCGAAATGAGCGCCAGGAACTACCCCGTACAGCAAGCGCTAGAGTAAAAAAACAGGTTGGCTATGACCTTGGTCTGACCTTCATACCTGACCTTGGGTCGATTAAATTTGTTCAGTCAATTGTTGTATCGCCTAAGAAGTATCTCAGAGATGCATGACTTCATCTAGCACTCCGTTGTTGGATCAGATTGAATGATTCCCTAGAAATTGCCTGTGCTGAAACCATAGCCTGAATTTGACATGCCATAGGTCAGCAAACTCACAAAGTGCATGTCACTTTTTGATGCCAGACGATCCGCTTTTCAATTGTCTAGATTTGTGTTGAGTTTGGCGCGGCTACGCCGCACCGTTCCGAAACCATTCTGGAAAAGCCTTTGAGGGGTCAATTTGACCCCGCAGCCGAGCGTGTGATAGTGCTCAACAATGCTTAGTTATGTTTAGCAGCTCGTGATGAACAGTTCACATTGACCAATACTTGTCAGAGCTTAAGGCTAAAAGCAGACTGTTTTAGTCAGATGCATAAAAATGCGCTGTAAGCATGCAGGTGAGAACGAGTTTGTCGGAACTGTAGTGTAGACAATGGATGGTCTATTATTAGGACCGCCACATGCATGCCTGTTATCTAATTGTGGTTGAGCGCCCAGGGTGCGCGTACATTTGCGTTCAATGGATGTGTGTAATATTATGCAGGCCAGTGTAATTTCTATCAGCATAATAGAGTGATAAATGACCATCCTACAAAATATGTGCCTGAAGTGCCCGAGATTGCTTGTCATCGAATTTCTTTCTCTGCCGTACACGGCGAGGCATTTTTCCCTTCGCCGTCATAAAATTTTCCTTCATCCAGAATCGCTGAACTCCTCGCAATCGTAGAGCAACGCGGCAATACGAAATTAGAGCAAACTGGTCACAGAATGCCAGATAAAGCTCATACTTTGCCCTTATAAGGCCCCGAAAAGCAAAGGAAGGTAAAAGCAATGCCACTGTTCAAATTCATCGTGTCATCTATTTATCTGCGTTTAGATTGGCTTGACTGCTTTATAGGTCACAGATGATATCTCTCGATGAAGATAGTCAGTAAAGAGACAGTTTACAGACATCGCCTTTCTTCGAACCAGTTGGCTGCAATGTGTAAAATGTTCGTGCAGACCCAGAGATCGTGGTGGCGGAGACTCAACTTCGGCAAGGCGCTGTGGTAATGCTGACCACATTCGTGATGCGGCGAAACGCATGGTGGTAAGTTTGCGTTCCAGAATAAGGGTTCGTATATGGCCCGTCAAAGAGGGTTTTTGCTTGACAGTGTGAGCCTGATCACAGGGCAGCCACAGTTGTGTAGTTGCATGGCATGGTAAAGATATTTCATGCTTATTTGATAAGGGACCGGAGGCAAAATGGATCCGCGCATTACAACAATGCGATGGTGGGTTCGGAGTGCTAGCAATAAGTTATGTTCAGTATAGCATCAGACCAAAAGTCCGCTCTAGCAAATACTCCGTAGTTTTTCTGATTTTGTAGTAGAACTGGGTCTATAATTTGAACCAACGATGCCATGCCAAAATGAAATTATGTTATCAGATTTTGTTGTCTTATGAGACCTTGCAACAAAACAATTCGGGAGTCAAGTCCAAGCAAAACAATGCTGACTCCTAGCACACCATGGATACACAAAGTCGCTTGGCATGAAAGAGCCAATGAGACGGGTGGATCAATGACGTCAGTATCACGTTTGGGTTGTGAGGAGAAAAGGCGTCTAGGCTTACATTTCACAGTCGAAACTAAACAAGCTGTCGCATATAAGACAGTTCAGCCTCAGTGTCTAAAGTTCTCCCTTCATTTGACAACATGATTTTGAGGTCACGGGGTCAAGCTATCCCACCGCTCCTGTCATGCCCACGCCACCATGAGAACGCTTCAAAAAGATAGTCTTCGTGTGATGGTCAACTATCTCCTGCGCTTTTCTAATATTTCAGCCACAAATGTGGGGGCCTAAGCCAGCATTGCGGGGGGAGGGGGCCAACTTAACATCGGGGAGGGGAAGGTCCTCACAAAACAATGCACCCGCGATGTAATGATGGATGCCCGTGGTGCACAGGACACAGTTGACTTAAGTCTCAGATTCAAATCAGACACAACAAGCTGCAAAATTCACCACATTTTGCCAGGCGTGTTATCTGCATTCATGTCATCTACAGTTTTTGAGACTTGTTGAACCGTTAGCGTCTTAAGGCACTGAATAGCGCCACAAGTTGGGTAATACTGGGCTAACGTGCCAAACGAGTCTTGTCATTCAATTTTGGGATAAATTCCAAAACTCACCTGAAATCGGAATGTCTGCCGAAATAAAGTGAATTTTTAAGGCTGATTGCATACCATTCGAATGTGAGATTGAATTCAAAAGTGTGCCGCATAATGTTTGGCAAAACGCGCAGATTCAGAGAGTATCTTTTGTCGATAAATGAAATTGGTAACTGAAATATGTTATCGATACCTGCGCACTTGTTCTGATTCATCTTGCTGTGACTTAAGGCCGAGATACCCAAGCTAAAAGTAGCACGAGACGGGCAAGAGCGGTAGCAAATTTGGAATGAATTTGGATTATGACCAATTACCAGAGTTTTTCATTTTCTGGCGTGGCTCAATGCGAAACGTTTCTTAGAAAACGAGCACCAGGTGGCTTGCATAAAACTTCAACTGCAACAGGCCGGCGCTTTGTGCATGTCTACGCTCCCTCTTTTCACAACCATTTGGCCTTACTTTGTCGCCACTGCGTTGCTAGACAACATCTCAAGTGGGTTGACATCTTGTTGACATACCAAACGAACCATGCCATCAAACATGTTGAGCGGCGCTGTGGTCAGCCCCCTGGCGGCCCCCAAGGGGACCAAGATGGCTTGTGAACTCTGCCAGAAGCCTGCCCTGCTGCTGTGCACTGGCTGCCGCTGCGCGTACTACTGCTGGTAAGATGGCGTGTGAACTCTGCCAGAAGCCTGCCCTGCTGCTGTGCACTGGCTGCCGCTGCGCGCATAACTGCTGGTAAGATGGCTTGTGAACTCTGCCAGAAGCCTGCCCTGCTGCTGTGCACTGGCTGCCGCTGCGCGTACTACTGCTGGTAAGCGCGCCGTGGGAATTATTTCGTTTTGTGGAGGGGGCTCATTATCTAATTTGTTCAGTGCATTAGCGAGGAACATTGTTCACATAGATAAGACAGTAGTATTAGCCTTATTCCTCGAGGAAAATCCAGGAAAATGGAGATATAGTTGGGTCGATGTTTCGGTAACATGCCTTTATTGAAACAATAACACTTCTGCTCTTGTTTCGATAAAGAGATGTTACCGAAACATCAACCCAGCTATATCTTCATTCCCCTGGTTTTTATCCGAGGAATAAGGCTAATACTACTTTCTTATCTATGGTAATCATTATCACCTTACGCGTTCGCCCACACGCTGCAGGCTGAAAAATGTAAAATGTAATGAAATTATAATTTTCAAATGCTCGTGTAATCTAATTACGGAAAAAATAAAAGCATGAATTGTGCAATTAAAAATATAAATAAAGACCATTCTAAGGCATCAATGTTTATTGAATACTATACTCGAGTGAGTCGCCGGAGGGGTTTCAGTCGCGGTGTGCTTTACGACTTGTGCTTACCACGCAGTGATGACCACCAGAAGACGGCCTGGGCATCGGTGCACTCCAAGGTGTGTCGACTGGTGGGGGCGCTGGGCAGCGCGCGCGCCTTCTGCACCCTGGAGGAGCGCCGGCAGCGCGACGAGACAGTCCGGCAGCAGAAGGTGGGGGGGGGGGGGGGGGAGACTCACTCCGACGGACACGGCGGGGCGAGGAGCCTCCGCCAGTGGCGCGGGGGTCAAACACCCCCTTACAGTGATAGCTGAGTCGAGCGTCTTTCAACAGCAACGGGTAAGTAAAATGTTTTTGACAGCACAGTGGAAAGTTCTTCCGAAGCGAGAAGACGGATCGAACGGGCTCCGGCAGCAAAACGTGGGTCAAGCATCCTCTGGCAGCAGAAATCAGATCAAGTACGCTCCGACAGCGGATGGTACTGAGCCAAACACGTACCGGCAGCAAACGCGAGTCGATCGCTCTTTGTCACCAGTCACGCGCGTGATTTTTCTACGCTCGCTCTTTTGACAAATATGGAGGCTCGTTTTGCTGCCACTGCGTAGATCAGAAATCCGGAGTAAATACCTCAGAAATTGATCTTTTCAGAATAAGGCTGAGTGTTTGAGTGGACTGATTAAATTGAGCGCGTTTTTATGTATGTAAGGTGAAGTGACAATGTTGTATTGGGTACGAGTTCAGGCCTGGTACTCCCATAAACATGTTTGTAGCGAAGTCCTCGCGCATTTACTCACGACTGTTTGTTTCCTGGTGGTGTGGTGCTCGTTATGTCTAAACATCCGACTTACCTTGTTTTCACTGTTCTATACAGTATTTTACTGTTTTTGTACCTGTTACAGTTTGAAATGGACGTCTTACTTTCCGGGGTGAATTTCTCACTAACTTCTGTGGTTTTCTCAACTATTTCGGCGTTGTCAACCGCCGCGGTGTTAATATCTCGGGTGTTTTCAACCCCCCTCCCCCCCCCCAACGTAGCTGTGAACTGGTCCGGTGTGTTCCACCCTTCCGTAGTTCTGAACTGGTCCGGTGTTTTCCATCACTCTGCAGTTTTGAACTGGTCCGGTGTGTTCCACCCCTCCGTAGTTCCGAACTGGTCCGGCGTTTTCACCCCTCTGCAGTTCTGAACCGGTCCGGTGTTTTCCACCCCTCTGTAGTTCTGAACTGGTCCGATGTTTCCACCCCTCCGTGGTTCTGAACTGGTCCGGTGCTTCCACCCCTCTGTAGTTCTGAACTGGTCCGGTGTTTTCCACCCCTCTATAGTTTTGAACTGGTCCGGTGTCTCCACCCCTCCGCAGTTACGAACTGGTCCGGTGTTTTCCACCCCCCTGTAGTTACGAACTGGTCCGGTGTTTCCACCCTCTGTAGTTCTGAACTGGTCCGGTGTTTTCCACCCTACCGTAGTTCTGAACTTCTCCCTTGTCCTTCACTGGCCTGGTGTTCGGAGCCGCCGCGGTGTTCTGCTGTTGCGCCGTGTGTTAACGGCATTGGCCGCCGCCGCCCGCAGCTGCGGATCATGCAGACGTCGATCATGTGCGGCACGCGCCACATCTTCAGCGACCGACCCGGCCTCGCCATGCCCGCGGCGAAACAGGCGCTCACCATGGCGGCCGAGGTCAGGACACCATGGCGGCCGAGGTCAGGTCACCATGGCGGCTGAGGTCAGGTCACCGTGGCGGCCGGGGTCAGGTCACCATGGCGGCCGAGTTCAGGTCACCATGGCGGCCGAGGTCAGATCACCGTGGTGGCCGAGGTTAGGTCACCCTAGCGGCCTGGGTCAGGTCCCGGTACAGCCCCGTGGCAAGGCTCAGAACGGGGGAGGGCTGTGTGGACCGCGGCTGGGCGCGGCCATGGCGGTCGGCACAAGTTAGGGAAGAATAAGGGCTGGGACACGCTTGACAGAAATGCATTGTAGCAGGTATGGCTGTTCCCATGCGGAGTTTGCTTGACGTCGACATGCTTTTGCAGGCTTGCTATTGAAAAATGTTCGTTCTATCGCCGTTGCCACAGAAACTTTTCTCAACATATTTTCCACCTATAAGCAAGCGTAACTGCGGCGCTGGTGCTGAGCTGCGTTGCTCGAGCCGTGGTGCTGAAATGCCGAGCTGATGCTGAGCTGCGGTGCTAAGCTGAAGTGCTGGCGCCGCCAGGTGTTCGGCGCGTCCAGTGTGGAGTTGATCCGGCCGTTCCTGATGCTGGCGTCGGCCTGCGTCCTGCTGGGCGAGCTCAACAGCGCCGAAGGCTATCTGTCCCAGGTCAGAGGCCGTCCTGCTGGGCGAGCTCAACAGCGCCGAAGGCTATCTATCCCAGGTCAGAGGCCGTCCTGCTGGGCGAGCTCAACAGCGCCGAAGGCTATCTGTCTCAGGTCAGAGGCCGTCCTGCTGGGCGAGCTCAACAGCGCAGAAGGCTATCTGTCTCAGGTCAGAGGCCGTCCTGCTGGGCGAGCTCAACAGCGCTGAAGGCTGTCTGTTCCAGGTCAGATGCCGCCATGTTGAGCGAGATCAGTAACGCCCGAAGGCTTTCTGTCCCAGGTCAGAGGCCGCTGTGTTGAGCGAGCTCAACAGCGCCCAAGGCTTTCTGTCCCAGGTCAGAGGCCGCTGTGTTGAGCGAACTCAACAGCGCCCAAGGCTTTCTGTCCCAGGTCAGAGGCCGCTATGTTGAGCGAGCTCATCAGCGCCGAAGGCTATCTGTTCCAGGTCAGAGGCCACTATGTTGAGCGAGCTCATCAGCGCCGAAGGCTTTCTGCTCCAGGTCAGAGGCCGCTATGCTGAGCAAGCTCAACAGTGCAGAGGGCTTTCTGTCCCAGGTCAGAGGCCGCTGTGTTGAGCGAGCTCAACAGCGCCCAAGGCCTTCTGTCCCAGGTCAGATGCCGCCATGTTGAGCGAGATTAATAGCGCCCAAGGCCTTCTGTCCCAGGTCAGAGGCCGCTATGTTGAGCGAGATTAATAGCGCCGAGGGCTTTCTGTCCCAGGTCAGAGGCCGCCATGTTGAGCGAGATCAGTAGCGCCCAAGGCTTTCTGTCCCAGGTCAGAGGCTGCGGCGCGGACCGCGTCAGCGAGGCTTGCCATCGCGGCGGGCCACGTCCGCCAACGGTAAAGCAGTCATGGCAAGTGATGCATTCCCATTGGCTGGCGATGAGCCTTGGTTTCTGGCGGAGTGAGCTCCGAATGGTCACACGCTTGTGGCGTGCATGAAAACTTTCTGTGGACATTTTGCAAGCATGTGGCAATCTGGAATGCGCGTATGCGTCGAGATCACCCTGCTCCAACTCTGTGGTCATGATCCGTGCAGTTTTCGTGAAAATATGACGTCATTTCGTTCCTTTTCAAACCAAAACAGTCGATTCCATTGGACTCTTTGAGAACGCAACATGCCAGTTTGCAGCCCACCTGGTTCGTCAAAGACCATAGACGTGGGCTGCAAGTGCGGTACTAAACACATATGTTGCGAACGACACACCAATGTGCACATAGAACAGAACAAGCGGAGCATTGTGCCGCTGAAAAATGTTCAATCTGCTATCTTGCTACTTATTTTCTTTCAACGGCTACGTCCAGGCTGTAAGATTGCGTTTGACTCGCAGTGAAGTCTAAATGGATTCTTTAACCGTCCAAATGTACGCAGTCAGACTGGAATTGCCTCCTCAATCGTTTGCTGTGAGACGGAGTTACAGTCGGTCCAGCCGAAACATCAGTGAGCCAACTGAAATAGAAGTATGGTGCGCCTATCGGGGTATAATGAATGTCTGATATATCATACGTGCACCAAATCGACTGGAGTCATCTGCGTAATAGTGATATTGAATAAACAAGAATAAATGCATGGACCGACTCATTTCCTGAGTTGCTGCCGGCGGAACGTGCTCAGCGCAACCGATTCCGAAAATAAGCGGTGGCTGTTTAGCCGCAAACGGCGTAGATCCAAAATTGCGTGGTGCCGTTCAGAATCAAAACCGTCACGCGCCGCGTGGTAGAGTCGAAATGGACTTCACTAAAACGAAGTCAAGCGCAAACGCGTATGCTCCCCTTCCTGAGCCTAGCCACCGAAGGCAGATACTCCGTCGCGGGCAGCCTCGAAGCCGGGATCTTGCCGTGGTGAGCCGCTGACGCGTGTGGCGGGCCCCACCTGACCGGAGCCGCCGTCTTGCAGGGGGAGTGGACTCTGATCTACGCCAAGAGCGAAGATCACGCCCTCCGGGCCTGGCTGTTCCGTGGATGGGGCCAGCTGTTGGCCGCCAGGCGGGAATGGGTGCAGGTATAGTTTGCTTGTCTTGCCAAAAGGTGGCCACGTGTGTCGTGTGAGCAAAACATGTTGCGGGCTCGAAATGCGCTGCGGGAATGAATTCTGTCCACGCCATCAAATTTAACCAATCTTTGAACCAGCAATACAGTGATTAATTTGTAGCCACGTTCCTTCATGACCTTCACGACGCTGATTTTCTATTTGCACTCACTGAAATTCACTTTTTGTAATCCCTGAAGTAATTTTGAGCCAGCTCAATTGATGCGGTGTCTTGACATTATCGCCACAGGCAGATTGCATTCCATTATTTTTCTGAACGCATTCTAAAAGACTGTGAAGTGTCGTGATGCATTCGAAAATCAGCGTAACGACAGGTGACGTGACAAGTCAACGCGGCAAGAGGTGACGTGACGACAAGCCAGCGTGACGAGAGGTGACGTGCCTACATGTCAGCGTGGCGTGAGGTGACGGAACGACGAGACAGCGAGAGGTGACGGAACGACGAGACATCGAGAGGTGACGGAACGACGAGACATCGAGAGATGACGGGACTACACAGCGTGGCGTGAGGTGACAGAACGACGAGACAGCGTGGCGAGAGATGACGGGACTACACAGCGTGGCGTGAGGTGACAGAACGGCGAGACAGCGTGGCGAGAGATGACGGGACTACACAGCGTGGCGTGAGGTGACAGAACGACGAGACAGCGTGACGAGAGGTGACGTGACTACATGTCAGCGTGGCGTGAGGTGACAGAACGACGAGACAGCGTGACGAGAGGTGACGTGACTACATGTCAGCGTGGCGTGAGGTGACAGAACGACGAGACAGCGTGGCGAGAGATGACGGGACGACGAGACAGCGAGAGGTGACACGACGACGAGACAGCGTGACGACTTTTTAACGGCCCGGCACCTGTCATGGAGCGTCAGAGCCCGACCGCACGGGACCTCTGACCTGACCTCTGGCCTCTGACGGGTGTCTTGTCTTGGATTAGGGTGCATTGCCTCCGGGGCTCAAGCGTACTGACGGATGGAAGTCTGCTGCCGCGCCACAGCTCGTGCCGCTGACTTCTGGTGCGTCAGATCTGCTCATGTCACCGGCAGGCGAAGTGGTGCTGCGCCGAGGACGTCCACCACTGCGCCGAGGCGTTTGGGCCGCAGGACGTGCGGTGCACTCTGGGCTACTTCCGCCTGGCGGAATCTTTGCTACAGATGGAGAAGTTTGACATCGTCTCCTCGCTTTTTCGCCAGATTGTGACCATCTGGCAGCAGTACTTCTACGGCGGTGAGCGTGGTGGCGTTGCTGCTGTGACGGTCCGATGCCGGTGCGATCAGAGCAGAGCGGCCAGGGCATTGTGCATGCTGCCCGCATCTGCACGCCAGTCACTTAGCAATCAAATGCATGCGTGATTTTGTCCAGAAACTTGAAATGAGGGTGTGGCACTGTGGGAGTTTGAAAAAGCGGGAGATATGGAAAATCTTGCTCTCTGTGTGTGTGTTGGAAAATTCTATGAGTTTTCGACCAAAATTTTTGTCTATGTTGAGCCTTTAATGAATTTTCAACAACTGGGGACAGCCAAGGGCCGGTGCTCCCAGCTATCGACTCCAGGCATTTGAAACTACTTGGCAAGCGAACGGCTCGAAGTCATAGGTAACCGCCTGGTGATAAGAAAGATTTACTGGCTAAACACATTATAAGCCTATACACCATCGCGTGGCTTCCTTGCAGTGGAATGGACACTTTCCATTCGTTAATTTGCTTACAAAGAGCAACGCTGCCTTCGGATGTCATATTCATTAAGCTCTTAACCTGACTAAAATTCGACAGTATTAGCCGACACTTTTGCATATTAGGCGTTTAACTTTGTGCACGGCCATTGATTCGCCTTTTTGTTTTTTATATTCGATAAGTGACCTTACTTCAGCAGTCTTATCCGATTGTTGTGCGCTTTTAGTGAGAGACAAACTGCTCTCGGAGTACCGAAGTGCTGAGCTGCTCGAAGAACGAGCATCAAAAGAAACCAGTAGTGGTTCCAGCAAGACGACATGCTGCCAAGGGAAACAGCGGGGGGGGGGGGAGGGGCTCAGAACCGGCTTCGAAGAGAAGGGTGTTAGTCGGGACTTTTATGTGTAGTGGTCTCCGCATTCCCTGGCCTTGAGTGCACCCGATTCGTACAGTTGGGGATACTTGGGGGACACTTGGGGCGCGATTATAATCTGATGATCTAAAGCCGTTCTAGCCCAAGCTGGGCAGTTCATATCAAACGCAGATGTGCAATATAACCTTGCACACCACCAGAACAGCCTGGCCATGTCTATATGCATATAAAAACTAGCTGAGTACACTATTGTTAGGCACGCGTGTTGCAGTCAGCGGTTTTTCTACTATTCAAGTTTCATCAGTATTTTCCTTACTGGGCATTTCGCGCCGTTTTTCATTCAGCTACTTCAGCTTTTGGGGCCACAATTATATCGCCGCTTTACAGCTTAGCGATATTATCCGGCATATATAAGTAAATATTAGAAAGAAGTAGATGGAACAGTGAGGGAAAGCTGCAAGACAGACAGCGGATTCTGACCAATTGTATAAACATAGGTATGAAAAAGCTGTACACAAACCTCCAAAGAAGCTATTCCTTTTCTCACTGGTGATGCCTGTCACACATTCAGGCATTCGCAAATAAAAATAAAAGTCAAAACAACGTGTTGAATCTTTTGTTAATAATGCATTGCGTCGAACAACAAAAGCCCTTGGTAATACGATCTGAAAATGTTTCAGGTAACGAACCCCTTGTTTGCAAGATGCACAGGGCGGTTAGAAAAATAGCGCGCCTCCCAATTCAGGTTGTGGGTAATATTCAATTGATTTCCGATAGGTTGGTAGGTTAGAGCGCCTGCCTTCCGATCCACCCACCCGTGGCGGGGTGGATTCGAGTCGCTTTAGGCGCTCGCTATTTGCCCTTGACTGGAATAGCCTGGGGCCGGTGGCAGCAGCCGTGCTTAGGGTCACTTGACGTCAGAGAGTATGATGGACCGTGCGAGCATTGCGGTGCGTTAAACATTCGCCACTTAATTCTGCCGCTGACCTGGAATTTCACGATCGAACGTGACGGGTCACGGGTAACGGGTAACGGGTCACGGTACACAACAAGCGCTGCTTAGCGTGGGCTCTGGTCCCCAAAATCCATCCGGTCCACAACAAGCGCTGCTTAGCGTGAGCTCTGGTCCCCAAAATCCATCCATTCAGAAGGTTCGGAGTGACTGTTTGGAATATTAGGGAATAAGACTCTAATAAATGAAAATTATCCGCTTCTGGTGAGCCGGTCAGCTCAGGTCAAAAGACAAAATATGCGCAACTGCGCCATATTAAGAAACCAATATAAGTGGGGCCGGGGTAGGGCGGTGGAAACACGGCATATTTGTGCCCCATCCCATAGTTTTTTTTCCAAAATCGTCTTGGGCAGAAGTGTACAAGTGTGCCAAACTTTTCGACCATGTTTGCGTAGGCCAAGCGGTCCTGATCACGCTAAAATGGTTCGGTGATCCTTAGCGCCACAAGTGAAGTCATCATCACGTCGCTGAAGTGAAAGTTACGATTGTTTGATACCAATTATCAAAATGATCCATGACGCTCCAAAATTGCCAAAGAAAGAGGACATTTGAGCCCCGTAGACGGTCACGACCAGGCTCACGTCATGCATTCAGATTCCGAAGCGTACCGTTTGATGGCTCGACAGCCAGTCATGACAATGTTTGCACACAGGTCTCTGGAAGCATTCATTGCCGGCTGTCAAAATGACCCGCGCTCACACCCATGCGATTCCCGTTAGCTGCCGAGTCGTAAGGGGACGATTTCACTTCACTATGATTTTGTGTTGTTGAGACAGGAAGGGTGATGATTTCACTTCGCTATAATATTGTGTTGTTGAGGCAGGAAAGGTGATGACTTCACTTCACTTAAATATTGTGTTGTTGAGACAGGAAAGGTGCTGATTTCACACACCGAAAAGGTGATTTTTTCGCTTCACTATGATATTGTCTTGTTGAGGCAGGAAATCGTTTTACGTCCGCCATTGACCGATTTTCGGGAAAGCCGCAAATTTCGTGGTTCCTGTGTTAAGCCAGCGTGTAGCGTTGACGCGTTGTCACTTGGCGGCGAGCACCGTTACATGGTACCAAGATGCCGAGTTGTATTCGGCCCGTGAGTTCATCGACCTATGAAAGCTATAAGCGCCCATAAATCTTAATTGAAAGTTACACAGCCCGTTACACTCTCAGCGTCTTTTGTAATCTGCAACAGGGACTAGAGGCAGTGCTTGTGCAATACATAAATCGGGTTGAAAAATAAGTTAAGCAAGGTAAAATTTGCATGTCATGCTTGAGTTGCTTTTAAAAGAAACACGGTGCGATGTGGGGGTTCTTGGTAAACCTGATGCATATAAAGAAGCTGTGATAAACATTTTAAACTATTTTCTTATGCAGGAACAAGCTAATGCAGACACTACAATATAGAAACAGTACTTAGGGGAGCACTTGGAGGTCGTTAAAAGGCCTTCATCAAAATGCAGGCAAAATGGCAGTGTTCAGAATATGCGCAAGTGAGCCATACTACAAATCAGAGGTGCAAGAAGGATGATCATGATCACACCAACACTGTGTTTCCATTGATAGATATGTTCTTCATGATATTTTTTCCTGTCAAAGCTGCTTACGCGACCAATTTGCAAAAGAAACGCATGGCTGGGGTAGCCCGTCATCAGAGCCCCAAAAGCTTAGAAAAGTTTTTGAGGTCCTTAGCTAATGGTAGCCGCATGTCCGTACGGAGAAAACATGTTCGTCAAGGCCATATTTTTGGGAAGCGTATATCCAATGTGAGACTAAGCAGGTATGTTGTCTGCAGATGGACAGAGATAGGGAGCTTGGAGACTTGATTTTTCCCCAGGAATTGAAGGCAGTGTTTTGGCCCGCCAACAATGGCAACTTTTCCTTTTATAAAATGAATATCGCTCTGCATTATCGGTTTGGTTTTATGCCGATGAATATATGTGTGTTCAGTTTAGAGAATTGTTAAGCTGTTAAAGCTCTTTCAGCTGCCGTGAAATGCCTTTTCGTCTGTTGTTTTTTGTCTGTAAAATGCTAAAAAGATATGTTAATCTGTCAAGCGCGGTGTTTGTGTTTCGTACGTTCAGTTATATTCATTTCTCGTCTCCCCTTCTCTTTCTCTCGCTCTCTCTGTTCTCACTTCATTAAAATCACACGCACCACCCACGAGCTCAGATCTCGCGCAGTCCCCGGAACAGCAGCAGCATCTGCTCTCTGGGGCATGGGCTCAGACCTCGCGCAGTCCCCGGAACAGGAGCAGCATCTGCTCTCTGGGGCATGGGCTCAGACCTCGCGCAGTCGCCGGAACAGGAGCAGCATCTGCTCTCTGGGGCATGGGCTCAGACCTCGCGCAGTTCCCGGAACAGCAGCAGCATCTGCTCTATGGGGCATGGGCTCAGACCTCGCGCAGTCGCCGGAACAGGAGCAGCATCTGCTCTCTGGGGCATGGGCTCAGACCTCGCGCAGTCGCCGGAACAGGAGCAACATCTGCTCTCTGGGGCATGGGCTCAGACCTCGCGCAGTCGCCGGAACAGGAGCAACATCTGCCCTCTGGGGTCTAAGGGGCCCAGAAACGAGCAGCATCTGCTCTCTGGGGCATGGGGTCACCACACCATAGCGTTACATCATCAGAGATTACCGCTCTTCGTGCATTGGATATGTTCAGGAATTAGTGAGCCATTCATGGACTGAACTGGATGGGCCAAGAAAATATCAAAGCGCCTGGAATGGGATGTCATTTGATTCGAGAACCGTGGAACCCACATGAGCTGGACCGCCGATGACAGCTTGTCTCGACATCGATATGTTGTTCTCAGCGGTTAAGGAACCCCCCATGGACTGGGCTTGGCTGTATTTGGAACATTACAAAGGACGTGGACAGGGGATGGAATGAAACATTACTTGGTTTAATACAATTTTGACGTACATTTAGGTTTGTTGATTTGAAGGAAAGATGAATCAACGCATATCTTACATCGTTTGGGTGTAAATGGAAGCCAGCTTGGTAACAACCAGGTACCATCCAGCTTGACCGCAGCTTGGCGAAGTGGCTCACTCACTGGGCGCCTGTTCCAGCAGAAGTGGAGGAGGGAGAGGTGCCCCACCGGCTGTCGGACCCGGAGGTCATCGAGGCCCTGCACGTGCTGACCTTGATACGAAAGTCCTTCACCTCCACGGGGGATGACGCCGCAGCCGGCTTGTCGCTGGCCGCAGTCAGGTGGGTCGGTCACGGTGAGGTCACGGCCAGGTCACGAAGAGGATACGGTAAGGGGACGGAGAGGTCACGGAGAGGTCATGGCAAGGTCACAGCGAGCGGTGTAACCCCTGCCAGAGAACGACTGTGGCGCGGGTGGGCTGGGACGAAACCAACTTAGTAACACCAATTTCAATCGGTCCTGCCTTGGGTCACCTGACCTGTTTCCTGCTTACGGCTACATTGTCGTGGCCGGCGTCTGGGCATACGCATGAGATAACTTTCCAAGCAGAAGCCAGCACTGGTTAGCTTTTATCAGGAGCCCCTCGTGGTGGGACGATTAGTGAAGCAACGGGAGCACATGTGGAGCGAACCGTTTCCGAGTGCTTTGAGTAAGCTCTGGAGGCCCTAGGGCTGCTGGCTGGCAGGAGGGGTGGATTGGGAAGGACGGGGGGGGGGGGGGGGAAGATCAGCCCGGCGGCTGGTCAGAGCGCGCTCCAGGTGGTATGATGCCCTGGACATGGGCTCGGACCGGCAGCGGCGCCGAACCGAGCGGCCGCCGTCCTGCAGCCGTGCTCTGCCGGGGACGGGACGACAATGTCCTGTGAGGCTCACCCGGGAGAGGTGTACCACAGTCGGCGGGCAGGCTCTCGTGCTCTGCCGGGGACGGGACGACAATGTCCTGTGAGGCTCACCCAGGAGAGGTGTACCACAGTCGGCGGGCAGGCTCTCGTGCTCTGCCGGGGACGGGACGACACTCTTGTGAGGCTCACCCGGGAGAGGTGTACCACAGTCGGCGGGCAGGCTCTCGTGCCCTGCCGGGGACGGGACGACAATGTCCTGTGAGGCTCACCCGGGAGAGGTGTACCACAGTCGGCGGGCAGGCTCTCGTGCCCTGCCGGGGACGGGACGACACTGTTCTGTGAGGCTCACCCAGGAGAGGTGTACCACAGTCGGCGGGCTGGCTCTCGTGCTCTGCCGAGGACGGGACGACACTGTTCTGTGAGGCTCACCCAGGAGAGGTGTACCACAGTCGGCGGGCTGGCTTTCGTGCTCTGCCGAGGACGGGACGACACTGTCCTGAGGCCCACCCGGGAGAGGTGTACCACAGTCGGCGGGCTGGCTCTCGTGCTCTGCCGGATGCGGGACGACACTGTCCTGTGAGGCTCACCCGGGAGAGGTGTACCACAGTCGGCGGGCTGGCTCTCGTGCTCTGCCGAGGACGGGACGACACTGTCCTGTGAGGCTCACCCGGGAGAGGTGTACCACAGTCGGCGGGCTGGCTCTCGTGCTCTGCCGAGGACGGGACGACACTGTCCTGTGAGGCTCACCCGGGAGAGGTGTACCACAGTCGGCGGGCTGGCTCTGAGCACGAGGGGAAAATTAGTTATGAAGGTTGTGGCAAAACATCATTGGTATTAGAGGAAGGGAAAATACTGGTTTGTTGGCGTAATTTTGCGGTAGGCTCGACCTTTTCCATTGATCAACCCCCAATTCGTGTTGCAGAACTATACTCCTCAATTAAAGATTCTACATCCTGTTATCAGAATAAAAGTGGGAACTATGAACCAACCCTGGGAATCAAAGCTGGTCCACGGTCCGTCAGGACCGGGATAAAAAAACAAAAGCCATGACTCGCGATGGTTGCCGCCTCTGGACGCGACGGGCGCCGCCGCGACTGCCTCCGCCCGTCGCGACTGCCTCTGTTCCTCGCGACACTCTCAGCTAGCGACTGAACAGGGCACTCTCAGCGGCGTGGCATGCTGTAGCCCCCGAACAACTGGCACATGGCTCGGTCGTGAAGGTGTGAGGGCTAGCTGCCGTCGACAACTGCCGCCCGGCATGGCACGTGGCTCGGTCGTGAAGGTGCGAGGGCTAGCTGCCGCCGACAACTGCCGCCCGGCATGGCACATGGCTCGGTCGTGAAGGTGTGAGGGCTAGCTGCCGCCGACAACTGCCGCCCGGCATGGCACATGGCTCGGTCGTGAAGGTGTGAGGGCTAGCTGCCGCCGACAACTGCCGCCCGGCATGGCACATGGCTCGGTCGTGAAGGTGCGAGGTCTAGCTGCCGCCGACAACTGCCGCCCGGCATGGCACATGGCTCGGTCGTGAAGGTGCGAGGGCTGGCTGCTGCCGACAGCTGCCGCCCGGTAGGTGCGGGAGGCCAATATTAGAGGACACGGGCATGACATGTAGCAAAAGTCATTGGATCGAAGGACGCAGTTCAGTGTGTCCGGATGACATCTTCCTGAAGGTGTCATCAGGCGTATGCCAGCTGTCAAATTCTGATAAATGTCCTGTTTAAACACGCGACCGGGTGGCCGGTTGAATACACGTCGCCCAGGTGGGGGTCAAGTTGACGCCCTAAGATCTCAAAAACTAAGATCATTAGGAACAACAAATTCATAGGGTGGATTGACCCGTACATGAAATAACCTGTGCCGAAATTTGAGATTCCCAGATCATGACCTTGGGATCAAACAAGGTCAAACAATGTCAAACTCCAGATTGGCGTCCCAAGTGTCCCAGTGCCTCTTCCGCAACCGCCGTGAACCTATATACATATTCTAAGCTAAGGTCAGTGGTGTCCTGTTATTTTCAGCTACCTTGTTTGACGTTTATTGGGTCAATGTGACCAAATACCCAGGATGTTGCTTCTATTTTGCCATTGAAACAAGCGTCAGGCAAAACACTGGGCAGCATGCTCCTGAAAACATTTAGCGCCAGTGAACTACTCTGACCTTAAAAAGGCTAGTGGAACGTGTAAGTGGCGGTCCCTGCCATTAATCGGTTGCAAATGAAGGCCAGAAACTAGCCCATGAACCAATATTTTGAGTGAAAAGCAGGTTACTTTTAACTTCGCTCGACCTTCATACCTGACCCTAGGTCAATTGAACTGGTTGTAATTCTAAATTCGATTCGTTTACTGCCTAAGAAACTATGTCACATGTGTATGTCCTTGTCAAACACTCTGTTGTCTCACACATTAAGCGATTTCCTAGAAATGACCATGGCCGAGATCCACGGCTTGACTTTGACCTGCCATAGGTCAGCGACCTTACAAGATACATCTAATTTTTGACATCAAAAGATTCACCATTCAGTTCTCTACAGGTATGCAAATTTTTCGCGCAGCTTCGTTGAGCCGTTCGAAAATGATTTGAGGTAAGCCTTTGGGGGTCAATTGACCCCCACCCGATCACGTTTTAAATTATGCTGGCCCTTTGTCGCCACGGGCATCTCGATCGACCTCTATTAAGCTGAATGTTTGTCCTTTGGCTTTAATTCACGATCTTATGTACATCCTTTTCAACACTCATAAGCGCAGTAGCCAGATTTAAGCAACGGAGCCGCATTGGAAACTTGTCCTTTTTAATCACGACACACTGATACGTGTGGCTAGGCACGCCCGCCGCCTCGCCGCTAAATTAAGCCCGTTTGTTTCATAAATCGCGCCCACGCTGCTAAAGTAGGCCCGCTCGCCGCCTCGAGCTAAATCAAGCCCGTTCGTTTCATAAATCGCGCTCACGCACGCCAGACACACCATAACTGGATGTGACGGCCATCCAACGTCGTATGGCCAAAGAGGGAGCGGCATTTGCGTGGCGTGTCTGTGACGTCACGCGTGCCAGGGTAGCCTTGAAGAGGTCTGCACGAGAGAGTCTGCGCAGCCTCGCGGGGGGTCTAGCTCTGAAGCCAGAGGGTGTTGTGTCTCGCGGGGGTCTAGCTCTGAAGCCAGAGGGTGCTGTGTCTCGCGGGGGTCTAGCTCTGAAGCCAGAGGGTGTTGTGTCTCGCGGGGGTCTAGCTCTGAAGCCAGAGGGTGCTGTGTCTCGCGGGGGGTCTAGCTCTGAAGCCAGAGAGTGCTGTGTCTCGCGGGGGGTCTAGCTCTGAAGCCAGAGGGTGCTGTGTCTCGCGGGGGTCTAGCTCTGAAGCCAGAGGGTGTTGTGTCTCGCGGGGGGTCTAGCTCTGAAGACAGAGGGTGCTGTGTCTCGCGGGGGGTCTAGCTCTGAAGCCAGAGGGTGCTGTGTCTCGCGGGGGTCTAGCTCTGAAGCCAGAGGGTGCTGTGTCTCGCGGGGGTCTAGCTCTGAAGCCAGAGGGTGCTGTGTCTCGCGGGGGGTCTAGCTCTGAAACCAGAGGGTGCTGTGTCTCGCGGGGGTCTAGCTCTGAAACCAGAGGGTGCTGTGTCTTGCGGGGGTCTAGCTCTGAAACCAGAGGGTGCTGTGTCTTATGAAGGTCTAGTGGATTACACTGAATCATGTTAACCTTCAAAATGGTTGCCTTAGCTCAAAACACCATGCAAATGTGGAACATTCCCTTTAATGCAACCTTCGGCCAGCGCTTCGCGTCTTTCGGGCCTTCAGGTCGGGTCACTGATCATCAGTCCCGAGGTGCGCTGTCAGCCGGACGGACCACAGATACAGTCATGATGTCCATAGTTCGTAATGTACACAAGTCAGAACGTCCACAGTTCACAATGTCCTTAGTTCGTAAGGTCTCCCTGAAGGTGCCCTAGCGCACCGCGGACCCGTGCCGCCGCGTGCTGTGACGTCACATCGTCCCGGGCGGGCCCATCCGCCGTTCCATGAGGGGAAGGCGGTGGTGCACCGGAGCGAACCGTGTTCACCACGCGCGACGATTCAGTGACCTCGCCCCGCAGCTGAGCGAGCCCACAGTCTTCCGCTGCGACGTCTTCTTTCACGTGCCGAACGGGGCCGATTGCAATGCTGACGATGAAGTGGCTTCGTCGATTCATTTTGCATGGTCCGGCAGTTTACCGACGGCTATCTCCAGAGGAAGCGGCAGGTCTGAGATACTACCACGGGGCTGATACTGCCCCAGAAACCTCTTCTGAGCAAGAAAGACGCTACTGGAGAGGCGGGATTCGTACCCGGAAATGTGCCACGAAACTACGTGCGTACACTCGTGATGAGCATATCATAAGTTGTTTTTCTTCGGGATGTCTGCGGCGTTTGTCGAAATTGTCCTGATGTCATATGGAAGAATTCCCGAACTCTCGCCGAAGTGCCGATTTCGAGCTCTGCACGTCCTTGGTTATTGTTTTCCGACAGCAAGTCGATTACACTTATCCAGGGCCTTGTCCACTCCTCTGTTGTCATCGCCTACAGGGAGGCGATATGCATCCATGCAGCGAAGAAAATCGTCAAGCTATTTCCCATTTCTCTTCACCAGTCTATGGTCCCGTTCCAGCACAACACCGAGCCGCTGACCACCAGTGTGATCGCCCTCACCTGCCAGTTACAGTTGACTCGACCGCCCGTCCTTGTCGTCCGCCGGGTCACGCGGTCAAGGTCGAGCCGCCGTACGGAGACGCGTTATGGTGTCAAACACAAACAGTTCTAAACATTCAACGTATATTACAACCACAAATCACGTTTTGTGCTACATAATACAGGAAGTTGAACATCGGTACTAGTTATTTTGGTAGTAAGACTAATCCAATAACTGAAGAATGCCGCCACAACTGAATAAATGAATGCATGTCAACAAAATATGATTACGGCTTCATGTACAAAAATACCACGAGAAAAGGCGTAAATACGCACTCGAGAAATTTTGGATTCTGGAAACTCTGCACTCGTTAGCACGACACCTCTCGAGAAGTTTAAGTTCTACAAGTGAGTCAGACCATCCACTGGGACGGAAAATTCCACAAACAGTTTAGCAGTCCCTCCAATGTCATAAAACCTTCCATGAAGCAATCAAGCGATGACGTATTGAGGTGCATATTTACCAAAAAGTGAAATGTTGTTATCTAGAGCAGTCTTTTGCCCGTGACAGTGTACCATCAGCCACAAGTGAGCTAATTTAATCATATCTGATGCCTACCGCAGTGTCTTCAGGTGTGAAACATTTCTTTAAAGGGGCCCTGGTTCACAGGACCGGACCCTCAAATGCCTCTCAGAGGGGTCTGGGCACCGATCGTGGTGCCCTGAGTTGATGAGGGTCTCTGAGCTGACAAACACCTCTTTGTCGGTCAGGCACCATCAGCACCGAAAAGTCGGCTCAGAGTCGGTCCGAGCTCTGGGAGCCCATTTCCCAAGTACGGACAAGGCCGGTGAGCCAGATTTCATTTGGTTGGGGATCCTGGAGCAATTGGGGGACTTTGTGTCGGTCGGGGAGCCACGTTGCATACCAGGGAGTCCTGTGTTGACAAGGGACGCCGAGGCGGCCAGGGGAACATTTGCTCTGGGGGGACACGGACGGGACCCCGAATGCCAGATGGCCTCTCGCTTTGGTTGGGGCCCTCCAACCAGGGACGAACGTATGCGAACTTAGGATGAGAGTCCACAATGAGATAATGGAAGGGCATTATACGAGTCCCGGTCCCCGCACCGAGCGGGGCCTCCTCCGCACGTCAACCGAGGATCCGTCGATCCGAATTGGAGTCTCATTGTTCATTGTTGGATATTCTGCGGCGATAGGGGTATAATCCTGTCGGTGAAGACCCGTGCGTCGATCCCAGGGCCGACGCCTCGGCTCAGAGAGCCTACCGCACCAGGGAGGGGAAAAATGTGTCATGTATTCCTCTAAGGGCCTCCAGATGACCAGGTCACCCCTGTTCGTGCAGCCAGAATGGTAGATGGTAGGCATCCCGCGATGGGACAGAATGACCCCTCATACGCTGACACGGAAACGTAATGCGCCCGCTCCCCCCCCCCCCCCCCGCCCCCCTCCCTGAGTGTGTTACCACTGAGTCTCCCTGCCCGGAAAGCCTGAGGGCGTGCGAGTTGAATTGACTACTGTAACAACTTACTTAAACGGGTTTTAAGACTATGCCTCCGCAATTTTTTTATGAGCAAGAGCACCAATAACCGGGATTGCCTATCAAACCGGGATTGTCTATCAAGCAGTGCTGGCTGCTGCCGCTAACACCGGGCGGCGGATGCTGTTCAAAAATATTTTGAAATCAAGTCTTTCCACGCAGTGATTAGACTTTGGCATATCTTTCACCGGTACAATTTATAGATTATTCTCTGAAGAGATAAACAGTTACAGCAACACGAAAAATAGAGCTGTTCCCATTACTCTTCCACCACCAACACCAGTCTCAAAACCAGTCCGCATCGATATAAATGCTCATCCGCTACTTCGATAAACATGAGAACTGTGCGGGTGCACAATGCCCGGACCGCCTTCTAAACGTACCAGTTGGTGTATTAAAACTTTCAGAACTACTTCTTTCAGATACGTCATCGTTTTCGTCCGCCCATTGGCCGTGGCCTGGTATGAGCAGCAAGACCGACGCCGCACGGCTCATGGGGACTGCAGCGCGGGGCGACGGTCTAATGCGTTCACGACTCAGCTCCGACTGAAGGTCAAACATTCCATGACGGTCATGGCTTGGCCACGCCAATATCTTGAATCTTGACCCCATTTTGATTTACATGGTACGCTCACTAGATCCTCAATGCCACTATAGAACCCATAACAATACCGTCGATTTTTTGTAGAGGCGGGAGCATTCACCACGCTGTATTCACCCTGTGTCAGCCCTGTGACCCTCCTTACCGAGACGCTGGCTGCACCTCTGATCATACCCACATTGGCTGCCCGATGGATTCAAGCTAAAAATAGCTACTGCGGTGGGCAGGGTGGAGACCGAGGACCAAACAGAGAACGCCAAAGGTCCCAGCTCGGCCACTCGGTCGGCTGACACGTCATCGTTCGTGGCATGGCAAGGGTCCATTGGCAAGGTAGACTGTACAGGCTTGTTGACACCAGCGCTGTGGTTATGTGTCCCAAAGCGGCCTTTCCTGGGATACACACCGCATTTAGCTTCCGTTGAGCAGCAGCACCCGGCAGCGAAGGCGTGCAGCGCGGGACCCGACGCTGTAATTGCCCCGGCTGCGCTCAATCACACCCCTGTGCTGATCGCTGCAGAAAACTGCCCCAGCCACACTTGGCACAGAATTTCCGGGAAAACTCAGGACATTCAGCGCAGGTCGCGCCGCGCTGGCCGTGCTTATACTAGGTGGTGGATGTCGGAGCGGTGGATTTCCATGCGACTGTACGTGACTGGAGTATGGCCCTGATACCTCCAACGCGGGGCTATGTAAGGCCTCTGTTCCCCCTGATTTGCTCGTCCAGACGCCGTCAGCAGGGGCTGACCCTGGCGAAGAGCACTGGCGCGGAGCCGGTGAAGCTGTGTGCCGGCTCAGTCCTGCGTGTGCGACGGCCGGGTAGCGGCAGCCGCCGGTGAAGCTGTGTGCCGGCTCAGTCCTGCGTGTGCGACGGCCGGGTAGTGGCAGCCGCCGGTGAAGCTGTGTGCCGGCTCAGTCCTGCGTGTGCGACGGCCGGGTAGTGGCAGCCGCCGGCGGGAAACGCAGTCACAGGGAGAGCCCGGCTCAGTTTGATCTGTTGGGCTCGAAGTAGGCGAGCTGGATTGACTGGGTTTTAGGAAACTGCTCGACACCCATCGGGGTATTTTCCCAAAGAGTAGCGATTAGTTAGGTCGCACACGTCTAGCCCAATATGTCATTAACACGAAGCATTAACTCTGTTCGCAAAGGCAAATGTGTGGTTGCCAGAGAGGAGCAGAGGTATTTCATAAATGAAAACCACTAAGATTTCGGGAGAGGATTGCTTTCAGACCATCACACCACAAAGCTCAGATGACATGAAACGACAATGGCTCACGAGCGCGCCTTTCAACTCACTTAAGTAAGTTTGGAAACTGGACACAAATTTTTCCCAATGAAGGGCTCTTTTACCATGAAAATTTTCCTCCCACATATGGCCGCTCAGACATGTCGACAAACACAGAGCAAGCTGTCATAACGGCACGCCGAAACGTGGGCCCTCCTTACGGTGTTATCGAGCAGCGTCTTTTCACACATATTTTCAAGTGCCACCGTAGTTCTAGGCGTTGCGTGCGTTCGAGCATAGCAGCGGGCGGGTTTCGGTCGTCGCGTTTTTACACATGGGGCAAACAATATCCAGTTGTTCGCCGCCTAACGAGTGCCTCCGCTTAGCCCACCAAATACCCGTGAAGGAGCTCGGCCAATGATGACAAGGCGTTGTTTGCGTCGTTTTGACGCGTTGTCGCCACACTTGTCATCAGATGAGACGGTGGAAAACTTTTATGGGCGCGTTTTGTTGCCCATCCGGCAACGTTCTACATTTACCTTGTAAACCGAGCTATTGTTCTCCAGCAGCCGTCAGAGCACACCGGACTCCGTTGTCACTTGGGACCCGAGTTCGGGAAGCAGGTCGCCGAGATGGAGCTTCGCTCAGAAGCTTCATGCCTGTCTGGTCGTCAAACCGTTCCAATTGTTGACGGATCATTTCATTCTCCAGTGGCTACGAAATACCAGATATCCCAGCACGCGTTATGTCAAACAGATCTAGAAGCTGGAAGAATTACAGCTCATCACATATTACCGACGAGATGCTGAAAACTGTCCCGCTGACGTACTGTCTCGGATGCCCGGCCATCCGACTCAAACTGCGACGGGTCCCATCACTACCGGTGTGAGGTCACCGCAGAGGAGCTGAGCGTCGGAGTTAAAGGTCACGCCGCATACGGACAAGCCGCTGCGAGTCTTGTATCAGGGGCTCCGGTTCAACAGGACGAGGGGGAAGGCTCGCAGGCAGGGGCGCCGGAAAGGCCTGGAACCAGAGGAACTACCGCCAGCGTGGCCTGGAACCAGAGGAACCACCGCCAGCGTGGCCTGGAACCAGAGGAACCACCGCCAGCGTGGCCTGGAACCAGAGGAACTACCGCCAGCGTGGCCTGGAACCAGAGGAACTACCGCCAGCGTGGCCTCCTTTTCGGAACAAAAGGAGAGATGCAGCAGATGCCAGCTTCACGGCAGCTGATCGCTCCAGTCCTCACCGAGCTGAGGCTGGCATTCCATGGTCCGAGCCTGGCAGCATTAGTGAAAACGATGGGGATAGATAAAGAACGGACGAGCGCCTTTCATCCGCAATCAAAGGGAGAAGGTGAGCAAACGGTCGGTTCTTCGCTGCGTAGAAACGTGCAAGAACCACTGGTCTGACTGAAGATGCGCTAGTTATCAGCTATCAGTTTATCAAATAACTGCCAACGATCTGTCAAAGATCCAGGTGATTTTGCGGCACCCTGCTAACTCATTTTGCAGTCGTTGTGTGAATGACAACCACGCTGGCATCGAAGACGTTTATTCTTTTTAGCTGTCAGACACCAGAAACATACCTTAGCAGCCACAGCCGTTTTCGACCAAAGCTAAGGTTTGTGAGAGTCCTTCAACTTCAGTGGTGTGCTTACGAACGGTGGCCTACATTGGGCACTGGTGAGGTGCGTTGCATGGTATCCAGTCCGCTATTTTATTTTTATTCTGATTTTTTTTTTGTTCGGATATATTCATAGTTGTTCCGCTTTATCAGTCCATTTAGAGGTTGCGGGGTCTATAGCCTCCAACACTGATGAGAGGTTCGAAACCATTCGGCGAGAAATGCGTGTTTTGATATTCTGAAAGCAGAATCTCGCTGCTCAGATCAAGCAATATTTTGCAATACTACACCCATGGCCTTGCCCGACCTGGATCAGGCGACAAAACAAGCATTCACACGTGGAACGTCTGCAGAGAATCACACACTGTACGCTTCAGAAGGTGTAAATAGCTCTCAACGTGCATTGCATCGGCACGGCAGCTGAGCCAGCCAACCGGCCAACCAACCAACCAACCAGCCAGCCAACCAGCCAGCCAACCAACATCGCTCGATACGACAGCTGAGCCAGCCAACCGACCAACCAGCCAACCAACCAACCAGCCAACCAACCAACCAACCAACCAACCAACCAACCAACCAACCAACCAACCAACCAACCAACCAACCAACCAACCAACCAGCCAGCCAGTCAACCAATATCGCTCGGCACAGCAGCTGAGCCAGCCAACCGACCAACCAGCCAACCAACCAGCCAGCCAGTCAGCCAACCAACATCGCTCGGCACGACAGCTGAGCCAGCCAACCAACATCGCTCGATTTTGAGAGCCGGTGGTAATCGGCGCCGGTGGCAGATGGCTCCAGGTCAGAACCCAGCTATTGGGGCTGTGTGGACGGATACTCTGGTCGCACCTTGGCACACCGGTCGCCAGAGCTACAGAACTGATTGCAGGGTTCTGCTGGAGCAAACTGTTTGATATTTTGAACAGCTTAAACAGCGAATTTTTGAGGCAATGAACTTGACAGTTCTGGCTTCGTGTCTCTTTTTTAAAATGTTTCTTTAAAAAGGAAACCGTTCTTGAACACCCTCAAGGTGGAAAAGTCAACCAACAATACACGTAGAGCAGAAGACGACAGTTAATCACCCTTCCGCGTCACGCGTCCATGACCGACCAGCCAGGCATCTCAAGCTATCTCGGTCAGCACGTTCGACGTGGTAGGTGCATTGTTGCGGCTGATTCCTAGGAGAAAGCATGATCAACATTGAGAGCAAGAAAATGGGCGAAAGGCAAATGGTGAGTGAGCTGCCCACTCGAGAGGGTCGAGGGTGAGCTGTCCACTCGAGAGGATCGAGGGTGAGCTGTCCACTCGAGTGGGTCGAGGGTGAGCTGCCCACTCTGGTGGGTCGAGGATGAGCTGCCTGCTCGAGAGGGTCGAGGGTGAGCTGTCCACTCGAGTGGGTCGAGGGTGAGCTGCCCGCTCGGGTGGGTCGAGGGTGAGCTGTCCACTCGAGAGGATCGAGGGTGAGCTGTCCACTCGAGTGGGTCGAGGGTGAGCCGCCCACTCGGGTGGGTCGAGGGTGAGCTGCCCACTCGGGTGGGTCGAGGATGAGCTGCCTACTCGAGAGGGTCGAGGGTGAGCTGCCCACTCGGGTGGGTCGAGGATGAGCTGCCTACTCGAGAGGGTCGAGGGTGAGCTGTCCACTCGAGTGGGTCGAGGGTGAGCTGCCCACTCGGGTGGGTCGAGGATGAGCTGCCTACTCGAGAGGGTCGAGGGTGAGCTGCCCACTCGAGTGGGTCGAGGGTGAGCTGCCCACTCGGGTGGGTTGAGCTACTACACCGCCACCCGGACGGCAAGACCGTCGTCGGCGCGGTATACGTCAAAACGAAAGAAATTTTACGCAAACGTGCGTCAACTTTGCTTTTCCGTCCGGTCTATCGCACAAGGGCTGTGCTTCACGATCCTCGTCAGCACCTGGAACACTTCGCCTCCGTCATGTGCTCGCTGTTGCGGTGTTATCGGAAGTCAGCGGCGGCTCACGGCGGTGCTACGGTCGCTCCAGCCGGTTCCCGAAGACGGCCAGATCGGCGAAGTCCATGATCTCGTTTCGGCGGATCAGGCGGACGTAGCGTCCGGTCAGCGGCGTGACGCAGCGGAACAGCCGGGCAAAGCCCTCTTCTACGAACTTCGCCTCCCGCAGCACGCAGCGCGCCGAGTGGCGCTCGTCAAACGCCTCCGGGTGGCTACCGACGCGGATCTCCGTGTTGCGGTTGCGCCCGCCGCAGCAGGCACGGGCCACGTACAGCACGCTGCTCACCTGGACCGGGGCGCCCAGGTCGACGGTCCAAGTGCGCACCGGCGGCACCACACCGTTGTTAGAGTCGTGGACTATGGTCGCTGGACTGCCGTCGTTGCCGAACCTGGGTGGGTTCCCTTTATTATGTTGATTCATCCAGCTGAGCTTGCCGAGCGCCAGGTTCTCGCCAACGTACTGGCAGAGCGCCGGGCCGCGACTGCTTTCGCATTGCACGTCGTTAAAGTCGTCGCTGGGGAAGACCTCCACACAGTGCTCCCGGCCACCCCCGTTGTCCGGTTGACTCAGAAGCCAGGTCACGTTTGCCAGCATCCCGTCGCTGGTGACGAAGCTGCCCTCAGTCACCATGTCGTCAATCCCAACGACGAAAGCGGTGCCCTGCGGCGATCCGAGGTCAGCCAGCAGCGCTATCGGCGGCAGCGGCGGAGGTGCAGCAATGGCGCCGTCCAGGTAGCACGTCCCAGGCGCCTCCGCGACGATGGTGATAGCGCGGGAAGCGAGGTGCATGCCTCCCACCAGACGGTAAACGGGTGGCGGGGTGCCGTCCGGCCGCGGGAAGTGCCAGACGAACGACTGTACGTCGCGGCCCGAGCCGGCGTCGCTGGTGATGCCCTCCGAGTAAAATGTGCAGCGCTGCTCGGTTGCCGCGAAGTCGAAAGCGATGCAGGTAAGGTTGTCAGCGCAGACGACCGCGCAGTCGTCGGTGGACGTCGCCTGCGCCTCGAACAGGACGCTGGAGTTCAACCGACCGGTGCCCACCGCGCTGAAGTTGCCTGTCTTGTGGCAGCGGCCGTGCTCCTCCTCCAGTGGTGGCCGGCACACGCAGATGCCGTCCTGGCAGATTGCGCCAGCCACCAGTAGCGAGCAGTCGCTTTCGGTAGGGCACGGCTCGCCCAACTGGCGGACGCCGGTGCGCGCGTGCCAGCGCCAGATATCGGCGCTCTCCTCCATCCTCTCCGGCGTCGGCAGCAGGTGGGTCAGTCGGCAGGCGGCCGAGGCGTCGCTGAAGCCGTACCCACGGCAGTCAGGATCGCTGAGGCAGAGGTAGCGGCAGTGGCACTCGCTGACGCCACCCAGCTCAGACCCGTCCCCCGGCGGCATCTCGGTGTTACTCTGCTGCAATGGCTCGAACGCGAACGCCCTGGCCGGCAGGGCCGTCCCCTGGCGCACTGACCCGACCGCCGCCGCCGCCTCGGCCAGCCTGAGGAGGGCTATAATCAGCCGGAGGCGCCGCATGGCGTGACAGACCTCCGCCGCTGTCCGGGAAGGGACTGGGCGCGGCAGGACGCGGCGACGGCGGCGACAGTCAGGTGCAGATTCAGTCGATCGCTGCGAAGCGCTGCAGTCAAAACAGCTAACGGAGTGCCGACCCTAACAACACAAACAGCGCTGCAATCAACAATATGCCGACCTTAGCGAAGAACGCCGGCGTGGGGGTGGTGAAACTGTATGCCGACTTTGCCCTGCGAGAAGTGCAAGATGGCGGCGCAGCGGCAGCCGCCGACGAGAAGCGGCCTCCCGGGGAAAGCCCAGCTCAGGCTGATCTGTCGGGCGCCCAGGCAGGCGAGCTGGACCGGTGGGTTCCCAGCAAACTGCCCAACGGCTACCGTGAGGCTCTCGCATGCAGCTGAGTCGGGCTGGGAGTAAATAGGCGCGTTTTGATTCCGTTCTGGAACATTGCAGATATGCTATTCAAACTGGGCTACTGCTCTCCAGTGTCCGAGCTCCGGGGGCGCTGGACGCCGTGTCGTCTGAGACCCGAGGTCGGGAAGCAGATGGCTGAAATGGAGGCTTTTAGAATTATCCAACCGGTCAGCTCGCCCACGACTACACCAGAGATAACCTAGAACTTTTCATAAACTGGATAAACTAAATACATGAATTGAGTGCGAAATGTCTATTAAGAGTCTCGTTTTTATAATTTAAGATCATTAACAGCTGAATGCACGTGGCTTAGATATGAAATGTTGATGCAACCGAATAAACTCACTATATTGCGTGCTGGGATGCTTAGCACAAACCAAATCCTTAAAGGAACGTTTTAAAACTTTTTTTAAAATTGCAGCTCCCGAATCCATTGTGTAAGCGGCTGTTGCCAATCTCTAGTTTTGCCACTGAATCGTTTAAACATTTGCGGGTTTGTTTTCTCTGCGTACCGTCGTCTTCCATTCTTAGTGTCACGGCTCGGTATGACAAATTAAAAATATAGAAGTGTATGCAAATGCATTTAGTTACTCTCTTTCCTTCATGAGGAATATCAGGTCAGATTTTATTTCAGTTGACACACACACACACACACACACACACACACACACACACACACACACACACACACACACACACACACACACACACACACACACACACACACACACACACACACACACACACACACACACACACACACACACACACACACACACACACACACACACACACACACACACACACACACACACACACACACATTTATATATATATATATATATATATATATATATATATATATATACCCATGATTTCTGGCCGTCAATAATTCTATTGTGTGCCTAATGGAATTTGGGAAAAAACACATTGCTAAAGCATGATGACCCGGACAGTAAAAGTTGGGTAGAACGAAATCTAGCACGCAAATTTCGGTATATTAATGGAAATCTGCCAGGTCAGATTTGTTTTCAATTGGCATTGTTTGAATTTTCATTATTGGTAGTTACGTGGTGTAGCAGGCTTTCAGGACTTTCCGCCACACCAACCTGACTCAGCGTTGTTCAGCTGGCTTGAATGTTAAACATTTTTGTGTCGCATATACTTGATTTTAACCTGTTGGTAAGGAAAATCTATAATATTCTACACCGCGGTTTCAGTCTCCACAGGTCCATGAGAATTTCTTGGTTGATGGGAGATTCTCATCAAAGGTCATGAGAATCGCTGAGATTTATTTTTGTATTTACCAGCCGTGCATGGCATTAAGCCACGTGCCTCACTCGAGGCATGCGACAAAACCATTGCTCACACGTGAAACGTCGATAAACAGCGGCTGCACACACCAGTAGCCACATAAATAGCATAATGCCCGTCACATCACACCGTCGACCGAGTCCTTAATCCAGCCCAACTCAGCATGAGAAGCGCTGGGGATCGATGCCAGCAGTAGGCGGTCCAGCACGGGGCTGAAAAGGTCCTCCATGTTGAGGGGAAAGGCGGGCGGCTCCTCGGCGGCGCGGGATGGTCCGCTGTGATGCCTCGGCACGGGGAACAGACAGGAATCACGCCACCGCACCCCACACCTGATGGTCGGGGACGTGATGGTGGTGACACAGCCGAGATGACACCCAGACCACAGGTTGTCAGCCCCGATCAACGGGTCAGGGGTGTGTGACGTCAGCGACCGGACAGAGGACGTCTTAAGGTCACGGCCGAGCTATACTCCACGGGTAGCGTGGGCACAGAGCAGCAGTCGCCGCCAGGCACTTCCCTGTTGGAAAACATCCCGCGAAGGCAGCACCGTTCAGTTTACATGATTACTGACAGTTGTTCACGCCACTCATGCGTGGTCACTGCAGCTGGCGTCACGTGGTCACCCAGCCTTTGTAAATGTTACTGAGAGGCGGCTAGATAAAGACACCCGTGAGACAAGTGCGGGTGTTGGCTCCGACGCACCCGGGGTGCCACCGTTCATTATCTCGGACAGTTCGCGCACCCTTTAAAACTTTCCAGCGGGCCACCTGCCCGACAGGGGCGACGAAACACGGAAAATTCGCGAAAAATTCGCTGCATGAGTAAACCTTGCCGGAGTCAGCTGTTGGGTTACGCCTTTGGGGTACGCCGTTGGTGTTACGATGTTGGGGTTACACCGTTGGGGTTACGCTGTTGGGTTTACGCTGTTGGGGTTACGCTGTTGGGGTTACGCAGACAGGCGCGGCTGCGGACTTCAGTTAGCCGATTTGAAAAGCTCGGCTGCGGAGAACCATTGTACTTTGGGTAACAGCGTTTTTAGTTGCTGCGTATGATTCTGACTCATACGGTATGCATAGTTTACTAGACGCTGGCCTTAATTTTGTGATGTCTGAATAGGTCTATTCAGTCTAATCAATTTCACACATTTAAACGCTCTTGGAAAACACAGGTTTTATTAAGAGACATACTCTTGGAAAGCACAAATGCGTCGAAGCGGTTCAACGGCACAAGTAGGAAAAGGTGGCAAACACACTCTTACAACCATTTCCGACCAACAAGGAACTTAAAACCAGATCAGGCAGCGCCTCGTCACTACAGCCACTGCTTAAGAAAAGCCTGACCAGTGTTCAGAGAAAGAAATTGACAACTCATTCTGAGAGGTCGTTCCATTCATTCACGGAATCAAGTGGCCAATAATAGTGCTATGGAGGAGAGGGATAGGCCTCTATCAACAATTATCCCACGTGCGTGGCATTTTCTCCCTTCGCGTGGTCCACCCAAAGCGTTGGGGCGGATCGCGTGCTGCGCTGCGCCATCTAGCCCAACCCTTTGAATGTGTTGGCCTTCTGCCAGGTGCTGTCGGTTGCGGAGGCAGTTTTCTGTTCCCTTGGCGGAGGCGAAGCGTAGCCACGGAGGCCATGATGACCATCCCGGGCGCCGCTCTGCACAGGCGTAGGAACGTTCAAAAAGTGGGGGGCGGGGGGCAAGCTCAGGTCATACTTCAGGAACTTTGTCTGGAAAACAAGCGCGATGACCGGGGGGGGGGGGGATAAAGTTGGAGATTATCGCTTTTTATTAAAATATAATGACTGCTATTCTAGATATGCATCTAGAGCTGTTTCTCACTGACGCATGCTCTTGCCTATCCGACTCATCTATGTCATTCGGGAAATAAGGTATCCAGCTTCCCAAGATCATTCGTCCATTTCAACGTTGCCTTTCCTCGCAACCGAAATCCCACATTCCACGAGTGGGTAGGCATTTTGAGTCACTGAGGAGGCATATGTCTCCACAGGGTAGATGCCAAAATGTGGCCTGAGCATAGGCTGGTGAAAATTTTGGAAGTTAATCGATGGCTCACAGTACAGCAGATTTTGCATGCGCCTTCGTTTCGCTGGCTGCTTTTCAAGAGATAAGACTTGTCGCGGCGTTTTAGGCGGAAAAAAATTTGGAAGCTTGAAACTGCCAAAAAGCATACGACAAAAGCCATGGGACAGGAGATTCTCCTCTGAAAACCAAGCCACAGAATGAAGGCCCTTCTGTCATATATTCCTTGCCTGAACCCTGCTCCCGCCCGCCGTCGGTGACCACTGTCCTGGCCCGGCTGTCTCCGAATGACTGACCCGAACTGATTGTATGGCTGCTTTGTTGCACATTTCTGGATAAGAACTGCTAATAACTGGGATGTAAGGCATGTGCTGGACACCTGCAACAGTACCTTTTCCGAATTATCTTCCCTTACACCACACCACCCCAGAGAAATCCCGCCGGTAAACTTCCTACTTTATGTGTGAATTGGCCCAACGAACATTTAATTGCCCGTCATTCAACGCAGATGGCTTGATTTGCCTTGTGCGTAGGCGGGGGGTATCCAGAGCCTTTTTAAGAGGAACACAGGGTTGACAAAAGCCCCCTTTATGGTGATCTCCCTCCCACAAAAATATCTCGGATATAGTTTACTTTTAAACAAGGGATGCGGTTTTCTTCGTTTCCTTGTTACTTTTACGTTGTAACCAGAACAGAAACCAGAAGTTACCGTTAAATCAATTGTTTACATTTTTAACACGCGCCCGGGTGGCCGCCTGGATACCCTTTGCCCGGGTGGGGGTTAATTTCACCCCGCTGAGATCTCGCGAACTAAGAGAGTTAGAGACACCGAATTCACAGGGTGTGTTGACCTGTACATGAACTCACTAAGGTCAAAGTTTGACGTTCCCAGGTCATGTATTTTCGGTCAAATAAGGTCAAACAAAGTCAAATTCCGGGTTGGTCTCTAAAGTGCCCCAGAAACTACATAGCTGTTCCTAAGCGAAATGTCACATGTTCAGTTAAGTTCAGTGACCTTGTTTGATCTACTGAAGGTCTTGGTGACCAAAATCATACTAGACTGCTCTGGGTTTTGCATATGAAAAGGCGAAAACGATTACGCTAGGCAATATGATTCTAAGAACAAAATGCTGACCTAGGTTATTTTAGGTCAATGACCTATTATGACCTTCAAGAAGTCCAGGGAAGATGTATAAAACGGTTCCTGCTCTCAGTAAATTCGAAAGGAGTGCCATAAACTATCACAAGCGGCAAACCCTAGAGTAATAAAACAGGTTGGTGTTGATCTTGGGCTGACCTTTATATCTGACCTTAGGTCAACGCAATTTGTTCATTCAATATTTGTGTTGCCTTAGAAAGCATTTTAGAGATGTATGCTTTGTCTAACACTCCATTGTTGCATCAGATTGAACTATTCTCTAGAAATTGACTTTGCTGAAACCATGGCCTGATTTTGACCTACCATAGGCCAGCGACCCTACCAAGTATCTAAATTTTGTACGTCGAACGATCCGCTATTTGATTGTCTATAGCTATGCAAATCTTGGCACACCTGCGCCACGTCATTCGGACACTATTCTGGAAAAACCTTCGGGGGCGAGTCATTTTAATCCCCGCCCGAGCACGTGTTAAGGTCAATGACTGCAGAAATTAAGCGTTTAACGACGCACGGAATAAATCAGCGGTGTTTTTAATTTTCAATGGCGTTTTGCAATGGTGTTTTTAATTTTCAATTTTCAATTTTCAAGTCACTCTTTCTAAACCGATAGACTTCAGAAGCTTTTCCATAACGTTTTTTCTCTGTTCTATAGACATTGGGGACACCGCGAAGGTAGATTGTAGATCAATATGTTTGATCGAAATCTGAGGGTGAAAATTTTGATTGTAGATCGAGTGGTCAACAATGTGTTTTATCATCGCCAATCCATGTTCGTCTGGAAATGCTTAACATTCAGTCAAAATCGATTGGTGATGCAATTTATATAACGCGGTTTTTAACATGCACGCACGCAAATCGTAGAAACAAAAAAATTGACACCAGACGTTGCAGTCTCTATAGTCCGCGGAGCGCTAGCTCAGCGGTTAATTATTCGTCATGGCCCAACGGTGGACAAAAATGATAGCGGTTCTGAAATAATTACCTTTAAATATTTGAATCGGCTAGTAATACAAGTTATGCGACATAATATGAAGCATGCATACTCGCAAATCTTCGTTTAAAAAGCCTTGACGTCAGGCGTTGCAGTCTCCCCAGGCCGCGCAGCGTCGGCTCAACAGCTAATACTGAGCCGTGGCCAACCGGTGGATGAAAACGATAAAGCTTCTGAAAAAGTACCTTTGAACGCTTCAGGACATCAAATCTTGCTTCTGCAAGGCAGTCTGGGCGAATATTTCACGTGTGCGATTTTTAGACTGATGAAAAGAGTTGATTGGCCCTTAAAGCACCGCAAAGTGGTGCTGGAATCTGGCGGTGGGACTGGAAGAGTAAAGGTAGATTCTCTATTTGTTGTGTTTCTGTAATTATTAATCTGTCCAGAAGACAGATTAACACGGCCCCCGCCGTCTGGTGGCATTTGCAGTTGCCAACGCCGTTCGGTTTTACGGAAGCTGCAACCCAGACCATCGCTGTTCTTGCTGTCGAGGCTGCAGGCGGGCATGTTCAAACCTTTTGATGCACTTTTTTGCTTATCCATTCTGACAAACGTTATCCATTCTGACAAACGACAAACGTTCTTAGGCAAACATGGGATGGCCTTGTTCATTTTTTAAAACTCATTTCGACCTACTCTATTCAACAATCATGAGACCTTCACTCTGCTCAACAATAATGAGGCCTCTTATTTCCTTCCGGGCAATATACCCCTTTAGTAGAACACCAAGGGCGCATTACCGGTTCCGGTCAGGAGCTGAAGGGCCACTCCGTCCCACCGCGACGCGTCTTCCGGCTGTCATTCTAGCGACACGGGGCGGGATGTTCTGGTCGATCCGGAGGTCATTGCAAGGATATATGGCATCAAATTGTTCCCCTCCCTGACATGGGGGGCCTTCTGACCCTTGCAGTTGGCTCCAGATCAGCACAGGAACCCTCATTAACGCAACAACATCCCTGATCGCCAAAAGCGGCCCAATAATTGTCACACAGGCTCCAGTTCCCTGTTTTCTGCTTTCTTCAGAGATATTGAGTAATCCCTGAACGCAGGTTATAGATAAAATGGGGTCCCAAGCTTGCATTAACATGGCTAATCCATGTTCGCCCTAAAATGTTAAAGATTCAGTCAGAATTGATTACGGATAAAGCAGTATGTAGAATGGTTTTGAACATGCGCGCTCGCAAGCCATAGCGACTTTAACGCCTGAACGCCCGGCGTTGCAGTCTCCATAGGCCGCGTGGTGTCGGCCTGCGGCCGTGATGCTAAGCTATGGCCGATGAACAATCGAAGAAGATGACACATCATGAGGGAGTTGGCTGGTGGACTAGGTAAATCGGCAAGTATATCTAAATGCGGTGCAAAAGTAAACTAAACACAACCTTAATCTGCAAAGTGGGGGGGGGGGGCAGTTAACACTGCTGCCCCCCCCCCCACCTTGAAAGTGGGGGCACCATGACCCCCTGGTCCCCCTGTTCCTACGCCCATGCCGCCCTGACCCCCCCCCCCCCCCCCCCCCACACCTGTGCTGGTATCTCGCTCCCCGGCGCCACTGAGGCGGCGGCTCCGTAGGTCGCGATGGCGGCTGGCGGCGGTGCTACGGCCGCTCCAGCCGGTTCCCAAAGACAGCCAGCTCGGTGAAGTCCATGACCTCGTTTCGGCGGATCAGGCGGACGTAGCGGCCAGTCAGCGGCGTGGCGCAGCGCAACAGCCGGGCAAAGCCCTCTCCCACGAACTGAGCCTCCCGCAGCACGCAGCGCGCCGAGTGGCGCTCGTCAAACGCCTCCGGATGGCTGCCGACCCGGATCTCTGTGTTGCGGTTGCGCCAGCCGCAGCAGGCACGGGCCACATACAGTACGCTGCTCACCTGGACCGGGGCACCCAGGTCGACGGTTCAGGTGCGCACCGGCGGCGCAGTGCCGTCGTTCCGGTCGTGGACGACACTCAGCGGGTTACCGTCGTTGCCGAACCTGGGTGAGTGCCGACTGGCATGCTGATTCATCCAGCTGAGCCTGCCGAGCACCAGGTTCTCGCCGACGTACTGGCAGAGCGCCGGGCTGCGACTGCCTTTGCATTGCACGTCGTTAAAGTCGTTGCTGATGAAGACCTCTACGCAGTTTTTCCGGCCACCCGCGTTGTCCGGTTGTCTCGGAAGCCAGGTCACCTTTGCCAGCATCCCGTCGCTGGTGACGAAGCTGCCATCGGTAACCAGGTCGTCCATCCCGACGGCGAAAACAGTGCCCTGCGGCGAGCAGAGTTGAGTGTACGATTTGGTGTCCAAAAGCGTTCAAAGGTACTTCTCTCAGATGCGTCACTATTTTCGTCAACCTGTTGGCCACGGCCCAGTGTTAGCCGCAGCGCCGACGCTGTGTGGCCTAGGGAGACTGCAGCACCTGGTGTCGAGTTTGGCGTTTCTGAGACGTGCGAGCGCGCATGCTCAAAACTACGTTGCATAACGTGTACCACAAACAATTTCTGACTAACATGACCTGGCCATGTTAATGTATGTTGTTGACCCATTTTGATCTTCAATCTACATTCGCGGAATTCTTGCTTTTTCTAAATAACCCAGACAGACATTCTGACAAAACTCCTGAAGGCTATCGGTTTAAAAAGCATCCAGTGGACCATTGTAAAATGAAGAGCGCCGGCTATTAATTTCATGCAGCAATTGAACGCGTGATTTTGCCGATTAAGACAGAACTGATCTCGCGGTTGCGTCTGGCCTGTATTCCAGTGATAAAAGGCCAAAATGTGTAATATATATATATATATATATATATATATATATATATATATATATATATATATGTGTGTGTGTGTGTGTGTGTGTGTGTGTGTGTGTGTGTGTTGCGTGTATGTGTGTGTGTAGGCATGTATGTATGTTTGTATATACATGCATATTAAATGTGTCCTCCTAAACAACTGAGACATATCTGACGATTTTTCGGTGGGGGGGGGGGGGGGCGGGGCCTTCTACTATAAGGGGGCCCTTGTCAACCCTGTGCACCCCCCCCCCCCCTTGCGAAGGCTCTGGCTGTGCCCCTGGTCAGAGGAGAGCGACAGCAAAGATGCTAGCTGTAAAATGTGCTGTCATTTTTTATAGGGTTTTAAACTGGGTAAGTCGATTTAGACACTATTTAGGTGTGTCCCATATTTGTATGGGAGTTTGAACTGAAATAGCCATCTTGAAGATCGTTCGGTGCAGTTCACAGCCCTGGCCAAATGTTCAGACTATTTCGGTGACTTTCGTCAAAGTCACCCTGACATTCATGACGCCAAATATCGTCATTCAGATTTTGTCATTTCACTGGTCACGCGGTGATCACCGCCAAGAGAAGTATAATCGTCCAGTCGTTGATATCTGACGTTCGTGAGCACGATTTCCAGGTATGAAAGCCGTCAATGTGCTCGCAGCCAACTGTGCAAGTTGTTAAGTGCATTTGCGAGAAACATTATGCACACAGCTAAGACAGTAGTAAAAGCCTTTTTCATCGTGGAAAAACCAGGAGAATGGAGGCATAGAGGCGTTGATATTTTGGTAGCATGCCTTAGCCGAATCAAATAGCAAAAGTGTTATTCATTTTGACAAAAGCCTGTTACCAAAATATCAACGTATTTATGTCTCCATTCTCCTGGTTTTTCTACGAAGAATAAGACTCTTACCACTGTCTTACCAATTTTGTGTGAAGTACTATGACACCATCAAACATTGTTGCACTTAGGAACATTACAGAAATTGTGTTGTGTAGAGCAGCCTTTCCCACTTAAAAGTATGCCAATAATTTATTTCAGCTTATTGGACTTCTCTTGAACTCGATGAGCCCATTCCATTATAATTGATATTTTCTTCAACATTTTTAAATGGTGAACATTCCCGTTAAATGCAGCTCACAGCCATGCCCTTTTTGAGGTCTAAGACCCCCTTGGTTTTAGCCTAATACCAACGAACTTGTGCAGCCTATTTCGTGCAAAGCATTGCCAGGTCATCCAGGCTTGCATGACGCCATAGAAACATCATACGAATGCTACCACCTAATTGGTCAAGTAACGCTCAAGGCCAGAACATATGACCGTCGAATTAATCGTGTGTAGCGTACGTCATCACGATTTTTGACACCAACAGACTTCAGTTGGTTTTCATCCGATGTAATACGTTCAATGCAAGTACCTAACACCAAACGCGTTAAGTCCCGAGTAATGCAGCAGTTTTGGCATTGGTACTAGTTATGACCAAAATGGGACGGGATCGAATAGGTTAAGCATAAACATTCAACACCACTAGATTAAAAACACCGCTACCTCGGCAACAACCGTGCTAAATTATATGCGGACGCATGCAGTTGAGGAAGGGGCAGCAGCTTAAATGCTATAAACTCGCAGGTAAACTGCAAGAACTGAAGTAAACCGGGCGAGTTACGGGCAATGTAGCCCGACGTTCTCTTTAGTGAAACGTACGCGTTCATCAGGAGTCGTTATTTAATAGGAAGAAGTGCGGCCAGCCGGAAATTGAGCTTTGAAGCTTTGAAAAATGAGCGTAATTCTTGGTGTCCGGTAATAGAGAGAATGCGACATAGTGGGCGTGGCAGCAGCTATGCTAAATTTCACAAGCAGATCTTTGAAGAGTGACTACCGTTCCCGCAGCTGTGTCATACCAAAGAGACATTTCAGGTCTCGCCCACACCACCTACCATAGCTGAGTGACAACGCGGCCCTTCGGAGCTAACGCAGCGCAAAGATGAGGCTTGAGGCACTGGGAGACACTGCGGGTGGAAGAGGTGGAGACAAGGTTGCGGGTGGAAGAGGTGGAGACAAGGGCTGCGGGTGGAAGAGGTGGAGACAAGGTTGCGGGTGGAAGAGGTAGAGACAAGGCTGCGCGTGGAAGAGGTGGAGACAAGGTTGTAGGTGGAAGAGGTGGAGACAAGGTTGTGGGTGGAAGAGGTGGAGACAAGGTTGCGGGTAAAGAGGCTGGAGACAACGTTGCGGGGTGGCAGAGGTGGAGACAACGTTGCGGGTGGAAGAGGTGGAGACAAGGTTGCGGGTGGAAGAGAGCCGCACCAAGTACAAGCCAGCCCGAAATGTAGCCATGATCCCCTTGACGAGGGCTCAGCCAGGATCCCCACGTTATCAGCCGGCAAACAAAGAAAGACCAGTGCAGTTGATGGAGCACCTGAAAGAAGTGCATCATGACATCCCGCTTCGCCGCCCCGTTCGCATCAGGCGCGGCGGCCAACGCGGGTCTGACGGAGCTCAACCAGATCCTCGTCACGGGGGAGCCCGTGTGGAGGCGGAAATAAACGGAGCAGGGGCAGGAGCAGCAGGAGCGCTCCATGCCTACTCATCACCTGCGTCGTCTGCAACGCTCATGTCTACTCATGTCTACTCGTGTCTACTCGTGTCTACTCGTGTCTACTCATGCATACTCACAGTTTGCGCTGCCGGTTTCAGTATGAGGCCAACAAACCTTCCGGGGCTCTCTTAAGCCTTTAGCGACATGAAAGAACACCAGCGTGAGTGGTATCGATGGGGCTTGCCTGCTATGGACACCCCGCTGCTGCGACGCCGCTGGACCCGTATTTTGGCATAATGCCAACTCATCTGTCGCGAGCGGACTATTCCCGATACGGTGGAAACCTGCGCACCTAGTGGCTCCCTTTAAAGGCGGTGATCGAAGCGTTTACAGCATGGATCCGTCTTCATTCAGCTTGATCTGGCGTTACCGACATGCTGGTATGGGAGTTACCGTCAGGTCTTTGCGCGTCTCATGTTTTGTCCGATTTTCAACACGCGTGCAGATTATTTCTTTCTGCCCAGGACGCACTACAGGACGGTGCCGCGTGAGAGCCTGGAAGCACTGGCAATGGCTCGCTATCGACGACAACGGTGTTAGATCTCAACAAAACACTTTAAAACATCCAGCTTGACGTACTCCTCAAGATGCTTTGATATTTACTAGATAAATGAATCAGATGGCACAGCGAAGCAGCAGCCCAGTTTGGCAGATATTTGATCAATCGATCATCACAGTTTTGATCTCCTATCGATCGACTGGGAATCATGGGGCAGAACATGCGCCTGACGTGTTCCCGATGACGCAAGGTGTACCACAGGGATCCATTGTTGCACCGGTCATATTCGGTCTTGTCAATCACATGGCGTGCCACATCCCCAAGACCATCTAGTATTTTACGCAAGCAGCACACAGGCTCGAGCCTGAGCTCACCGCCAGCTGACGAGACGCACGACCGTGGCTGCGAATGTTGCTAGAGCTGATTACAGGATTGGGGTGTCTGCCTGCAACACCGGTCAGGGCCTTAGGGGCATCCTGCCGGTTTTTAGGACGCTTCTTTCCACGCGGCGATATGTGCCAATAGTCAAACCCCGCAAACGCTGGGGTTGTCCTCATATTCTCTGCCGCCGTCACCCGCGGCTGAGGACATGAGGACACGAGGCGCGGTTAGGCTCGGCCATCGCCTGGGGCGCGGTCCACGGGTGACGGATCTGTTACCGGGCGAGGCCGGCTCGTTCTGGCATTCCGAGTCGACCGGCACGCCACCTCGAGGCCGTATTATCACCGTCTTGCTGAAGCGGCCGTGACACGCTGCTCCGCGTGTCCCGCGCCAGTAAGGATAGCGCCGTCCCGGTGCAGCGAGGCGCCGCGGCAGCCGTACCGCCCCCGCCGGGTCCGTTGCCACCCTCGCCTGGTCCCTTACCACCATCGCCAGAATCGTGACCACCCTCCCTGGATCCGTTACCACCCTCGCCGGGTCCGTTACAGCCCTCGCCGGGTCAGTTACCACCCCTGCAGGGTCAGTTACCACCATCTCCAGGCTCGTGACCACCCTCGCCGGGTCCGTTACAGCCCTCGCCGCGTCAGTTACCACCCCTGCAGGGTCAGTTACCACCATCTCCAGGCTCGTGACCACCCTCGCCGGGTCCGTTGCCACCCTCGCCAGATCTGTTACCACCCTCGCCAGATCTGCTACCACCCTCGCCAGATCCGTTACCACCCTCGCCAAATCCGTTGCCACCCTCGCCACGTCCATTGCCATGCTCGCCAGATCCGTCATTTTTCATTGAAGCTTAATCAAAGCAAATATATTTTTAAGCTTTGTTTGATCCAAGCGCGCAAGCACTCATGACCCAGGCGTGCTATGTGCAGTGATAATTAGTCCCGCTCACCAGCCTGGTGTTTTTGTGACGTCATATGCAGGAGGCACGCCGCTCTACCGTCGTTGACTGCCCTTCGCGGCAGACAGAGACTGTATTATAGCCAGATATTGTGTAATAATATTGCACAGCATCAGGGGCGGATGCAGAGAGGGGCACCCTGCCCCAACTGAAAAGTAAAGACGCCAGTGAAGGGGTGCCGAGAGCGTCTCTTGAGAGCGCCAAAGGCAGCCGTCTATGGCAGCGCTTTAAGGGGCGCACTGCTCAGGCCAGATCGGGGCAGGATGTGTAATGGTCCCAAGGACCCAAAGGTGCCCCGAATCTCGGGAGGGTGAGAAGATACTCACAAGAAGTGGGGGCGCCCTCATGTCACGTAATAATGTGTTCTGGGAACGTGAAGAGAGCATTTAATAATACAATGGTTCCCGCGAGGGTGAAGTTTTGCAAAATAAGTGGAGGGGAGCGGCACTGAATACTGAAAAGGACGACATCGACTGAAAAAATATGCCAAAAAACTGATTCCTCCCCGCATTAGGCCCACTTTCTTCTCAAAGCTGGGGGACGGGAATGGAGTCACAGGATGTGTGTGAGTGAAGAGGCGTGGGGCGGGGCGGGGCTGAAGCCACGCAGCTGAAGAAGAGACCACGCCCCTGATAATGGGCGTGTATACAAATGCCTGCAGAACTTCGGTATCACTGATGTAAAATATTCCTACAAACAAGCACAAGAAGAACCTCAGCGTGTCAGCTCAGTCGGGCAATGTCGGCAGCTGAGGCGGGCAATGTACGCAGTCAGCCAGGGCGGGCAGCTGCCGAGGAGTCGTGTCGGCGTCCTCCGTCGGCGCCGGCTTCCTGGAGGGAGTTCCGCGAAAACTGGCTCGCCCGTGTGACTGACAGTCGCCTCGTAGGTGGGTTCTTTGCGCCGGCCGGGTCTCCTTCCAGGGGAGCCCCAAGCGGGCAGTGAGGCCCCTCCAACGCTGGGCAAGACAGCACCAACACAGCACAGCAGGGAGTGGAGCTCGGGGTGATCACGGGATGTGACCGTGTGCCGACAGGGCCGGCCGGCAGCCGTGGTGGCGCACGCCGGAGAACGCCGAGACCGTGGCGACGCTGGACCTGGTGCTGGGCCGTCTGCGCGGCTACAGCCCGGGCCTGGAGCTGCCCGGCGGCGGCGGCGGCAGCGCCTCCCCCTGACCCGGCCCCGGCCGCGGGGCGGCGGCCGTGACGGCCCGAGGCACCGGCAGCGCGAGTGACTGCCGTGACGTGCGCCGGACGTGGAATACACCCGTGTGACGGCAGTGACGTGCGGATACACCCGTGTGATGTCGGTGACGTGCGGATACACCCGTGTGACGGCAGTGACGTGCGGATACACCCGTGTGACGGCAGTGACGTGCACACGCTGGGAACACGGAGCAGACGCGCTGTGTGCGGGCGGGCGTCGCCGGCTCTTCGCCGCCTCGCTTATTGCTTCAGCTGGAGACTTGCCAGTCCTGTTCAAGGGCAGAGCAACGGTCCAGCCCGTGGGAAGAGGGGGGAGGCAACAACACCTTGGCACGCGTAAATTTCAAGAAAGGCCTTGATTTTTAAAGAGTCGTCGGATTTCGCTTCCTTAGCCTCACGCGCCACTTTAAGACAAACTGCCGCGTTAAAGAATCCTTCGCCTGTCTTCAAGCCCAGAAATGTGCCAAGTTTCGGTCCACCTCGCCCATGTTGGGCACAGCACGGCCGCTCTCGCCGTCCCTAGACCCGCCGCCGGTCCTATGTCGGTCAGCACTCGCTACTGTTGCAGTGTGGTAGGCGCTACTTGGCAACGACACTACCATACCGCGACACTGGTAATCTCTTCTGCGTGTACTTGCTCGAGCTCTCTCAGCCGTCGGGCGGCCGTGCCTTGTTCTCAGGCGGACGGCCACCCGTGCCTTGTTCTCAGGCGGACGGCCACAGTGAAGCACGTGTCATGCATTCCGGCTGATCATCATGTGTATTCGGACGAGTTCTCAAGCTTCACAACCACCCGCAGCAAACGAATCTCTATTGGCATATTGAGACAATGGCACTGGCTGGCGAGCGGATCACGGCGGAGGCACAGAACCGGACCGCCTCCCCGGGGAGCCGGCTAACCAGAAGGGAGCGAGTCCCGCCGCCTCGTGCAGACAGCCACAGACAAACTCTCCAGACAGCCGCAGACACAACTCTCCAGACAGCCGCAGACGCAACTTTCAAGACAGCCGCTGACGACTCTCGAGATAACTCCAGCCAGCTGCAGACAGGACCCTCCAGACAGCGCGAAGGTCGGTCGCGCGCCGGGCGATCCGTCGGAGACACAGCTGCCGGCCAGACCGCGTCACCGGGAGTGCACGCGGACACGCGCCCGGCGCCGGGTGCAGACATGCTCGCCGGGCGCCGCCCGTGCCGGGGGGGGGGGGGGGAGGGGCGTCCACCACACCTCGCCGTTCCGGTACTGCACGCGCAGGGCGCCGGCGGACGGGCGGGCGCCGGCCGGGAGTCACCGGCGCTGGGACGGCCCGTCGCCGGCGGCTGACAGGCGGGCTCCGCACGCGCCGCCGCCGACGCACCAAGGGCGGCGCCGTCTCGCGGAGCGGCGGGCGAGCGGAAGGGCGACACCGCCGCAGCTCACCACCCGCTCCCACTCGGGGACGACTGCTGTCGGTCGGCTGTGGTGCCGAGTCGGCGTCAGCAGCCTCGAATCGTGCTTCTCATCGCAGTTTACCTGCCAGACTGGGCTCCCACTGTGGGGACCAAGTGTGAACTCTCCCTGTGGCGGGCGGGGACCGGCTGGCGACGCGCCGGGTCGGCCCAGTCGTGTGGCAGTCCACGGCTGGGGGGTACGAGAAGGGGGCAGAAGCCCCTACCACCAGGTGCCGATCGAGCCCGACCGGACGCTAAGCACTCTGTACGTAGTACAAACACCGACAGACTTGCTGTCTTACCTTACCATACAGGGCCATAGTGGGTTACCCTCTGGCTTGCGCGAACGCAAGCGGCGCACACATAAATGCATATACACGTCCTCGACGCCTAGCAACGCCCGCCACACCGTCAACTGCACGGTACGCGCGGCGGACACCCGCAGAGGCTGACACACGTAGCCGCGCCGGTAGCCGGGTCCGCCGGCATCCAACAGGGCGGCTTCAGCTGCCAGCCGCGCCTCGGACGTCCGACCCGGGGCGGCAGCGGCCGCTCAGACCGCCGTTAGGCATCAGCGGCGGCCGCAACCGGGCCGGCGGCGCGGCAGCAGCGCCTGCGTCCGCGCCTGTACGAGGAGCGGCGCCTCGCACGGCTCTGGACGGTCCGGCTCCGGCCCCGGCCGCGGGCTCGCCTGACCTGCTGACGGCGCGGCCGACGGCAGCGCCGGCAGCCACCGCTCCTCAGCACCGACGCACGGCCTCGGCGCCGCCGGCGTCCGGCAGCAGCAGTAGCAGCAGTAGCAGCAGCACGCAGCACCTCGCAGCAGCAATCGGGCGTGATTACCTCAGCTGTGGGCGCCGGACATGGCTTCCAGCGTGCCACGCATCTATGGCGCGAGCACGGGGCGAGCGAGTCTTTCTTTCTTCCTCTGATTCTGACTCTGGCCGATCCATCACGCCGCCCGGGCGGGCCGGCGCTGCCGCTAGCCCACTAGCCGCACATAACTCCCAGTCCACCAGCAGCACATAACGACTGGCCGCTGCCTAACTGTAGCCCCCATGTAAGGCCAGACCAGGAGAGGCTGCACCGCGGCAGCACACGCGCTGCATCCGGCTCCGACGCCGCCACGCCGGACCGATGACGTCATACCGATCACTGGCGCGACATGTGACGTCACACGCGACGGGTCGCGCCAGCGATGCCGCACGAATGATTGCTGCAGCGCATTACGCCACGCCAATGACGTCAATGACTGCGGCGGACCGCATCAATGACGTCACACACCGGTAAGTGGGCGAGTGACGTCATCACACCTTCGATAGACCCGCCACCACGCGGACGACTGCTGCGTGACGCCACACAGCTGATTGGTACGTGACGTCACACCAACGCTAGCCGGTGCGGCCTCGACTCCACGAGCCCTCTAATAAAAAAGCGATGCGTTCGAGCTGCCGCCCAACGCAGACGCCACAGTCACACACAGACGATGTCATAACAGATGTCACAACCACTGGGCGGCGCCGCAGCGCCATCCCGCTGTTTGGCACAATCCTCGACACAGGGACAGCTCCACCGACAGCCGCGCCGGCGAGCGCAGCAGCGAGCTGGCACCCATTGCACGTGATATATCCAGAGGCGGCTCCCGACGCGCCCTTCGTCGGCCGCGGCACCTCCCGGCTGAGAGCATAAGTTCGGGTTTGCACCGTGGCCGTCAAATGGTAGACGCCGCGGCGGTCTTAGCTGCGGTTATAGCGATTGCCTTCGCCGCGCTTGTGGTCGTCCTTGTAGTCGTCCCACTGGCGCGCCCTGGCCAGCGCAGCAGGGTCGTCCCGCTCCTGCAGCCGCTCCTGAGGAACAGCTCGATGTAAGCGAGGAGGGACGGCGCGCGGTTTCAAACAAGAGCGCAGTTTAGAACAGTGTAAATTCCTTCATTTCGGACGTGCGTTGTCGTACAGTCAGGGCCCGGGAATGGTACTTGACGTGGTGTTACAAAACGCCTGATATTCTACACAACGCTTAACATGACAATCGACATAAGGCGAAAGGGACAACGACGAGGGAAAGAGGACGGGAACGGGGACGGACACTTAGATAGCGAGATGGCAACGGCAAAGTAAAATAGGGCCGACACGGACGGCTCTGACTCGGGCTCGGGCTCCGGCTCGGCACGTGATGACCCCCGCACGCACCTCGTGTTCGGCGTTGGCCTCGGGGTCCTGCTGCTGCCCTCCGGCGGCGCCGCCAGCCGCTCCCCGCGCCGGCGCCTTGCCCGGGTCAGGGAACCTGTCGACCAGCGGCGAGAGGGTCAACAGATCACCGCGTCACCTGTCGCCGAGCACCGCCGCCGCCGCACGGCTGCCGTACGCTCCTCTCGTGGTATGAGCCACTCGGACACTATTAGATAGTTTGCAGTTGGGATTAGGAAACAGATATGAATCCATAAAACATAATTTCGCAAAAATCAACGATAAACGGTCGTTTATACGGTTGTCCGGCAAAGATAGAAAACATTCACCATGGCATGTCACTCATCATGCATTCAACTTCTTTGTGAGCAGTAAGCATACAGGGAAACGTGCAGAATAAGGTCGCTCCACAAATGACGACTTCGTATGGAGCTACGA
>NW_023595962.1:17339658-17352252 GCF_011947565.3 Pollicipes pollicipes
CGATCACCGCCTTTAAAGGGAGCCACTAGGTGCGCAGGTTTCCACCGTATCGGGAATAGTCCGCTCGCGACAGATGAGTTGGCATTATGCCAAAATACGGGTCCAGCGGCGTCGCAGCAGCGGGGTGTCCATAGCAGGCAAGCCCCATCGATACCACTCACGCTGGTGTTCTTTCATGTCGCTAAAGGCTTAAGAGAGCCCCGGAAGGTTTGTTGGCCTCATACTGAAACCGGCAGCGCAAACTGTGAGTATGCATGAGTAGACACGAGTAGACACGAGTAGACACGAGTAGACATGAGTAGACATGAGCGTTGCAGACGACGCAGGTGATGAGTAGGCATGGAGCGCTCCTGCTGCTCCTGCCCCTGCTCCGTTTATTTCCGCCTCCACACGGGCTCCCCCGTGACGAGGATCTGGTTGAGCTCCGTCAGACCCGCGTTGGCCGCCGCGCCTGATGCGAATGGGGCGGCGAAGCGGGATGTCATGATGCACTTCTTTCAGATGCTCCATCAACTGCACTGGTCTTTGTTTGCCGGCTGATAACGTGGGGATCCTGGCTGAGCCTTCGTCAAGGGGATCATGGCTGCATTTCGGGCTGGCTTGTACTTGGTGCGGCTCTCTTCCACCCGCAACCTTGTCTCCACCTCTTCCACCCGCAACGTTGTCTCCACCTCTGCCACCCGCAACGTTGTCTCCAGCCTCTTTTACCCGCAACCTTGTCTCCACCTCTTCCACCCACAACCTTGTCTCCACCTCTTCCACCTACAACCTTGTCTCCACCTCTTCCACCCGCAGCCTTGTCTCTACCTCTTCCACCCGCAACCTTGTCTCCACCTCTTCCACCCGCAGCCTTGTCTCCACCTCTTCCACCCGCAACCTTGTCTCCACCTCTTCCACCCGCAGTGTCTCCCAGTGCCTCAAGCCTCATCTTTGCGCTGCGTTAGCTCCGAAGGGCCGCGTTGTCACTCAGCTATGGTAGGTGGTGTGGGCGAGACCTGAAATGTCTCTTTGGTATGACACAGCTGCCGGAACGGTAGTCACTCTTCAAAGATCTGCTTGTGAAATTTAGCATAGCTGCTGCCACGCCCACTATGTCGCATTCTCTCTATTACCGGACACCAAGAATTACGCTCATTTTTCAAAGCTTCAAAGCTCAATTTCCGGCTGGCCGCACTTCTTCCTATTAAATAACGACTCCTGATGAACGCGTACGTTTCACTAAAGAGAACGTCGGGCTACATTGCCCGTAACTCGCCCGGTTTACTTCAGTTCTTGCAGTTTACCTGCGAGTTTATAGCATTTAAGCTGCTGCCCCTTCCTCAACTGCATGCGTCCGCATATAATTTAGCACGGTTGTTGCCGAGGTAGCGGTGTTTTTAATCTAGTGGTGTTGAATGTTTATGCTTAACCTATTCGATCCCGTCCCATTTTGGTCATAACTAGTACCAATGCCAAAACTGCTGCATTACTCGGGACTTAACGCGTTTGGTGTTAGGTACTTGCATTGAACGTATTACATCGGATGAAAACCAACTAAGTCTGGTTGGTGTCAAAAATCGTGATGACGTACGCTACACACGATTAATTCGACGGTCATATGTTCTGGCCTTGGAGCGTTACGTGACCAATTAGGTGTTAGCATTCATATGATGTTTCTATGGCGTCATGCAAGCCTGGATGACCTGGCAATGCTGTGCACGAAATAGGCTGCACAAGTTCGTTGGCATTAGGCTAAAACCAAGGGGGGTCTTAGACCTCAAAAAGGGCATGGCTGTGATCTGCATTTACGGGAATGTTCGCCATTTAAAAATGTTGAAGAAAATATCAATTATAATGGAATGGGCTCATCGAGTTGAAGAGAAGTCCAATAATGTCGAAATAAATTATTGGCATACTTTTAAGTGGGGGAAGGACTGCTCTACACACAACGCAATTTCGTTAATGCTCCTAAGTGCAACAATGTTTGATGGTGTCATAGTACTTCACACAAAATGGTGAAGACAGTTGGTAAGAGTCTTATTCTTCGTAGAAAAACCAGGAGAATGGAGACATAAATACGTTGATATTTTGGTAACAGGCTTTTGTCAAAATGAATAACACTTTTGCTATTTGATTCGGCTAAGGCATGTTACCAAACTATCAACGCCTCTATGCCTCCATTCTCCTGGTTTTTCCACGAGGAAAAATGGCTTTTTACTACTGTCTTAGCTGTGTGCATAATGTTTTCTCGCAAATGCACTTACACAACTTGCACAGTTGGCTGCGAGCACATTGACGGCTGTCTCATACCTGAACTCGTGCTCACGAACGTCAGATATCAACGACTGGACGATATACTTCTCTTGGCGGTGATCACCGCGTGACCAGTGCTGAAATGACAAAATCTGAATGACGATATTTTGGCGTCATGAATGTCAGGGTGACTTTGACGAAAGTCACCGAAATAGTCTGAACATTTGGCCTAGGGCTGTGTGTGAACTGCACCGAACGATCTTCAAGATGGCTATTTCAGTTCAAACTCCCATACAAATATGGGACACACCTAAATAATGTCTAAATCGACTTACCCAGTTTTAAAACCCTATAAAAATGACAGCACATTTTACAGCTAGCATCTTTGCTGTCGCTCTCCTCTGACCAGGGGGCACAGCCAGAGCCTTCGCAAGGGGGGGGGGGGGTGCACAGGGTTGACAAGGGCCCCCTTATCGTAGAAGGCCCCGCCCCCCCCCCACCGAAAAATCGTCAGATATGTCTCAGTTGTTTAGGAGGACACATTTAATATTGCATGTATATACAAACATTACATACATGCTTACCACACACACTACACGCAAAACACACACACATATGTATATTATATATATATATATATATATATATATATATATATATTACACATTTGGCCTTTTATCACTGGAATACAGGCCCAGACGCAACCGCGAGATCAGTTCTGTCTTAATCGGCAAAATCACGCGTTCAATTGCTGCATGAAATTAATAGCCGGCGCTCTTCATTTTTACAACGGTCCACTGGATGCTTTTTAAACCGATAGCCCTCAGGAGTTTTTGTCAGAATGTCTGTCTGGGGTTATTTAGAAAAAAGCAAGAATTCCGCCGAATGTAGATTGAAGATCAAAATGGGTCAACAACATACATTAACATGGCCAGGTCATGTTAGTCAGAAAATTGTTTGTGGTACACGTTATGCAACGTAGTTTTGAGCATGCGCGCTCGCACGTCTCAGGAAACGCCAAACTCGACACCAGGTGCTGCAGTCTCCTAGGCCACACAGCGTCGGCGCTGCGGCTAACACTGGGCCTGGCCAACAGGTTGACGAAAATAGGGACGCATCTGAGAGAGAAGTACCTTTGAACGCTTCTTTGGACACCAAATCGTACACTCAACTCTGCTTCGCCGCAGGGCACCTGTTTTTTCTCGTCGGGATGGACGACCTGGTTACCGATGGCAGCTTCGTCACCAGCGACGGGATGCTGGCAAAGGTGACCTGGCTTCCGAGACAACCGGACAACGCGGGTGGCCGGAAAAACTGCGTAGAGGTCTTCATCAGCAACGACTTTAACGACGTGCAATGCGAAGGCAGTCGCAGCCCGGCGCTCTGCCAGTACGTCGGCGAGAACCTGGTGCTCGGCAGGCTCAGCTGGATGAATCAGCATGCCAGTCGGCACTCACCCAGGTTCGGTAACGACGGTAACCCGCTGAGTGTCGTCCACGACCGGAACGACGGCACTGCGCCGCCGGTGCGCACCTGAACCGTCGACCTGGGTGCCCCGGTCCAGGTGAGCAGCGTGCTGTACGTGCCCCGTGTCTGCTGCGGCTGGCGCAACCGCAACACAGAGATCCGGGTCGGCAGCCATCCGGAGGCGTTCGACGAGCGCCACTCGGCGCGCTGCGTGCTGCGGGAGGCTCAGTTCGTGGGAGAGGGCTTTGCCCGGCTGTTGCGCTGCGCCACGCCGCTGACTGGCCGCTACGTCCGCCTGATCCGCCGAAACGAGGTCATGGACTTCACCGAGCTGGCTGTCTTTGGGAACCGGCTGGAGCGGCCGTAGCACCGCCGCCAGCCGCCATCGCGACCTACGGAGCCGCCGCCTCAGTGGCGCCGGGGAGCGAGATACCAGCACAGGTGGGGGGGGGGGGGGGGGGGGTCAGGGCGGCATGGGCGTAGGAACAGGGGGACCAGGGGGTCATGGTGCCCCCACTTTTCAAGGTGGGGGGGGGGCAGCAGTGTTAACTGCCCCCCCCCCCACTTTGCAGATTAAGGTTGTGTTTAGTTTACTTTTGCACCGCATTTAGATATACTTGCCGATTTACCTAGTCCACCAGCCAACTCCCTCATGATGTGTCATCTTCTTCGATTGTTCATCGGCCATAGCTTAGCATCACGGCCGCAGGCCGACGCCACGCGGCCTATGGAGACTGCAACGCCGGGCGTTCAGGCGTTCAAGTCGCTATGACTTGCGAGCGCGCATGTTCAAAACCATTCTACATAGTGCTTTATCCGTAATCAATTCTGACTGAATCTTTAACATTTTAGGGCGAGCATGGATTAGCCATGTTAATGCAAGCTTGGGACCCCATTTTATCTATAACCTGCGTTCAGGGATTACTCAATACCTCTGAAGAAAGCAGAAAACAGGGAACTGGAGCCTGTGTGACAATTATTGGGCCGCTTTTGGCGATCAGGGATGTTGTTGCGTTAATGAGGGTTCCTGTGCTGATCTGGAGCCAACTGCAAGGGTCAGAAGGCCCCCCATGTCAGGGAGGGGAACAATTTGATGCCATATATCCTTGCAATGACCTCCGGATCGACCAGAACATCCCGCCCCGTGTCGCTAGAATGACAGCCGGAAGACGCGTCGCGGTGGGACGGAGTGGCCCTTCAGCTCCTGACCGGAACCGGTAATGCGCCCTTGGTGTTCTACTAAAGGGGTATATTGCCCGGAAGGAAATAAGAGGCCTCATTATTGTTGAGCAGAGTGAAGGTCTCATGATTGTTGAATAGAGTAGGTCGAAATGAGTTTTAAAAAATGAACAAGGCCATCCCATGTTTGCCTAAGAACGTTTGTCGTTTGTCAGAATGGATAACGTTTGTCAGAATGGATAAGCAAAAAAGTGCATCAAAAGGTTTGAACATACCCGCCCGCAACTTCCAGAGCAAGGACAGCGATGGTCTGGGTTGCAGCTTCCGTAAAACCGAACGGCGTTGGCAACTGCAAATGCCACCAGACGGCGGGGGCCGTGTTAATCTGTCTTCTGGACAGATTAATAATTACAGAAACACAATAAATAGAGAATCTACCTTTACTCTTCCAGTCCCACCGCCAGATTCCAGCACCACTTTGCGGTGCTTTAAGGGCCAATCAACTCTTTTCATCAGTCTAAAAATCGCACACGTGAAATATTCGCCCAGACTGCCTTGCAGAAGCAAGATTTGATGTCCTGAAGCGTTCAAAGGTACTTTTTCAGAAGCTTTATCGTTTTCATCCACCGGTTGGCCACGGCTCAGTATTAGCTGTTGAGCCGACGCTGCGCGGCCTGGGGAGACTGCAACGCCTGACGTCAAGGCTTTTTAAACGAAGATTTGCGAGTATGCATGCTTCATATTATGTCGCATAACTTGTATTACTAGCCGATTCAAATATTTAAAGGTAATTATTTCAGAACCGCTATCATTTTTGTCCACCGTTGGGCCATGACGAATAATTAACCGCTGAGCTAGCGCTCCGCGGACTATAGAGACTGCAACGTCTGGTGTCAATTTTTTTGTTTCTACGATTTGCGTGCGTGCATGTTAAAAACCGCGTTATATAAATTGCATCACCAATCGATTTTGACTGAATGTTAAGCATTTCCAGACGAACATGGATTGGCGATGATAAAACACATTGTTGACCACTCGATCTACAATCAAAATTTTCACCCTCAGATTTCGATCAAACATATTGATCTACAATCTACCTTCGCGGTGTCCCCAATGTCTATAGAACAGAGAAAAAACGTTATGGAAAAGCTTCTGAAGTCTATCGGTTTAGAAAGAGTGACTTGAAAATTGAAAATTGAAAATTAAAAACACCATTGCAAAACGCCATTGAAAATTAAAAACACCGCTGATTTATTCCGTGCGTCGTTAAACGCTTAATTTCTGCAGTCATTGACCTTAACACGTGCTCGGGCGGGGATTAAAATGACTCGCCCCCGAAGGTTTTTCCAGAATAGTGTCCGAATGACGTGGCGCAGGTGTGCCAAGATTTGCATAGCTATAGACAATCAAATAGCGGATCGTTCGACGTACAAAATTTAGATACTTGGTAGGGTCGCTGGCCTATGGTAGGTCAAAATCAGGCCATGGTTTCAGCAAAGTCAATTTCTAGAGAATAGTTCAATCTGATGCAACAATGGAGTGTTAGACAAAGCATACATCTCTAAAATGCTTTCTAAGGCAACACAAATATTGAATGAACAAATTGCGTTGACCTAAGGTCAGATATAAAGGTCAGCCCAAGATCAACACCAACCTGTTTTATTACTCTAGGGTTTGCCGCTTGTGATAGTTTATGGCACTCCTTTCGAATTTACTGAGAGCAGGAACCGTTTTATACATCTTCCCTGGACTTCTTGAAGGTCATAATAGGTCATTGACCTAAAATAACCTAGGTCAGCATTTTGTTCTTAGAATCATATTGCCTAGCGTAATCGTTTTCGCCTTTTCATATGCAAAACCCAGAGCAGTCTAGTATGATTTTGGTCACCAAGACCTTCAGTAGATCAAACAAGGTCACTGAACTTAACTGAACATGTGACATTTCGCTTAGGAACAGCTATGTAGTTTCTGGGGCACTTTAGAGACCAACCCGGAATTTGACTTTGTTTGACCTTATTTGACCGAAAATACATGACCTGGGAACGTCAAACTTTGACCTTAGTGAGTTCATGTACAGGTCAACACACCCTGTGAATTCGGTGTCTCTAACTCTCTTAGTTCGCGAGATCTCAGCGGGGTGAAATTAACCCCCACCCGGGCAAAGGGTATCCAGGCGGCCACCCGGGCGCGTGTTAAAAATGTAAACAATTGATTTAACGGTAGCTTCTGGTTTCTGTTCTGGTTACAACGTAAAAGTAACAAGGAAACGAAGAAAACCGCATCCCTTGTTTAAAAGTAAACTATATCCGAGATATTTTTGTGGGAGGGAGATCACCATAAAGGGGGCTTTTGTCAACCCTGTGTTCCTCTTAAAAAGGCTCTGGATACCCCCCGCCTACGCACAAGGCAAATCAAGCCATCTGCGTTGAATGACGGGCAATTAAATGTTCGTTGGGCCAATTCACACATAAAGTAGGAAGTTTACCGGCGGGATTTCTCTGGGGTGGTGTGGTGTAAGGGAAGATAATTCGGAAAAGGTACTGTTGCAGGTGTCCAGCACATGCCTTACATCCCAGTTATTAGCAGTTCTTATCCAGAAATGTGCAACAAAGCAGCCATACAATCAGTTCGGGTCAGTCATTCGGAGACAGCCGGGCCAGGACAGTGGTCACCGACGGCGGGCGGGAGCAGGGTTCAGGCAAGGAATATATGACAGAAGGGCCTTCATTCTGTGGCTTGGTTTTCAGAGGAGAATCTCCTGTCCCATGGCTTTTGTCGTATGCTTTTTGGCAGTTTCAAGCTTCCAAATTTTTTTCCGCCTAAAACGCCGCGACAAGTCTTATCTCTTGAAAAGCAGCCAGCGAAACGAAGGCGCATGCAAAATCTGCTGTACTGTGAGCCATCGATTAACTTCCAAAATTTTCACCAGCCTATGCTCAGGCCACATTTTGGCATCTACCCTGTGGAGACATATGCCTCCTCAGTGACTCAAAATGCCTACCCACTCGTGGAATGTGGGATTTCGGTTGCGAGGAAAGGCAACGTTGAAATGGACGAATGATCTTGGGAAGCTGGATACCTTATTTCCCGAATGACATAGATGAGTCGGATAGGCAAGAGCATGCGTCAGTGAGAAACAGCTCTAGATGCATATCTAGAATAGCAGTCATTATATTTTAATAAAAAGCGATAATCTCCAACTTTATCCTCCCCCCCCGGTCATCGCGCTTGTTTTCCAGACAAAGTTCCTGAAGTATGACCTGAGCTTGCCCCCCGCCCCCCCACTTTTTGAACGTTCCTACGCCTGTGCAGAGCGGCGCCCGGGATGGTCATCATGGCCTCCGTGGCTACGCTTCGCCTCCGCCAAGGGAACAGGAAAACTGCCTCCGCAACCGACAGCACCTGGCAGAAGGCCAACACATTCAAAGGGTTGGACTAGATGGCGCAGCGCAGCACGCGATCCGCCCCAACGGCTTTGGGTGGACCACGCGAAGGGAGAAAATGCCACGCACGTGGGATAATTGTTGATTAGAGGCCTATCCCTCTCTCCTCCATAGCACTATTATTGGCCACTTGAATTCCGTGAATGAATGGAACGACCTCTCAGAATGAGTTGTCAATTTCTTTCTCTGAACACTGGTCAGGCTTTTCTTAAGCAGTGGCTGTAGTGACGAGGCGCTGCCTGATCTGGTTTTAAGTTCCTTGTTGGTCGGAAATGGTTGTAAGAGTGTGTTTGCCACCTTTTCCTACTTGTGCCGTTGAACCGCTTCGACGCATTTGTGCTTTCCAAGAGTATGTCTCTTAATAAACCCTGTGTTTCCAAGAGCGTTTAAATGTGTGAAATGATTAGACTGAATAGACCTATTCAGACATCACAAAATTAAGGCCAGCGTCTAGTAAACTATGCATACCGTATGAGTCAGAATCATACGCAGCAACTAAAACGCTGTTACCCAAAGTACAATGGTTCTCCGCAGCCGAGCTTTTCAAATCGGCTAACTGAAGTCCGCGGCCGCCGCCTGTCTGCGTAACCCAACAGCGTAACCCCAACAGCGTAAACCCAACAGCGTAACCCCACGTGTAACCCCAACGGTGTAACCCCAACATCGTAACACCAACGGCGTACCCCAAGGCGTAACCCAACAGCTGACTCCGGCAAGGGTTTACTCATGCAGCGAATTTTTCGCGAATTTTCCGCTGTTTCGTCGCCCTGTCGGGCAGTTGGCCCGCTGGAAAGTTTTAAAGGGTGCGCGAACTGTCCGAGATAATGAACGGTGGCACCCCGGGTGCGTCGGAGCCAACACCCGCACTTGTCTCACGGGTGTCTTATCTAGCCGCCTCTCAGTAACATTTTACAAAGGCTGGGTGACCACGTGACGCCAGCTGCAGTGACCACGCATGAGTGGCGTGAACAACTGTCAGTAATCATGTAAACTGAACGGTGCTGCCTTCGCGGGATGTTTTCCAACAGGGAAGTGCCTGGCGGCGACTGCTGCTCTGTGCCCACGCTACCCGTGGAGTATAGCTCGGCCGTGACCTTAAGACGTCCTCTGTCCGGTCGCTGACGTCACACACCCCTGACCCGTTGATCGGGGCTGAACAACCTGTGGTCCGGGTGTCCATCTCGGCTGTGTCACCACCATCACGTCCCCGACCAATCAGGGTGGGGTGCGGTGGCGTGATTTCCTGTCTGTTCCCCGATGCCGAGGCATCACAGCGGACACATCCCGCGCCGCCGAGGAGCCGCCCGCGCCTTTCCCCTCAACATGGAGGACCTTTTCAAGCCCCGTGCGTGGACCGCCTACTGCTGGCATCGATCCCCAGCGCTTCTCATGCTGAGTTGGGCTGGATTAAGGAATCGGTCGACGGTGTGATGTGACGGGCATTATGCTATTTATGTGGCTACTGGTGTGTGCAGCCGCTGTTTATCGACGTTTCACGTGTGAGCAATGGTTTTGTCGCATGCCTCGAGTGAGGCACGTGGCTAATGCATGCACGGCTGGTAAATACAAAAATAAATCTCAGCGATTCTCATGACCTTTGATGAGAATCTCCCATCAACCAAGAAATTCTCATGGACCTGTGGAGACTGAAACCGCGGTGTAGAATATTATAGATTTTCCTTACCAACAGGTTAAAATCAAGTATATGCGACACAAAAATGTTTAACACATTCAAGCCAGCTGAACAACGCTGAGTCAGTGTTGGTGTGGCGGAAAGTCCTGAAAGCCTGCTACACCACGTAACTACCAATAATGAAAATTCAAACAATGCCAATTGAAAACAAATCTGACCTGGCAGATTTCCATTAATATACCGAAATTTGCGTGCTAGATTTCGTTCTACCCAACTTTTACTGTCCGGGTTATCATGCTTTAGCAATGTGTTTTTTCCCAAATTCCATTAGGCACACAATAGAATTATTGACGGCCAGAAATCATGGGTATATATATATATATATATATATATATATATATATATATATATATATATATAAATGTGTGTGTGTGTGTGTGTGTGTGTGTGTGTGTGTGTGTGTGTGTGGTGTGTGTGTGTGTGTGTGTGTGTGTGTGTGTGTGTGTGTGTGTGTTGTGTGTGTGGTGTGTGTGTGTGTGTGTGTGTGTGGTGTGTGTGTGTGTGTGTGTGTGTGTGTGTGTGTGTGTGTGTGTGTGTGTGTGTGTGTGTCAACTGAAATAAAATCTGACCTGATATTCCTCATGAAGGAAAGAGAGTAACTAAATGCATTTGCATACACTTCTATATTTTTAATTTGTCATACCGAGCCGTGACACTAAGAATGGAAGACGACGGTATGCAGAGAAAACAAACCCGCAAATGTTTAAACGATTCAGTGGCAAAACTAGAGATTGGCAACAGCCGCTTACACAATGGATTCGGGAGCTGCAATTTTAAAAAAAAGTTTTAAAACGTTCCTTTAAGGATTTGGTTTGTGCTAAGCATCCCAGCACGCAATATAGTGAGTTTATTCGGTTGCATCAACATTTCATATCTAAGCCACGTGCATTCAGCTGTTAATGATCTTAAATTATAAAAACGAGACTCTTAATAGACATTTCGCACTCAATTCATGTATTTAGTTTATCCAGTTTATGAAAAGTTCTAGGTTATCTCTGGTGTAGTCGTGGGCGAGCTGACCGGTTGGATAATTCTAAAAGCCTCCATTTCAGCCATCTGCTTCCCGACCTCGGGTCTCAGACGACACGGCGTCCAGCGCCCCCGGAGCTCGGACACTGGAGAGCAGTAGCCCAGTTTGAATAGCATATCTGCAATGTTCCAGAACGGAATCAAAACGCGCCTATTTACTCCCAGCCCGACTCAGCTGCATGCGAGAGCCTCACGGTAGCCGTTGGGCAGTTTGCTGGGAACCCACCGGTCCAGCTCGCCTGCCTGGGCGCCCGACAGATCAGCCTGAGCTGGGCTTTCCCCGGGAGGCCGCTTCTCGTCGGCGGCTGCCGCTGCGCCGCCATCTTGCACTTCTCGCAGGGCAAAGTCGGCATACAGTTTCACCACCCCCACGCCGGCGTTCTTCGCTAAGGTCGGCATATTGTTGATTGCAGCGCTGTTTGTGTTGTTAGGGTCGGCACTCCGTTAGCTGTTTTGACTGCAGCGCTTCGCAGCGATCGACTGAATCTGCACCTGACTGTCGCCGCCGTCGCCGCGTCCTGCCGCGCCCAGTCCCTTCCCGGACAGCGGCGGAGGTCTGTCACGCCATGCGGCGCCTCCGGCTGATTATAGCCCTCCTCAGGCTGGCCGAGGCGGCGGCGGCGGTCGGGTCAGTGCGCCAGGGGACGGCCCTGCCGGCCAGGGCGTTCGCGTTCGAGCCATTGCAGCAGAGTAACACCGAGATGCCGCCGGGGGACGGGTCTGAGCTGGGTGGCGTCAGCGAGTGCCACTGCCGCTACCTCTGCCTCAGCGATCCTGACTGCCGTGGGTACGGCTTCAGCGACGCCTCGGCCGCCTGCCGACTGACCCACCTGCTGCCGACGCCGGAGAGGATGGAGGAGAGCGCCGATATCTGGCGCTGGCACGCGCGCACCGGCGTCCGCCAGTTGGGCGAGCCGTGCCCTACCGAAAGCGACTGCTCGCTACTGGTGGCTGGCGCAATCTGCCAGGACGGCATCTGCGTGTGCCGGCCACCACTGGAGGAGGAGCACGGCCGCTGCCACAAGACAGGCAACTTCAGCGCGGTGGGCACCGGTCGGTTGAACTCCAGCGTCCTGTTCGAGGCGCAGGCGACGTCCACCGACGACTGCGCGGTCGTCTGCGCTGACAACCTTACCTGCATCGCTTTCGACTTCGCGGCAACCGAGCAGCGCTGCACATTTTACTCGGAGGGCATCACCAGCGACGCCGGCTCGGGCCGCGACGTACAGTCGTTCGTCTGGCACTTCCCGCGGCCGGACGGCACCCCGCCACCCGTTTACCGTCTGGTGGGAGGCATGCACCTCGCTTCCCGCGCTATCACCATCGTCGCGGAGGCGCCTGGGACGTGCTACCTGGACGGCGCCATTGCTGCACCTCCGCCGCTGCCGCCGATAGCGCTGCTGGCTGACCTCGGATCGCCGCAGGGCACCGCTTTCGTCGTTGGGATTGACGACATGGTGACTGAGGGCAGCTTCGTCACCAGCGACGGGATGCTGGCAAACGTGACCTGGCTTCTGAGTCAACCGGACAACGGGGGTGGCCGGGAGCACT
>NW_023595962.1:17353252-17357488 GCF_011947565.3 Pollicipes pollicipes
GCCCATGCCAGCGTCGCGTTGGTCTGACAGGGTAACTGAGGCACCACTGTGGAGGTGCCACAGGGGGTACCTGTGTGGTGTCACGAAGTGCCCATGCCAGCGTCGCGTTGGTCTGACAGGGTAACTGAGGCACCACTGTGGAGGTGCCACAGGGGGTACCTGTCGTGGCCCAAGCAGAACTCGATCGTGATACACAGTCTAGCCGTATCTACGTGCAGAACGTATACGCGCGCGCAAACGCACACACACGCACGCAAACACACACAATGACAACAGGTACCGAGCAGACATGTTCGTGACAGAGCCCGCTGGGCCCAACACGAACCTGGGAACGACGCTCAGCAGCTGGCCTCCCCCTTCGCAGCAGACGACACGCCCGGTCCATATCCAGACCCGGTCCATATCGGACCCGGTTCATATCCGGACCCGGCAACATATCCGAGCCCCAGAACATATCCGGGTCAGGCGTAAAAAAGGCGAGCGTTTACGTTATACCGGACGCAGCCGACACACCGTTGTGCAGCGACAGAGGGCGACGACGGCCGGCTGTCGGTCCTCCCCCCCCCCCCCCTCTCCCCTCCGCTCCCTCGTCGTCCAGACCGAGCCGCCGCGGCGCTGCGCTGCCCTCCACTAGACCCGGCGTGACCTCTGACCCGTCGTGATCTCTGGCCTGACGTGACCTGCGGGGACCTGTCGCGACCTCAGAAACCCGATATGACCTCTGACCCGGTATGACCTCTGACCCGGCATGACCTCTGACCCGGCATGACCTCTGACCCGGCATGATCCACAACCCGGTATGACCTCAGGAGACGCGACGTGGCCTCGGTGTTGGCCCGTCCCTTGCGTCAGGCTCCAGCTGGGCTGGTAAGTCCGACACGGCCCGCCCTCTGCACTGATGGTTCGCTAGGCCGCAACACCGGCCACAGCGTGGCCGGCGGTCCGCCGCTCCCCGCCCCGTTTCTGCCGCAATGAGCATAAGAAATAGCCCCACGGCATATCGGGAGAAATAGCGTAACACGCATCCAGTGCAGCTCCAATGCCCCGACTTGCGTAACGCACGGCGAGCGCGGCCCTCGATCAGGCCGACTGTACAACAGGACCGTCTGTCTGTCTGTTACACCGGCTGACTGTCCGACGGGACTGTCTGTTACACCGGCTGACTGTCCGACAGGACCGTCTGTCACACCGGCTGACTGTCCGATAGGACCGTCTGTCACACCGGCTGACTGTCCGACGGGACTGTCTGTCACACCAGCTGACTGTCCTGTCGGACAGTCAGCCAGTGTGACAGACAGCCGGTGCTGTCCGACAGGACAGTCTGTCACACGGGTTGACTGTCCGACAGGACTGTCTGTCACACCGGCTGACTGTCCGGCGGGACTGTCTGTTACACCGGCTGACTGTCCGGCAGGACAGTCTGTCACAAGGGCTGTCTGTCTGACAGGACTGTCTGTCACACGGGCTGACTGTCCGGCGGCACTGTCTGTTGCACTGCTCTCTGTCCGACAGGACAGTCTGTCACACGGGCTGACTGACCGACGGGACTGTCTGTCACACCTGCTAACTGTCTGACAGTACGGTTTGTCACACGGGTTGTCTGTTCGACAGGACTGTCTGTCACACCTGCTGACTGTCCGACAGGACAGTCAGCAGGACAGGACAGTCTGTCACACGGGCTGACTGTCCGACGGGACTATCTGTTACAAGGGCTGACTGGCCGACGGGCGGACACGAGGTGTGGGTGCGCCCGGCTGAGCCGGCCGTCATCGGCTTACATCCCGCCAGGGAAAACACCTGGCGGGACCGTCCACTCTGCGGAGAAGGGGTGAATATCGCCAGCGCGAAAGCTCCCAGCACGCCTAGTAACCGTCAGACGAGCCGGCTAACGGGAGCCCGGCGGTGCGCCCACATCTGAACCGGGTCAGGCCGGGCCGGGCCGGGCCGGGGCGGGCCGGGGCGGGCCGGGCCGAGCCGACGTGAGCCGACATGAGCCGACCTGAGCTGACCTGAGCTGACCCTCAGCTCGCTCCGCTGTGACGGGTCGCTCGGGATCAGGCCGGTTCCTCCGACCCATGACGTCACCGAGATCGAGTCTGCCCCCATCCCCCTCCTGCTGCCCCAGACGCACCTGAAGCGCAGCCAGCTGCTTGTCCAGCTCCTTCTGCTGGCGGTAGCGTCGCAGCCGCTCCTCGCGCTGCTTGGACATGGTGGCCAGGTCACGCATGGTGGGCGGCCGCGGCTGGCGCGCCGGCTCTGCAGCAGCCTCGGCGCGCGCGCGCGGGATGGCCGCATCTGTCAGGCCGTAGTCGCGGCACCGCTGCACGAAGTCCCGGTAGTACACCTCGGCCACGCTGATCACCTGGCGGCCCGGCGGATGACGTCATCGGTCGCGGCGGCGCGGGCTCGCCGGCTCCACCGCGCGCGCTGGCGGAGCCGGCGGCGACAGCTCCGACAAACTGAACCGCTCGCCGAAGACACCTGCGCGGTCTGAAACCTGTGACGGCCGTCTGGCCCCGCAGCGCAGCGAGATGCCATCACAGGCGAACGGCGGCGGCTATGACGCCGCAGGTGCACGGCCGTCAAGTGTGCACACAGGACATGACCGTCAGGTGTGCACACAAGACACGACCGTCAGGTGTGCACACAAGACACGGCCGTCAAGCGTGCACACAGGACACGACCGTCAGGTGTGCACACAAGACACGGCAGTCAGGACACGACCGTCAGGTGTGCACACAAGACACGACCGTCTAGTGTGCACACAAGACACGACCGTCAGGTGTGCACACAAGACACGGTCGTCAAGCGTGCACACAGGACACGACCGTCAGGCCACGGTCGTCAGATACGTACACAAAACACGACCTTCAGGTGTGCACACAAAACACGGCCGTCAGGACACGACCGTCAGGTGTGCACACAAGACACGGCCGTCAGATGTGCACGCAAGACATGGCCGTCTGGTGTGCACACAAGACACGGCCGTCTGGTGTGCACACAAGACACGGCCTTCAGGTGTGCACACAAGACACGGCCGTCAGGACACGACCGTCAGGTGTGCACACAAGACACGGCCGTCAGGTGTGCACACAAGACATGGCTGTCAGGTGTGCACACAAGACACGGCCGCCAGGTGTGCACACAAGACACGGCCGTCTGGTGTGCACACAAGACACGACAGCCAGGTGTGCACACAAGACATAGCCGTCTGGTGTGCACGCAAGACACGACAGCCAGATATGCACACAAGACACAGCTGTCAGGTGTGCACACAAGACACGGCCGTCAGGTGTGCACACAAGACACGACCGTCAAGTGTGCACACACGCGCCAAGACGTCTGGGAAGCGAAGACGTACCAAGTTTAAGGCTGGGGTTGGAAAAGTGAGCCGGTCTCAGCGACGCACCAGCGCAACCTATACGCCCCGCCCGGGACCCTGCTGATCACGTGTGGCTTTTTTTGTGTGAGCGCTTTGGCCTCCATTTTGTACCCGCCCTCACCAGACCTCGGAAGGCAGGACACAGATCCATCAACTGTGACCAGCTCTTTGGATCCAAGCCCTGATTATTTTCACGCCGCGGCCGGGCCGGCCGCGGCGCCTGCAGCCGGCCCTCGCCGCGCCGCCGCCGCACCTGCAGCCGGTCGTCGCGCGCCAGCTTTGAGGTGAGCTCGCCGAGCAGCGCCGGCAGCAGCAGGAACCGCAGCGAACTGGTGGGCAGCTCATCCGCTGCCTCGTTGGTCGAGAACAGGCCGGCCGCCGAAACGCGCCGCGTCAGGTCCTCCAGCGCACAGATGGCCGTCCGCACCGCACTCTGCACCAAAACGTGGGTTCGAGTCCAGTTAGCAGGATATTTTCTTGTTTAACTGTGTTCAGGGGCAAAGTTTTTTTTTGGCTTGTGCCCCTCTCCCTGCATTTGATTCCCAGCTCTCTCAACTCAGCAGAGTGCATATCCACTGAAATGTAACAATAAAAACTCCATGAAATGCCAATAGCCTAGAAAATTGCATGGAATGTGAAGATCATATGCAAAAACTTTGTGCACTTTTTCCCTACTTTTTCTTGAATAGTTTTTGAAGATTAAAATATGACTTAATACCCCATTTACCCAAAAGACCAAAACTAGATTGGGGAAGCTGTATGTTATGTTAATCATGCTATGTTATGATTCTCCATGTCACAGTGACATCATGGGAGGAATCAATGTGCTGAACCAAGGATCCCATGTCTATTAT
>NW_023595962.1:17358605-17364843 GCF_011947565.3 Pollicipes pollicipes
GACAGTCGCGACCTATATCGCTGTAGCGCAAGTCCCTTAAGAACCGACAGCTGAGCCAGTTGGAAATACCCCTGAATCACACACCACCCGACCACGTCACAAAACCGACTACAACGCCTTAACGCGGTCGACGACTAGACATCCCCTCCGTGCCCTCATGATGCGTCAGGCATATGCAGGATGTGTGTCAGGAAACTTCTGAGCCATTATTGTAAAAAAATTCCAAAGCTACCATATCCAGCTGGTGGCCGACGGGAGTGCCACACAAGCTTTTTCTTCAAAAGGTAAAAACACCCTTCTCAGGCACCGTTCGATCTGTCGGCAGCACAACTGGCCCCGTGCGATCTCTCGTCAGCGCGTTTGTCAGCTGGAATGTGTGACGTCACGCGTGCTGAAAGCGCGTTTGATGTGTGGGCTGACAGGATAATTTTCAAACTTACTTTCTCTTCTCCTTTGACCTTTGACCAATTCATTACAATTGCGTTCCGCTCATTCTAAGTGTATACTCATGACGCCATTAATTTATTGGGCCACGCAACTACACACCGCACCAATCAATACCACTCACCTTTTCATGGCTAATCTCGGCATTTTAATGGCCTCCTTACCTATCTTACGTCGCATTTCCATCAGAATTATAGACAAGTGTCCCAACCCACCCAACTTAACGTACCAACCAACTCAAGAGTTACCAAATCAAACTCCCGCTCCAGTCAGCGTATATTTAATCTGGTACGCTTTCTCTCCAATGTGACAGGCTGACCAAAAATACTGGCATCATCGTCAGCCGGCGTATGACGTCACAGGCCACGTGATTTTATCGCCGCATGATGTCACGTAGAGCGAATACTGAGGTCGTCAGCACGTTTGTCGGCTGGAATGCAGGACGTCACGCGTGCTGACGGTGCGTTCGATGTCTGGGTACGCAGGGAAGTTTTTTGACTTCCCTTTCTCCTTCCTTAATCTTTTACTTCAAACCACACACTAGCGCCGCGTACACTCCGCCGCCAGCACCTTTGTCAACACCAATCATGGCCCAGTATTCGCCCTACGTCACGTCACGTGACTACAAAGTCACGCGGTCTGGACGTCATGCGCCGGTTGATGATGATGCCAGGATTTTTTGTCAGCCTGTCAGCATGGGGAGCAAGCGTTACGAGCTTACCCTGACTGAAGCGGGAGACTGATTTGGAGCTGTTCGGTTGGCGAGTACGGCCGTTAGGTGGGGCGGGGGATCTTGTCTCAGATTGAAATGCGACATAAGACAGATGAGGAGGGAATTGAAATGCCAAGATTAGCCATGAAAAGGTGAATAGCAGTGATCGGTGTATTGTGTGGTTGCGTTGTCCAGTGAATTAATGGCGTTATAAGCAAACACTTAAAACCAGCCTGGGAAAAATTTAAATGAAGTGAAATTGGGAAGGAGCATTCAACATACGGATGGGATAGATGATGGCAATACCGGAACAGCAGCCACATTTCCAAACACCACTTTGTACGAAGTGTGCCATGATCGGCAGTAAGCCGCAGTTAGTGTGTGGACTGAAGTAAAGGGTAAAAGAACAAGGGAAAGCAACGTAAGAAAGCTTTCCTGTTAGCCCACATATCAAACGCTCTCTCAACACGCATGACGGCACGCGTTCCAGCTGACAAACGCGCTGACGACGGACCGAACGGGGCCTTAAGATTTGTCCCGCTTTTCGGCACCGTTACTACCGCATTTCGCAACAAAACAAACACTCGTGTATCGGATAAGACATCACATTTATTGTATTTCGCCCACAAGCACTCAACGACAAATGGTTGAGAACCAAGGCTACATACCCCCCAAAAATAAAATTGATAAGAATACCCAAAACCCGTGACATGCACCGGACTCCGTCCTCTCCACAAACATGCGTGGCATTAATTTGACGTCACAGCAACATGGCAGCCGGGCGGCGGCGGCGGCGGCGGCGCATCAGAGGCCGACGGACGAGCACAGCTTCTTGAAGACTATGTTGCGTGTGTTGCGCCACGACTGCTCGTGGATGGAGCGCGCCACGTTCGTGTTGACGATGCTGTCCTGGCGCACGGACTTGCCGCGCATCGGCGGGTAGAACGTCTTGCCGTCCTTGTTCACCACGTTCTGCGGGTACCGCACCCTGCGAGCACGGCCGACGGCGTCAGCGAACAGCACAACAGCAGCAGACCACGGTCCACAGCGGCCCGGCAACAGTAGTGCAGCAGACAACGGTGCGGTTGACAAGTATTGATCAACGGGGCTTTGGACGCCGAGGGCACGAGGGTCCGCGCCCCGAGTTCAGGAGTCGTGCGTAATTGATCAGTCCAACCGGTCCTATCGTGCCATTACACCGGGAGGTTGCGATGTTACTCGGCTAACAGAAGCAGTCGGGGTACATTCCGCGACCAGCTGGCGCCGGATTTGAGACCTCCCGCCCAAAAACAGACTGCGACAGCCACCTGTTTCTCTATCAACGATGCCACCTTTGCAATATTTTTGGAGAAGAGTAGGGCGTAGGGCCGAAGCGAAGGCAGCCAACGCCGGGAGCGCCAGGTGCTGGCCCCACCACAGCCGGCGCCTGACGTCATCCGAAACATGCATATGACGTCATCCCCGTCCATCGGTCAGCTCACCTCATGCCGTAGACGTCCGGCATGTACTCGGGGAACTTGCTGAAGCAGCCAGCCTTGCAGCCGCCGTCCTTCTTGGCCGGTCCCGAAGGCCGGAACGCCTCCTTCGGACTAGCCGGGATACGGCGGATGTTGTACGTTCGGCCCGCAGTCACCTGCGGACCCAGGCGTGGTCCGGCTGACCGAGGCGGTGTCCGGCTAACCGAGGCGCCGGCGGGGTCCGGCAAACCGGGGCGGGGTCCGGCTGACCGAGCGGGAGCTAGTCCGAACATCGCTCTAACCACCCGCTGAGAACAATCTCCCTTCAAGGAGATTACTGTGAAAATGAAGCGCACACGTGTCTTCGTCTGGCCGCCATGGCTCGTCGACGCGGAGACATGTGCCGTGATTTGTGCTCCCCCAGCATGACTCAGGACATCACGTGGCACGACTAGGACAGCATGGTCTACTTGAACCGACTCGCGTGCTGCAGCCTCTCCTCTTCCAGGGACCATGTTTGTTGGCGCGCAGGCCCGGGGAACAGCCCGTGAGAACGGCGGCAAGAGCAAATGTGATGGAAAGCTTTGCCCACGAAATGGTTTGTGACGTCGCCCTCAAGCAGCTCACCACGATGGAACAACGCCTCGTGACTGTGAGTCCGGCTCGTGACGTCACGCCACGCTGAGACGTCACAGCGCAGCGGTGACGCAAACTGGGCTGCCGTCCCGCACGCTGTGACGGAGCGCGCGCCGCGAAGCCGCTGCGCCGCCGTTGCGCCGCGGCCTGCGTCGCAGCTCACCGGTATGTAGGGGTCAGGCCCGAAGTAGTCCTGGGGGTAGTTCTTGAGCCGGAGCGGCCCGTCCAGCATGGCCTGTCGGTGCCGTGCCTGCACCTGGCGCTCCATCTGGGTCACACACACACATACGGGCACGGGGTCACACACGGGAGGCGGCCGCGCGGCGCGACTGGGCTCTGGCGGCGCTCGGCCGAGCCCCACTGCAGACATGGTTGACGGCTCTCCCTGTAGTGTCCCTGCTAGCCTCCCCTCCCCTCTCATCCCCCTTCTGTTACATCAGTGGTCGAGCGCTGTGGCTGAGCTGTGCCGCCCGCGACAGTGAGCTTGTGAGCTTGTGAGCTCGTGACAACCGACCGACAGCAGCCCGCCGAGCCTGCCGAGCTTGCCGAGAGCTTACAGCTGAAAGCCGTCCCAACAGACGCTCTCCCTGATGCCACGGGACTCAAAGCCCAAAGCCACGCGGGTTGGTAAGCACCAGGAGCCGACCTTGAGCGCCTCTGCGAAGCTCTCGTCAGCGGCTCAGCAGGCACCGGGAGCAGACCTTGAGCACCGCTGCGGGGCTCTCGTTTTCGTGTCAGCAGGCACCAGGAGTCAACCTTAAGCGCCTCTGCGAAGCTCTCATCAGCGAGTGAGCAGACACCAGGAGCCGACCTTGAGCGCCTCTGCGAAGCTCTCGCTATCGGGTCAGCAGACACCAGGAGCCGACCTTGAGCACCTCCGCGAAACTCCCATCAGCGAGTCAGCAGACACCAGGAGCCGGCCTTGAGCGCTTCTGCGAAGCTCTCATCAGCGAGTGAGCAGACACTAGGAGCCGACCTTCAGCGCCTCTGCGAAGATCTCGTTATCGGGTCAGCAGACACCAGGAGCCGACCTTGAGCGCCTCTGCGAAGCTCTCGTTGGCGTGCTCCGGGTACGGGTTGAGGGCGACGTTAGCGTAGCCGTATCCTGTGCCCTTCTTGCTCGGGTTTGTCTTCACGTTGGGTGGCTCGTGCCTCAGTGGGCCTCTCCCTTTCGGGTTGGGGTCCATGGCTGGGGCGTGGCGGGGAGTTAGGATATCAGATCCGTTCGGTAGCAGGAGACGAGAGCGGTAGTTCACCAGGAAAGCGAGGGCAGGGGTCAAGATTCAAGGATTTTAAAGTCAGCTTCCACAAGCCGAGATAGACGTCGTGCTAAAAAGTATACAGTATGCACCATGAGATGAACAGCATCGTAAATTGCATGAGATACCATATAATTCGCCCTTCTAACAGCCCTCTGTTACGTACGCGGTGGCATGTCACCACGCTCACTTGTAAAAAGACAGCTACGTAACATGGAGCCGTAATCGAGGACACCACCGAACGACGTGGATAACGACACACATACGACACGGATACAAAGATAGGGATTGACACGGACACGATGCGGACCAGACGGGGCGGATAGCTAAAGAGGCTCAGCACAAACCAAACGAGACAGATAACGACACGGGATACGAGAGAGATTAAACGGCACGGATGCCGGCAGCGGTACGACACAGACCAAGCAACACGGACAACGACGTTATCGTGTTGCAGTTGTTGTTGCAGTTGTTGCAGTTGCAGTTGTGTTGCTTGCAGAGCGAGCAAAACAACACGCAGACATGAAGCGGCCAAACGACACAGATACGCTCAGCCCAAAGTGCAAACCAGCACTGCCCAACACCCTCACGCACATCCGCCCACTGGCGCCACGGCCAAGCCAAAACGCCCACCCGCACGACACGCCCACATGCACACGCCGAGTCGTGCCATCCCAGCAGCGTCTTCCCGCCGGGCCGACAGCGCGCTCCGGCCGGTGGCGACCTTCCGCACCTGGCATGTGACTGATGAACGTGCCATAGTAGGTGCCGGCGCCGTTCGCGTCCTTGGAGTGGCTGGAGGGGAGCCAGTCGCGCGCGCCCACCTGCTTCCCGCGACCCCTCACACGCCTGCAGGCACGGGGTCAGGCGGGCCGGGGTCGGGAACGCGGCGGGGGTCGGGTCACGGAGAGGGAGGCGGGGGCGGCCAGGGTTCAACTGGCCAGGGATGTGCTGCCAAACGAGTGTGAGTGTAGTGCAGTGGAGTGCAGTGAGTGTGAGCGCGACAGTCATTTTGATGGCAGACGTCGATGTTTGGACGCCAATTGCCAATATATATATTGCCAATATATATTGCCAAATTGCAATATATATATATATATATATATATATATATATATATATATATATATATATATATATATATATATATATTATATATATATATATATATATATATATATATATATATATATATTCATACACATATGCATCATATAATCATGTCTATATAGTTCTATAGAGACCAGCCATGGCGGATCTTTTGTGGTGTGTTCCTCATGCACGTTGACCGATTTCAAACCAGAATGTCAATCACTGGCGGAAAAGTTTCTCTTAAAACAAAACGCGACAGGCATTTCCTTGCATCAACCCGCTTCCGCCTCCCGTCCCCGCCGTCTCCATCCGCCACCCACCTGTCCATCAGCTTGTCTGTGGTCCAGGCGCTGGCCCAGGCCTCGCCGTCGAACACGCGCTCGAAGTCGTGGCAGAAGTAGCCGTCCTGGTTGGCGGCACGCTCCTTGCTGCCGCCGGGCAGCATCTGCAGGCCCCGGGTCGCCTGGTCGTTGAACGCCTGGTCTGCCGGAGGTGGGAGTGACCGTACAGACCAGAGCAGACCAGAGCAGAACAGAGCAGAGCGGAACATAGGGGGAGGGAAAAATGGAGAGAGAGAGAGAGAGAGAGAGAGAGAGAGAGAGAGAGAGAGAGAGAGAGAGAGAGAGAGAAGGAGAGAG
>NW_023595962.1:17365843-17466103 GCF_011947565.3 Pollicipes pollicipes
CCGGCCGGAGTACCCACCACCTGCGAGCGGAGATACCCCACCACCTGCCGACCGGAGAAACCCCGCCACTGACGACCGGAGAACCCCGCCACCTTGTCGACCGGAGGAAAACCCCGCCACCCGCCTACTGGAGAACCCCGCCACCTGCCGACCGGAGAACCCACAAGCCGCCGAAGGAGTACAACGCCACCTGCGCCCGGAGTACCCCGCCACATTCCGACCGGAGTACCCCGCCAACCTGCCGACCAGAGAACCCCGCCACCTGCCGACCGGAGTACCCCGCCACCTGCCGACCGGAGAACCCCGCCACCTGCCGACCGGAGAACCCCGCCACCTGCCGACCGGAGAACCCCGCCACCTGCCACCTGCCGACCGGAGAACCCCGCCACCTGCCGACCGGAGAACCCCGCCACCTGCCGACCGGAGTACCCCGCCACCGACCGAGACCCCACCACCCGCCGACCGGAGAACCCCGCCACCTGCCGACCGGAGAACCCCGCCACCTGCCGACCGGAGAACCCCACCAGCCGCCGACCGGAGTACCCCCACCTGCCGACCGGAGAACCCCGCCACCACCGAGTACCCCACCACCTGCCGACCGGAGAACCCCACAAGCCGCCGACCGGAGTACCCCACCAGCCGCCGACCGGCCCGCGTCCAGTCTGACCCGGGGTCAGCCCCTCGCCGACCCCGCTGACCCCGGGGCCAGCACCACTGACCTGCGGGTCGGGCAGGTCGGGGAAGTCGACCGCCAGCCGAGCGTAGATGCCGTCGCGGGACCGGAAGTCGGGGATACCGCACGACACGGACACCTGCCGGCGAGGCGGCGTCGGCGGCGGCCGTCAGACGCCGGCCGGCCGCGCGCCGCACAGCCCGGCCCGGAGACAAACCCGTACACACATCCACAGGCTGACACGGAGATCGACGACCGACGCCATCTGGTGGCGCTCACAGGCGTCACGCTCTTCAGCGCGCGGCTTTGCACCTCGTCGGAAGGCGCCCCTCTCTGCGCCTTAGGTTAAGTGACCTGATGAAGTATATTACCAACGCCATATTTAGTACGATTTTAGTAAGCAATGTTTATGCTTTCATCATTACCATTCACGTAACGCATTATTACACCAGTTAGGGCGTCACCGACACATGCGTGACATCACTAAACACCAAATGTCTGGCGTCAACTCAACATGTATGACATCACACGCCGCCACACTTCTGAACTCTTGCAACACATACGCAACATAGCTAGCCGCCCATCTGACGTCACTGCCTCCGCGTGTAACGTCAGAGACTGACCCCGGCGCCGGTGAGGACGATGATGTTGCGCGCGCCGCGGATCAGCCGCGTGACGTCACTCAGCGTGTTGACGTGGCGCAGCTTCTCGCGGCGCGGCGGCTCGCTCAGGATCTCGATCACGATCTGCCCGGCGGCGGCGGCGGCGGTCAGGCACGTCACAGGCGGCTCAGAGACACCGCAGGCGTCCCAGAGACAGGGCAGGCAGCTCGGAGACAGGACAGGTGCCTTGGACAGGACAGGCGGCTCCGAGACACGACAGGCAGCTCGGAGACAGGGCAGGTGCCTCAGACAGGACAGGCGGCTCGGAGACATGGCAGGCGGCTCCGAGACAAGGCAGGTAACTCGGAGACGCGACAGGTGGCTCAGAGATAGGGCAGGCGGCTCAGAGATAGGGCAGGCAGCTCAGATACAGGGCAGGTGGCTCAGAGACACGGCGGACAGCTCAGAGACAGGGCGGCCGGCTCAGAGATAGGGCGGGCGGCTCCAAGACGCGCACGACGTCCACGACATGCTGCCACATTAAGGTGTGACAATGGACACGCCGCGCCTACAAGGTGACGGGAAGACAACGCCGCGAGAAGAGGTCAATCTCATTGAAAACGTTTGGAGTCCATTTGAGCACACATCCTAGCGACCGGTAGTTCGCGCCGCATCGTCTTCCGTCAGGGCATTAAGCGTTTGGTTCGACCACCTTTACGTGCAATATGACAAGAACTTGCCAACTGCAAAAGACCTCCAGTTCCGAATCGATTTACATAACATCTAACAGCCGCACCCACTGTCAAAAATAATACCTCCCCCCCCCCCCCCCCCCCTCCCACCGCCCAGGTATCCCCGCCGCCGGTGTCAGGCAGCAGTCGGCGCCGTCTGTGCCCTCCCCGAGCCCGGCCGGCGGTCGCGGACCGGTACCTTCCAGAGCGTGATGTCGTCGATGTGGGCGGGGATGTGCTTGAGGCCGGGTCGCAGCGCCAGCAGCACCTCGCGCGGGTCGGTGCCCGAGCCGATCTGCTCCTGCACCCAGCAGATCGGACCTGGCAGCAGCGACGGTGCCGTCAGTGATGGACCCCGCCGCCGCGCGCACTGTCACACCGACCCGTGACGTCACTGGTAGTGCGCACGCAACGGTGCATCGGGCGGCGATTCGACACAACAGAGGACGGCGAACAAGCCCGCCCGCTGACGTCGCTGGCAGCCGGCGCCCCCTCCAACCGCACGGCAGACAGCAACTCAGCGTGAGGCCAAACGGCCGACAGCGACCGGTGACGTCACTGGTCACCCTTGTCCGCACAGACCACGTGCCGGGCGGTATCACAACACGGATTCAGGCAGCCGGGTGACGTCACTGGTCACCGGTTGTTCTTGGCGACGGCGGTACCCGCTGCGCGCCTCCACAGGTATCGGTGACCGGTACAGCTCAAGTGACGTCACCAAGCCGCGCCAGCGTTCCAAAGGCAGCGCAGCGCTGACACAGCACCCAGCAGCCGCGGTCCGCTCTCCGAAGTCTCAACGCCTCCCACCTGCGTTGGGCTTCCAGTTGAGCCCGCTGATGTTGCTGACGTCGCTGACGTCGCTGTCGCCCGAGTCCGAGTCGGAGTCCGAGTTGGAGTCGCGCCGTTCGGGGCCCGACGTGCCCCGGTCGCTGGTGTCACTGGGCGACGACGGGTCGGCCGACTGGGGCACGGCACAAAGGTCAGAGGTCAGAGGTTAGGACGGGCCCGACCGGTCGTGCGAAGATCGGAGAGAAGTCCGACGGTGGCACCGGTGCAGCATGGACTCGACAGCCAGTTCAGAGACTGGGGGCATCAGGGACGGCCGCGGAGCCAAAAGGCGGGCACAGCAGAGGTTAGAGGTGCACAGAGGAACACGAGGCTGGGGGGAACAGCAACACAGAGGGGCACAAGGCTGGGGGAACAGCAAAGGTCAGAAAGGCGGGCACAGCAGAGGTAAGGGGTGCACAGAGGAGCATGAGACTGGGGGAACAGCAACACAGAGGAGCACAAGGCTGGGGGGAACAGCAAAGGTTAGAAAGTGCAACCGAGCTGAAGAGGGGATGGTGAACAAGGGTGCCTCAAACTTTCTGTGAAAATTTATACCCATTAACCTGAATAACAGACCATGCACCCCTTACCACCGCTACGTAGGTTGTGTCCTGCTTTCTGTCTGCACAGACCACCAGCTGCACAAGCCCTGTGCGACAAACAGCCCAGCTTGCGGTGACCATCTGGTGCGGCGCACCAGGACAGCACGCTGGCCAGCTCCCACTGACCTGCGACAGGGGCTGCTCTGGGCCGGCGGGTGCAGCCGGCAGCTCCAGCTGCAGCTCGGATGCCGGGGCCGTGGGCCGGGGCTCTGCCATCGCGTCTAGGCCGATCTCTGACGTCAGCGAAGCCATAGCTGAGGACACGTACAGGCGTCACTGGACAGTACACCCATCAGAGCCTCCACAGATCAGGTCAGGGGAGGGGTGCGGCTCAGCTGGGAGGCCCTTCACCGGGAAGCCACAAAGCGTGTTGTTTAAACCTGGCTCCATGTCAAAAGTTGCATCACCCAGCCAAAATCAGGGAGTGTCAGCACTTTTGGCGCTCAGCAGCCTGAGTTCACACCAGGTCAGGAGGGATACTGTTAGCATGGGGCAGGCATTGATAACAGCTCTGCCCCACCAGATGGGCCACACCCAAAATACTGAACCAGTTCCAATCTAGACCAGATTATAGCATCATGTTCTAGACAAAAACTGAGGTAGTTTTGTCAACATGATATTTCATTCAAACATTGGCTCTCAATATGCTGAAATTTGTGGTGAATGTGCACCAAGCACAGAGTGCTTGGATTTACAACATGTGTGCATTTAAATCTTTGCTGGGATGTATATTGCTGCTGCTATGCTTGACATACATGTGTGTTTTATTCTAGAGTAGACCGTGGTGCAGGCGTATGGGCCCCATCCAGTGTTCAAATATTCAAGTGTTAAAATATTCAGCGATTTGAGTGATATTGATGTGATATTTTTCATGCTATACACCCCAGCTTAGGGCTCACTGCCTACTGCCCCTCCCCTTGCTCAAAATCAACCAATCAGCATCAAACCTGGTGGCTGTCAACCCAGTATCTAAACACCTCAGGCTTGACAATCAGGCTGGGCAGGTCACATGTCTTGGTTCTGGGTCAAAGGGCAATGAATAAGTGCCAACAAATTGCATGCCTGAGAGGGGGGATTCTGGGAGGGGGCACTGGGGGCACTAGGGGCACTGGGGAGGGGGGCACCGTGGAGCTGGGACTTTTGCGGCATTACTTCACATTCACTTCCTGCACACCCTACTGGATAAATTTTGGAATGCTGGGTCTGACCAGTGGTAGCAGCAAAATTTGTCCTAGTGTGGTTACTTTTTAAGAGAATGCAGGACTCAGCCGAACAACTATTAAAAAATTTAGCTACATTTACCACATGCTGTAATTGCATTTCCACAAACTTTTCTTGTGAATATGAATGTGAATGCTGGCCTCTTTACTGCTCCTAATTGAAAGAGAGACCTATCAAACAATATATACGGATTACATCAACACAAAAAATGTGGATAACAAAAATTGCGCATCAGACAAGAATCATGTTTGAAGAACCACTGAGGATACTTCATTACACAAGACCTACCACATCATTCCTGGTGGCCCATAGCAACTATAGGCTTATAAGGCTAGGAGATTTTTCAATTCTCTGCCTGTGAAAAATCTGTTTGCAATATCACTGCCTGAGGGCCTTGCAACACTGGTCAGGGTATACGTTGCTACCTCATGTTAAGAAAGGGCTTTGTACATCAACCGTCATTTTTAAGGCAGAACACATCATGATTAATTGTAAAACAGGTCATCTAAACTCTTATCTTGGAACTTAGATAACTACCATAGTGAACAAACACCCAAGCGCAAACATGCAGCAACCACGACCCTGGCGCCATTCCTATGCGTACTATTATTGCATGATCAGAACATTACAATGCATCAAGAACCATAAAAATGCATGAGGCCAAGGTAACAAGAATCCAATAAAATGTGTTTCTTGCATATCCAACCAGTCTTCCAAATTGTTTGTAGTTTGGTCAGCATGGTGGGGAAATATGACATTTTTGGGTGGGAATGAAGAGCAAAATGAGAATATGGTGGCTAAACAAAACTTCTTAATACAGTACATATATATGGCAGGGAGCATGGATGCCAGTGGGACACTGGGTTGAAGGAGATAGGTTAGGGTGGGGGGTTAGGTTAGGTTGTCAGGCTAGGTTAGGTTCAGTTCAGTTATGTTAGGTTAGGTCTGGTTAGGCTAGTTCAGGCTATGTTCTGGACTATTGTGGCCTGTCTGTTTCATTAACATACCTAGACACGATAAGAAACATTTTTCATTGCATTATTACTGTTACCTCAGTCCGCTACACTTTTTATGGTTCTTGATAAGCAGAAATATTGTAATTACGCAACAACAACACAGAAACGGCGCTGGGGAGTCGAGGCGGTGGGGTGCGTTCGGTGCCTGGGAGCTCACTCTCGTAGTTATTAAAATTTGAAGGTAGGAGGCTGATTCTGCTTGTTTTGAGATTATTTACAATATGTTCCGCCTTAAACATGACAAATGGTGTACAATTATTTTTTCTAACATTAGGTAGCAAAGCATACCTACACCCAACACCACACACTGAATAACTGACATAAGCTACAACTGATGCCAACTGTGCAACCAAACTCTGAGCATTGGAATTAAGTTGTAAATGCAAAGACATAGTTGCCACAAAGCTGTCTCTAACCTACATCTGTTAAATATGACACATTTATTCATCTACAAGATGCTGCCCAAAGTACTATACAGCGTTATCTATGTTTCAACGTATTATATTCACCTGTACATTGACAGAACTCCTATGGGGGGAGCCTAACAACGGAGCAAAGAGAAGCACAGAAAAGCGCGTTGATTCTGAGCAACCGGGAATGTTAACACGCGGAAATACAGAATATATGCATTTGCATACCTGTATGTGTTGAATAGTCGCATGCACATACCCCTCCCAACGCAAAAGAGGCTATTGCGGCGTTTACGGTTTCTCAAGAATGCGGAAACCGAGGCGTTTACCCGAGTCACAAATGTCTTATCTGGTAACAAAATGACGGCAGCCTGGAAGGTACGACATACTGCGGAGCTCAGCGTAAGTACATCGCGTGAAGGTGCGCTGTATGTGTTTTCACACAAAAAGAGATTGCTTCTTAGTTTAATATCGTGCAATTGTGAAAAAATAAAATTTTCTGACAGCCCAACCGAACTGCATTCTAATACCAATTGCAAAGTCGGGAGATTATATGAGCTGGTAGACGCCCCTGGTCGCACTAACAGCTTCTACCGACTGCCACTACACTGCACCACATTCGGTGCGCGTAGTACCTGCGGGAATCCTGGGCGGCTTCATGGAATCCTTACAGCTGTTTAGTACCTCGAAAGGGATTGCTGACAGGATTTGCACGTGATTTTGGATTATCGAAACTATTTCGACACCAACTCGCAATACAACGCCTGCATTCCTGCCCTGACCGAGCATCGCCAAGCAACTCCCGGTTGATTGCGATTCCACCTCAGAGACGTGACTCTGTTGCGGCCTGATGGAATCGATTGTTATCGAAGCTTTTGGAGATGATCCGCACTGTGGGCTCCTCGGGACCTATGATTAAGAGCCCGAAAGGCCGACCGCACCCGAAGTCGCATTCAGGGCCCGGCCTTCAGGGCTGGGTATTTCAATGCCATCCAGAGGGCATGCGAGCTGATACGGGGCCCGCTGAGTCGATAACGGCCCATATGTCAGTCAGACACCGACAATTACGCATAGTCGGTCCCGTGTCGGCATAGGCCTGGGGACCATTCTCCAATCAGGGACAAAGCAGGAGACAGCGATTTACATTGTTCGGGGCCCCAGCGTCTGTCAGGGGTCCCATAGCGCCTAACAGGGGCCCTGTGCTGGCAATGTGCCCGAGTGGGCCAGATGCAATGTTCAAAGAGGCTCGAAATGCCTGGGGGCCCACCGGGACCAACGACCAAGGGCCCGATTGAAGGTCTTAAGGACACGAAGTGTTGTTCGGGTCTTTTTCAGGGTCTCAACCTTCACGGACGGGCCCTCAAATGACAGTCAGACGGCCCTTTGCGCCGATCGGGGACCCCCTGAATCGGTATGTGCCTACATGTCGGTCAGGCACCACCATTATCCCACAGTCAGCTCCTTGTCGATAAGGGCCAAAGGGTCCACTTCCTAATCAGCCAAAAAAACCGGGGACAGCGACTGGTCGGCGCGCCTGTATCTGTTACGGGCGCGCAATGCCAAACAGAGGGTTCTGTATTCACAACGTGCCCGAGACGACCAAGGGCAGGTATTCGATGAGGCCCGAAGATGGGCCTGGGCGGCCCAGTGGAACCAACGATCAAGGGCTCGGTTGGAGGACATAAGGGCCTGAAGGACAGACTGTAGATCACATAAAGAATCCCGGCCCGTAGGATCGCGACCAAAAACATCAGTCTCGAGGTCCTCTCGCACCGTTTGAGGACCCCTTAGACAATGCCGGTGTCTCGGTCGGCCAGAGACCACAAGCACCGAACAGTCGGGTTCCCGTCAGTCTGAACGCTGGGGGCCCATATCCCAAGCAGGAGCAAGGCCGAAGGCCACGACTTGCATCGGTTTGGGCCTCTGAAACAATGTTTGGGGCCCCTGCGTCAGTCAGGGGCCCACAGTGCCTAACAGGGGTCATGTGTCAGCGAGTGGTCCCGAGTCGGTCACAGGCTTTGTCTTAAGAAAGTCCGAAGAGGGGACAGGGACCCCCGGGAGCAAAGATCATGGGCCCCTGTTGGAGGGCTAAGCGGTCCGAAGAGCTGGTTGTAGGTCACATTTAGTACTCCCGCCCGTGGGGTCGCCATCTCAAAAGTCAGAGGGTCTCTTGTACCGATTTGGGAGCCCTGATACAGGGCATTTGATCTCGGCCACGGACACCAGCACCGAACAGTCGGCTCCGTGTCGGTCTAATCTCTTGGGGCCCATTTCAAAAGCAGGGAAAAGGCCTCACCCGCGATTTACATTGGTTGGGGTCCCGCAACAATGCGGAGCTCCCGTATCGGTCAGGGCTCCAGTGCCTAACAGGGTGTTCTGTGTCAATAACGGCCCTCGAGTCGGTCAGGGGAACATTTGCTCAACAGGGACGGGACGGGACCCCAAATGACAGAGGACCTCTTGCGTTGGTCGCAGCCCTCTGACAATGAAAGGACATATTATGACGCATGGTGAGTGCTCACATGGAGACAATGGGAGGTTCCTGTGCCACTCAGAGATCCCACTACCGAACGGTGGGCCCTCCAGCCCAATTCCAGTATGGTCCCGTACGGCGAAACTGGAGTCTATGCGCCGATTATTGGACCACCTGCAACGATCAGGGGTGTTTGCGTCAATGGGAGTTTCTGCTCGATCCGGGGCCAACTGTGCGGACCAGAAGGCCTTCTGTGCCAGGATGGGACCGATGTGATATGATAACTCTCCCCAAGGACCTCCGGATCGGCGAGGAGATCCCGCCCCTGTTGCCAGAATGGCAGCCGAAAGACACCCTGCGGTGGAACGGAATGGCCCTTAAGCTCCTGACCGGGGGCGAAAATGTGCCTCCTAGTATTCTACTCAACAGGCCCCCTTGCCCGGAAAGAAATAAGACTCTTACTAGTGTCGAAAATAATGGATCGACGTGAGTTTAAAAACGAACAAGTCTATCCCGCGTTTGCCTGACGTTAGTTTTTTGTTTGCAGCATTGAATAGTGAAACAAATTACTTCGAAACATTTGAGCCTGTGCGCCCGAATCTCGGGAGCAAGGACGGCGACGGTCTGGGTTGCAGCTTCCAGAAAACCGGTGTTGGCCACTGCAAGCAACGCCACGCGCCGCGCGCGAGAACGACCGTCATGAAATAATGTCTCCGAATGTCTCAAAATTAATGCGCACTGTTCAAAGACTGGGATTTTCTTTTTACAACCTTGAGGTTGTCCTCCTGATAGATGAACACGCAACACGAAAAATAGAGATACCCATTGGCCCTTCCAATTTCACCACCAGATTCCAGCATCACTTCGCGATGCTGTAAATACCAAGGCCGTTCGTAACATCAATCTAAAATTCGCACCGGTAAAATTTACGCCCAGACTACCTTCTAAACGTGACATTTGATGTCCTGAAGCTTCAAAGGTACCTCTTTTAAATGCGTCATCATTTTCGTCCGCCCAATGAACACGGCTTAGTGTTAGCCGCAGGGCCGACGCCGCGCGGCCTGCGGACGCTGCCACGCCTGGCGTGGATGTTTTGAGATTCGCTAAGGTTTGTCAAGAATTGCGAGCGTGCATGTTCAAAACTACGTGCGTGATTCTTGCCACTTATCGATTCTGACGAAATGTTGAACACTTCCAGGCAAACATAGCTTGGCCACGTTCGTGCAAACTGTTGCCCATTTTGATATGCAATCCGCGTTTGCGGGGTCCCTGATATCTCTGTAGAACCCAGATAAAAATTATGACGCAGCTTCTGAGTTCTGCCGGTTTAGAACGAATGCGATGAGCCACTGAAAAATGGATGGCACCGGCGTTTTTATTTCATTTAGTCGTTTTTACGCATGCTTTCTTCAATTTATTGAATATAAAATTCAGTCAGAATTTATCTCGCGGTAGCTTCTAGCTTCTAGTTCAGCGCTAGAAGGAAAAAATGAAAACATATCAATGAAAAGCGTGCTCTCATATGAACTGGGCCGCAGCTGGCAATGTTTTTGTGCGGGGTCCTGTTCACTATCAGGGGGCACTTCGTCGACCCCGTGCACCTCCCCCCCCCCTTGCCAAGGCTGCGCGTCACGACTGGGACTTCAGGATGAAATTTTTGTTCGATTATTTTTTTCCGGAATAATCTCTGATCTGTTATGAGCGCGGTGCTAGATGTTTTGGCACCTAAGTGTATAGCATCTTTACAAAATGCAAAAAAAAAAATGAAGGTCTTGGCCTTGGCGGTTCATGTTCTACAGAGTCCTTGCCGGGAGGTAGCGTCGGCGACATTTTGCTGAAAAATGAACTTAGTTGCTAACCACAGGAACTGCACTCCAAACCGGCTTTCGGGACAGCTAGTCTTGACCCACCCTGAAGTGGATTACCACCATTCTGGTGACCCTTATAACGCCTGGAGTCGAGTCTGGTCGTCCGGAGTCGTATCATTCTGGAGACTTTTACGTCTGGTCGTCCGGAGTCGAGCGATTCTGGTGACTTTTACGTGTGGTCGTCCGGGGTCGAACCATTCTGGTGACTTGCGTCTGGTCGTCCGGAGATGAGCCATTCCGGTGACTTTTACAACGTCTGGTCGTCCGGAGTCGAGCCATTCTGGTGACCTCTACAATGTCTGGCCATCCCGAGTCGAGCTAGCCCGACCTTTCAGTTGTGATAAGGTTTGAACCAGAGGCTGATTTCGCAAAATTAGTGTGGGGCTGGGAGGGGGGGGGGGGGGGGGCAGAGAAGTAAAAAATGACGCAGCCCAGCCCCGAAATAAGCCGGCAAACAGGTTTCTCACCGGATTTAGCCAACTTTCCAATCAAAATTGGGGGGCTCCCCCTCACAACTGAATACGAAAGTACGTTGCTGGGTGAATTTTCTTATTCGTAGACTTCCAATTTCATGAAATTCACACGATCAAAACCTAGACGGCACATATCTTACAGCTTGGGAATGCATTGATGGCGCTGTTCCCGCTCAGTGACGTGGCTTGTTGAGTGTTGGCTTGTCCACGTAGCTGAGCGGGCCGTTGCTGCAACAACTTCACCCGTTTGGCCCGACATTGCATCGCAGCCCACAGGGGTCGATGTCTGCGCCACCTTTCGAAAACTGTTACCCCATGACGCTCTGGGAGAGCGTCCGTCCATTCGCCGGCACCCACTTCACGAAGCTGCCGCCAGCAGAGGGCGGCCATTTTGCGCGCGCTCGCGTGGCGGTCCGCCGGGCCCAGACGGCGCGAGCCTGGACCGGACGCCGCTTTGTGTACAGGCGCCGGGACATCCCCTAGTTCAGACAGTTCGCCAGCTCCCGGCCGAACGGCTGCTTGACCCGTGACGTCACTGATCGCCCGCGGCCGGCCGCTGGGTGTGCCTATGTCAGCTGATCACCAACACCCCGCAGCTGATGCCGCCAGCCGCTCGACATTAATCACGAGCAAGCGCACTCTCTGCCCCTGTGAGACACCTGGATACACTGTGAGGAGAGCAGTCCCTGGCATTTTGCACGAACAAAACCGATCAAACGTGAGCCAAGTGTACTTGTCAACTGCGTACTGCTCGGTTTGGTCACAGATGTCAGGACTGTCAGCGGAGCAGTGCAACAGTACACTAGCAGCACAATATCAGGTTATGTTATGGCGATGCAAGGCCGAAAACTGCACCCCAACTGGCCACTTCGCCTCCAATCTCTCAAGATGGCATCAAGTGAGCGCGTGCTGACTGACGCCGACCAGCACAGCGGCACATTCAGTAAAGCACGCGCACTCAGCGCCGGTCACAACACGTCCAGCACCAGTCACAACAGCCGGGCAACAGGGTCACGGACCGCGCACACGACCAGCGGGGCACACAACTGTGCCACCCTCACTCGCCAAGGCCGGAGCGATGCCGAGCGGGAGGTGCGGGCCAAGCCGCCGCCGCCGCTCTCCCGGACGTCGCTGCTGACCCCGCGTGCCTTCACCGTCGTGCTACCGGCGCTCTGCTGAGCGGCGGCGGGCAGGAGGTGCGGGCCAAGCCGCCGCCGCCGCCGATCTCCCGGACGTCGCTGCTGACCCCGCGTGCCTTCACCGTCGTGCTGCCGGCGCTCTGCTGGGCGGCGGCAGGCAGGAGGTGCGGGCCAAGCCGCCGCCGCCGCTCCCCGGACGTCGCTGCTGACCCGCGCGCCTCCAGCGTCGTTCTGCCGGCGCTCTGCTGAGCGGCGGCGGGCGGGCCGGGCGTCCTTCGTCGGCGACCTGCCCACCACCCAGCACACACCCGCTGTAGTCGCCGCTGACGAAGCCGGTGTTGACGAGGTCGACAGGGGTCGCCGCGGGCCAGCGGACAGCAAGACGACCGGCCGCGGCCGGACTCCCGTGTGGTCGACCGCCGCCAGCGCTGGACTCCTCTCGCGGATCGCGGTGAGCGGGCCGGCGACCTCAGGCTGAGCTCGGGTCAGTCCGGTGTCTCGGGTCGCGGACCATCAGCCGTGTCGTGTCCTCTGCGGTGCCGCACGGTAAGAGCTGGGCCAGGCCTCATTCCCAGCCCCTCCCTTCCTCTGCGGGCCTTAGGTCTCCTTGCCACGCGAAAAAAAACAAAGCGAAACGAGGAACGCAACGACAACATCTCACAAAGATGATTGGGAGACGCCAGCACGCCTGCCGAGCACTGTCACTAGCAGGGAGCTGGACTAGTTCTCGGCCACCATGGCGCCGAACTGGTGGTAGAAGGTGGTGACGATCCTCTTGAGCGGGTCCACCAGCAGGTAGAGGAAGTTCTGCGGATGCCCCGGGTCGCGCGGCACCAGGTCGCCGCCGTCGGCGGACCTGGCCGTGACCTTGAGCACGTGACTGATGACGGTCAGGCCGGCGGAGTCGGCCGACTTGCAGACGCTGCGGCGACACAGCGCCGGTCAGGGCCGGCCGCAGCCGGTGGCCCGGGAGCGGCGAGGTGGCGGGACCACCGCTGACGCGCCTGGAGCGGGCGGCCCCCGAAGGAACTGCACCCTTCTGCGCTCCACACCCCGAGTGTGCATGTCGATAAAGTATCCGACACTAACTACATCCACATGTAGTGACTGTGGTGAACTGTAGTGACTGTAACGACTGGTAAACTGCAGTGGGCTGTTGTGACTAGAAGTCTGTAGGGACGAGTAGACTAATGACTAGTAGACTGTAGTGACCGTAGTAGACTGTAGCGACTAGTAGACTGCAGTGACTGTGGCGACTGCACCGACTGTAGTGCACAGTCACATTGCACCAGCCACCGGAGGGTGTTCCTGTCGGGCTGCTGGCGCACCGCCGCCAGGGGGTGTTCCCTGTCGGTGCCCGCTGGCGCACAGCGCGGTCGCCCACCTGACTAGCTCCTTGTAGATGAGTCGCGTCGCGTCGAGGTAGGGCTGCACGCTGTCCTCGTACTGGCACCAGCGGCCGCCCAGCGCCAGGTGCGCCAGCAGCCGGTACAGAAACTGGCGTCGCTCGTCCGCCGCGAACACGCCGTCGTAGTCGGACTCCTCGCCTGCCAGCAGCTGCCGCCGCCGCCGGCCGGTGAGGCACAGGCCGCCCGCCAGCGCCGGCGCGTCGGCTCCCAGCTCGCTGTGTCGGCGGCCCCTGACCTAGGCCGGCGGCCTCTGACCTCGACCGGAGGTCACGGTTAGCGGTCACGGTCAGCCGTCAGCGGTCAGAGGTCACGGTCACGGTCACGGTCAGCCGTCAGCGGTCAGAGGTCACGGTCACGGGCAGCCGCCAGCGGTCAGAGGTCACGGTCACGGTCAGAGGTCACGGTCACGGTCACGGTCAGCCGTCAGCGGTCCGAGGTCACGGTCACGGGCAGCGTTGGTGCCATGAAATTACTCTGGATCGTAATGAAACCACCAACGACACATTTCGATCTGACATATGATTTATTGCAGTTACATTTCAGCCACAAATCAAACTGCCCACTGAAGTGAGCAACTGGCTTAGCCGAAGGTGAATGAAACCGCGCTAGGTCTTGCGGAAGAAATTGGTTCAGATGGTGGGGACCAGGGAGACTGATGAGAAAATCCCTCAAAGATCATTGGCTCATGAAAAAATATCAACCGTCGAGGAGGTAAACAATTGCCAAGCAAAAGATCATGCGATGACCATCGTACGCGCCTAATCTAGAGATATCTGGGTGCACTCAGAGTTCGGCAAGATAGGTGTCACGTTCCCTCACAATCATTCTCAGACACGAACACTGTATCGTGCAATATATTACTCAGAAGAATACTTGGTCTGTGTATACTTCAGGAGATACGCACCTTGCGGAGCTCATCCGCCAGCACCACATCGCCTACCCAGACCTCCATACACTTCCTGATGGTGCCGTCCTCCCTGACGACGCCGCTGTCGATCAGCTTGTCGAACATGGCCAGCGAGGTCTCGGTGCAGGGCACCTCCTCGACCGACACCGCCTCGGCGGGCGCTCCTACCGAGGTCCAGAGGTCAGGTCACGAGGTTCAGAAGTCAGCTTAGTGGAAAACGAAGCGGACACACATTGTCAATGGTGCGTCATGTTTCAAAGAGCAGACTTGATCATGTTTCAGAGTGCAGACTTCATCATGTTTCAAAGAGCAGACTTCATCATGTTTCAGAGTGCAGACTTCCCGGTTAGCTTAGGTTCGTGGCCTGTCATGCCTTTTGAACGGCATGGCACTTGCATGGGAACAAACGATGTCACTAAGTACGAAATCAATATAACTCCGATATATTACCCTGATGAAGTGAAGGTCACCAGGGTCATGGCTGACGACGGGGTTGTGACAAGGACCACTCATGACCATAACACGCTGGAAGGTCAGGAAGTGACCCAGTTAGATAGATCAATTATGAAGACCGCAGCAAGACCGCACGATGATACATTGCCGGAATATCTCAATTGCATCAACGTTTAGGACCCGCATATTCAGATTCAAGCTGTCCTAGGTCCCTGATTTGAAATGATCTGGACTGAGAAATGTTGTAGTGTACGTGAATACATACACCAGAAAGCATCGAAAATTTCCAAATGGATAGCTTAAACTGTTTTCCAACTGTTCCTGCAGGGTCATGGGGGACGAGTGGAAGCCTGACCTCTTCTCAGACAGCGCAAAGTTAAGAGGGTGCCGTGGCGGGCTGATGTCCCGTCATATGATGACCCTGGACATTACGGCATGACGGCACTGTCCCGTCGGACCGTAGTGTTACGCACCTGACCGCTGCGACATTGCGACATTGCGACCGTCATCACATGACACACAAAACGGCGATCACCCCGATCACCAGCACAGACGGTGCGCGCGGCCAGACACGGACGCCAGGCGGCGATTCCGATCAGGGGGGGGGGGGGGGGAGGGGGCTCTCATTCCGTACGGAAGACATTGGAGGCTGGGACCCGGGCCCTCTCTGGACGAACACGACAGGCCCGACCCTGTGGCGTCGACAACAGACACACCACTGAAAACGGCAGCGTGGGAACGCCCTGCCTTTGAAGGCGATCTTCAGCCCACGGCTCTAACGCAGCCCTGACTCACCCAACACACACCAGCTCCCCGAACTGCTGAGGACCTTCAGGGTCGACAAGACTTCCGTATCCGCCAAGAACTCCTGAGGGACAGAATGTGTATAATAATGCGAAAGATAGCGTGACACGAGGTAATGTAGGAAGAGGGCAGCGCAGCCAACAAGCAATGGCCGTGACCGTGCGCCCTTGTGTCGTTGCCCCGCCTCAGCCGGAAACGCTGATCTTCACCGTTGCGAGAGCGCAGCTCGCCGAGCTCGAACGAGACAAACGCGTCCGGGGCTCGCGCATGTCCAGGGAGCGTTACTGACGCACAGAGGCACAGAGGCCGACGGGCGGGGAAACACCTCGTCCCACAAAACAGCACGAGGCCTGTGGCCTGGATCCCCGTTTACTGGCATAGCGACCATGGACTCTTGACTGATAACTCGGCTGCTTTTTTAGTCACAGCCCCAATACCGACTTGTCCCTGGAGCGAGCAAGCCTCTCTCACCTTCACCCAGTCCTTCGCTTCGTGGACGCCGAGGTGCTTGTCGTAACAGTACGCCTGCACTGATATCCTGCCCAGCATCGACCTGCGGAATAAGGCGGAACGGTCGGCGCTGCCATTGGTCACACACTGTCCGTCCGATGTGTCGCTCGATCAGACACCAGACATCTGATCGCTTGATAGGACACCTGATCTCTTGATCAGACACTTGATCGCTTGATAAGACACCTGATCGCTTCACCAGACACTTGATCGCTTGACCAGACACTTGATCGCTTGATCAGACACCCGATCGCTTGATCAGACGCTTGATCGCTCGATCAGAGGCAGCCCGACGGGCACTGGCCACTGCCAAAGCTGGAACTAGCATTCAATACGTTTCTACAGCGGCAGCTGGTTACAATTTACACACCGAATCCACGGCGCTAGCGGAGGCATAGCTTCCCAACACAACGCACGGATACAGCGGGAGGACACCAACGGCAGAACTGGTACGGCATGCCTGTCGGTGGGAGCCCCCGGCAATACGGACAGGCTGCTTTTTCAATGCTTCAGGCCATCTGACGTGACTACCGCCATGCGTTCCGTTCGGCAACTGTTCCCCCCCCCCCCCCCCGCGCGACGATAGTCTTGGACCCGGCCTGGTCGTCTTCGCCGCGTGGAGGAGAACATGTCTTGTGCCGGCCAGGCTCCGGCGGCCTTGAACGTACGTGCAAAAGCGCAGTGCATACCGTGCGGAAGCGCCTCAGTCGGACAACCCCATGATTCGACAGGCAAAACAAGCCACGTCGCACAGCGGGCGGGACGAGGGTGACCGCCCTTCCCGCCGGTCTCGGCTGTCCGGTAACGGACAGAGCATCGGGCGTCGGGCGGCGCATGGCTGCAGCCGATCGTCTGTGTGGTTGTTTGGATCAGTGCCAATTATGCGTCGCTATATCTGAGCTCGCAGATACGAACAGCGTCTGGCGCTGGGGGTTCAGGTTGATACAAGTAATGTGGGAGGGACGAAGTTCTTCAAATGTGTATTTTTTCGGTCCCTGATGAGGTGTGCTGCGAATGGAGAACAGGGGAAAATATGAGAGAAATAGTAGGCCCGCCCAAAAGAGAGCCAACGCTCCATCCACGGCTCGGGTCGACGCTGGAGGATAGCAAAACAAGACAGCACAGCCGAGCAGCCCGAGTGAGCACCTTGCGGCAAGCCGTTACAACTGGGGCAACGTCGACGGGAGCTGGTTAATTCTCCACCCATGGCTGGAGTTCAGATGATTTCGAGGCTGATAATCCGGGGACGAAACCGTGATGACAATATAATTATCGGCCACCAGACAGGGGCGTGGCCAGAATTGCGCTCAAAAGAGGGCCAAACGGGGTCATGGCGCGTCCTGCCAGCCAACGGATCCCTTTTCATTACTTAGGGTGCTTTTCGGATTGGGGAAAATGCATGCGTCGCCGCGTCCCTTTTTCAATTTTTCATGTCATTCTTAAAAAAGCTTTAGGAGGCCTACACGCGTCTTGTAACTGTCAAGAGTACTGAGATTTCCGGCCTCAACAGGCCGCCATCCTTCCGAGAGGCATGGCCCCAAGAGCTCCCCTTTGGCTACGCCGCTGCTGCCCGGAGTTCCGCTCCACTGGGCACTGGAGACGTCCCTAGCAACTCCACCGAGCGCTGGAAACGTCCCTGGTAACTCCACCGAGCGCTGGATACGTCCCTAGCAACTCAACCGAGCGCTGGAGACGTCCCTGGCAACTCCACCGAGCGCTGCAGACGTCCCTGGCAACGTCCCCTCAAATATCGAGTCATCGGAGCGGATTAAAAGATAGGGACACTTTGAAGATGGTTCAAAAATTTTTATTCTCTTTCAGGGACGGTCCGATTCAAAAACTTTTTATATCCCCCAACAGACGCGGAAGAACAGAAAGTCGTCCCATGTTTCAGAGTAGCAATGTAAGTGATCGAATTTGGAGCACGACCCAAATCCTTTCAAACTAAACCTAAAGCCAAAACTTCGTAGAATTATTGCAGTGATTCATGCAAAAACGCCGAAGCTGATCATCAGGCAGCTCATAACTACTCACGCACTAAAACTAATGTAAACGACTTGCTGGCAAACACAAGTCCTCTTCCATCACGCGTCCCAAACAACAACACATTGCTTACCATTTCATCAAACCTTCTGTGATGTTTTTGTTCTTCAGAAAGTTCCACTCCTTGTTATTAATGTGTTTGAAGCGAAACGCCTCCATAGCTGCGTCCGAGCTGCTCCCAGCCAAGTCTGGCTGCAGCCCCCCGCCAGGTATGTGCCGCTCACCTGCAGAAGCAAGTCCCATGTGAGTGAGCATGGAGTCGACGCTGCGTGACCATAGGCCGTCGACATGCGCAAAAGCTTCAAACCACCATCATAATGTGTATGGAACACGCAGTCAGCCGATTGTAATGCGTGGAAGCTGTCTTCCTCCTGACCCCGCCTCCTGACGAATGATGCACTAGTGGGAAGGGGGACCGGGAGCAAGTGACCCACATCTCATTTGTTTACTCGCATAATATGCACTTAAATTACATGCATGCAAAAACAAAACGTACTTCTGGTTTTTTGATACTCGCTTTCGGCTTCCCGCCAAACTCAGCATGAAGGGGGACACTGAACTTGGCTTGCCCTCAAACGCCCGGGTGTACGCGCGTGACATTTGAAACAAATAATGGTGCAGGTTTCTCGTCTTGCCACTGTTGGGCCAGTCGGCTGTGTCAACAGTCAAAGCGTACCCGCAGCTTACGACGACTACGGATCCAGCATGAGTACTTCTTTGCTGTTGAGTGGTCAACCCGTTATCACATCGACATTTCGAGACGTGACTTACCCGACATTCTGTTGGCTGGGTCCCCAGGAAACCCGTGAGCTTTGGGTATATATGTAGGAACACATAACCATGCCTGGGTGTGGGTGAGAGACACGAGGTGTTTTAAGAAACATTCTACAAGAACAGTTCCCCCCCCAAACGAAAGTCTAGGTCCGCCCCTGCTCAGCATACGTCAGAAAGGCCAAAAGCAGCGTGATCGCAAACGCGTTACCACGGGCGTGGGAACGTCCATGAAAGTGTAGATTGCCAATTTAAAGACAGTATTACATGCATCGCCACTGGGATGATGTAAGCATTCTCCAAAGTGGGGTCCGCAGCCGCCCCCTCCCCCTTCTCCCCCCCTCCGCCCCCCGGTTCCCATCCCTTATATACCGATGCGTATGGTCACTCCATCTTGAAGACCGCAAAAAGTCTTAGATAAGGGGGACGTATTCATTTGCGATAGTCGAAATTCAAACCGCACATCGGAATAAGAACCGGACACACAACATGATTTCTTCACACGACTTCACACCAAGGATAGTTAAAACAACAACGAAACTGTGTCATCTTACGTTCAAGCGGCAATAATTATGGGCTCGCGCCGGCAACGGCGCTCGAAGTGCGCACCAGCAGCAAAAGATGGCGCTGGTCGTTGATTGGTCGATGAGCCAGTTATGCATGGATAACTTGGCGAAATTGGCAGCAGTCCGTAGTTTAGGTGTGGTGTTTGCACTACACCCGTGGTGTATTTTCAGATGGTTACGCCTAATTCTATAGATATTTAATACCACTAGATCAGCAAGCCATGTCAAATTACTAGCAGAAGTGTGCGATCGAAAGAGGGGCATCAGCTGTAAAATAGTATACACTGGCAGGCAAACTGGACAAAATAAGGGAAGTGGGGCAAGTTACGGCCAACCCGGACTGATTGTGTTTTGTGAAGCGCATGAGCTCGTCAGCTGAATCAACGCCCCATTCGCCTTCGTCGTATATGTTATCGGTAAGCCATACCCCGGCCGTTTACTATGTCAAACTAGATAAACTTTTCAACATATTGCGTACCCCCACCCTCCTCTTTAGGATTATCCCAACAACACCAGTAGAGTACCACTGAAAGCCAACATCACTTGATCCCACTTTATAAATGCTGTAGGGGCGGGGCCAAGCCCCCACCGCTTAGGTTTAAACCCAAGAAAGCGGAAACAAATGATTAAATCGGCCTCATCAGGTTAGTGACGTCATTTTCTACCAACATTTCTCCCCAGCGGAGGTGCTACACTCAGACCATCTCCCTTCAGCACTTCAAGGACTTCAAAGGCGGTGCCATGGCGTGCACCGTGTCGTCGCGGCGGGACCCGGTGGTCAGCGTGCAATGCATGGAAGTGTGGTTCTCTTATCAGTATTGCAACATCTTGGGAAATTAAGGCATTGGGTGCTGAGCAGAATACCGTGCACATCGTAAAACATGGTAAATAACTACCTTCGCAAATTCAGCCCGTGGGTATTTGGTTCAATCATTCCCTTACCTCTCACAGAGTCAAGTACCTCCGCAAGGACCCTGTCTGTCTCCCAACATCACCTAAGCTATGGTTGCAGGAGGGCAACCACGACATCAGCTATAATCTGCTGTGGTCAGTGCCTACATGAGTGCCCTAGTAGTAACAACCAGAGAGCGCAAGCAGCGCGCACCAACAGTAAACACTAACCTTGCCCGACAATCCCTGCCGCCCGCGCAAACAGCAGTTCCGAAGCTGTCACTGACGCCTGAAATACGAGGCATGCAGAAGCCTTGTTGTTGCTATGGCAACCACAAGGGAGGAACTAAACGATCGACAAAACCTGCGGATAGCCTCATGTGCCGAACTTACAGGACGGATCGACACCAAACCTTCACGAGTCCATGCCACTTAGTCGAAAACCTGCGCTGTCCACAAAATGGTGACCTTGGCTCAGGTCAAAGGTCATCAAAATATCATAAAGCTTAAAAACCGGTTTGCAGAAGACCCTTGCTCCAAGCCCATGCGACCGATCTTTACAAAACCTTCACTAGTGGGCGCGCTATAATTAATATTCCACCCTTTCCAGAAGATAATGACCTTTGGTAAGGTCAGAGGTCACCAAATGACCCCCGAAACCATCGAAATTTGCTGCGGACAGCCCCATGCTCCAAACATATGGAGCTGATTAGCGCGAAACCTGTAATATATGCGCAGTGGGCGATAATTTTTCTTTCAAAAAAGATAATGACCTCAGGTCCTGTCAAAAATCACCAAAAACGCAGGAGACCGACAAAAGCAGTCGACAGTTGGCTCAATGCTACACACTCATGACACAGAGTGTCACAACACCTGCATCTCAGATGTGCCGGGGTCGATATTCAATTCTTTAGGGAAAATGATGACCTTGGGTCATCTCAAAGGTAGCCAGAAATGTCCGAAATCGCCTAAATTGGTTGAAGACATCTCTATGTTGTGAGTTTGTGGGACCGATCACCACACAAGTTTCACTGCTTGATGTGCCATAGTTGATAATCTGCTCTATCCAGAAGATCGGACCTTGGGTCAGATTAAAAGTATCCAAAAAGTCCCGAAACTGACAAAACTGATCGTTGGCGGTTTCAAACATTCCGTTGTCAGCAGTTTTGTGGAGCTTTGACCTTACCCAGGGCCACCAGCTTCTGGAAAAGACAGGCTATCGACTATGGCAAATAGGTCGGCAAGGGTGCTGGGCGGATCGATCCCATCTGCTCTGAGCATGTGGCTTGCCTGCAAACTGATTTCTGGCGGTTTCGGACGTTTTCGATGAGCTTTGATTTGACCCAAGGTCACCATGTTTTGGAAATGAAAGGTGATCGACCACGGCGCGCCGATTGGTGAGTGTTTCTTGTCCACATACGCTGAGAGCACGTGGTTTTATGTAAGCTGACTTCTGTAGCGGTATCGGGCGTTTTTGGTGACCTTTGACCTGACGCAATGTAACATGCACTAGAAAGGGTAGGTTATCGGCCAAGCGGCATCTATTTGTGAAAGTTTGGTCTCGTCCAATTCCATAGGCTCAGCACATCGGTTGTCAACAGGATTTGTCGGTCATTTAGTCGCTCCCGCTGCCCCCCCCCCCCCTTCCCCAACGTGGGCTCCAGCTTCTCCCCCCCCCCTCCCAACTTTGAGAAGGGAGTGGTCATACCTCGGGGAGAACCGCGCTTGTTGGCTGTGGCGGGGGTGAGCTGGGTTATTTTTCACTGATCAGCTGCCGCGCCCCTCCCCCAACTCATTTTGCATAACTGCATCCCTGTGACACGATGCCAGCCTACTAAGTGTTGGAAGAGAACTCTGGTGGTGTGAATGCTATGGAGATGGCATTAAATATTTTGAAGTTACGGGTAATAGCCCAAATTTAGATCGGGTCTTGCCGCCCTCCCCCCCTCCCCCCCCCCCTGCCCTCCTTCCCCCTTGCCTGGCTGCTTGCCCTGTGGTAAGTTTTTAGCCGTGTAGAAGTACAAGCAGAAGCGTATTTTCTATTTTTCAGGTATTTTCCAAGTCCCAGGGAAAGCTGATCTATTCTCGGGTGATCTCTGCGTTCCTCTACCTTATGCGCGCTCCCATTTTCTGGTTCCTGTTCACCTACTGCTGGCTTAATCCCGCAGGAACCTGTTTTTGACAACGAATGGGCTATCCGTAATTTGTAGAGCAATTTGGGCTTGGTTCTACAAATGCGTTGTGACAATGAAATTCACTGACCTATATGAAACAGACGGGCTTTCAGGTGACAGACGGGCTTTTCAGACCTTTGGCCTGAGCCCTGTATTTGACATATCGTCACTTAATTCGCAGATGAACGGCTGCTCCCCAGTGCCGGTGCAACCAAGGAGAGGCATTAAGGCGGCATACGTTCAAACTTCCCCTCATGGCGGCTGATTACCCTACAACACTACAAGGATGGGGCTTTTAACCTGTTACCACCTGAGGATGCAGCATAAGGCTGCCCCTGTGACTTTTGCGACGATTGTCCGCAGGTTTCACAGTTGAACGGCCCCTCACCAGCACGGGTCAGAACATAGACAGTCGGATGAAGATGGAGGTTTGCTGCGGGCTCTGCTGGGGGACTATTTGTGGCCTATTTGGTTTTAGACGTTTTTGTTAAGACCAGCGACAGGGGTGAGGCATGCCCTCAACCGAATTGTAAGCGGGATGGGCGTAACCCTGTCTGTGAGATCGGGAAAACAATCCGGATGGAGAGTCAAGGTGAAATTCAGGGGCAGGGGGGAGTCCGACCTAATTGACTCAAAATGTTTGCTATTTACGAAGCTTTTTACCATTCAATGGTAACGTGTGCATTTCAGGGGCATATACCAGCCGCGCGTGGGTACACTCGTGATCAGCAGCATGATCCCGCCGTCGTGTACTGTAATCCTTTCAGGGGCATATACTAGCCGCGCGTGGGTACACCCGTGATCAGCAACATGATCCTGCCGTCGTGTACTGTAATCCTTTCAGGGGCATATACCAGCCGCGCGTGGGTACACCCGTGATCAGCAACATGATCCTGCCGTCGTGTACTGTAATCCTTTCAGGGGCATATACCAGCCGCGCGTGGGCACACCCGTGATCAGCAGCATGATCCCGCCGTCGTGTACTGTAATCCTTTCAGGGGCATATACCAGCCGCGCGCGGGTACACCCGTGATCAGCAACATGATCCTGCCGTCGTGTACTGTAATCCTTTCAGGGGCATATACCAACCGCGCGTGGGCACACCCGTGATCAGCAGCATGTCCCCGCCGTCGTGTATTGCAATAATTTCAGAAGCATATGCCAGCCGAGAGTGGGTACGTCCGTCATCAGCAGCATGCCCCCGCCGTCGTGTATTGCAATCCTTTCAGGGGCATATACCAGCCGCGAGTGGATACATCCGTGATCTGCAGCATGCTCCCGCGGTCGTGTCTTGCAATCATTTCAGGGGAATATACCAGCCGCGAGTGGATACACCCGTGATCAGTAGCATGCTTCTGCCGTCGTGTATTGTAATCATGATCTGACATGCGAATCATCCGCGCCGGTCGACGTGGGGAGTGCTGAGTACCGGGATATTACCTGGCTTGATCTAGGCGAGCCCGATACCGGATATATACTCTGGCCAACGTCTTATCGCTGCAGGGCAGGCTCAAGAAGTTAAGAGGCGACAGGGTTGCATCACTGTCTCGAAAAGTTCAGAAACCGATGCCAGCAAACCCTGGGTCGCGGAGTCCTTGCTGGGAATCTGGTGTGTCTGACCGACATGTTAAACTTGTCGTTTTCCTACTTTAGTTCTTTTTACAGCGGGAAGTGTGGATTCCCTTGATGGATATCCAGAAGGCAAAACAGGGATGTATTTTAAAGCAGAAAATGCTCAAACAGCCTGTGTCGTCACGTGCGTATATTTCTATGGACTTGCGTTTGGCATTTTATGCATTTGTATGAATTTGCCACATGTTTCACAACTGAATAGCTTCTCGCCTATGTGCGTGCGTGCATGGCCCTGCACATTTATGCCGTCCGTCGTGACAGGCCATGTTCCACAGACACTACGAGTGTGAGGCTCCGAACCAAAAGCCACTCGAACATGCAAATTGAGACCACTGCTGTAACCGAACGACTTGCTGCAGGTTCCGCAACTGAGCGGCTTTTCACCGACGCGGGTCAGAACCTGAACAGCCAAGTGGTGGCAGCGACTGAAGGGTCTACCGCAGGACCAACGACGAAACCACGACACAGGTCTTGACTCTTGCTTTTGGATGACATCTTAGGCGTGTGCTGCTACCGTTGTGGAAGCCGGTGTGAGCAGGCTTAAACGGTTAAGAGGAAAGTGGTCGTCCATGAACACCTCAGCTGTATGGCTTTTCAACCATATTAAGAAAAATACGTTCCTACGCGACCTCGACCATCGAGGGGGCTTTCAAGTGATTCAAGACTAACAGGCTTAATTTGGTGCATGTTTCGATGTGCCGTGGTGACTGTGGTAAAATCACCACAGTTACCAACAGTCATCAGCAGTCGCCAACAGTCACGAAAATTCATAGCTGCCAGGCCTCCGGGCCGGTTCATCTGGAGGGGCCGGCATAGGGCCCACGGTGGATGGGCGCTCGAAGGTGACGTGCTCTCGTACTTTCGTGCCCAGCTCATGATTGCAGGTGTACCCATGACGGGGTTTGCTAACGGTAACAGTGTTTTATAATACTTTTTACTGCGCATAAGTGAAGGATGAAATGCAGCGTGCTGTTTTCGGCCTCCATGTTTCAGATGACATGAGGTAACTGAACAAAAAGGTGGTCTGTGCGTGCGTGCTTCCGTGCTGCAGCTGTATTAGGAAGGCGCCGTAGAAGCACATTCGTCGCAATGGCCGGATCACTGGCAAGATTGGCCCGTGCCTGAGGGGAAAGTATTGCCAGCGTGCAATTTAATGGTAGCCATACAATCAGGCGATACGAGGTCACCTCGCGCGATAAGAGGCCAGTAAAAAAATGCGCGCAATAAGAGGCCAGTAATTCATAGCAATTAAGATCAGTGAAAGAGTCTATCGTCCATACAGCGGTGAAATCATTCAGAACGGTGAGCAATAATTAAGCACGAAATGCGTGGTCGGTACAGGAAAAGAACATTCACCCTCAAAAAACACTGCCAGACAGAGATACCGCTTGGAAAAAACAATGCAAAGGGACTGCCTCGTAAAATAAGACACACATTCACCAGCCTGGTTCGCTGCATTAAACACTACATAAGTCAAAGATCTAGAAAGAGCATAATATGTACATGACTCGATCTAGCGCACCGCGGGGTCTGCTCATCTCCAAGCTGGCCCGCACGCACACATGGGTAAATACAACGGCAGCGGCCAGCTCAACACCAACGCTCCATATTTAAAGCATGGAACCGGTTAGTTCAGGGGCGAAACCGGAGAGCTCAAAACCGGCTACTTCAGGGGCGAAACCGGAGAGCTCAAAACCGGTCAATTCAGCGGGCGACCGGCGAGCTCAAAAGGGTGAGACCAGATAATGGTCGATCCAACATCCCGTCCAGCAAACACAAAGCTGGCTGGACGCGGAGTGTGGACTGACACGTATCCAGGGCCACAAAGCGTCTCGACGCTATCGGCAGTCAGTTGCTCTGAAACAGGCTGATTATCGGTTTTCTAAGGTGACTAGATGGAGAGTCATGATTAGCGTAATAGGTCCGAATTGTAATGGGCAATTTTGATTCAACGGGAAGCGCCTCGACGTGGCTCAGTGGCGATTAAGGGTTTGTGACGACGGCTGAGGAGCGTGGCGCGCGCGGCCCATGGCCCGCTGACGGCGGCGGTGGCCAGCCTCGCGCGCGGCCCATGGCCCGCTGACGGTGGCGGCGGCCAGCCTCGCGCGCGGCCCGTGGTCCGGCAGGTGGGGATGGCCAGCCTCACGCGCGGCCCATGGTCCGGCAGGTGGGGATGGCCAGCCTCGCGCGCGGCCCATGGTCCGGCGGGTGGGGATGGCCAGCCTCACGCGCGGCCCATGGTCCGACAGGTGGGGATGGCCAGCTTCGCGCGCGGCCCATGGTCCGGCAGGTGGGGATGGCCAGCCTCGCGCGCGGCCCATGGTCCGGCAGGTGGGGATGGCCAGCCTCACGCGCGGCCCATGGTCCGACAGGTGGGGATGGCCAGCCTCGCGCGCGGCCAATGGTCCGGCAGGTGGGGATGGCCAGCCTCGCGCGCGGCCCATGGTCCGGTGGAGGCGGCGACCAGCCTCGCGCGCAGCCCATGGTCCGGTAGGTGGCGAAGCCAACGCACGACGCCGATTCGAGCGGCGATCGACGATCGATATCAATCGCAGCTACTTGAACCAACCGAGGCAGTCAAAGCTCTCGATGGCGTGGCGGCTTTTGAGCATGCCGAGCGTGGTCGGAGGCGTGGCAGTGGTGGCGGCAGCTGTCAGAATAGAACATTTCCCATAACGGGCTCAGTGAATGGCATTGCATTAAGACATAAAGAAATGAAACTTGTATAGCTGCATGGCCTTCCATTCATGTACCTCACATTGTTTGAAAACTCACTGCGTTTTGGGTCCTGAGCCTTCCTTTCTCATTCTACTTTTGCTGTTTGCTGACCATACCATGGTGTAATTGTCTTTTTCACCGGAAGCACAAGAAAACATTTGTCACTGTCGTACACGCAAGAGTGCGCGTAATCCCGGGTGGATCGCCACCTTAGCACTGAAAGTCCCTCCCGCTACCGGACTCAAGAGCTGCCTTTCCTCATGCCTTCAGCCAGAAATATGAAACCGTCTGCAAAAAGATGCTTAGGAAATGCCTGAAAACTATCACCTACTGAGGATGTTCCGGAGAAACTAGCGTAAAAAACGAGCAAGGGGGAATTCCTCGCGTAAAACAACATTCTGTGTGTAAAAAGGGAAAAGAGTAACCTTTTCTTAATGCATACGTAAGCGAGATCCCAAGCAAATGTGCTGTGACGATCAATCTCCCAACAGACCCTGTACGAAGGGGATGTAACTGATGGTCGGTACAGCTATCGTTCATCGGAGAAGTACCCTCGGGATTTCAGTGATGAAGGAGTGAGTGTAGGCGATGCAATGCATCAATAGCCCACCATGTGGAGTCATTACCTCAAGTGCAAGGACAATGCTATTTTACAGCTCTGTCTTAACTAGATGGCTTGTGCAGGAAAGTGGCAACGATAGCAGCTCTCACAGGATTGAAGCGTCTGTGATATGTTGGAGTGGTTCATAGCCATGGCCCCATATTTCCCATGGGCATAACGATTCATATGATGAGCAGTAACTCAGGAGCTCGGTGTAAAAGAAAGAGCAATGAATGCATGGAGACCGTAGCTGTGAGCACCTAAAAATGAAACGTTCTCTGACCTTAAGTGCCTTTCAATAAGTTAAGCGACAGAAAGATATCTGCTGTTTGTACCAGAACAGGATCGGTATGCTTCAAAGAAAAATGCAGCCATCGCGGTAGATGGAGTAGGTCATCTGCCCGGAGTTAAGTGTCCTAGAACAAAAGTACGAATCTACGTAATTCCAAGTTGCATCGCACTGAGCGATGATCGATCATAGATCTAGAAACAACTAAGTCCGACTGATGCGCCAAATTCATGAGTGAATTTTAAAATCGCAAGACCAGACAAAACTGCTCTGTTCCCCGCTCGTTTGTCTACAGGACACAATTTGGGAGTGCGGAGCCGGCATTGTCACGTTATGAAACTGGGTCTTGTTGGTGCGGCCTGCCCTCCGGCGAACCGCCGCGCAGCCTGCGCCTGGTTCCGCCTCTGCGCCTGGCTCCGCCTTTGCGCCGCCTGCCGGCCGGGGGACGCGGGACAAGAGAGCCCACCTCGGCAGAGGCGTCCTCCTCCGGGCCGAGCGAGGTCGCCCTGGGCTTGTCCTCCCCCGGACCGAGCGAGGCCGCCCTGGGCCTGTCCTCCTCCGGGCCGAGCGAGGTCGCCCTGGGCCTGTCCTCCTCCGGGCCGAGCGAGGTCGCCCGGGGCCTGTCCTCCTCCGGGCCGAACGAGGCCGCCCTGGGCCTGTCCTCCTTCGGGCCGAGCGAGGCCGCACTGGTCCTGTCCTCCTCCGGGCCGAGCGAGGCCGCCCTGGGCCTGTCCTCCTCCGGGCCGAGCGAGGTCGCCCTGGGCTTGCCCTCCCCCGGACCGAGCGAGGCCGCCCTGGGCCTGTCCTCCTCCGGGCCGAGCGAGGTCGCCCTGGGCCTGTCCTCCTCCGGGCCGAGCGAGGCCGCCCTAGGCCCGTCCCGTCAGCCCGGTCCGTCTGCTCCCCGGCGGTCTGCGCGTCATGGCAACGCTTGCGGCCGTCCCTGGACTGGAGAGCGCTGTAACTTTTTGGAAGGGCTGCTGGCGTCAGGTGAGGCATCTCCTGAGGGAGGGAAGCGTTGAGCACTACTTGCTGAGAGTGTATTGACAACATTTGGGCGAGTCCCGGTGTGCATTGTCTAGGTGGGTGTAAGCGCGGTCAAAGTTTCACCAAAGTTCCTCCAAATCCCCAGGTTCAATCTGATTTTGGCAAGTTCCAGTGCTCGTAGCAACCCTTCAACCAGCCCAACTTCGCTGCAGTGTATGGAAACGATAGGCTATTGACCAGACACGCAGCAGAATTCCTTGCGGGGGGGGGGGACAGGCTCGGTAAGCGTACATCAAGCCGATTTTTTATTTTCTGTCGGGAACCATCCATGGTCAAATATGGAACCACTGGAAATGATATGCTATCTGGATGCCATCCATATAGATGGCATTATGGACGGCTGGTGAGCAAAATGCAGGTGAATGCAACAGCTTTGTGCGCCCGCGCAATACAACAACTTTAAAATATAGAGGTGGGCATAAAAAGCAGGAAAATGTGTGATGAACTTTGCTTGAAACATGCTTCGACAATGCTCTGGATGGTAACACCGAAGTGTTGGAGCTGGGGCCTTCAGGAAAGGACTTCTTCAATACGGCTAGAAGCTTGGTGTTCGGCAGACCGGGTGAGTATTGCATTATTGCGACGGTTCCCTTAAAGGGAGTGTTCGATATTTATATGAGGTTTTGAACTGGAATAGCCATCTTGAAGTCCTTTCGGTGTCATTCATAGTCTGCCCCTCGTAAGACCTAAGCCACTCTAGTTTCTGAACCACAGGCCCGTGAAAATGGGGAGTGGTGTATCAAGGAGAATATTTCAAAACCACCTTGGCGTTCATGACATCATAATAACGTCATTTAAATTCTGCCCTTGCATAAACCATGCGGCGACCAGAGCCAAAAATAGGCTGTCGTGGCTTCCACATCTGACGTTCACGACCGCCATTTTTAGATCTAACGACCGTCAATTGGCTTTCAGTCAATGATGTACATGGTACGATGACGTAATCAAACCATGACCCATTGAAGAGCATGTCTATTAAACAGAGAATTGTGCTGTCAGAGCAGTCTTCTCCGCTTACAAAGTATCCCAATAATTATAACTAAACTTGTTTCATCATACCTGATGCTTATTTCAATATCTTCAAAAGAGAAACGTTTCCTTTAATTTTCTGATCGGATGTTGTCCGAAGTGATAACGCGCAGCACGCGAGGGACACTATTACAAAACCTCGGGCGAATTACAACATGCTTGCATGGGCGCGTGATATAAACTTATTTTCGTGGGTCAGAATTCCAGGAAGGTGACTGAAATATCTGATTAAAGATCGGAGTAATGCTCCCGCATGGCTGTGTTCCTCAGCCGCGGCCGGGGTCGGCACTACCCCACTCAGGCCCGAAATATCTGATTAAAGATCGGAGTAATGCTTCCGCTTGGCTGTGTTTGTCAGCCGCGGCCGGGTTCCACATTAACCCACTCGTGCCAGACGACGGGTGTCGGTCAGCCAACGTCTGTTGACTCGTCGTTGTAATCAGGGGTCGTCTATTACACCGTTCCAGACGCAGCCGCGGCCATCAAGCCCAATGCGTTGGCGCTGTTGACTTCAGACAAGGGGCTGCAGAATTCCATCTCTGGTTAATCTTCCTGTACATTGGGCACGGACATCAATAACTTTTCATTAGTGGCAGTGCTGGTAATGCACTATAAGTGGTAGTGCTATTAGCCGAAATAGCATCGCAGTGCTTCTGTGCTACGCCCACAATTATTGTTTTGTCATTACGTCATTGTTTTGCCTATGAAATAGCCCACGCTGGCACTCGGTGTGTTTTACTTTAATTCTTTTTTGTGACAAACATTATGCCGACGTTTGTCGGTGCTGCCAAACATTGGCATTCCGATCGTAGGTAGGCACGGGATTGACCGCAGATTACATAATATCCACATCTTTTCTATCTCTGCAACCTGCATCCCATTAACCAGTTAACATCGGCCATAACTGGAAGGCATTCGTTCGTCACATTGTAACGCGCCAAAGTTGGACGGCGTATCAAAAACTTGTAATCTGGGAGGACATCTGAACACGATAGATCATGCTGTTTCAGCATGTACCTTTGAGCTAAGCTGCTCAGTTGAAAACAAGGTTTCATATCCGCTGTGTGGTAGGTGTGTGGGTACCTGCATCTGGTGACACAAGCGCATCACTTTTGAGGCGAACTGATATTGATCCGTACAGTGATGTGCAGTCGTTCTTACCCAGTCGCTGATTTCCGGTCCTGGCAAAGTCCGGATGGACTTCTTGCGTTCTTGTTGGACATGACGTAAGAAGGCTGCAAGAAGGCTGCTCGCATCATCTCTTTCTGGCCTCTCCAGTTACCACTAACCACCCACCTTGTCGTTCCACGTCAGATCGCACAAGATACGGTCGATTCCTTTCGAATTTGATTGGGTTCGGTACGCTCCTGGTTTTTCGAAAGGAGGGGGAGGGGGTCAAAAGACAAATCCTCAGGCGAGAACATGGGCGAACTGGTTATTACACGGGAAGAATGATATTTTGATCTCTCTAGGGAGGATGAGGGCTGATGTGTTCCTTTCGGGGAAAATGGGCGACCAATGTCGGTAAGCATGGCAAATGAGCCGAAAATGGTTCTCGCGACTTGGCCAAGCCAAGGGACATTCCGGGATCATAGGGAAACAATCATTCATCAATGTCACCTGCGCTATTGGCCATTCAAATGGCGAAGGCTACCTTTCTGTAACACCAAAACACCGAGCTGTGGGCTTTTGAACCGTGCAGCATCTGTAAAAAGTTGTGACCTGTATTGACCTCTATCTGACTTCAGTGATCACCTATAATTGGTTCCCGGTAGCTGTTTTTGGATACGTGCTTTAAGCGTTCCAAATATCATCAAAATCAGATGTGACAAGTTGGGCCATATCTTGTGCAGTTTACCATGCAATAGCCCTCGTACCAACCGTTAGCTTTTAATTGTTTACATCTGTTATGATTGTTTTGCCTACCACTTTCGAGTGCTCGGTTTCCCTGATATTTCTCATGCGGAGCCTCTCACTTGTATTTCCGTTTTCTCACTGATTTAATGTACTGTATTAGCTATTACTCAGGATGTGGTCGGCAAAAGTCTTGGTAATGTTACGGATGTACGCAAAATAGAAGAAACACTCCTACAGCCCTGGAAATATGCACCTATTATGTATAGATCTTAATTCTATATCTGCATGTGCCTCTAGGATTGGCGATGGAAAATAGGATGTAGCGTGATATTTGGAAACAAATCATATAGCCGGTCACAAAATTCTGAAATCAGAGATTTCCTCGCTATGTAATCGGCAACCTGATCAATTTCATCGCCTGCATGGACATCAAACACGTTTTTGTCCGACGCGGTACGGCAGCAACGTAAAACTGTATGCATTGCTCTCAGTTGGGCTTTGTTGTGCAGACTTTGTTTTAGCCGTACTGAATTCGCCGCTTTCATAAATCAGGTCGAAGAGTGTTCGATACGAGCCGCTGCCATCTCACTGGCCAAGAATGGTGGAGCAGTATCACTCCGGCCGCGCGTGATCGGCTGATGGTGGAGCAGTATCACTCCGGCCGCGCGTGATCGGCTGATGGTGGAGCAGTATCACTCCGGCCGCGCGTGATCGGCTCATGGCGGAGCAGTGTCACTCCCGCCACACGTGATCGGCTCATGGTGGAGCGGTTTCACTCCGGCCGTACGTGATCGGCTCATGGTGGAGCAGTATCATTCCGGCCACACGTGATCGGCTCAGTTGTCCACTGCCGATCGCCGTCCAACTGCGAGGCCGTGCGCGCGCCAGCGATGCCCCTAAAATAATTATGTAAAAAACACAGCTTGGCTCTGAAACGAAGAAACCTTGATATTGTATTGCTATTGCTGTGTGTTTTATGTCATATACGGTCACCTCAGGATCCTACCATGACATGCCCCATGTTACTGTGAGGCGCTCTGATTGTTAAAACGTCCGCAGTGAATGAGCCAGACAGCCTGAAGGCTTCAGCGCAGTTGCATGGCGCGCCAGGAAGCTAGACGGAAAAACGCTCTTTTGTTACGGGTCGCGTCAGCGTCCTTTCAGGGCGCGAGGTAGTCTTTCACGGTGAGAGGTGGTCTTTCAGGGCGAGAGATGGTCTTTCAGGGGGGGAGGTAGTCTGTGTACCGCTCAGCCAACCAGCTTGGTTCCAACCCAATATTTATCCTCTCCCGTGAGACTACTCGTCTCAAAAGGATCCTGAAGCCTGTGGCAACGTTCGGTATGTAGGCAGTTTTCCGATCGTGCTCGGCAGGGCATGAGCACTGGCGCCAGATCGGTTACTTTGCCGGGTTGGCTCGTCCTAATATGCGACTAATCACGACTCGTCAGTGCCCCGTTAACCGTTTCTTCGACGCGGCACCGCAAAGTAGCTGGGCCTACCGCACATCACTACAGCTGCAGAAGCGCATTCCTTCTTTCAGATTAAATCCGAATCTATGAATGAATGCATGCATTTCTGGGATCACAGCTAACGCTAAGCAGTGCCTGCTGTGTGAACCCTCACCCCAGCCATCCGATTGCGCAATTCCATCTCAACGGCAAAAAGTTTGTGGCGAAAAGTTAGTATACCGCAGTGCTCGGCACGGTCCGCCCTGCCCTCTGACGCCATCTGACGGCTGTCACGAGCCGCAGGCCATGCCTTTCGAGGGCAAATAACGAGCGCCTAAAGCGACTCGAACCCACCCCGCCACGGGTGGGCGGATCGGAAAGCAGGCACTCTAAACAGCTGAGTCACCGGGACGGACATCAGCCTTTGTCCCCCAGGATGCTCTGTGGAGCCAACCATGGACCATGGCCTGATGACTCCAAGGACAGCTGCGAGGCCATGGTTGGGTAGGGCCACAACTTATCAGAGCCGTCATAGATAAGTCGTCCCGCGAACATGCGGAAAACCTGACAGGGCTCACAAAGTCTCTTGCGAGGGAATCCGCACATCATGAGATGAAGTCTGATCAGGGGCGCCTGTCTTCAGATGCGCCCTCGTTCTGCTGTGGGTCTTGCAGTTTCCAGCGTTCCAATCAGGAGAATCTCGCAGAACATCCGAAAAGTCAGCACCAACACAACACACTTGTCTCGGCTTCACGTGGTCAGTGCCAGCACGACAGCGAAGACTCGGAGCGCAGATTCTGTGGACAATCACGCAGTGAAAGACTCGAAGGTCAACGTCTGGATGCCACTCCTGTAACTGAGGAGACCTACAGATGTCACGTCAGCGGGAAGACATTCAGCCAGAACCTCTCGCTGTAACTGAGAAGACCTACAGGTGTCACGTCAGCGGGAAGACACTCAGCCAGAACCCCTCGCTAGTGATGACACTCCTGTAACTGAGAAGACCTACAGGTGTCACGTCAGCGAGAAGACATTCAGCCAGAACCCCTCGCTAGTGTTGCATGTCATCAGCCACACTGCCCGAGGCGGGACCTTTCCCATGTAAAACATTTGGAAGACTTTTCGCCACGAAGAATGAAATCGACGCCCCTGCCTGCATTCACACAGGAAAAAGAGCGTTTGAGTGTGATTTTTGTGGCAAACTTTGCGGAGCGAAGAGCAATTTGGTAAGGCACGCTCGAGCCCACCCTGATCACAAGCCTCTTACTTGCAGCGTTTGCGAGAGATCATTTGCGGAGAGAGCGCGGCTGACTGGCCACAGCCTGACCTGACCTGACCCACACGGTAGGAGGCCGTTCAACTGTGACGTCTGTGGGAGATCAGTCAGGACCCGCCAACAGTCAGCCATCCATCTCAAGGCCCACATTAGGGCGAAGCCGTGCACTTGTAACGTTTGTGGGAAGCCGTTCCCTCTGAACAGCAGTCTCGTGTTGCACACTCGGACCCACACCGACGAAAAACCGTTTGAATGTGAGGTCTGTGGGAAGTTTTTCGCTAACAAAAGCAGCCTCATGCAGCATACGCGGACTCACACCGGTGAGAAACTGTGCGGCTGTGAAGTTTGTGGCGGGGTGTTCAGTCACCATAGGGACTTAAGGGGTCATGCTCTTATCCACACCGGTGAGAAACCGTACGGCTGTGAAGTTTGTGGCGAGGTGTTCAGTCACCATAGGGACTTAAGGGATCATGCTCTTATCCACACCGATGAGAAACCGTACGGCTGTGAAGTTTGTGGCGAGGTGTTCAGTCACCATAGGGACTTAAGGGGTCATGCTCTTATCCACACCGGTGAGAAGCCGTTTAAATGTGACGTGTGTGACAGATGGCTCATAGACAGCGGTCAGTTCAAAACCCATGTCATATCAGGTCAGTTCAAAACCCATGTCATGACCCACACTGGAGAAAGGCCGTTCATCTGCTAAGTCTGTGGGAAGTCGCTCCGTCGAAGGAATGTTCTGGCATGTTCTGTTCTGCGTGTTCATGTTCTGTTCTGCATATTCATGTTCTGCTCTACATGTTCATGTTCTGTTCTGCATGTTCATGTTCTGTTCTGCATGTGCTGTTCATGTTCTGTTCTGCATGTTCATGTTCTGTTCTGCATGCTCATGTTCTGTTCTGCATGTTCATGTTCTGTTCATGTTCTGCATGTTCTCACACACGCCGGTGAGAACCCGTTTAGCCCTCAGATTTGTGGCAAATCGGCTAGCCTTCGTTGCCAATTGGTCGAGCAGTTCCTGGTCGACCCCCGGTGAGGCACCTTCTCATTGTTAAGTGCCTGAAAAGCTGCTTGCTCACAGAAACAGCCTTGAAACCCACACTCAGGCTCACTCCGGTGAGAAACCCGCTCTGACTCACTCCGGTGAGAAGCCGTTCCGCTGCACAGTCTGTAGCAGGCCGTTCCGAGCTCGTGGCCAGTTACGTGAGCACGACCGGATTCGCGCCGCTCAGAGGCCATTCAGTTGTGAGCTCTGTGGCCAGACGTTCAGGCTTCGAAAGCAGTTAGGCGCAGGTGATCAGAGCCACACAGGCAAGAAGCCATTTCATTGTGAAGCTTGCGGCATGGCCTCCAGGGAGCGCTTTCGGTTAGACAGACATGCTTTGACCCACACTGGATTGAAGCCGTTCTTTTGCGAAGTCTGTGGGAAGTCGTTGCGTCCGAGCAATATTATTGCGCTGCACGTTCGGGCACACGCTGGAGAAATGCTATTTAGTCGTGACGTATGTGGTAAACTGTTCAGTGTTCGTGGCTAGTTCGACGAACATGTTCGGACCCACAACGGGGAAGACCCGTTCCGATATGAAGCCTGTGACACGTCGTTTATCAGTCGCAACAGTTGTACCACGCATGTGAGGACCCACACTGGCGAGGAGCCGTCTAGTTTCGACCCCTGCGAGGCTGCGTTCTGGACTCGCCAGCATTTTAAGTGTTACCCGAAGACCCGCGCTGGAGTCAAGTCCGCGTTCACTCATAGAGTTGTGGGAAGGCGTTCTGCTATACGAGCAGCTTTGTGGTACACGCCCGGATCCACACCGGAAAGACGCCGCTGACTCTGGATGATCCTCCCACCGCCATTATAAAAATTTATGTTGGATTGCATCTATATTTCATGGCTTATGGACTCCTTAAAGTCATTAACATCGTCAGGCATGCAAACCAGGCGCAAAAACACCATGCCATGCATTGTTCAGTTTGCCGGAGCGTCTCGAATTCCTGTTTATTTTCGGTGAAGTGAAACAGGTTCCATTTAAGCTTGTAGAATGCGTGCAAGATAAAGCACTCTCAATACAAGGGCATCTCTAAACAACGAGACATAATTTCGTGCATTCAACGTGGCTGTGACAAGGTTTAAGGTACACAATGTGCACAGGTATTTGCTTATTCAGATAATGCTGCACATGCAAGGTGGGTATCATTGTCATCCACATATATCATGAGACTTCATTGCAAGTCACACCTACCACTTTATTGCCTGCACACCAGAGTTGTGCGGCCATATAAAGACAGTAAACCTCCCACGTCCATCTGCCGGTTAATCACGCCCGCAATATATGCGCCTTTTAGGATCTTGAGCTGGTCATTCTTGCTAGTATATTCGGCCCCGCAGGTCGTGCTATCGATCCTGATGTTCAGGGTGAGCTATGGCCCAGACGTTACTCCAATATGCCTTAATGGAGCACCGGTCGGCGGGTGCATGGGCTACGGCGATGTGTGATCGTTGTGGTATGAGTTGTTGGAGATGAGTTCTGAGTGTTCATACATGCCTAATGTGGTGTCATCGTAACAAATGCCTCCTTTGCTCATAAAACATTTCTGACACGGCCGTGCTGACATGCTGACATCTTTGTCGAGACACCCCCCGCACACACACAACCGTGTGTGTGCAATGACACACGACCCACAAGCAAACCAACAGATATGTGTCATTGTTTCATAATGCTTAATAGATATGACGAAGTCATGTTATATAGGGATGACCTTTTGTGAAGGTATGCAGAGCACAGTTCTGAAATCTAGTGCGAAATTGGTCCGGCCCAATATACTACAAATGAGAGCCAACATTGGTGCATCACAATTCAAACGGATGCTCTCGCATGGGGTAGGGGTCAGGCTTTGCAAGAAATTTTCCCGTCCGGACAGATTTACCCAAACGCTACCAAAAGCGACCATGCAAATTCCGAAACGTGGGGCCTATGAAGATCGTGCCCCACACGAGGCTCAGCAAAACTGTTATGCAGCAGTCGATTGGCAGGATTCAGGTAATCTATCCTTGCGTTTGAAGAAAGAGCCCACCGATGAGGAATACACCAGAGAAATGCCAGGGTCTAAACCATTATGTGCACACTGCCTACATGATGGTGTCAGTGGCGTACCCTATTCACTGCATGCTGGTGTTATGCCATCACGCGGTGCACGCCTAACACATGATGGTGTCAGTGGCGTACCCTCTACACCGCATGATGGTGTTAAGCCATCATGCGGTGTACACTGTACGTGTGTTTTATGCCGAACAAGGCAGTTGTCAGCTGTGAAGCGCCTCTCGGTCTGATATAAGAAGCATAAGCTTATCGGCACATGTTTGGGTGTATTAAATTCATATGAATATATATATATATATATATATATATATATATATATATATATGCACATATATATATATATATATATATATATATATATATATATATATATATGCGTGTGTACCGCAAGATCAACTTTGCCCTAAACTTACATTAAATAAACTGGCAAAATCATGCGGGAAATGACTGCATGAAATAAATCGCAGACGCTTTTCATTTTACAATGGTTCAGTAACTGTTTTAAACGGAAAGAGTTCATAATTTTGTCAGAGCTTTTATCTGGGTTGAACGGAGATAGCAAGAATCCTGCGAATGTAGATTGAAGATTGCAATGGATCAACGAATTGTGTTAACACGGCCAAGCCATGTTTGTCTGGGTATGTTCAACAATCGGTCAGAAGTGATTCGTGGTAAAACTTATGTAACGCAGTTTTGAACGTGCGCGCCCTCGTATAATGGTAAAAGACTCGACGCCAGGCGTTGCAGTCTCCTCAGGCCGCGCGGGTCGGCCTCGCGGCTCACACCAGGCCGTGGCCAACACGTGGACGAAAATGGTAACGCATCTGAAAGTAGTACCTTTAAACGCTTTTGTTCACCAAATAGTACATTTAGAAGGCAGTCTCGGCGCATATTTCACACGCGCGAGTTTTAGACCGATGGTAACAACGGCTTGGCCCTTAAAGCAGCGCGGAGTTGTGCTGGAATCTGGTCGCTGAGTCGCGAAGCGGACTCTGGAACTGGAAGAGTGGAGTAAAATATTTTATTGCCGTACTGTTGTAACAGCTTATCTGTCCAGAGGACATCCTCAAAATTGTATAAGAATTGTCCAATGTAACCTTTGAAATGCACGAAGTAATCTTAAAAGACAATTAGAAGCAATATTTTGCACGATGGTCATTGTTGCGCGCCCTGGGCCCGCCCCCTGGCGTTACTTGCAGTGGGCAACGCCGCTCGGTTTTGCGAAAGTTGCGACCCAAGCCGGTGCTCTCCTTGGTCCTCGGGATTACGGGCGTGTCATCGGGGCTTTATGGCGCTCTCAGCTGCTGAGGCTACATGGCGCCGTCAGCGTCTCACCCCAGCGGGGAGGGCGGGCACCACGGGGAATCGGGCCCCGTACCTGTGGTTTCCCACGCGTGCAGTGGTTAATGCAGGCGCGTTAACCACTACACTAGCGGTACCCAGCGCGCAGGCTCAAACCTTTTGATGTTATGTGTTTCACTAGTCGATTCTGTTAAATGCTGAACGTTCTCAAGGAAATGACCTTGTGCGTTCTGAACTCATTTCGACTCATTCCGTTCAACACGAATGAAACCTCTTATTTCTTTCCGGTAAAGCGGCCCCCTCGAGTACAACACTACGGGGTACATCGGTCAAGGGATGCAGGATCATTCTGTCCCACCGCGGTGTGTTTACCGGCCGTCATTCTGGCGCCGCGGGGCGGCATCCCCTGACCGAACCGGAGGCCCTCAGAGAGATACCTCATATCATATTGGTCCGCTCCCTTACACGGGAGACCTTCTGACCCGTGCAGCTGAACCTCGTTCGGGGCATGAACTGTCATTAACGCAACAACATCCCTGCTCGCCGCAGGTGGCCAAATCATTGGCACATAGACTCGAGCCGGTCTTGACGGGCCCATACCGGGATGGGGATTGAGGCCCACCGTACGGCACTGGGGCCCTGACCTGCACAGGAGTCTTCTATTGCCTCAATGCGAGCACTCATCATAGGTTCATGTTTCCTCCAGTTGTCAGAGGACCCCGACCAACCCAAAAGGCCCTCTGACATTCGGGCTCCCGTCCACGTTCCTGTTGAACATATCTTCCCCTGACCGACTCGAGGCCCCTTGTTGAAGCAGAACGCCCTGTTTGGCACTGGACACCTGAACGGTAAAGGAGCCCGACCAATATAGATCGCGGGCCCGGTCTAATCCCCGCTTGGGAAATGGGCCCCCAAAGCTCGGACCAGTAAGGAGCCGACTGTTCGTTGTTCATGATCTCGGGTCGAAATAGAGGAACGCTCTGTCTCAGGGGTCCCTATCGGTACAAGAGATCATCTTACTGGCATTTGAGGTCACGGCGCTATGAGCGGGGGTCCTTAATGTGACCTACAGTCAGCCCTCAGGACTCCTTAGCCATCACATAGGGCCCTTGATCTTCGGTCTCGAGAGACCCCTCGGCTCTTCTTCGGACCTTTTAAAACACCGCTCCGACTCGGGACCACTTGCCACCACAAGACCCCTGTCCGACATTGCCGCCCCTAACCGACACAGGAGCCCCTCATTGTGTCAGGAACCTCAAACATTGCAAATCGCGAACCCCGGCCTCGTTTCTGCTTGGGTAATGGGTCTCAGGGGCTCAGACGGACATGGAGCCGACTGTTCGGTGTTCGTGGTCTCTAACCGACTCAGACACCCGCATTGTCTCATGGGTTTCTAAAACCGTGCAAGAGGACCTCTGACTGATATCTAGGGTCACTTCCCTACTGACTGCGATTCTTTACGTGATCTACAACCAGTCTTTCTGGTCATTATAACCACCAACTGGGCCTTCGATCATCGTTTTCGGTGGGTCGTTCGGGCCCCTTTTCGGGCCTTATCAAACACTGCCCCTGGTCGGCGAGGGGCCCCTTGCGAGCATAGAACCCTTTGTTAGACACTTAAGGTCCCTAACAGATACGGAGGACCCGACCATTGCAATGTACTGATCCCAGCTCTGTAGCTGAATGGTAAGTGGGCGCTCAGGTCAATACCGATACGGAGCCGACTGCGAGGTACTGGTAGTGCCTGACCAACAATATCGCCCATATCGACTCAGAGGCTCCCCGATCGGCGCAAAGGGCCCTCTAACCGTTACTTGAGGGCCCGTCTTCGCAGGTCGGGGCCCCTAAAATAAGAATCGGATCAGCCCTTTCTACCCTTAGGCCATCCAATCAGACCCTTGATTGCCGGACCCGTGGCCCCTATAGGCTTTTCGTGCCCCCTCGAGTACTGCCTCTGTCGGACTAGGGGGCCCCTTGACAATATAGGGTCACTGTTATGCGCTGTGGGGCCCGAGCAATATAAATCGCCGGTTCTGGTTATATCCCTGCTTGGGGGGCGGGCCCTCAGGCCCATGCCGCCACGGAGCCGACTGTATGTTACTGGTGGAGTCTGACCGAAATATAGGTCTTTATCGACTCAGTGAGCCCTGATAAGCGCAAGGCCTCTGGTTAGTATTTGAGTGCCCGGCCCTTCTGGCCGGAGCCCCTAAATGAGACCTCTGACTGGCTTTTCGGGCGCTTAAAGGGAATGTTCCACATTTGAAGATATTGAGGTAGGCATCAGATATTACTTGTCTCTATAAGTAAGCTTTCAATGTTAAAATACGACCCTAAATAGCAAAGGTTCAAAGTTTGTAAAAATGCATCCCATTACGTTTTTCTTTGATTGCGCCATGGAATGGTTTTGTGCAATACCTGGCAGCATCTGGCAGCCAGACTTGAAGGATACCTCGAAACACACGAAAGCTGACGTCGACCGGCCATTCCGGTCGCGGGGGCTGTGTCGAGCGGTGGATTAATGCGTGGTTTGTTTGTGGATTTTTTTGTCTTGGTGTTGGCCATAAGAAAAGCTTTGGTGGACTGTTTGGCATACACAGCGTAGTGATTGCCGGCTTTTATGACGGATTGTTAATATCAAAGCACGATATGCTGTGCTGCTGCTGTTGCTGCTATGCTGTTGTGATCTTGTCAATACTTTATTGTCGACCCATCATTGCCTGCGGCGCGGTAGTCCTGACACTGATGTTATGTGATGTGCACAGTAGTTGCAGTCTTTGTTGTTTGCAACTGGAAATGAAGTGTCATGCGAAAATGAATAAATTTACAATGTCGCTATGAATTGATTGCCGAAGTATTGCTATTACTATGGTAAAAATGGTAATGTTGGGCTACCAAAAATGCTTTGTGTTGCTTAGGATGATTTATGTAATTAATATCTAGCCCTGATATAACCATTGTGGTGCAATGACATTCTTGTTTCCGATAGTCCTTTGGCATTGTTAAATCAGTTGTTACCAGTCATTCATAAAGGTATAAGCTTCTGTCTCATAGGCTTGACATATAGTAGTCAACCAATGTGGAACACAGTGCAATTGTACGGGTTAACAGTTGTGGCACTACCTCAGTGCTGTACTGTGGCGAGACATAATGAACAATGATATAGTTTTTGTGCTGTGATCCATGCTGCCTTCGTAATAAATTCCATCATGAAAAGATGGGTCAAGTATTCTCATTTGTATTGACTCCCCATCTGACGTACGACTGACCAAAAACACGTGATGCAATATATAATCACTTTCAGCAAAGCAGGCAACAAATAAATGACATCACTTGCTTAACCTGTTTTGGAAATTAAAAAATGTAGCTTAGAAAGATGCAAACACATCTTCCACTTCCACAGCGATGCAACACGCTGCAGCCACCAGGCTGCTTTACTAAAAAATAACAGGAAATGACAATGCAAACACGTGGACCTTGCACAAGGCTGGAGACATAACAAGTGCATGTAGTTGTGGTTGGATGGGCAAAATTTAAGATAGTGATGAAGCTGCCAGTGCACACAAGGCTCATGATAAAACAATGATAAATGCTATGCAATACACCAACAGCAATACTTTTCCACCTATCTCAGCACCTTTCTTTCTTGATGACTCAGGAGCAATGCCCACCTGCGTACCAAATTTGTGAAGACATTACAGTGCGCATCAGTAATAATACAACTCTAGAGTTTCAGAATTCTTTGGGGAAAGACAATTTTGCAAAGCGATATCATTTGGGCAATTACTAAGCATTTGCATTGATGAGCTGCTTGCACCAAGCCCTACTGCCAAAATGAATTGCTGATATAATGACACGCAATGAATTAATTAGGGGAAAACGGGGCAAAATGAGGCACCCTTATAAAACGGATCCTCGCGAATTCGGCTGTTAGAGGTGGCGCCAGCGGAAATCAATGGTTTAAACCAAAGCTTCTCTGACAGGGGACGGAAATGATGTGCACCGGGCCTTTCCGTCGGCGGCCGTCGTTGGAGGACGTGAGTTTCCGCTTTCCATTTTTTGTTAATGTTTTTATGGTGATTTGAACGTTGTTTATTCTACGACTATAATGAATCGTGAATGCAAAGTTGCTGCGCTTTGATGGTGTATGCATGAAGATTCCTTGTGAGCAATTGTGATTTTTTTCGGGCCAGTTTTCGTTGCTTGTCGAATCATGTTGTGTTGTTAGCGTCCATGGGACAGAATGGTTGGGGCAAAATGGGCACTCGGGGGGAAAATAGGATACAAAATGTCCCGTTTTGCCCCACCTGAACTATGACAATCGCAAGAAAAGTTTGACTTAAATAAGCCATGAACACAATGTTTCAATGGCAGTAGCAGGCACATGAGTAGAGCCCGAAAAAGTGAATCGATGCTGTTTCAGTTCTATGATTAAATAGTCGTCGAACTACGGCGTCAAACTGGGAATGTGCGGGGTTGCGATTTGTCGTTTATGATTTATTGAAAGTGCGCATGTCATAGCTCTATACTTGTCGTTCCTTTTAGGTCTAATTTATTGTAATAATGTTGTTTAACAAAGCTTATTTGTAAACATAAGAATTGTAAGTACCTTCCTGTGATGACTTGCTTCAGTATCACGCATTCGCCCATCTCTTTGATAGCCTCTATAACTTACTTGTTGGTCAGCAGACCAGCAAAGACTTCCGACCGACTCGTTATGAAAAAAGTATCTTAAAAAGTAACTTAGGCTATGAAAAAGGTGAAAAGTTAATGCATTTTTGGTCGTTATCGCATAAAACTCACCGTACATTTCACACTTTCCCATACATTTAAAGGGTGCATTTCTCGGCATGCACGGGCACTGGCGTAAGTACTAACGCATAGGTATTCTGTCTTACAGAAGTGGCGCAAAAAAGAAATTTACGTTTTCTTGTCTCTGCTTACGGCCAAGACCCAGAAAAATGTAAAAAGTTTTAATATTTATTTATCATGTTGTGCCCAGAAACGCTGCTAACTCCAATAAACCGGGAAAAGCCTTACATTCCGTTTAAACATATACGATTCAATGTTTTGTTTTTGAGTTATTAAATAGTTCAACGGTTTCTTGTACCTTAAACATTAGGACTGACTTGTTGTATAGCATTACATAGAATGTGTTTCATCATATCGCCCTTAATATTAAACGTAGCCAATTTAACACAAGAAGTGAAATGCGCTATAACCAACTAGTTATAGGCATGCAGTTAGGTATTTCGCTTTGATAGTTGTACTTAATTTGTCATAGCAGGTAAACGTTTTCCTGGTTTATAAAAGGAAATATAGGTACATTGACGGGTCCAGGGGTGGGTAGGAAGGGGGGGGGAGGCTTTAGGGGCAAATGACCCTCCCAAATCTATTCAACGTTCAAGCTGAAGTTCTTTTTTACAGAGGAGCTACTTCGTCAGACGGAGAATAGTTCGAGATTACAAGAGAAAAACCGATCGGCAATCCTGGAAACAATATACAATGGCAAGGGACATGCACGCATTCAATGTGGGAAAAATGTCCTCCAAAGAAGCGGCAGGCCGCTTTCTGGTCCCGAAGTCGACTCTCGACAGACGGCTGAAAAAGGCACGGGCAATGCCAATAACAGAGGTAACAGAGAAGGTCCTGGGTCGACACAAACCTGTTTTTACGGAAGCTCAGGAGTGATATTTGGTGTAGCACATAATGGAGCTCCAAAACCGGATGTTCGGAATAGTGTTGACTGACCCCAAGAATTTCGCATATGAGTTCGCAGACAGAAACAAAATCACTTACCCATTCAGCACGGCGACGAAAATGACAGAGGAGGCATGGATACGGTGCTTCCGCAAGAAGAACCCCACGGTCTCACTAAGGACACCAGAGGCCACAAGCATTGCTCGCGCCGCGGCGTTCAACTCAGTCAATGTCAACGCGTTCTTCGACAACCTTGAAGCGCCGATGGATTCTGCCCAGTTCGGTTGCACACGCATCTACGACATGGATGAAACGGGCTTCAACACGGTCGCAACACAACAAGAGAAGGTGTTGGCGAGAAAAGGGTACAATCAGGTACGCCAACTGACATCTGCGGAACGAGGCACGCTGGTTACCGGGGTGATGTGCATCAACGCTGCGGGGAGCTACATACCTCCAGGTGTGATATTTCCAAGAAAGAGGGCCAACCAGAAGTTGGAGAAGGGTCTTCCCCAGGTAGCCTGGTGCTGTACCATAAGTTTTGTTGGATGCAGAAGGAGCTGTTCATGAAATGGCTCGACCATTTCATACCGCACGCAAAGCCCTCGAAACAGGATCCAGTTCTTCTCATACTGGGTGGACATGCCAGCCACACCAAGAGGCTCGCAGCCATCGTGCTTTGCAGGGAAGCAGGTGTGGTGATGCTCACCATTCCTCCGCACACCTCACACCGCCTTCAACCACTGGACCGGACGTTCATGCTCCCAGTCAGCACCTTCTTCTTCCAAGGACAGAGAACGTGGCTCCGAAACAACCCCGGTAAACTCATCACACTGTATGAGATGGGGGAGCTGATCGGGTCAGCCTACGTGCAGGCGGCAACAGCGACGACGGAGTTGGAGGGCTTTGAAATCACGTGGGTCTTTCCCACAAACCGCCATGTGTTCGTCGAAGAAGATTTTGCAACAACAGAAACAACGAACATCCCGCTGACCGGCACTGCAGACGCACCAGTGGGTCTCAACTCAGCAGCAGCTCCTCTGCCCGTGCCTGGGCCCTCTGACGTTGATGTCTCGGTGAGCACGAACGTTCGGGAGTTCCCGGAAACTGTCGCCGGAGACGCAACGCAGGCTGGAATATCGGGGCAGGGAAGCTCGACTAATGTCGAAACCCTGGCGAAGTTGCTCACAGCTGGGGCTCTGCCAGATGATTTTTCAAGCTCTAGCGATGACGAAGGTGACGTTCTAGAAGTGTCATGCGCAGCTGGACCGAGCCATGCTTACCAAGGTCAAAATGACACACCCGCAAGCTCCTATGTGTCTCCCCGCGAAATCCTCCCTATGCCAAAAGTGCACTCTAGGGAGGAGAGAGGTAAAGGAAGAAAGAAAGGTAAAATATGTGTCTTGATTGACACACCATACAAGGAGGAACTCGAGAAGAGACTCGAAGGAAAAGAAGGTAGACAGGGGGGAAAGAAAAATGACGACAGAACTCAGTCGAAAGGAAGAAAAAGGAAGAGTGCAAAAACTCAGAAACCACAGCGGAAACAAAAGAAACGTACGCCGCGAAAGCTTGACTAGGCAGGATGATGTCTTGTCTAGTTTCGCCATTGTTCGTACCTGCTGACGGGTCCACTAGGCTCTGCTCTTTTCGTGTTTTGCGTTCACAGTAACTAAGAAGTGGATTGATGAGAAGAAGTGAGCGAGTGTTCCTGAGCGAACTTTGCTCGATGACTTGTGTGTTTGAGAATCGATCGTTGTTGTCTCATTGTGTAACCACCAGGCTGTATTCCTCTAGCCATGTGCCTAAGCCATGCGGCAATGGCTGTCGCTTCATACCAAGCTGTAAGACACATTTGCTGGCCATTAAAACTTTTGTTCGTGGGATCATACTAAGGAAACAAGTATGGGGTGGGGTGGTTCGAGCTAGATATGAGAGCCCAAACTTAAGAAATATAGCTATTGGATGTCCAAATAAATACCTATTCACCGAGCAATGTATTTATTGAAGCGTTTGCATCAAAAATGATAACTTTGAAAATATTTATTTCGCTTACTCAATCTCATCACTTGACCGTTTTGCCACGAATATTGCTTCGTTTTGCCCCAAGCCGGGGGCGCAATGATGAAAAACGTTACCTGATATTTAGGAGGATCACACTTCAACATGAAGAGATATCAAACCAGCGCGTTTATAGGGGATAGACAATCGATCAGCCTTCAATATCCACCTGCTAAATGCACCTGCTATCCACTTTCTGGACAGACTTACGAACTTCCCACATTAAAAAACCTTTAAGGTGTCCGTCTTGCACCACTTTCCCCTACATGCTGTAATACCTCAATAGGTTCAAAATGTTAGCGGGGTCATAATGAAGTACCAGCATGCCTTTGTACGCTTATGCAACGTAAGTCCTAGTGCTTCTCAGTTTGCCAGCGTTTCTTTGTCATGCTCGAGCATAAGCATAAAGGCAGAGGCAGGTATCAATATATCACATTTTGTTGGCAGTCACTAGGCTTCAAGAATACCAAAAGAATGTTCTCTCTCAGAAGTACAAATCTCGCGCGCACACTCCCCATCACATCAAGATCAATACAATCCACTGGCACACCCCACCAGTGATCATATACATTTCGAACCCTCGATCTCCTTCGCCAAATAACTGTGATTTCACAGTGGCACAGCTCGCGGGACTATGAAATTGCAGGCTTTCTTGCAATTTCCGCCCAAATTTCCAGTCAAAACACCGCATTTCACCGTGGCCTGCCTTCAAAACAAACTCCCAACGGGGGTTCGTGGTTATGCGGCTCAGGAGGTAGTTCTTGTAGAACACAATATTTTTCACGTTTGAACTTTGCTGCACAATACGCGTCAAGTACATAGCGAAATATCTATTTAAAATTACTGTAATGTTTCCATAATTTCATAATGCCTTGCTAACCCATAAACCCGTGCTAGGCTCTCTGCTCCTGTACACAAGGCGCCAACTGAGCTGTCTGCAGGAGATACGTCAATAGAAGAAGAAAAAACGCCAGCAGTGGAAAAAAGACAGATCTGCCGTCGCGTCCTGTTCTGTTATAGCTTTTGGGAGAGTGGCCGTTCTTTGGGTGCCGTGCTTTTTCGGAGACAGTGGCGCTTTTTATAGCATTGAGCCGTGGCCTAGAAATAAGGAAAAATGGCCCGTTCACGGGTGCCGTTCAACCCGACAGTGCTCACGCTCACGTTCGCGACACGGATTCGGCAGCGAAATCTTCCTAACAGCTAATCTTTTTCCGCGTATTGTATCATACATGCCGCCTCATCGCTTTTGCGAATGTACCAGCGGCCATGCTATTTTGACAGTAAGCAGAAAACAGCCTGTAGTATGACCGCGATCGCATGACGTTTCTATGACGTCATTAATGCCGAGGCAACTTTGAAATAGGCTCCAAATAAGCCCTATCGCACTTTTACGGGCGTGTAACTCAGCAGCCAGATCGTTTTGGGTCTTAAAAAGAACCTAAACTGCATCAAAAGGTCCTCAAGATGGCTATTTCAATTCAAACCGCCCTACAAACGTGGAGCATTCCCATTAGTCACAGGTTCCAGAGGGCCCGAACGGCAGCTTGGAACTTAAGGGGGAGGGGCACGTGCCCCCGTGACGCCGCTTCTGGATGCGCGTGGGGCGGAGTGCGGACGCCGTTCTTCCCTCGTGGTGCGGGCCCGGCTGCAGCCGGCACCACGGGCAATTGGTTCGAAGACCCGTCGCCAGGCGGCGGGTACCTTGGCGGCCGCTGATTCGGGGAGCCGGGCCGGCTGCTAGGCGGCGGTGACGCCACATCGGGCCCGGGATGATCCATCTTACCGCAAGCACATGTTCATCGCGGAGAACGTTTAAATGGAGAAATCCGCGCCCACGCCAGTGCTTGGTGCCTACCCAGGACGGTCAAAAGCCGCCTGGGAGGGGGGGGGGGGGGAGGGGAAGGCGACCCTTGACTTGGGTTTGTTTTCGCTTTTCTACCGCAGTTGTAGCCTGAGAAAAGTTGAAAATCGGCTTGATGATGCACACCTACCGAAACCCTTTGAAAAACCGTGGCTGCACCCCTGAAAAAGCTACACTGACAGGAATTTTCTGATAGGCCTTGGAAGTTGCCCTAAGAGGACAGGTACAAAAAACTTATCGGGTATAGTCCACTTATGATGTGGTTTCTGGTTATCCGTCGTAAGGATGCACACACACACACACACACACCCACACCCACACACCCACACCCACCCACACACCCACACACCCACCCACACCCACACCCACACCCACACCCACACCCACACACCCACACACACACACACACACACACACACACACACACACACACACACACACACACGCCACACCCACACACCCAAACACCCACACCCACCCACACCCACACCCACACCCACACCCACACCCACACCCACACCCCCACACCCCCCACACCCACACCCACACCCACACCCACACCCACACCCACACCCACACCCACCCACCCACACATGCACACACACACACATATATTCATATATACATATATATATATATATATATATACATACATATGTATACATACATGTATACATATATATATATATATATATATATATATATATATATAATAATAACCTTACTGTAACCTTACGCAAGCTCGTGCGCGTAGCCACAGGGAACACATACCGAAAGCTGGCGTGTTGCATCGCCTTCGTATAAGCGTACTTGTTTTGTGAAGTTGTAGGGGTGCAACTGCACCTCTTTCTTGCAAACTCAAAAGTGAACCATGCGCGCAACTTACCATTTACCATTTCTTGAGTCCGAAGGCGGCGACAGGCTGGTGTACTGCGATGTCGGCAGCACGTGACTGCGTCAGACCGCGGTGCTGGTCTGCGAGGGTCTCTGCGGCGCGTCTGGTCCTCCTGTGCCGCGGGCAACGTCCTTCCCCGACACCGTCGTTCTAGAATCGTCCTCAATTCACTCAGCTGCATTGAAGATGTCATAACACGGAGAGTCATTTCTGGTGGCGCACATCACCTGTTGGCCCACGATAACACGGGTGTTGATTTATATTCTTTTGGGTGGGCCACTTGCCCCCTCCCCAATATCCGAGATGCCCACCAGCGGTGGGCTTGCCCGTAACATATTAGAGCCAAAGTACAAGCAGGACAGTACAAATGAGAAATCGAAATTGGATCAACTCTAAAGAAGGTTTCTACTAATTGCCTCACAGGTAAAAAGGCAAAGAAAATGAAACCCACGGTGTCATGTTCATTTGAATGCAGCTGACTGAGCTATTCATGTCATAAAAGCTCCCAGCTCATTCCGTGTTTATTTGAGTATTTTCCGGTAGTTTTGCATGATGCATGCTTTTAATTGCATGATGAATATACCTTGTTGACTCGGATATCGTTTTGATCAATTGTCTGGCTGTTTTAGCATTATTAAATGATGATCACGCATTCTCAGACTACAGCAAGTTGCGTTATTTTGCCACGATACGAGAGAATGTCTTATCGGAAATTGAAAGCAAACCGGATAAGTGTTGGCGCCCAAAAATGTGAACAAGTTTTTTGCCGGCAAAACGAAAAAACCTTGAAAACTGCCAACTTCCAATTCAACGTTAGTATTCGACGGTACAGTTATGGGCACTTGCCACTCGGCACCAGCCGACTAAGCCGATAGCGGCAGTCGTCCGACAATGACCGCAAAAACAACAGCCGTGTCGAACAAGCCCAGCGCGGGTGCTGTGCTGCAGTGTGCAGCCCACCTTGCGGCAACAACCGGAGGTTTCCGTGGAGGCGTTCAGTAGTGGCACACATAAGCTTAAGCTCTTCACTTCCAAGCCGTACACTTCCAAAGGCGTCCTTGCCGTTATTATGCCGCGATGCGAGTTGAGCTAGGAACCAATTTACGTATCAGAAATGTCGAGTTCCCACCCATTAACACGGACACCACGCGCATGATGATATGTTTGGTCGCCCAGACCTAAAGCAAAATCAGGATCAAAGCCGAAACTAAAAAAAGAAACAGTTGTTGGTGCTGAGTTGAAAAAGCAAGTGGTTTGTGCATTTACTGGCTAACCATTGGATGGTCGCTGACTGAACCGCTCGTTGACGGTTGGCTGTTGACTGTTGACGGTTGACTGTTGACGGCTCATCCGACCGAGTTGCGGAGTACAGTGATTGCCCCCGGCGACTGTACCTCTGAGGGGGCGGGGGAGGAAGTCCGCAATGCCAAAAGTGCCGCAAAAGATACAGGCAAAGACGTTGTGGCACCGGTAACACAACGTGATAGTTCTGACGCAGACCTCGTCCGACAGCTTCATATGTCGAGTATGATGGGTTGATCGAGTGCTCCAGCGTAGCATCAGGCGGTGTAAGACGTGGGCCTGACTTCAGTTCGGTGGCGGCGAGTGCCAAGTGTGCAGTTCGTCAGTAGAACTGCCAGTCCGAGGACCAGACGCCGCACGCGGATTTAGTTTATTCCTTCGGGAGCGACGGCGTTCCAAATGTGCCGTCGTGAGCTTCAGCGCGATCCCCACGTGGTACGAGGATGTCGGCGCCTGCGCTCCTGCGATCACGCTGCCGCTGTCGCCCTCCGGAGCGATAAGCATCATATTGCAAGTACATTATGTGAATGTCAGAAGCACCATAAACGTATGAACTAATGTATCATGTATGAGCCAACCACTATGCCTAATGCTGAGTGCTGTTCAGAATGGTTTTAAAATGCTTTTGCCTGGCAGCACCCTTGATATTGGGCAGGGGTCAGCTGAATATCGATGCCACTGAGGCTGATACCAGACCGACGCAGAAGTGCACGCGACGAGCACTGCGACCGGAGCAAGGCGCTTGGCATCAGCGACGACGACTTTGTGTGCGAATGTACTCCACGACTGCGAAGTCGGTCATTATTTGGTGCTGTGGGCATATCTAATGCAGACGACAGTGTGTGCTTGATATGATGAGGGAAAAAGTAGGTTGGGTGATTGGTGGATCTCTTACAAATCGTATTTCGGCATAGCGGGAATATCCACCAATAACATTTTATAACCTGCCATGTTGCCATCGCAACTCTGCAGCATACGAAATAGTGCAATGTGTTTGGATTGTGTAAAAAAAATTGAATGCTGAATTCCAGCTTCTCCTGAATACGCATCACGGCTAATGATCTGACGCATTTTTTGGCAGAGCCCCATTTCTGAGGCAGTTCCCGGTGTGCTCATGAATTCGTAATGTGCGAGTCGACCCGAAACAGCGCCGACTTGTAATTTAAGTACCGACGTATAACCTTCATGTTGGTGTGCTAATGTGTACCAGGCTGAAGTGTTTGCTTTCCACGACTTGGAGCCAGTAATTGTTCTGTTTTGTTTCTTGCGACGCGGCCGCCTGTTGTTGCAACCTCCACGTTTGCTGACGCCTTGGCTTGCTTCCAAACGTCGGCTAACTTCTTTGTGGGTGTTACTGTGAGGTGGGATAGGCATAATGCATAGGGATATGTTCTGGTGTTTTGGTGTGCAATTATGTGGCTCAGGAAGTAATTTAAAAGATGTGATCTCTGTCCTACACCTGCAACACGCCGCTGTAGTCCAGCGCCGCTACCGGTCGAAATTTAAGTGGTAAGCTTTAGAAGTCAAGCTCACTAACTTATACTCTACATGCCCAGAGGCAGTTAATGAGGTATTTAGCCTGTCACTTCATCAGGTGTTTATGGATCATCAAGGCAGTTTTAGGCCGAATCCATTTTTAGGCCGGGGCCACTTTATACCGCAACGCGGTTTCGACCACAGACGCTTCAAAAAGGTGTAGGGTATATGAAGACGATATGCATTGCCGAGACAGATCAACACACGTCTTTGAACGGGGTTGTAGTTTTCTTTCAAGTGTTTTTTCGTTGTTGAAGGGCTCCAGCATCGCAACATCAAGCTTAGAAGAAAGCGGGTCAAACTCGGAGAGTGTTCTGTTTTATGGTGTGCTAGAAGTAAGATTAGCCATTTTCACCGCTCAGCCTCCCCTAAAATCTGTTTTGTCAAGCTTCACTCTTGTCGTGGAGGCTTAGTGACCGTGACACGCGACGGATTCGCTGTCGCATTGCTTAACCGGCCAGCCCATAGCACAGCTCCACGGTGGACGGCGTCTGAATTACGAGGTATATGGATCAAAAACGCTGTTGGTTGATGGACAGCGTACACAAAATGCGTGGGGATACCACAGCTTTCAAGGATTTCGACCGTATTGAGGACTCATTGCAACCTGAATCAGGTTCCCGCACTGCGCATTGCAAAAAGGATGATACCGTGTGGAAAAATTTAACTGCAATTTTTGATTCAACATTGTTTTTCTGTACCTCACAAATATGAAAACCGCATTTTGGAGAAAATTTCACAAAAACATACATTCTACGTTAAAAATTTTAAAACGCCGTCACTGATATAAAAAATACTTATACGATAGACATAGGGACATAGGCATATATCATAGAGACATAGGCACACAGTCCAACAGCCAGTCCCTAGTGCATGTCTTCGTTCACTCCGAACACTTGGGTGGTGCAGTTGGCCGATGGGTCTGCCAGTCTTGGTTTTGAGATTTGGTTCAAGGCCAAAAACCTCCAAAATTGGAGGTTTTTGGCTGAAGGCTGACGCCGGTAGGGTTCTCCAAGACTAGCCCGCTCCCTCCCAGGCGATGACAGTGAGTGGGATGAACAAAGGAATAGGATCTATGCCAGAATAAACGCTGCGACAACCAGCGCCGGCGGCGGTTGGGTCACAGCTACCCTTTGACCCTCAATAGATCTTTCGCTCTGTGGTCCAATCTGATTCGGCCCTCCGGTCCGACCGCGGCCGGCAGGGGCGCTTCTCTGCCACCTTATGGTCCAACCGCGGCCGGCAGGAGCGCTGCTCTGCCTCCTTATGGTTCAGCCGCGCCCGGCAGGAGCGCTGCTCTGCCTCCTTATGGTTCAGCCGCGGCCGGCAGGAGCGCTGCTCTGCCGCCTTCCGGTCCGCCTGCGGCCGTCAGGAGCGCTGCTCTGCCGCCTTCCGGTCTGGCCGCGGCTGTCAGGAGCGCTGCTCTGCCGCCTTCCGGTCCGGCCGCGGCCGGCGGGAGCGCTGCTCTGCCGCCTTCCGGTCCGGCCGCGGCTGTCAGGAGCGCTGCTCTGCCGCCTTTGCCACCAGATAAACGGTGGGTTGCGCTCATGGCCCATCGCGAGCCCGCTGCTTGACAAACTTCCTTCCCATAGAGGGAAGTCCAGATTCACAAGCTGACAGCTCTCTTTCTTAGTCGGATGAGATTAAGGAGGTCGTGGCACCGTTCGTGACACCAATGAGGTACACACTGTACACACATCTGGATCGTCGGAAGCGCGCAGCCAGCCGATCTGACCTGATCTGAAAGAGACATCTAACGGCGCATAGAGACAACGGGGCCCGAAACGGGTATTGCGTTATCGGTAGCATCCTCGGCGGCGAGGGAACATCACCAGCCAAGCTTCTGTATGAGATGGTAGGCCCGGCCAACCACGTCGTCGCTTACATCAAGTGGAAGGCCTCAGAGAAGGGGTCGACAGCGTCTCCGGTGGGTACACGCGTTTTCCGTGTCACACGAGTGTGTGTCCGTCTTTTACCTGCGACCTGTTATCAAACATGAAATAAAATACGCTACGGTATCGGTGAACACCAAAGGTGTTAGTGGTTGCGATGGCACGACGTTTGATGTTGTCAACAGTGTTAGTGGCTGTGATGGCACGACGTTTGATGTTGTCAATGCCTACCTGCTAATTGTTATGCCAACTGAATATCCTTTCTGTACATTATCAACAGCAATTTTGCCTCTGGAATACTGCCATGAAAGATGGGGATGTCACATGTGGGGCTGCTTGTTAGATGTGACCACACCGGGAAACGTTAAACTAGTCTAGTTCATTCGCACAAATCATTTGCTAACAGAAAAGCTGGTGTGCGAATGGATAATGACGCCTTTTACATTGCATGTCCTTATATCTCCAGTCAGCATGGGCTTTGTAAAAGTCATACAACTGAGATGGCAGTCCCTATCTGGGTACCTTGGACGATTGTGGACGTTATGAACACTGGATGCTGCGATGCTTGACGTTTTGGCCATTGGACGTTTTCCCCTCTGAATGTTTCAATACGTATCCTGCTGAGGTGCGTATGGAAATACACCCAATATGAAACACACAAGCTAAGTGCATCGAGTGTAACTGAAATCTAATCAATACGCTCAGCCCTGCTGCGCCTCTATCGTGTGTCGGACACTCAGCTCGGGTTGAGGCGTTTAGTTTGACAGCCTCAGAAGCGCCATTCTCGAAACGTTACGAACATCTCCCCTGGCGAGTATGCTGCCTTCACCAAAATGCAGCTGATTGGTGCCATGGTCCGATCTGCGCGCGCGTGAGGCATGTTTGAATCGCGGTCCTCGACGTCGCAGAGGCTATGACCCAGATGTTCAAAATTTGGTGGACTGAGCGATCTACACGTGGGCCATATGGTCCTGCTCCGTTAAACTCTCAAGTGTCAAATGTGCACGTGCAGTGCACTAGGTTGTCTTTTTAAATGTCTTTCGTATCGCGTAAATGTTGCATTCATCCGTCTCGATTCTGAACCCAGGCGAACGCCAATCGCATCTGTTTGCCAATGGTTCCGTGGAAAGCAATGTGTTTGTTGCCGCCTTCCGCTTCTGGAAACGTCCGAGTTTCTGGGTTTGGGTCAACTAAGCGCTATGTCAGCTCACAGAAACGTCACCACAGCTGAAATGGCAGTCGCAGTACATAATACACAGTCATCTCCCGGGAGCTGCCACATTTGGGCGAGGCCGGTGGCCGGGGGAACACGTGTTGCCAACTTGTGACCTCTGAGGTCAAGTTAGGTGATTGGGGTCACGCCTGCTCGGCATTGCTATTCAATGAGAATATTTGTGCTACCTCCATGAGAAAAAAGCAAGCTCAATTTTCTGACACCTTTTAAGTTAGCACTGTTGGACATTTATTCAACATCATACGTTGTGGCATAGTATGTCGAATAATTTGCTCGTTGGCTGATGCTCACTAGGACATTTGCTGGTAGGTATTCAATTACATTCAAGGACTCTGAATATCGGCATAGTTGTATACATTAAAGGGGCGCAAACATTTTAGCATGATCTAGTGCTTAGTTTGTAACGCATTGTTCTAATCTATTCGCTTTTGTTTTGAGATGGTTGACTATGCCGCTCGCCTGCTCATGGCTTGCACCTATACTAAGGCCTCCAGCACGGCGCTCAAGGACCTCGTCCAGTACGAGGTTGGCTGGCCACCTTGTGGAGTTATGGTCCGCCATCCGGGAGAACAGTAGCTGTGACTTTAGCTCACGCAACTTGTAAGGAAGCGTCGCGCTACTCCGCGAGCTGCCGCCGCACACACAGGCTACCGTGCAGCCAGTACTCCAGCGCAGCGGGAACTGAGCCCGTCCGGAACAGCTGCTGCCGGACATGGTGGCGAACGAGAACCGTGTTGTTCGCGAAAGGCGGTTCGGATCATTGCGCTGTGCGTACGCAGCAAACCAAAGGTCTTCTTCAGCCCAGGCTCTCCGTCATCCCAGCGATAAACCCGGGTGCACAGGCTGTGGGGTACACAGAGCTGATCTCCAGGCGCGGACCAGTCACACAGCCTCCGCTGCGAGACCTCAGCGACGTCGAGCTGCGAGAGAAAGTGCGGGTTCCGCTGGCATTCCCGCCTTTTCCGGCATGCCCCGAGGCGATGTAGAGGGCATCGTCGCCGTCGGCATGTTCGGCCAGGGTGGGAGGACAGGCGCGTTATGGTCTCGTCACCCCCAAGCTCAGGCAACGCCTAATTCTCCCAAGCACCTAAGAAAGATTTGCTGCTGTGAAGGTAAGCTGGTAATTGTTAACTAATCACATCCCCAAAAGCATCATGCTCCCCTTTTAACTCTAATCTTCCATACGATCGCTGGAATCTGTATCGATCTTTATGTTTCACTCAGTCGATAGGCAAATTGGAAATGCACGCGTGATTACAAGGTGCGCTGTGTTTTCTTTTTAGTACTTCCAGGATTGCCGTGCCTCTACCACAGCCCCTTTCAATGCGTCTGCCGCAGGCGATCCTAACAGCAGGCCACGGCAAAGCAGCCGCCGCCGTCACCACCGCACCATTTCCAGCAGGCCACGGCAAGGCAGCCGCCGCCGTCACCACCGCACTATTTCCAGCAGGCCACGGCAAAGCAGCCGCCGCCGTCACCACCGCACCATTTCCAGCAGGCCACGGCAAAGCAGCCGCCGCCGTCACCACCGCACCATTCCCAGCAGGCCACGGCAAGGCAGCCGCCGCCGTCACCACCGCACCATTCCCAGCAGGCCACGGCAAGGCAGCCGCCGCCGTCACCACCGCACCATTCCGTCCGCCCTCTGTGCGGATGCGGGACAGTCCTTCAAAAGAGGCTAGACGGGAGAGCGGGCAGCCTGACCAGCACTCGGCGCTCCAACTCGGCGTTTGGGCCGTGCATCGAACGCGGAAGCTCGGCCAGGAGCATCACGTGTAATGCCCATGGTCCGTGACAGGTCGAGGACAGCGAGGCTCTAGGATGCCAGGGTCCCCCCCCTCCCCCCTCCCCGCCACCGTAACCAGAGACGTTGGCCGATATCATCACCATGCACGGTCAGGAGAGGCGCTCAACGTTTAATACTGCTCAACATGGGTAGCACGGGACCACCCTGCGTGTTTTTGGTGGACGTTGCGGCCGTTCGTTGCACTTCCGGCTTCTTCCGCTTCAGCTCGACATGTGGGGACGACAAATCCGTCTCGTGTGAGTGGTAGCCAATCAGTCCATCTAACGGCTGGCTCGCACGCGATATCGCCGTGTTGACCACAGCGCTTAGCAGCGATCGACTGACTCTGCGGCAGGCCGTCGCCGTGGCCTCCGCATTCCGCCGCGCCCAGTCCCTCCCGGACAGCGGCGGAGGTCAGTGACGCCCTGCGGCGCCTCCAGCCTCGAGTTTAGATTTGTATTCTTTTGGTCGGACCACTGGCCCCCGAGAGTCAACCTGGCCCCGCCCGCAATGCCGAGTTTGCCCCCCAGCCTTCTGGGGCTCGAGCACATGTAGGATATACGCCATGCGAACTTGAAATTGCAACAAACTCTGAGAGCATTTTCACTAATTGGTTCACCGGTGAAACACCAAATATCATTATAATTGCGACATCGTGCACAGTTTAGTGCACCTGACTGACTCAGTCACTCCTTGAAAAGGCCCGCGGTTGTACCGTGTTCACTTAGTTTTGTTAGTTTTTCCGGCGTGCCATGCTTTTTTAACTACACGATTTCTATCTGTTGCTGACTTTGTTTTAGTTTTGTGCTATTGTAGGAGCGTTTTGGCATCATTCAGCGATGCTTTAGTTATACAGACCGCAGCCAGTGGCGTTGTTCTGCTACGGGCGCCTTGTCACGGGATGAAAATAAAGCGACGGAATATTTGCACCCAAAAACGTAACCAAGATACTAATCGTTTACATTCGGAGGAGCCCTTGAAATGTAACAGCCTTCATTTCAACGTCAATATTCGATGAAACAGTTGCAAAAACCTGATAGTGCGGGTGTCAATTTGCATTTCTTTGAATGCTCCATTGCCCCCCCCCCCCCCCCAGTTCATTCAATTTGGCCCCAAACGGCGAGTTTGCCCCCTAATCGTCTGGAGCCTAGGCAAAAGCAAGGCATTACAAGCCAGAACGCAAAAATTATGGGAATTTCAAAGTTGTTTAATGGGCGTCTCACAAGTAAAAGGAACCAAGGAAGTGCAAATTGCCATGTCAGTTTCAGTCGAGTGCCGCTGACGGAGCCCATCAAACTTTAAAAGCTGCCCGTTCGTACAATGTGCACTGAAGCATTTTCTGTTTTACTCGCTTCTGTATGCTTGAATTGCACAATTTATATGCCCTGTCCATCTTGGTTCTAGTTTGGGGACAATTGCCTGAGTGATTAGACGTTCTTCAGCGGTGTTTCAAGTTCTTAAGACCGCGACAAGCTGCGGCCACTGCAAAGTTCTGCCACGACGTGTTATGGGAAAATTTAATTTTTTTGTTGTTGTAAATTAATTAACATGCGCTCGGGGATGAGGTCAAGTCGACATCTCAAGGGTTTTTACGAAATAATTTCCAAACGGACCCGCGTAGCCGCGCCAAAATTTGCAGAGCTGTAGGCCATTGAATAGCGGATTGCTTGGTATAAAAATATGCACACCTTGTGAGGTCATTGACCTATGACTGTTCAAAATGAGACCATGGCTGTCAGCGAAAACAATTTATAGGAATTTACTCAATGTGATGTGAAAACGGAGTGTTCGACGAAGCCATACATCTCTGACATAGTTTCTTAGACAATAAGTCACTTGAATTTAGAAGTACCTATTCCATCAATTTTGGATTAGGTATCAAGTTCAGACGGAGTTCAAAACCGGCCTTTTTTGCTCATGAACTCACCGTCTGAAGTGATTTCTGATGCTCATTTCAAACGCATTAATACGGGGACCGCAACAGGAATATTTCATAGATTTCTTAAAGGAATGATTCAGATATGAAGGTGTCTAAACAAGCATCAGACAGGTTCAAAAAGCTCATGTATGTAATGATTGGTATACTTTTCAGTGAGAAAGGCTGTTCCAGACTATGCATTTTTTCCTTTAGTAAAAATCATCCTCAATACATCACTATATGATGACGTCATCGTGCCGTACACAACCAACCGTAGTAAAACCAACCGACGGCCGGTGCATTTGAAAAACGTGCCCACAAACGACAGATATCACGACTTGATAATTACATTCTTAGTGGTTTTGATCACTGCGTAGCTAATGTAGCTACAAAGTTTGAGTAACGCTATTATGACGTAATGGATAACAGGGTGACCTTGAAATAGCCTCCGAAAAACAGTCTGCACCTCTTCGCGGCTGTGCAGCTTAGAAACTAGGGGGGTTTGGCTCTTAAGCAAGGCAGGTCTTTTTAAGGGCTTAAGGCAGGGCAGGGCAGGCAAGGCAACAGCACAAAAGGATCTTCAAGATGGTTATTTAGGTTTAAAACCCCAGACAACTGTGGAATACTCCCTTTTAAGGTCAGAGTAAGTAACTGACTTAACACGCCCCCGGGTGGCCGGCTGTATACCCCTCGCCCGGGTGGCGAGAGGTCGATTTGACCGCTCTGAAATCTCGGGAACTAAGAAAGCACACTATGTGAATTGACCTGTACGTGCACTCACTTACGTCAAAGTTTGAGGTTTCTAGGTCACGACCTTCGGGTCAAATAGTCAAACAAGGTCACAGCCCAGATTTATCTCCAAAGTGCCCCGAACCTAGATAGCTGTTTGTAAGCAAAAGGTCAAACGCTCCCTTAAGGCCAGTGACCTTGTTTGACCTTTTAAAGGTCATGTGAGCCAAAATCATACAAGACTGCTCTGAATTTTTCATTTGAATAAGCGACAAAGATTACGCTAGGCGGTATGTTCGTAAAAAAAAATGTTGACCTCGGTTATTTTAGGTCAATAACCTATTCTGACCTCCAAGAAGACCATGAAAGATGTAGAATGCGGTTCGTGCTATCAATAAATTCCACATGGGCACCAGAAACCATCCCACACAGCAAGCCCCAGGCCGATAAAGGGGTTGGTATTGGCCTCATTCTGACCTTCATACCTGACATAAGGTCTATGCTATTTGCTGAATCAATTGTTGTGTTGCCTAAGAAGGCATCTCAGGGATGTGCGGCTTCGTCTAACTCTCCGTTCTTGCATCAGATTAAACAATTCCCTGGAAATTGACTTCGTTTACGCCATGGCCTGACTTTGACCTGCCATAGGTCAGCGACCTTACACAGCACATGTAAATTTGGCGCCCAACAATTTGCTATTCAATTGTCTACAGCTGTGCAAAATTTGGCGTAGTTACACCGCGCCATTCAGAAACCATTCTGGAAAACCTTCAGGGGTCAATTTGAGCCCCCACCCGGAACTGAACTAGCTATACTAGCTAGAACTAGAACTAGCCGCTTGGAGCAGTGGGCTCGGAGTACAGCAGCATAGCAGTACAGCGGAACTGTACCCGGAGTACAACAGACCCGCAATGCGTGTTCATTGAAATGAACGGGGAAGAGACATTCCAGACGGGAGCGACATTGCCTAAGCGTTTTCACGGTATGGTCGAAGGCCACCGTCTTCAAAAGTGCATGGAGAGCTACGCATGTTTTGTTTTACATTAACTGAAGTGCATCTGTTTTAACGATGAGATATTGATCTTGTTGTGAGTACGCCCAGCCGGCCCGGCGGCACAGCATGCCGTCCCTGCCGTGTCGCGGCGCAGCCTCGGCCGAGCGGTGGAATGCGACCTACCGCCGCGGGCGCTGACCACCGTCCCGCGGCGCTGACCGCCGTCCCGCGGCGCTGACCGCCGTCCCGTGGCGGACCGTACGGGACACGGGACAGCTGCGTGTATGCAAGCTGACTTGTGAGTGGCAGTTCACCCGAGCTAAATGTTATGCTGTGCCAGCCTGGGATAGAAGGGGCAGGACGCCACTGGGCTCGTTCCAATACAGATCGCCGCGTCGCCACACGTCTGTCTGACCGAGCTGAGCCGAACTGCTGCACGAAGACATCAAAGATCAGTCGAGACCGCGCGTATAATTGGTTGCGATAGACACGCACATTCCAGACGGTCCATTTTTGTTACTACATAGATGCATAACCAACAACTTACCTAAATACATAATGGGGTATTAGACGCATATTTTACGCGTCGGTATACAAATGGGGCGTGCTACCGGCCACCCTCTGTTACTCAAAAGTGCTGTGTTTCTAAAGAGCTGATACAATCTGAGGCTTCCATATGTGATTGTTGTGGATATGCACATTTTAGCTTTCAAAACATGTCCTAAATGCTGATATATATATATATATATATATATATATATATATATATATATATATATATATATACGGTGGACGAAATCCGAGAAGTTCAGTTTATCGTGCCTGTCCTCGTTTGAAGACTTCTTCGACTTTGGCCCTCCCCGATCATTTTGAGAAATTGACCCCATGCCTACGGCTGTTCAGCGTGCCCCGCCGGCCCTGGTGCTCACTACAGGCACAAGCTGTTCTGTCTGATCTGTTTGCCCGTCCTCCAAGCGTTGCCGACACGGCCTCACCTGTCTCCACCTGCCCGTGGTCCCCACCCTGGTGCATCCCGTGACAAAGACGTCACCAATGTCAGCGAGAATATCCACCCAACCGTATCGATCCACCCACCCGTGGCGGGGTGGGTTCGAGTCGCTTTAGGGCGCTCGCTATTTGCCCTTGACAGGTATGGCCTGCGGCCGGTGGCAGCGCTCGCGCTAAAGGTCAGTTGACGTCAGAGGGCAGGACGGACCGTGCCGAGCATTGCGGCACGTTAAGTTTTCGCCACAAAATTCTGCCGTTGACATGGAATTGCGCGATCGGATGGTAGGGGTCAGAGCTCACACAACAAGCACTGCTTAGCGTGAACTCTGATCCCGGAAATCCATCCATTCAAAGGGTTCGGATCAAATCTTTAAAAAAAAATGGGAAGCGGTTTGGCAGCGCAACTATGTATTTCTAACCTTTTAAACCACAAAAAGATCATACAGCCCCGTACCGTTAATGGTAGCCTGCGTTTGGGCTTCATGTCGGCCTCTGGGTTTTAACTGCACATTTGTGAGCCCTGCGTCCCCCTCCACTTATCTTCTGACTCCAGCCGCGTGACTCGTAACGTAAGCAGGCGTCTACTCACGACACACAGAGAGCGCAGTGCTCCGACTTCAGTAGAGGTGGTCGTAGTGGTTGTAGTAAATTCAATAGTAGTAGCAAGTAGCATAACATGCACTGAATACACACAGCGCTGTTGAAATCGGCGAATCAGTGCCGTTTGGTTTGGTGAAGCGGCCATGATCAGTACCAGCGGCTGCGAGAAGCGGTGATGATCGGTACCGGCGGCTGCGAGAAGCGGTGATGATCGGTACCGGCGGCTGCGAGAAGCGGTGATGACCGGCACCGGCGGCTGCGAGAAGCGGTGATGATCGGTACCGGAGGCTGCGAGAAGCGGTCATGATCGGTAGCGGTAGCTTCCGAAAACAACGTCCCATGACGACGATGTGCACCAGTCCAACGCATGACTAACAGCAGCTCTGCAACTCGCGCCGGTCAGGCCACTGCAGCCTGCACCTGGTGCATTAAACTACGTTGATGCTATGACGCAAAACCTGACCAGCGCGAAATGCCACTGAGATGCAACGCTATAAAGTCCTCCGCAACGCTCCGTCAAGCGTATCAGCTCTGTTTCACCCGCCCGGTTCCCTGCATGTACACTCCGCTACACGGCGCTCCTCAACATTTAGAGCTTCTTCACCGGCTGCCAACCGTGACCATGGAGCCCATGGTGACCATCGCCAGCGCCCTGGGAGCCCATGGTGACCATCGCCAGCGCCCTGGGAGCCCATGGCGACCATCCCCAGCGCCCTGGGAGCCCATGGTGACCATCGCCAGCGCCCTGGGAGCCCATGGTGACCATCCCCAGCGCCCTGGGAGCCCATGGTGACCATCCCCAGCGCCCTGCTGACCTCGCAATCCCGGCTGCCGACATGTACCCTCTCCGGCACCAATGGGACGGTGCTACGGCCGCACCAGCCGGTTCCCGAAGACGGCCAGCTCGGCAAAGTCCGTGATCTCGTTACTGCGAACCAGGCGGACGTAGCGGCCGGTCAGCGGCGTGGAGCAGCGGAGCAGACGGGCGAAGCTCTCCCCAACGAACTGAGCCTCCCGCAGCACGCAGCGCGCCGAGTGGCGCTCGTCGAACGTCTCCGGGCGGCTGCCGACGCGGATCTCCGTGTTGCGGTTGCGCCAGCCGCAGCAGGCACGGGCCACGTACAGTACGCTGCTCACCTGGACCGGGACGCCCAGGTCGACGGTCCAGGTGCGCACCGGCGGCGCAGTGCCGTCCATCGGGTCATGGATGAAGCTCAGCGGGTCGCCGTCGTTGCCGCGCCGGGGTGGGTGCCCTTGACCGTAACGGTTCATCCAGCTGAGCTTGCCGAGCGCCAGGTTCTCGCCGACGTACTGGCAGAGCGCCGGGCCGCGATTGGCGTCGCAATTAATGTCGTTGAGGCCTTCGTTGGTCAAAATCTCCACGCAGCGCTCCACGCCACCCATGTTACTCGGCTCACCAGGGGCCCAAGTCACGTTCGCCGGCATCCCTTCGCTGGTGACAAAGCTGCCCGCAGTCACCAGAGCGTCGATACCAACGACGGGAAAGGTGGCCTGTGGCAGGCCGAGGTCAGCCAGCAGCGCCTTCGGCGGGAGCGGTGGCGGCGCTGCGATGGCGCCGTCCAGGTAGCACGTCTTCGGCGCCTCCGCGGCGGTGGTGACAGCACGGGTTGCGAGGTTCACATCTCCCACCAGGCGGTAGTCGGGTGGTGGAGTGCCGTCCGGCCGCGAGAAGTGCCAGACGAACGACCGCACGTCGCGTTCCGAGCCGGCGTCGCTGGTGATGCCCTCCGAGTAAAACGTGCAGCGCTGTTCGGTCGTCGTGAAGTCGAAGGCGACGCAGGTAAGGTTATCGGCACAGATGACCGCGCAGTCGTCGGCGGAAGCTGCCTGCGCCTCGAACAGAACACTGGAGGTCAGCCGACCGGTGCCTACCGCGCTGAAGTTGCCCGTCTTGTGGCAGCGGCCGTCCTCCTCCCTCAGCGGCGGCCGACACACGCAGGTGCTGTTCTGGCAGACTGCGCCACCCACCAGTAGCGAGCAGTCGCTTTCGGTAGTGCACGGTTCGCCCAGCCGGCGGACGCCGGTGCGCGCGTGCCACCGCCAGACATCGGTGCTCTCCTCCATCCTCTCCGGCGTCGGCAGCAAGCGGGTCAGGCGGCAGGCGGCCGAGGAGTCGCTGAAGCCGTACCCACGGCAGTCAGGATCGCCGAGGCAGAGGTGACGGCAGTGGCACTCGCTGACGCCGCCCGGCCCGGACCCGTCCCCCGGCGGCATCTCAGCGTCGCTCTGCTGCAATGGCTCGAACGCGAACGCCCTGGCCGGCAGGGCCGTCCCCTGGCGCACTGACCCGACCGCCGCCGCCGCCTCGGCCAGCCAGAGGAGGGCGATAATCAGCCGGAGGCGCCGCATGGCGTGACTGACCGCCGCCGCTGTCCGGGAAGGGACTGGGCGCGGTGGAACGCGCAGCGACGACGGCGGAGGCGCGCAAAGGCAGTCGATCGCTGCTAAGCGCTGCAGTCAATACGCACCGCGACAGTATTACGTTCAGACGCCGTTCTTGGCATGGATAATGAATATGGGCTAAGATTATGCTAGGAATGCGATACTAACCAAAGACGTCTGAGGTCAGATGGATAGGCTGAAAGTGAAGTTATCCATCGATCCACACGAACTAACTGTACCATGCCGCTTTGTGGATGCATGGTACCATTCCAGGCATGCCACAGCTGGCCAGCATGCAGGCCTGGAGCTGGGCAAATTTTCTTTCGAATCTGGTCACATTTCCAACATGCTTTGCAAACTTGACCGACTGCAGGGTGGTTCGTTGATGTTATGCGCAGGACAAGTGGAACCTCAGCACTAAAAGAGTATCTGTTGTTCCAACAGATCTGTCCTACCAGGAACGCAGGTCAAGCGAAGGTCCCATGTCGCCCACATCACCTACCGTGGCTGAGCGACAAGCCAGCCCTCCGGAGGAAACACAGTGCAGAGATGAAATCCTCAAGGAGGGGGAGGGGAGCGGGCATTGTGAGTAGAACAGCACCACACTAAATGCAAGTTAATCCAAAATGTAGCCATTATCCCCTTGATGAAGCCTTAGCGAAGGTAACTGTGCTATCAGCTGGCGAACAAAGACCAGTGCAATTTCTGGGGCATCTAGCCCCAAAGTCGTCGGTCCTGCCCTCCCCTAGCAGCAATCGCCGAGTTATTGCTGTCGGGGTTATTACTGCCGTAAGCCGGCTTATTACATGACAGGGGCTGCAGTTGGCGGCAAGTACATCGCATACCGATAACGCACGGTCTGTCTTTGGTCTCGCGTGCCAATACCTGGATCAGCAAACAACACTTCGCTTTGGGTCTGTAACTACCTGCTTTGTGCAGCGCCGGACCCAGTTATTAGCATGCTAGCATAGCATGCTGATATGCTTGCTTCCAATACCTGGGTCAGCAAACGACAATTCGCTCGGGTCCGTTACTACATAGGCATGTTTTGTGCAGTACCATGTTGTATGCTGGCATGCGTGTCTCGCAGTTGTTTCCGAGCAACGCTCATAACTTGGCCAGCGCACATACTGCACAGCATAGCCGGATACAGCCGGATACAGCCGGATATAGCCAGACCCGCGCAGTCACGCGGCACAGCACTCGACAGCGCATCGCAACCGCCGGCACCCACCCCGGTCAACAGGCATCACAACCGTCGGCACCCGCCGCGGTCAATAGACATTGAAACTGTCGGCACCCGCCCTGGTCAACAGGCATCACAACCGTCGGCACCCGCCCTGGTCAACAGGAATCACAACCGTCGGCACCCACCCCGGTCAACAGGCATCGCAACCGTCGGCACCCACCCCGGTCAACAGGCATCACAACCGTCGGCACCCACCCCGGTCAACAGGCATCACAACCATCGGCACCCACCCCGGTCAACAGGCATCACAACCGTCGGCACCCACCACGGTCAACAGGCAAATCACAACCGTCGGCACCCACCCCGGTCAACAGGCACATCACAACCGTCGGCACCCGCCCTGGTCAACAGGCATCACAACCGTCGGCACCCGCCCTGGTTAACAGACATCACAACCGTCGGCACCCACCCCGGTCAACAGGCATCGCAACCGTCGGCACCCACCCCGGTGAACAGGCATCACAACCGTCGGCACCCACCCCGGTGAACAGTACATAGAGAGGGCCGCGCGGCTGCAGGCTGCCGCGGACCCACACCGGCTCCGCTGGGCTCTCTCCGGAACAGGCCGGACGTTCGGACCGCGCTGCCGTGGTCAGGGCGCTGATGACGTCAGGTAGCCGATGCTTGCCACACGAACAGTTCGCGGGTAAGAGCTTTCTACCCGGCCCACCCGCCACTGGTTCGCGGGTAAGAGTTTTTCCACCCGGCCCACCCGCCACTGCTTTCGGCGCTCCCTGCCCTTGCACCCGTTACCCTTTGAGGTAATAGGCTAATCAGGGCTACTCGCCCGACACGAGCCCACTTCAGGCTCCTTTCTTTGCTGCTAATTTATGACACACAGCACTTATCCCTACTTTGAATGTCCATTTAGGACATACAGTAACACCCAATCACATAACATGCATTCATAGCCCTGGTGTAATTGCGTTTGTTCCAAGCACATGATGACCATGCAAGCGTTCGCTGCAGTGATGGTGGGCTTTTTAAATGTGATCCGAACCCTTTGCATCGATGGATTTCTGGGATCGGCGCTCACGCTAAGCAGTGCTTGTTGTGTGAGCCCTGACCCCTACCACCCGATCGCGCAATTCCGGGCAACGGCAGAATTTAGTGGCGAAAGCTTAACGTGCCGCAATGCTCGGCACGGTCCGTCCTGCCCTCTGACGTCAGCTGACATTTAGCGCGAGCGATGCCACCGGCATTAAGGTCCATAACAACCCGAGCGTATTTACTGGATAATTAGAAACACAATATTGCTACAAATGTACTAGCCAATGCTCTCTGATATTTGAAAGCTGTTGGCAAAAATCCCAGCGAATGCCCTTGCCTGTTATCTTTTCGAGAATTAAACACAACACACAGCTTGCGGACATTTCTGCCGCCCTGCCCCCCCCCCCCCCCCCCCCCATCGCGGGTCAGCAATACCTCACCGGCGTTCAGCCTGATCAATGAGCCGTTCAGGAACCAGTGCAGGGGGCAGTGAGAGGCTAGCGAAGCCTCTCACTGCGGCCCGCACCGAAATTTTCTAGACAACGAGCAGACAACGAGCGTTTTTCCGCACTAACATGCAGACAAAACGCTCGTCAAAAGCGCGGAGCGGCCAGGCATGGTAGTGATTCAGCACAAAGAAACAACTCATTGTCTTGTCGATTTTATATTTTTTGTCGTGCGTAAAACCCACGATGCGAAATGACCAGCTTGATCATGAATAGCCAAGAACAGATGATTGCTCTAAATCCAAGACGCTTCCAAGGCCACCTCTCATCATTGGGGGACGGGACGGAGGGGGGGAGGAGGGCATTCCATATGGGCAGCACAATGGCAAGTCTGAGCTTTGCGTCACTGTATCGGGAGCTTTGGTCGATATTTATTACTTCGCTTCTTAAATGCAGATTCGGGAGCAGGCAAGGCAGCCAAGGATGGTGCCTTCAGCTCTGTGGCCCCCTCCTTGCAGCCGGATTTTTCGTGTTTCACCATGTCGATGGCTCCCGAGATAAAAATAAAATCAGCGCAGTGCAGGGCTGTAGTTTTCTGTTCAGTTGGGAGAGATCCCCGTCCCCAACACACTTGGAGGACAAAGTGGGCCGAATCTGGTGAGAAGCCCGTTTGCTGACGTATTTCAGCCTAGGTTGTCATTTTTTTAGGTTGATTTAACTACGCCCCGGGCGTGATGCACACTCACCGAGCTTCAGGTTCTCACTTAAAGGGAGTTTCCACATCTAAAGACATTGGAGCGTGCCCAGATATGATGGAACAAGGTTACCTGTAATTATTGGTATACATTAAAGCGAAACTACTCTAGACAACAAGGCTTATCCATTTGATGAACGTGTATCTCAATATCTTATTGTTCGATTGTGTTATGGAACGTTTGTACGTTGAGTTGCTGCCAAACTGGCTGTGCGAAATTGCCACCCTGGCACCCACTTGCTATGCTTTAAACTCACCGAGAGATGGCAGTGGCAGTGCTCGAGGTGTTTGCTGATCCAGATATTGTTATACACTCGTTTAGTGCCATTTCTCGTGGCGTACTTGCGTATTCCTCCCAGAGTTTCACTAGCCTTCTTCCATGCACATACCCCGTTATGGCGCTTCTCTTAATTTGTTCGAATGCCAGTCTCCTCTCCGTGATAACAAAGACCAATGTCCAACTTCTTGTATTTTGTAGTACAACTTGTAATTCGTGATTGAACGAGGAAACGTCGTCGAACCATCCGTTGATCCCGCCCGGCTGGCAAAACGTTCTCTAAGTTAGCGCAGCTGCTGCTGTTGCGGCCTTTTGTCAAGGATTCCTTTCTACTCCTCGTGATTTTTGTCGTTTGGCTCACATTTCACTCTAAACACACTTACACATGTAAAGTTTGTTGCCCTCTGCGTTCTACCCCACCAGCACGAAACGAGGTAAAAGGAAGGATGACATTAACGCTGAATGCGACTCTGGTTTGACCACTAACACTGATGGCCCTTTGGTCACTGAAAGCACGTCTACGATGACCCCAGCACACAGACTGTTTCTACTGCTGACCACCACATGAACACTGAAATCGTCTCTGGATCTACCACTATTTCTCGCACTGCCGATACCCGGGCGTCAATGGATACTGCCTCTGGATCTGGATCTGGCCCTGCTGAATATCCTCCACAAACCGTTACTGATGCTCGCTTGGCTCTGGCAAATATCCCTGACTTCACCGGACGTGCGACCCGTTCCAGCTCTGATCACAGCATATCTTGGCACAATAACTCACCAAACTAGAGCTCGGAAGCGTTTCTAGATTCCTTCGGCATATTCTTGGACGTGAAACCATCAGACGAGAACGTTTTATTCCGTAAGGACAACGTTTTCTGCCAGAAAAGTCAAGTTCAGGCTCTTTTCGGTGCACCTGATTTGGAGACTCTGGCAAATAGCTCTGTGGTCGTTAAAACAAAAATCCAGGCTAAAACTAATCAGACCAATCTCAGGCTAACGTCATCCTGATAACGTAATCCTGATAACGTCATCCTGATAACGTCATCTTGATAACGTCATCTTGATAGCGTCATCTTGGTAACGTCGTCTTGATAACGTCATCTTGATAACGTCATCTTGATAACCACGCATGGAGCGCCACCAAGTGAACAGTTCCCGCTCCTGAAATGCGGTTCATGACCGAAAACAGAACTCTCGAAGGGTTTCACGTAGAGGTTTGCTACTCCCGTCGGTTGACCACATTCAGATATGGCCAAAGGCGTGACACAAGCCTGCTTATGCCCACTTTCCAGACAAGTCAGCCGCCTGAAGCTCTCATCACTGGCCATATTCGTTAACATGCCTATAAAACATTCGTTATTTAATGCGCGGAGGGGCCAACATGGCGGCGATTCAGGATACGGTACCAACTCATTGCCAAGTCCTGTGTGGGAGTGCGAGAAGGAGACCTGCGCAAGCAAAGTAGCGACAGATGTGTCGTATTCCCAGGCACGGCGCACTGTCAAAAATATCCCCACAGTCCAACACAACATTTGTTCCTAAAGTTTCATGCAAACCATTTTGCAACACTGAATCCTTAGATTTTCAGACCTCTTTTCTTCTCCATTGAACCCTATAGCAAGAGTAATGCTGCTGTGGTCAGGCCGACAGCCGGGCAGGGTATGGGCTGTTGACTGCGCCTCAAAGACTGATGGTCAGACCGACAGCCGGACAGGGTATGAGCTGTTGACTGCGCCTCCAAGGCTGATGGTCAGACCGACAGCCGGACAGGGTATGGGCTGTTGACTGCGCCTCCAAGGGTGATGGTCAGACCGACAGCCGGACAGGGTATGGGCTGTTGACTGCGCCTCCAAGGGTGATGGTCAGACCGACAGCCGGACAAGGTATGGGCTGTTGACTGCGCCTCCAAGGGTGATGGTCAGACTGACAGCCGGACAGGGTATGGGCTGTTGACTGCGCCTCCAAGGGTGATGGTCAGACCGACAGCCGGACAGGGTATGGGCTGTTGACTGCGCCTCCAAGGGTGATGGTCAGACTGACAGCCGGACAGGGTATGAGCTGTTGACTGGGCCTCCAAGGCCGATGAAATCTGTCTCCGTCCCCGCACTCACGAAATGACCCAGACCGCGAAACTCACCTTTTGCCTTTGCTGAGATACCAGGCAGCGGTCACGCCTAATATGGAGAGACAGTACAAGACGAGAGGGAAAGCATGGGCTCCGCCAACGAGTTTGTGGGTATTAACTGGTGGCAAACTGATATTAATGTACATAAAACACGATAGGATTACACTTTTTAACTTGTTTTGTGTGTGTTGCTCCCAGAACAAGGCACGGTCGCAGGTAACTCCCAGTATCCCTACGTGCGGCGAGGAGGTCATGAAGTTGGAGTTGCCAAGATACAGGCTGATATCTGTTTCCGGTCTGGGGTGCCCGGCCGACCGCGACCGACGTCTGATCGACGACGAACGACGTCTGATCGACGGCGACCGACGTCTGATCGGCGGCGACCAACGTCTGATCGACGGCGACCTACGCGTTGCCTGCTTCTGGCTGCCCACGTCGCACGGGGCGCTTCCATATCATGGGGCCTCATCCCGGAGCCGCCAGCCGCCAGCCGCTTTCCCCTCCCCCTCCCCCCCCCCCTCCCACCCACCCTCCCCCGGGGGTGTGCAGTGTTCATGTCCAATTTTTGCCAACATGCCATCGATGAAAGCGTTTGCCCGCGCGCGCGCTCTTGTTCCGCTCTTGGTGCATTTTCATCATGACCGCATCATCATTTTTATCGCGTAGCATGCGGCCCATTGTCTCAAATGAAACATTAAGATATATGCATATATATATATATATATATATATATATATATATATATATATATATATATATATATATATGTATTTCATGATTGCTTGTGAATACATATTCGTGAATATTATTATCATTTATACAATATGAAAACGTGATAATGGTGATGACCATCCTGATAGCGGTGTCCATGTGGCAGAGTTCTGCTGCGGCACGCTGCGATCCTCTGCAGTGTGGTTTTAAAGATTCGTTGATAGATGGCAGCAGGGTTGACAGATACTCTGTGGGGAGGGTCTGCAAATAGTCGCTCATCTGGGGCAAGGCCACCACTTTTTTGGATGTGGAATACCTGCACCCACCTCACACCCAAATTTGCAAGCCGGCGCCCGCCTCGCAGGGCAGGCGTCCCCAAAAAAGTCCGCATGGGCCCGCCCACCTTATTTTCCATTCCAGGTACACCTAGGCAACCTTATGATATTATTGCTCTTAAACCAAAAAGCTTCAAGAAACCCTAAGATCTATTCGTTCCTCCATTTATATTTATGTAATACCTAACATTGAGAGATCTTCTACCAATTCCAGGTACAGATATTTAGCTCGATTATAATAAAAGAGTCGCCACAAGAATCCCCAAATCTCCAGCCTTCATAATGACAATTTTATGAACTAACGCTGAGTGACACTATTTATTCTTATCAATTTCAAGATACGAAACTAGTACTCATCTTGAAGACTGCTGAGGAATCAACGCATGCAATTACTTTAGTCCCAAAAATAAATCCTCTTTGTTCAAGACAAATAATCTCGGTTTTCTTCACAAGGCTCTCCAAAGGAATTACCAATCTACACCTTGAGAGGCATTAGCTCTAAAAAGCATGAACCCCAGATAACATTCGAATTCAAACACCGACTGATTTACATCATACCTGGGCTCATATGACGACTGCAGTCCTAAATATGCATGCATAGAGGCATGCCTTATGTAAACAAGCTTTGGCCACTAAAGCCCAAAAGTTATTGTCACCTCAAACCAGCCATGTGTTCGATTTCACAAAGGAGCACCAACGCAAAAAAATTGTACGCCTTACACATAAGCACATTTCAGGGGAAGAATATTGAAAAGATATAAAAAGTGTAGTTTTGCAAAATATTGACATGCTCGGGGTGGGTTGAGAAGGGATAAGTGACTTCTTTTATTAAGCTGCTGGGGGCTGGAGCTGGAGCCCACTATATGATTAGGAAACTACGCCCATGGCAGAATGTGCCACTTGTGTGGGATTATCTCAGAATGCTTTTCCTGATGTGTTTGGATTGTATCTTTTCGGAATGGTTAGTTAAGCAACTACTCCTTATTGTAGTTTGACAGTTATTAAACCATGGTAGTCTACTATTGAAGGTACTGTATGTCATGAATTCTATGTTCACGAAGTTGCATGCATTGTATAGCTGGTACACTTTATAGCAAAATGTAACTTCCCTGTTCTATTAATTGTGTGGAAGCAAATCGCTTCTTTTCCAGTGACATTTATGAACAGCAATGGATGGTTCATTCAATGCACACATTTGGCGGCGGGACAAGAGAAGTGGATAAATTTTGTTATGTGCAATACCCGCTAATGCCCACATCGCACCAATCTGGGGATAAGCTGCAAGACCTCCCAAGCTGGTACAAAGGCCAGGCTAACACGCCAACGGATTTACCTTCTGTGGGTGTCAGGGGGGGGGGGGGGGGGGGGCGGTGGTGTGCGGAATCATGGTCGATTGCATGATTACGCTGTTTTCAGCGACAGGTATCCATGTTGCCTGTATCTGACGTGCAGGGAGGCTCGTTATTGGACTTGGGCAATCATCGACCAGGCGGCCGCCTGCTGCCTAAGTCGCTTTTACAATGGCGTGCTCATCAACAAAACGATAAGGTGGTCGGCACATGTCCCTATACTTGACATGCGTGCACACGTGCCTTGTTTGTGTCCACTCGGCCGGTCCTGCATCTAGCTTACGGGAAGGTCCGACAACGGACTTGGAGCAATCCTGCGGAAGCTCCGGTCCCACGAGGGGCAATTTCGGACCCGGGAGCGATAAGACAGCTGGTACAGCTCTGACATTGTAGCATGCATGTACACCTTTCAGTTTGTAGCAGGCTGGGCGGTATTGTAGCTAATCTATCGGGAGGTGCGGCACTGGACATGAGGTATTTCCTGCCCAGGCAGCCGCGTGTCACTACGGGCACCCTTAGAAACTTGACAATATCAGTCTTGACAATATCAGGAAGCTTGTCAATATCAGTCCCGAAAACGATTGAGTGGTCGGCGCATGTCTACAATTTTCACTAACGTACACGCTTGCTACATTTGTGCCAATGCGAGTAGTCTTGCAGAAAGCTTGCACGGACTCCGCGAAATTAAGCAGGACTTTCTGTCTCCTAACGCGTTATTTCGGACCGGAGGGCGATAAGGCGCTTGCGCTTCGCGCTATTCGTGCTTCGGTAACGTGCGCTTCAAAACCTGGGGCGATTCCCGGTCGGACGGACGCCCCTCACTCAGACCGTTTTGAGAATGGAAATTTCAGACTGGAAAGCGACAGAACGGTCGCAGCTGCTATTGTGGGAGCACATATGCCACTCTGGCCCGTCTGCAGCTCTTTACATTGGTAGCGTTACTTCTATATATTTGATCTAAGCAGCAATGCTGCCTACAACAAATTGCATCCGCATCCCGCATCTGCTGAGTGCGGTGTGCCACAGCTTCGCCAGTCGCGTGGACGATGGCTGGCCGCCACCTGGTGGTGGCGGGCGCGAAACAGGTGGCGCAACATACGCCAGTCAGCGATAAACCACTCATAATTATTTTAAATGCTCGGCCACAAAGAGTGAGAGGTCCTAGGGAATTGCTCGAATACTGTCTATATTATATCACGCCCAGTCGGCCCGTTTCTTCGTTGGCCGTGTGGCCTAATGGATAAGGCGCCTGACTTCGGATCAGGAGATTGCAGGTTCGAGTCCTGTCACGGTCGGTGCTTTTCCGGTCGTCCACCAAACTTGGTGAATGTGCAGTTACGATGAAGAAGTCCGCTTTTTTCAGGCAATATGATATAGCAGTACTTGTGTCTAATAATCCACCGCAAATATAAAGAATCACTTAAATCTTGTTCCATTAGCCTGTTTGGCTGGTGTTTACGTTCAAAAATATCAGCTGGGACAAAATGAACGCAAAAATATGATATTTCAACCAGCCTGTTTCTGACGAGCGGAGGTTTTCGGGATAGTCGGTATCTTCACCTCAGCTCTGGCATGGTGCAGCCCCAAGGCACCAGATCACTCTCCTGGAAAATCGATAACCCAGCTTAAGATCTATGAACTCAACATTTTGTAAGTTGTAAAGTTCATTTGCGAGGAACTTTATCCACAAAGATAAGACATTAGTAATAGCCTTACTCCTCTGAGAAAGGCAGGAGAATGGAAACACACATGCGTTGCTATTTCGGCAGAATGCCTTTATCGAAACGAATAGCAGGCGCGGAAAGTGTTTTAAGCAGTGTTGAGCAAGAGTAGTAAGTGTAGAAAGTGTAAGCAGGAGTGAAAGTTTCTCAAAGTGTAACAGTGTTGAGTAATTGATGAAACTGTTAGCAGAGGGGAAATTGTTCCTGCAATTTGTTTCGATTATGGCATGTCGCTAAAATATCAACGGATCTATATCAATTCTCCTGGTTTGTGTCCGAGAAATAAGGCTATTACTACTGTCTTAATTCAAACGTTCTTTCTAGATTAGATGGTAATAAAAGCCTCATTCCTCGTAGAATAACCAGGAGAATGAAGACAGTGATGGTGTGATATATCAGCTACATGCCTATATCGAAACGAGAGTCAGTAATATGATCAAAACTGCCTGCCGATCTTACTCGATTTTTCAGGCTCTTTTTTAATAGCAAGCGACAGCTGTTACAGGACACCAACATGCAGAAGAATTAACAAGGAGCAATTGTCCGTCATTACCACGATGCCGTGCGTATCTAACTAGGAATCAGAAGTCGCGAAAAAACAGTACATGCGAACAAACTCAAGTACACCGGGAGGCGTCACACATCGGGAGTCATGTTTGGGAGTCAATACGCCCTCTTCGTGACTAGACCTTAACGCGCAGGGCTCATCTTGGCCGATTTTGCGAATGTGATTGCTGCCTTGATTCGTGATGCGTGCTAGATTATAATTGTTTCCATGCATAAGTGCTGCAAGATGCTTGATGTTTGCTGACTTGAATTCGTTTGCACGTGCGCATGTACACATGTCTCAATATGTGCCATCTTTTTTGTCTGCTCAATGGCCATCACTGTCACAGCCACAGACCCGACGCCACGCGGTCCATAGAGACTGCAACGCCGGGAGTCGAGACTCTTGTTGCTATTACTTGCGGGCACGCATGTTCGAAACCCTATTACGTGGTTTTCTCATCAGTAATCTTATGGCTGAATCTTAAACATTCTAAGACAAACATGCCTGAGCCACGCAAATACAAATTCGGGATCCCATTTCATCTACAATCTAAGTTCAGAGAGTCCTCAACATCTCTGAAGAACACAGAAAACATGGAACTGGAGTCTATGTTGCAATGATTGAACCGCGATCATAGTAACCGTGGCTTTTCGTGGCGATCGCGACAACATTTGGTGATCATGGATGTTGTTGCGTCAGTGGAGGTTCCTGTGCTGATCCGAGGCCAGCTGCGCTGGTCAGAAGGCATTTCATGTCAGGAAGGGGAAGAACATGATACGACATATTCTTCCAATGACCTCCGGATCGGCCAGGAGATCCCGTCCCGTTTCGCCAGAATGACGGCCAGAAGACACTTCGCGATGGGACGGAATGGCCATTGACGGAATGGCCAAGTCCTTGACCGGGAACGATTATGTGCTTCTTGTGTTCGACTCAACGGGCCCCGTACCCGGGAGAAAACAAGGGGTCTCATTATTGTTGAGTAGAGTATGGATTTCCTTATGGTTGAAAAGAGTGGGTCGAAATGAGTAAAAAAAGCAAGCAATGCCATCCCATGTTCGCTTGAGAACGCTTATTTTTTCAGAGTGGGTTAGTGAAACGAATCACATCAAAAGGTTTGAACGCGCCCGCCCGCAACCTCGAGAGCAAGACAGCAATCCCCTGAGTTCCAGGTTCCGTAAAGCCGAACGGCGTCCGCCACTGCAAATGCCACCACACGGCGGGAGCTGTGTTTATCTCTCTTCTGGACAGACTAATATTTACGGAAACATAAGCAAATGGAGATTCTACCTTTGCTCTTTCAGTTCGATCACCAGATTCCATCACCACTTCGCGGTGCTTTGAGAGTCGATCCGTTCTTATCATCAGTCTAAAAATCACACACGTGAAATATGCGCCTAGACTGTCTTCTAAATGTAATATTTGATGTCCTGAAGCGTTTGAAGGCACTTCATTCAAAAGCGTCATCATTTTCGTCCACCCGTTGCGCGCGGCTCAGTATTAGCTGCTGAGCCAAAGCAGCGCGGACTAGGGAGACTGCAACGCCTGGTGTCGAGGTTTTGTGATTAAGATTTGCGAGTGCACATGCATAAAATTGCATCACAGAACTTGTGTTACTAATGGATTTCAGTGTTGAAAGGCAACTTCTTTCAGAAGCATCATCATTTTCGTTCACTGGTGGGCCAAAACTGAGAAAATAGCACCAGGCTGAAGCTCCGCGGACCATGGAGACTGCAACGCCTGGTGCCGAGGTTTTTGTTGCCAAGATTTGCGAGCGCGCATGTTAAAAAACTGCGTTTCACAAATTCTATCACTAATCGACTCTGACTGGCTGTTGAGCATTTCCAGACAAACATGGCTTAGTCATCTTAATACACATTCTTAACCACTCGATCTGCAATTAAATTTTCATCTTCAAATTTCGAGTAAACATATCGATCTGCCAGCTACTTTCGCGATGTCCTTAATGTCTGTAGAACCCGGATAAAAATTTTGACAAAGCCTCTGAATTCTATCTGTTTATGAAGTCCACTAAACCATTGTAACTTAAAGGCGCCGGTGATTTAACCTATCCGGTCGCTCAACACTTGATTTCTGCAGCTTATTTTTTTATTTTTTTGCTCCGAACACTTTGAATGGATGGATTTTTGGGATCAGCGCTCACGCTAAGTAGTGCTTGTTGTGTGAGCCCTGACCCCCACCATCCGATCGCGCGATTCCAGGCAACGGCAGAATTTAGTGGCGAAAGCTTAACGTGCCGCAATGCTCGGCACGGTCCGTCCTGCTCTCTGACGTCAACTGGCCTTTAACGCGAACGGTGCCACCGGCCACAGGCCATAACTGTCAAGGGCAAATAGCGAGCGCCCTAAAGCGACTAGAACCCACCCTGCCACGGGTGGGTGGATCGGAAGGCAGGCACTCTAACCAACTGAGATTTTATTATTGATTTTAAAATACGAACAGAATTGAGTAGTTCCTGGTTTCTGTTCTGGTTACAAGGTAAAAATTCAATAAAACGAAGAAAACTGCGTTTCTTGTTAACTAGTAACCCACCTCCAAGTCTTTTTTTGGTGGGGGGGGGGGGGGGGTCACCATAAGAAGGGATTTTGCCAGCCTTGTGTTCCTCCTCGGCAAGGCTGTGGCTACGCCGCTGCCTACACGGAAAAGCAGATCAAGTCGTCTACGTTGCATGATGGACAATCAGATGTCCGTGGGGTCAATTCATAGCTAAGGCAGGCGGTTTCCCTGATACTTTTTTCCGCGGTGATGTGTTGTAAGGGAAGATGATTCGGAAAAGGTACTGATGCAGGCGCCCAACACATGTTTTACATACCAATTATTAGTAATGCTGATTCAGAAATGTGCAACAGAGCAGTCATACGATTAGTTCGCGTTCAGTCGTGCGGGAGGCAGCCGGGCCAGGACAGTGGCCGCCGACGGCGGCCGATAGCAGGGCGAAGATAAGGAATATATGACAGGAGTGCCGTCATTCTTGGGCTTATTTTTAAATGGGATTCTTCAGTTTTGTGGCTTTTCTCACATTGTTTTTCGCAATTTCGAACTTCCAAATTTGTTTCCGCCTAAAATGCTGGGACATGTCTTATTTCTTGAAAAGCAGCCAGCGAAATGAAGGCGCATGAAAAATATGTCGCATTATGAACCATCGATTCATTTCCAGAATTCTCACCAGCCTACGTCCAGGTCGTATTTTGGCATCTACCCTGTGGGGGCAGACGCCTCATCAATGACCCAAAATGCCTACCCGCTCGTGGAATTTTGCTTCCCCAGGAAAGACAACGTTAAATTGGACGAATAACCTTGGGAAGCTGGATAGCCTTATTTGCCGAATGATATAGGTGAGTCGAAGAGGCAAAGTGTGCGCCAGTAAGAAATAACCCCAGATGCATATGTAGAATAGTAGCCATTACATTTGAATAAGAACCGATTGCAACCTCCATTTCTATTCCCCCCCCCCCCAACCTCTGTTATCGGGTTTGCTTCCCAGAAAAAGTTCCTGAAGTACACCTTAAGCTTGCTCCCCCACTTCTTGAAACGTTCCTGCGCCTATGTGACGAAGAGTACTAACCCGCATCCACAACCATCATACAAACACAGAGCACATGACCTTGGCCCGGGCATGCCCTACTTATATGAGCGCCTTCCGCAAAACCCCTGCTAACCTGGAAATTTTGATAGATCAGTTTGGGCGTGGAATTCGGATACTCCACTGAGCCATGTTTGGATATCATAATGCATAATGAGGTCACAACAGGTCACATGACAACATGCAATGCCACGTGAGGTCATCCAAGGTCATGTTTGGTTCATAAATTTAATTCGAACCTTTGAATGGATGGATTTCTGCGATCAAAGCTTACGCTAAGCAGTGCTTGTTGTATGAGCCCTGTCTCCTAACAGCCCGATCGCGCAACTTCAGGTTAGTGACATAATTTAGTGCCGAAAGTTCAACATCCGCAACGCTCGGCGCGGGCTGCCCTCCTGCCCTCTGACGTCATCTGGCCTCCGTTGACGGCTGTGGCACCGGCCGCATGCCATACCTGTCAAAGGTAAATAGCGAGCGCCTGGAGCGACTCGAAGCCACCCTGCCACGGTGAGTGAGTCGGAAGGCAGGCGCTGCTTATCGGGGCGGACAAATGACTCATCTAATGTGACTAATGACTTATCTAATGTGACTGATGACTTATCTAATGACTAATGACTTAACCAGCTGACTTATCGGGGCGGAAAAATGCCTCTGTTGTCAGCATCGAAGAGGTCAGATGAACCAGTGTCACGCGAGTAACAAGCTCCGTATCGTGTTTGTGAACCTGACGACGTGTACTTTCATGTACCAACTGAACTGTTCTCAGTTTGTTATAAACACATTACCAAGCTTCGAAAGGACCGTTTATAATGAAAACAACAGCTGTACGATCTTGAGCACCTGTAGATGTACATCGCACCATTTCTGACCGTAGAAAAAGAACATTGTGCCGGTCACTTGACCTGTTTCGTGCTTCAACTTTTTTTGGATGAGTTATAAGTTTGACTTAAGTTGACCTTAGCTGACTCCTAGGTCAGTTCAAAGTGGTATTTTGTGTCTGAGATCCTTTGTCCTCACAGCTGCTCCCAATGAAATAAACTTCGCCATAAACACATTTTGAAAGAGACAAAGGAGAACTGCTCTTGTAGGCTACTGGTATCCCAGTTTTTCACGGTAACCTTACTTGACCTCACCCTTGTGGAGAACAAAAATGGTCAGAATGACCCACGCAGCATTAGCACTTACTTGTGTACCCTCAATATCCGCCTTGAGGTGTCAGCATATGTTTTAATTTTAGGTATTCGAAGAACTTGTTTTGCCTTTCGTGAACTGTGGTGACCTAATATTTGACTAGAGATAAAATTGGTGTGTATTCTTCGTGATGTCGCAAAACCTACACAGCGGTAGACTTGTTTCTCTTGCACGAACTCTGGAAATTGGGGATCCCAAGGGCTAAATCAACCTCCCCGGCCAGGCGCGGTTATCTCAGAGCCCCGTCCAGGCGCGGGTTAACACGCGCTCGGGTGGGGTGGGGGGTTCAAGTAACCCCCCCCCCCCGAAGTGTTTTCCGGAATAGCTTCCAAACAGCGCGGCGTAACCGCGCCAAATTTTACGTAGCTGTAGACAACAATTGAATTGTGGATCGTTTGGCACAAGACATTTAGACGTACCTTGTAAGGTCGTTGATCTATGGCAGGTCAAAGTCAGGCCATGGTTTCAGCGGTCAATTTCTAGGCAGTCGTTCAATCTGATGCAACAACAGAATGAAGCCATACATCTCTGAGATGCTGTCTTATCCAACACAAATATAGAATGAGCAAATTACAGTGACCTATGGTCAGGTAAAAAGGTCAGACCAAGGTCAAAACCAGCTTGTTCTATTGATGTAAGGCTTGCTGTATAGAATGGTTTCTGGTACTCATTTCGAATTTATTGATAGCAGGAAACGCATTACACATCTCCCATGGACTGCTTAGAGGTCAGAATAGATCACTGACCTGACATGACCAAAGCCAGCATTCCTTGAAGAACATACTGCCTGGCGTAATCTTTGTCACTTATTGAAATGCAAAACCCAGAGCAGTCTTCTATGATTTTGGTCACCATGACCTTCAAAAGGTCAATCAAGGTCACTGATCTTAGCTGAGCATGCGAGCTTTTGTTTAGAAACAGTTATCTAGGTTTTGGAGGCACTTAGGGGACCAACCTGGAATTTGACCTTGCTTGACCTGATTTGAATTGAAGGTCATGACCTAGGAACCTCAAGCTTTGACCTAAGTGAGTTCGCGTACAGGTCAACACACCCGGTAAATTTGGTGTCTCTAGCTCTCTTAGTTCCCAAGATCTCAGGGGAGTCAAATTGACCCCCATCCGAGCGAAGGGTATCTAGCTGGCCACCCGGGCGCGTGTTAAAGATCTGTACTTGTTGCGAGGGGCGTAGCTTCTTCAGTTGAGGAGAGGCAGCTCCCCCCCCCCGCTACGAAAGGGAACAGGGTCGCCACAGTGTGTATATATATATATATATATATATATATATATATATATATATATATATATATATATATATATATATATATATATATATATATGCACACCCATAGTGCTGCGTAGGCAGAAAGTAAGGGGACCTAGTTCGAGAAATACATTGTGCTTGTCCATTTCCGCGACAGTCATGAGCGACGCTTCCGAATAGAACTCTGGAATGCCCAATTAATTTGGGAAATCGAAACCCTCAAAAGAGTTTTTTTGACAGATGAAAGTTCAGACATTGACAAATTGCTCCCCCCGGATGCTCAGTACGGCTCATTGATTTGGATCACAGAAGCATTTCAAGCGTGGTCATGTTAATGAAAGATAAGCAAGATTAAGCAAGATTTCAAAAAGTTGAAAACATGCGTCGGGCTTTCTCTCAGGCGGTAACAGGCGCTGAAGTAAAACAAAAATTTGCGCCTTTGATACTTTTAAAGAAGCAAGTGAAGACGAGTTTAAGACCGCCATACGTCATGTGATTTTTACCCCTAGCGACTTATCTGATCAGGCCCATAGTTTGTTGATGTGTCTGGTTTAGCTCTTCGACCATTGTTTGTATCATTTTTATATACCTTTCGTGTGTTATCCTGTACCTGTATGATCTGAAACCGCAATAGCCACCATGTCCATGGTTTCCAATAAAGCGATACGGAGTTGAGTTTCTGTATGAAACGGGTGATGGGTAAAACGGATTAAACGGGTATATGAATCGGATCGGACCGGTGGTTATTTGGTCGTGAAAAGTTGGTATAAACATATATTAGGTAATTGTTCCAACAGCAACAAATGCTTAGGCTTAAGCCCAAATATCGTTTGCTTTCGGCTGGTCAAAAGTCATCAGGCCTCCAGCTGCCAACGGGTCTAGCTAGCTCGCTACCTAGCGAACAAGCCTTTCACAAAAGCGTCATTTCTTACAAAAACAAAAAATGAGCCTCTCTCAAAATCAAGTGATCTTAAGCCGAGGCGTTTTTAAAGGAGGGAGGGGGAGGCGAGTCCTTTGTGCTGAACTGAGCCCAATGAACCGAACCCTGGATTATAGACCCCCCCCCCTCCCTCCTTTTCCGAGAGAAATCTCCAGTCCTGGCTTGGACAGTCGTCGCCATGAGATATCGCCGACACGCCTCGGTGACGGTCCTGGCCCCAAAGTTTACCATCCAAATCACTTTGTTTACGTGACGTGTTGCAGTCCCATCCCAGACTGAGAGGCACTACATGAGGTGGAAAAAACTTCGGCGTGGGTATGCAATGGGAGATCGATTCAAGGCCGTTTGCGAGCCAACGTTTGTCTGCCAGTGTGGGAAGCCATTCGGACGAAAGGGTTGATTTGTGTCCACCAAGATCAAGGTGAAAGAATAAGGCTTTCTTCAGAGAGTACAGAGTGCCGACAAAGAGAAGGGATGTTTCAGTGGGATTTTTCTTGAGGGTAGATAAATAACATAGAACTGAATTGAATAATAATAAAAGCATGAAACAATAAATTAAAAAATAAAACTTAAAATTAAAAATGAAATAGAAAATAGAATAGAATTGAATCACTTGGAGCGTTTCTTGGAGTTAAAACTTCAAAACGGATCATGGGTTAGAACGATCGGAGTCTAGCAGCTGGGTATCGTAGGCGTAGTACCCTAGACATCCGTGAGCGAGTTAGGATGGAAGGTGATTCATGGAGATGCTGAAGACGATAGGACTGACCAAGGATACCCGAGGCACGCTGTGGTTCAGCGGAAGGGAGAGACAATAGCCCCTCAACTACCGACCAGCAAGGTAGCTCTCAAACCACCTCGGATCCATGCGATACCACTGCAGGTTTTCAGAAGAACGCCATCGCCGACACAATCAAAGGCACGGCTGAGATCAATGGAGGCGGCGGTGACAACATGCCCAACGTCAACTCGATGTACCGCCCACTGAACGGCATCGACTAGGGCATCCTCTTTTGAGTGACACGGCCTGCATGCGCACTGTGTTGGAGCTAAGAGACCATGCGAAATTAGGCAAAGCTGTAACTGCGTACGCACGACTTTTTCACCCGCTTTTAGACAGCACAGGGAAAGTCGGAATATATTTGAAATAACCAGCGATGTCACAGGGCCAGATTTGTGAGAAGGGATAACAGAAACAACCTCCCAGGGATCAGAGAAATCCCAACAGGCGACGGGAGTGTTGAGATGAAGCAGATGTGATCAGATAACGCCGGCAACAGCGGGAGCGACTGAACAGCGTGAGGGAGTGGTCGGATGGGCAGTGGTCGGCTCAGTCAACACCCGGACTGACGACCACAGGTCATCAATATTGGCGATGATGTGAGCTAGGAAAGTATCGGCAGGGTGCAGGCAAGACGATGTCTGGATGCGTCAGAACAGACCGGGGTCGATCAAAACAGACCTATAACGACGCACACCAGGGCCATCCGCAAACTAACCTTAAATCGCCCAGGCTGAGGATCGGCTTGTCCAGGCTCACGGCAGCATGTAGTTGGTCATGAGCCATCCAGACCGTCTCACACTAGCGCAGTATGTAGTTGGTCATGTGAGCCATCCAGACCGTCCCACATTAGCGCAGTATGTAGTTGGTCATGAGCCATCCAGACCTCCCACACTAGCGCAGTATGTAGTTAGTCATGTGAGCCATCCTGACCACCCCACACTAGCGCAGCATGTAGTTGGTCATGTGAGCCATCCAAACCGTCCCACACTAGCGCAGCATGTAGTTGGTCATGTGAGCCATCCAAACCGTCCCACACTAGCGCAGTATGTAGTTGGTCATGAGCCATCCAGACCGTCCCACACTAGCGCAGTGTGTAGTTGGTTATGTGAGCCATCCAGACCGTCTCACACGGGCCGCGACCTTGAGCAGTAGATGACGCCCTCGGTTACAGAGCGATGTAACCGAGGGCGTCGATGCCCGCCGCACAAGACCAGCACCCGGGACGACTCTGAGACTTATCAGTGTTTGCAATTGGAAAGACGCTCATGCTGGGGTTTTCACGACATGGGATGGCAACACCGCCGTCTCGGGTTTCCAAGGGGCCGTCTTGGCACGCCCAACTGTAACCGGCAGACACTGACGGCCCGGCCGTAACAGGATTAGATGGCCGCATCTCAGTGGCACGCGATGTAAGCATAACAGCATGCATATGTGGAAGCCTGGGGTCTGAGTAGCTCTTTGTAAACACATAAGCTTCATGAAGCAGAAACGTGAAAAAGAAGTGCATCTGCGCCTCTCTCATGCTAACTGTATTGTATCTACTGTAAATCTGCAGCTGGCCATGCCGCGCATACTTTACGTTATTGTATTTTTGGGCGATTTGTTAAGTCTTTATTTCTGGAATCCCAAGAACAGAGTTTCCACAAACCGTGTATGTCTTTTTTGTTTTAGGCATGCGCTTATCACAATTCGTCTATACGGATGTTTTCACTACGCAAAAATGCAATATTTATGCGTGGCTGTTTCGTATGCAGTTTTTTCAGCCTTAAAAAGCCAGCTTTGCCCGGCCGCTTCGCAGCTTGACGATAATGCGGAAAATGTGGGTGCACCCACCGGCACAACGGGCTTATGGTTGCACTGCATATCAAGGGGCTGAAATTTTGAAACGTGTTTTTGTCGCGAAGTACCAATGTCACGTATAAGTCATTGCAGCAGAGAAACTGTCGTACATAAGTAATAAGTGCAAAATTTGCTGCAGCATAACCAATTGCAGGTATAATTTTGTTAAGTACCTATAAACGTTGTTGCATAGGACTAATGCCACGTAGGAGTCGCTGCAGGAAAAACCATGTCGTGTATAAGTATCGGCGGTTTGCATTTTTCCAGTCGAGGTATTAACGAGCCAAAAGTATCGAAGCATAAGTTTTGTCGCGAGCACTATCATCGTGTGTAAGTCTCGGCAGTAGAACTAATGTCGTCGCACTCTTGTCGGTAGGGATTTGTGCTTCATGACTTATGTCGTCAAGCCCTTTGATGTTGCATAAAATGAGCCGTTGTCGCACTTGTCTCGTCCCTGCGCGCCAATTCTTACTGGCTCAACATGTCCTATAAAAGTGCGTCCAATAGCAAACCCTGGGCAACAATGTAACGTATGTGGTAGGGCTCCGTTAATATGATGTTATACCCCACCCCACCCGTACCTCCAGACCCCACCCGCAATCGGAGGATCCGTCGGTTGAGGCCTGCCGCCCGCACCTGGAGTAGGTGCCGTGCAGTGTTCCCTAAAGCGTCGCTTCTCAGACACCGGAAATGCTGGAGACATGCTCTGAGCGTCACATCTCACTCAATGAATGCCTCAGAAGCTGCTGAAAATTTGAGACCGATTGCACGGCATGCCGGGAAGATATCTTTGGAAGCTCTAGAAAAGAGCGTCCTCCCCCCTCCCCCCTCAGTGCGAGGGTTGAAGTCAATCTATGTTGGATATCTTTGTTCCTTCTATTCAAGCCTGGACAGATATGGTTCCCTGCTTTCCTGGTGAGGAGTCCACCTAAACTGCGCATGTTCAGATAATGGGCATGTTCGTGTGAACTAGCCGGAGCCCATTTCCGACAACAGGCCTGGGAAGCCCAGAAGGTCGCACTCTGGGGAAACACTGGAGCGCGCCCGAATGCGTGGAAAGTCCGTGGGCTGCGGACGGGGACGCTGGATGTCGCGGTCAAGGTGCCTGGCACCCCCGCAGCTCGTCACTGCTGACGTCATCGGCGTGGTCAGGTACTCGCAAATGTCACGGTCTGTCTTGATTCAGCGGTCTTCGCGACCAGTTGCGCGATTTACTGAATCGACGAGAAACAACGATAGCAAATGAAATGTGCCCGTACCTCTACACCGCGACACAGCCAGTGGCATTCCGATCCAACGGGATTGTTAACTTGCAGAATAAGAAAACAGCAAACGGCCATAGTATGGCCATCAATCAAAGCCATGCCCTTATGCTTTTAGCTGAAGCATGATGCGGCAGGATATAGGTTCATTGGGATGCAATGCTGTTGGCGGACGAGTTCCTTTCCACGCAGCAATGCTAAAAACCTTGGTGTAGGTGAATCTAATGAGCTTTTTCTGCGCTTGACTTAGTATTCTTGTCGCTGTCTTATATTCACCATTGAAGCCATAAAGCAACTCGACGATGCTTGGAATCTGTTAGTTGGCCAGAGGTTTCGGGGTCATGGTAAACTCCATCTTCAAAAATACACACACACACACAGCACATAAGCGACGAAGATGTGATCACCTGACACCAGTTAGGTATAACCAAATTAACCAAATCAAGTTCGGTGGCCAACTTGTGCCGAGTGCAAGTTAGGTGAAAGACGTGTTCGGGAGCATAACAGCTCAAACGGCAAAACACATCCTGAAAAGTAAGATGCGCCATCTATGCTAATGGCCACAATCATCTCTAAATGATATCAAGCGTGACTGACGTGTGTCCTTTTATTTGTTGTGTTTCTTGCATATTTGTTAGGTTTATTGGGCTCCCGAAACGGTGTTTTGATGATGAACGTCAGGCTCAAACGTCGTGTTTGATTATCATGTTATCACACTGTTCATTCTTCTAAAGTTGTTTCGGGTGATATTCCGACCTCGTGTCTTATGTGCTGTTTTGGAGCACCATCAACGACGTGCGTCGCCAACCTCCATGGCGTTGTGATGGTAATGACAGTCGGTCCGATTCTGCAGTCCATCGCTCGGGGAGGGTGCTGGGAGGGCTCAGTCAGGGCTTGTTATGATTTTTTTGGCGGGGTTTGTTATGACATATGCATATGCATATGCATGCTGCGCAATGTGCTCATTTAAAGCCGGGGGACATTTCGGGCCGCTCTTCGACAGCTGGCTGTCTTAGACCCGTCGTGCCGTTGACAGCGGGTTAAGCATCTCGCAAGTCTTTTTGTGGTTAAGACTGGTAAGGCTTACGATTTGCTGCCAGCATCCAGGGATTGCGCTTTCCGTCATCATCTCTCACGGACACACTGGTGGCCGGGGGGGGGGGGGGGGCACCGGGCCGCGTGCCCCATCCCCCTCACCCCTCGGCAGGTAGCAGGACAAGGGAGGGGGCGTGCTCGATGGCCGGCCGACGTGGTATTAAACCCTGACTGGAGTCAAAGCGGGCTGAAGAGGCTGCTGTGGGATCGGTTCGTCCGTTCTCCGAGGTTGCTGTGCGATCGGTTCGTCCGTTCTCCGAGGCTGCTGTGCGATTGGTTCGTGCGTTCTCCGAGGCTGTTGTACGGTCGGTTCGTTTGTTCTCCGAGGCTGCTGTGCGGTCGGTTCGTCAGCTCTCCGAGGCTTCTGCGTGGTCGATCTGTCCGTTCCCTGAGGTTGCTGTGCTGTCGGTTCGTCCGTTCCCCGAGGCTGCCGTGCGGCCGGTTCGCCCGCTCTCCGAGGCTGCTGTGCGGTCGGTTCGTCCGCTCTCCGCATGCGGGGCGAGTTGGTGGTAGGCATCCACCGTCACTTGACTCTAACTCAGGAGATGAACGAAATAAAAAAAAACAACGACACCAGATCAAAATTTAATTTTGTATACAGTTTAGACCGATGTAGTGTTAGCCTTTTTGTTGGATAGCTTTGTGAGATCACCGTCTACGTTAAGTGATGCTTGCTGTGTGAGCCCCGACACCACCATTCGATCGCGAACTTCCTGGCGTTTGCGGTGAAAGCGTAATGCACGTATTGCTTAGCACAGCCGGTCTCTGACGTCACGTGACCTTTACCGGTGCCCGCCGCTGTCGGCCCCAGTTCGCGCAAGTCAGGGCTAATAGTGAGCACGTGAAGCGGCTCAGACCCTGCCCGCCGCCAGCGGGTAAATCCAGACGCAGACGCCCTGATCGGCGGAGCTTTTGGAACGAGCCGCGGATGGTAGGAGAAGGCAACTTTTTTGTGCGCGCAGGCTTCAGCAAAATAAGAAACATTGGCACCTCCGGAACAACAGAGCGGCATGTTTAGAAACAACAACAACAGAGCATTCCAGAATAAGATTATTCACTTTTATGTTAGGAATTGTATCTGACTTCGAAGTGAGAATGAATGCTACCCCTCTGTACTTGGGATCTGTGAATGGCTTGCACAAATATAAGCGAAGTGCGTCGCCTCGGATGTAGCCATGTGGCCTGAATTAGAACATAAAAGACGTCACTGGTGTACTTAAGAGACTTAGTTGTGAGGTGGAGCTGAAAGTCCGGCACCCGCCAGCTACGATAGATGGCTGACTGTGCCAGTGTAAGATGTGATGTGGAGCTGAGGGTCCGGTCCCGCCAGCTACGATAAATGGCTGACTGTGCCAGTGTAAGATATGATGTGGAGCTGAGAGTCCGGTCCCGCCAGCTACGATAAATGGCTGACCGTGCCAGTGTAAGATGTGAGATGGAACTGAAAGTCCGGCTCTCGCCAGCCACGATAAATAACTGACTGTGCCAGTGTAGGTTCCAATGCCACCGAGTTGAACAATTAGAAAAATGCACTCAAAAGTTCTCGGCGTGGTGGTCCACCTGCCCTTCCCACGTGGGAGACAGGCACAATTTTAAACATAAAGTTGCGTAACATAAATTTCTCATGCTTTCTTGTTCTGCATTCTATGTAGGTACGTGATTTTGCTATTCCGGAGGTGTCATTATTTTCCCCGAATGCGAAAGTTTGCCCGCAAAGGAAACAGCTGGCATTTGCCTCATTAGCTTAGTTGGTTAGAGGGCCTGTATTCCGATTCGCCAACTGACCATGTCCACCTGGCGGCGAGTTGGGCATGATCGCTTCGGGCGCTCACTGTTCGGCCCTGACTGGTGCGGACGGCTGCCGGTAGCAGCGGGCGCCGGTAAAGGTCAGATGACGTCAGAGGGATGAACGGGCAGTGCAAAGCCTTGCGGCGCGTTAACCAGCGCCCGGCTGGGGTTCTGAAACAAACGCGCCCGTCGGAGGGAGTGAACTTCCCCTAAGGCATCTCCAACTTTCAGAGGCCATATGTGAAAAACGTCGATATTTTTTAATGGTCTCGGCAAACCCTAAAGACGGCATGCCAATTTGTGGGGCTCAGATTCAATGTGAAGTCATCAGAGGCCACGAAAGGTCAAAAACGGTCATTGCGATGGATGCAACAAAAGCCTTTGCTAACATGTTAAGAGGGGTATTGAGAACACGGAAATGCGTGTTAAGACTATGGATTCTTCATTCCAACTATTTCTGTTCCCACGTATGGGTGAGGTCAGATAAGGTAGCCGTTTAATATTGATCTACCAGCAGCCTACAAGAGCTATGCTTTTCTTTAGTGTGCATCGGAAAAAAGTTGTTTTCTATAAGATGTAACTGTCGAACAAAAGTATTCTAGGCACAAAAGTATCACTGTAAAGTGCCCTAGAGGTCATTTCAGTTCAACTTCGATCGAATTCATATACCAGTCAGATGACAAAATTGAAGCGCTTACCGGGTCTATGTGACCAGTGCAATGTTTTTATGGTCAGGAATAGTGTATTGTACATCTGCTGGTAGTTAAGATCGGATAGCTGTTATTTTCATTATGCGTAGTCCTTACGACGCTTGACAATGTACTTGTAACAAGCTGAGAACAGGTTCGCTGGTACATTAAATTACACTTGACCGGCCTTAGAAACACGACAAGGTTATACGCGTCGCACTTGTCCATCTAAACTCTCCACTTCTGGCAACATATGTCATTGACATTGGATGACCTCACATGACCTTGCATGCCCTCACATACCCTGCTGTGACCTCCCTATGTACATGTTATGTACATAGGGAGGTCACAGGGAGGTCATGTACTATATGACATGTTCTCAGTGGAGGAATGAAATTCTGCGTCCATAATTACCTGTTAAAATTTTCTGTTTGGAGCTCAGCATGTGTTTTGTAGGTAGAGAATGGTCATGACCTGGGCAAGGTCATGTGCTCTGCGGTCATGTGATGATTTGCATGTAAATTGATACTCTTTTTCTCACGTTTAACCACCAGAGCTATGCAGACATACTTGCAGATTAGCGGTATTTAAGACAAATATCAAAAGCTGATCTCACATTTAAAAAAAAAACAAATTCACAATTGTAAGCTGTAGGTGCCATTATGTTCCACAACTATTATAAGTTTGAACAATAACAAACAACACACAGCAAAGTTTTGAGTGTCCAATTCTTTTTTGGAGGCGGACCTCTTTGACCTGACCTATTCACTGGTGTTAATAGATCAAAGCTTTAGACTGACAAAAAATGCCAAATTAAGAGATGATTAGAAACTAAAAATGTTGTGCTGCTGCGATCATCTGGTCTTGACCCGTGTTCAGAAATCGTGAAGAAGGTAAACTTGTCCCCCCCCCCCCGGGTGCGGATTAAGCTTCGCCTTAAAATTTACCGTACACGTTGGGTTCAGGGCTTATGCAACAAGCAATAGTTAGCACGGGTACTAATCCCAACAATTTACCCGATCAAAAGGATAGAACTCGATAGGTTAAAAAACGTGGCAATATCAAACGCCTTACCGCAGCCGTAAGCCTTTTACGGCAGGTTGACAAAGGAAATGAGATGTTTCAGAAAGTTACCAATAACATCAAACAAACTGAATGCTCCAAAACGTTTTGCTCATGTACGAAAACGTTTCGACTATAGATGCAAGGTTTCAGCCGTCTAGCCTGTCACTTACGTCTCGCAAGCTGTTGGCAGGGATGTAAACCAGACTGGTCGAGCCTTTGGCAGGGATGTAAACCAGACTGGATAGGTTTTTGGCAGGGATGTAAGCCAGACTGGTCGGGTTTTTGCGGGTCAAACATTCTGACAAACAAAATTATAAATTCATGGTAGTACTGAAGTCTTCAAAACTTCCAAAAATTAGCCGCGGGCCAAACCTGACATGATTATGAAACCATTAAATCTTTATTTATATTTCTAGGGCCCCTAAATTGAAAGCAAACTTTTGCCAGGGGTTAAACGCCAGGAAACCAGGCTATACAAATTAAAGAACCTAAAGGAAACATCTCACAAAAAAACTCAAGGAAAGCAACCCAAATTTTTGAAGCTTGGCTTGATTTTATTGAGCGTTAGCTAGGTAGATCCTTAACAGACGCCGGGTAGCTGGTTGAATGCCCTTTGCTTGGTTGGGGGTCACTTTAACCCCCTGAGATCTAAAAAACTAAGAGAGCTAAATATACCAAATTTACAGGGTGGGATTCTCTGCGTGTAAACTCACTTGTGCCAGAAGGTGAAATTCCTAGCCAAAATGCCCCTAGATATCCTCACGCGACCGCCTTGAGCTTAAATACACGTCCTAAGCAAACGTTAATGGTGTTTGTTCAAAGTCAATGACCTTGGTTGACCTTTGTATGGTCATGATGACCAAACTCCCACGACATTGTTTTGATCTTGCATTTGAATGAGCGTTGGGGATCATGCCAGGCGATATGTCCCTGAAAACAAAATGTGACTCTGGTCAGTTTAGGTCAGTGGTCTTCTATGACCTTAAAAAGGTTCATGGAATATGTCGGCTGTTGTCCTGTTGTCAATGAATTCGAAGTGAGCATCAAACTCTACCCTATACAGCAAGCTCTAGAGTAAAAACACATTGGTTCGGCCTCGGTCTGACGTTTATACCTGTCCCTAGGTCAACGTAATATGTTGTAATCCTAAATTGAATTGTGTTTTGCTTTAAAACTATTTCAGAGATGTAAACCTTCGTCTAACACTTCGTTGTTGGATCAGATTGAACAATTCCCAAGAAAATGCCTTCGCTGAGGTTACGGTCTGACTTTAAGATGCCATTGGTCGGCTACCTTACAAGGTATATCTAATTTTATTTGCCGAAAGATTCACTATTAAAATTCCCAGAGCAATGCAAAGCTTGGCGGGGCTACGCGGCGCCGTTCCAAAATCATTTTGCCATGATCTCGGGGTGAACAAGAGTGAAAATGCCCCCCCCCCCCGCCAGAGCACCTGTCGATGTAAATGCAGCTACGTACAAACGGAGCGGAGTGTGTGTATGTGCGTTTCTTATGTGTTTGTTAGTGCGTAGAGTTGGACATAAAAGGTGTTGTTTCTGGCCGTCGACCGTTTATAATGGGGAGGAAAGATCAAGAGAATAGAGACAAAAAAGCGCGTGGTGATCCCTAAATTACTCATGAAATACAAACCTGCAGTCAACGGAACAGTGAAAAGTATCCACAATTCCTCCCAAATTACGCCACCAGATTGGTATCTCCGTGGATTAGGATCACTCTCCTCTCAAAGTTAGGGGGGGGGGGGGCAGAAAAGTCGGGGGGAGGGCGTAGTGTTGAGCTCCGCGGCCGCATGCTGCACCTTGCCCTGCCAACGCCTGCTTCAGGTCAGCGACCTGGTGTTGGTGTGAATCCAGTGGTACTCATGGAACGCCCGTTGTTCAGCACACACAAAACCTCATGCATGAGACATTTACGTTTGTGTTTAAGTGCGTCTTATACTCGCCACATTGTGTCAGTCATGTCAGAAAAACGGACTCTTCTATACACCGTAAGGCCAGTGTCCTATAATTGCCGACGTTGGGTGTAAAGCGACACCCTATGAGAAGGAATTTTGCGTTCCTTTCATCCATGTTTTGCGTGAATTTTCCACTCCTGCATGATATAATCTAGCCACACATACCCAACGCATACTTCCCTTTCCGATGTTTTAAGAATACATCCAAAGCCGAGAGCACTTGACACCTTCAAGCATAAACAAGACTCCACAGAACCTGGACACCTATGGCTATATCCTGCCTCACCTACATCTGAATCATGTCCATGTATGCACAGAGCAAGGGCATCAGGCATCTTCAATCCCGAGAGCCCCAGCGACTCCAGCCGTTTGCACGCATCAAGTTTGATTTGTTTACAAAATGCATTACAGTCTGCAGCTGTGTGCCAAATGCGAGGTTTTCACGCATCCCTAATTTCGTTAGGTCACACCACGCAAAAACCACACCAGCAAGCCGAAGCCTAGCATGAATACTAGCAAAACCTGGTAGACAATTTTACTCCATGTACTTCTTTTACTCGAAGAAACTTGACCACAGTTGCACCACTCACAAAATATAGGAGTGAAAAATTCAAAAAATCGCCTTCTAAATGCAATCTAAAAGCTATATATCACCACTTCAGCACTCATTTTTACATGATTTTAGTCAAATTAGTTAATAACAAAAATTGACCCAAAGCTTCAAGTCTCCATATTCATTTAATCACTTTTGCTTTCCTTGTTCTCTAGGAGTGGGACATAACTTTATTTTTCCTCTCTTTCCAGTTATCTTTAAAAAATATCTCCTACGGCCTAAAATGTTAACCAATTTCTGTGCAAAATGTTCCGACTGTAAAATTGCGCATCTTCCATCCACAGATTGGATCAGTTCGCCAGCCGTCCAATCATGCTTGATATGCACCCAAGCGTGAACGGTTCATAGGGAGTGAAGGAGACAATTTGAAACATGGAACTTTTTCATAGAACAATATTTTTGCCCTGTTTAACACCCCGTTAGCCATTTTTTGGTTCATGGCAGGCCTCTATACTGATAAATCTACGCCATTTCATTTTCACTACCTCGTCAAGTTACATTATCCTAGCGTACATGGCTTTGGGACAGGCCTGGCGCAGCTAATACAAAAGTGTTCGGTAGCAAAATTTTGCCCTTGGACCTTGCTTTACCATGTAGGCCTTCTCTTGCCTATTTCGCAGTTCTTTCTTGTAGGTTGATGGGCATGATTATCATTCATTTTTTGTGGGTGGTTTGCATGTCCGTCTGTCAGCCAACCTTGCGAAAGATGCTGACGTTTTGTGCGGGGAGCAAAAAAAAAAACATGCTCTTAAAAGGCCAGTAAGTTTCTCCTTTAGAGCACCTAATTGATAACCTTGCCTGCTTTCAACACATGATTTTTAACCATATTTAGTCATTTTCTGGTTTTAATCCATGAAGTTTTGGTTCATGAGGCAAATCATGATGCCACAAGTCATGTAATCAAACCCTTTTTTCCTATGCTCCTGATTATTTACCTCAAATTTGTTGAAGTCGTGCATTCATGCCTGCTTTACCAAAATGGTGTCCGTAGTTGCTACGGTTTGCTGACTGGCAAATGACTGCACTGTGGATATGCACTATATTTTCAACACAGTAGTGCTCTAAGCTGCATGACAATTACCACATGAGGTGGAAATCATTCTTTAACAAATCGTCAGACCATCCAATTTAAAATTTGAAGCAAACATCTCAAACTTTAAGTAATAAAACATAAACAACAAAATTTAAATAGATGCCTTTGCTGCAGCTGAAAAGGCAAGGAACAAAACTGGTTTTGTGGCCACCTATAAGTTATGTTACGTATGGAGGAGAGATCGTTTTTTGGAGCATATCCACTATCGCTCTTGACGGAGGTTAGCCATGACAACCAGAATAAGTTGTTCGAAAGTGATTGGATGGGCTTTGGTTTCCGTGTTGTCAACTTTGCCTGGCGTCAAGAAGCTGACACAAATTAACTGAACCAGGACACAAGTTGACACAAGCCAAAACTAAGCTTCATCGTGTTTTTATTACAACTCCTTCTGTCAAAAAATAGCTGAGGTGAGTTGGGATGATGGTCAACAGATGGGATACTCAAAGGTAGGTCGAGCTGGTTAATTGCGTGGCAAGTGGCGGTGGCAATTTTACAAGATTTAGTGCTTCACAAATGTTGCTATGATATAAATATGTTAGGCGGGATGAGACGAGGTAAGGCTTCTTTAGGTGAGGCTTCTTTAGGCAAGGCTTCTTTAGGTAAGGCTTCTTTAGGTAAGGCTTCTTTAGGTAAGGCTTTGTCAGGCTGTTTTCAGGGATATAAGCATTGATATTATGCAAGAAACATTGGCATGATATTTGTATTTCCTGAACCCACGGCAACAGAAGCCAGAGGTACGTCTGTTGTGCTTGAGTTGGTGATGTGTCGGTGAGTAGGAGCCCAAGACATTTTTGTTTGAATGCTTTATGTTTGTGTAGTTTTTGGTCGTTTTTTATTGTTGAATGCATTTGCTTTGTTTTGTGTCAAAAAATCCTGTGGAAGGAAGTGCAAAGCACAGCATGAAAGGATTGGTGTTGCACAGTCTTTCGTGCTCATCACACTGTTATGAAATTACTATTTTTTACTGTATTTTGCTTCACTGTGATGACGTAAGATGACCTAAAACAGTCTTAATGACCTAATGACCTAAAGCAGAAACAGTTTTGTCATGCTTATGATATTACGTCCATGCCAGTTGAAGTGTATGTCTCGTTTGCTGAAGCAGATCTTTTCGGCTCATGAGTTCCAATTTTTGTGAATTTGATTTTTCGTTCCTGCACGGTCTTTTTGCGATGGATATTTTCACTCCCACCCTGTTTCAAAAGCGATTCTGGCTCATTGCTGTGGGCTGACATTTTGGGAAAAGTTGCGTCTTACTCGCAACTTATTTCAAGTAACGACAAAAATGTGCGTATCCCGACCGCAGGGGACTTTGTCGCATTACTCAAAAAGATCGCAAAGCGACGACCCCCAAAGTTTATCGACAAGGCGTGTGCCATCCTGAAAGTGATGGGACCAATCTGCCTTTTACGTGCCGTGCAATACGGTATCTCCGCATGACTAAACTTCATTGGGTGACAAATTCTTCCGCCATGTCAATAAGGAGCGTTCATTAGCAGCGTCCACAAAGCACGTTGGTTTTTGCACGGGCCGTTGCCTCGAGGACGCCTTCAGGCGACTCCAGCTTCTGACGTCTCTCGGCTGAGTTCACGAGTTGCGAGAGAACGCGGGGAGAGCGCCGGTTTGCAGACCCGGGAGCGGACCTGGTCAGCCTCTCAGGCTCTCTTCTGGTGCGAGGGTCGGCGGCGGCGCCATAGCCCCACGGGTCTCCCGGGGTTCCCATTGCTGATCGGCTGAGAGTCGTCGGATGAACACCTCCATGGTGAGCCGTCGGATGAGCACCTCATTGGAGAGTCATCGGGAAAGCACCACAGTGGAGAGTCATCGGATGAACAACTCAAAGGAGAGTTGTCGGATGAGCACCTCAATGGAAAGTCGTCGGATGAGCACCTCATTGGAGAGTCATCGGATGAACACCTCAGTGAAGCGCCATCGGATGAACACCTTAATGGAAAGTCATCGGATGAGCACCTCACTGGAGAGTCGTCGGATGAACACCTTAATCCAGTGTCATCGGGAGAGCCCCGGTCGCCCACGCAGTGACCAGAACCTTTAAATATTCTTGGAATTCGCGCAGGGTAGCAACGCTTGCTGTAATTGTCTTCGCCGGCAAATGTCAGCACAGCCAGTCTGACCCGCTGACATTTATCCAACAGTGGAAGCCCACCCGATTCAGAGTATAAATGTTTGGTTTGAACGTCGCCAGTTGGCGGGGCTGGATTTCATCCGCGTTGCTAGCATCCTGACGTATGTCATGCTAATCGAAATGTAGGACGTGACATAGCAGACGTAGAACAGGATGTATGATTTTTTATATTTTGCGAATGCGGTCAGTGATGAGCTCACCGGCGGAGGTTCCTGGAAGGAGCAGACAAAAGGCCTCAGCCGTGTCTATTTCTGGTGACTATGTGCCGCGCTGAATAATCTCCGTCAGCCAGGGCATGATATAAAGTATATATCTATACGAATCACCTAATGGCAGGAGCGTAGCCAGGATTCTCCGCAGAGGGAGGCCATTGCCGCATTTTGCCACGTGTCATCCAACATGTAGTTAAGATGTTGTCAGGGGATGGAGTTGGGGTGTGAGGTAACGTTTAGTTTTTTTCGCATGCCAAAAGTAAATTTTAAGCATGGCTAGAGATGAGCCCTTCGCAATAATCGGGAGCTTGTGAACATACCTTGTCATTTCTATGTCTAACCATTTGTATCATATCATGAGGACAACATAAGCAGCACGTTTGAAATTCCATGCGACCGGCAACATCCCAAATATCCTTAATTGGCGTAAGAGTTGTCTGCATGACATTATGTCGTTGCAGATTTGCTCTAGCGAGCTAGTGCGCACATCAAAATTATATGAGACAAGACGGCCAGAGCATCAGGGTCTCTGTGTTTTGATAATGGAAGAACTATTAATGACAGGTGCTTATGGCTAGCAAGCCAATCACGTATATTCGAACGTCAGATATGGTGTGCTTTGCGAGCTTATGCGACCAACCATTACAATAAAATCGCCATGGAATGAGCGTTGACTGGAAAAAAGTAGCCAAAAGACCTATCACCCCCCCCCCTCAATGAAACAACGTATGTGAGGGGTGCCTTAGTAGTTTAGTGGTTGACGCGTCTGCGTTAACCACTGCGCGTCTGGGAGACCAGTGGTACAGGGTTCGATTCCCTGCGGTGCCCGCCCTTCCTGCCAGGGTGAGAGGCAGGCGACGCCATATAGCCTCAGCAGCTAAGTGCTTCGTAAGCCCCAATGACATGGTATGACAAACAAGCTCTGTTCAGCCGTGGAGTAAATGTAACTAAAGTTGAGCTCACAGACACTCGTATTAACGCACGGGGGCTTCAGCCAGGGGTGAAAAAGGTGCATTGTCCTGTCACCGACGGAAGTTGGAACTGTCTGAGCTTGTCACCTGGGGTCAAATCTTTCGGAAACCGCTGCAAAATTCAAAATGCAATAAACCCGCAAAAAGCCAAGACAGCTTAAATGCAATGCGGCACCAACCATCAAACATTTTCGTTCGGGAGTTGATTTGCACTGAAGTTCCGTTTGCTGACCACAGAACATTAAATGAACGTTGAGGCCAACCGAAAGAATTGTTAGATAAAGGCATACTTAACATGACTAGCCTCAGGGCGAGTAGTTTCATATTCAGTTGGGGGGTTGGGGAGGGGGAGGCGGGATTGTGCCTCCTGACCAGAGATGCAGTTTTCTATTTAAGTTATCGTTTTATATATTGTTTGTTTCAAATGGCACGACGCTTTAAGACGCTGCGTAGCAAACTGATCATTTTTGTGGCAAGATGCTGTGGCGAGCCACGATTCTTACGATTAGTAACAGGCCGAATTGCGTGGTATTTTATACTGTTTAGTATGTGAAGCGAGCCTTGACTGAATATCTGTGAAAACCACTGATCTGAAGGTCATTAGAAAGTCATTGGGCCCTCACTGACCTGTGACGTCAGGACTGATATAGTAGGGTTTGTAGTATGTTTGTGGTACCTGGTAAAAGTCTATCCTAATAAAAGTGTACTATGTTTGGCAAAATTGTAGGCTCAACATGCTCATACACCGAAACGCCAAACGTTTCGACATGTGCTCACGCTGCAAGCGTTAGCAAGTACAGACCAATACTAACCTTTGAGTTTCCTTGAGCTGGGAAAATCTGATATAATATGGTCTTGTCAGGCGCATGTTACAGGTGCAGACCGACCGGAGGCGGTCCAGCAGACAGCATGCAGGAAGTATGCCGGAAGGTGGACGAGTAATGCCGGAAGGCGAATAGGCACAGACCGAGTACGCCGGAATATAGGCAGGTACGGACCGAGCACGGTCGGTCCCGCATACGGGCACAGGCCGGGACTTGCGGCATGTGGAAATAAGGCACGGCTCGAACACGGCAGCTGCGCGGACAGGTACGGAGCGAGCATGCTGACTGTGCGGACTGTGACTGGTGACTGTGGTGGCTGTGGTGACTGTGCGGAGAGGCGAAGGAACCTACGAAATCTCTGACCTCCTATCTTGATCAGCTCGGTTCAGTGCAACTACAAAGGCGGTGTACACATTTCAGGGACAGACGGAAAGTAAAAAGAGCGACAGTCTCAAACTGAGCACAACGTACATAAGTTCTAGGCTAGAACACGTCTAGGTGCACCGACCACGGCGCAAGACCGAGGAGCATACAAGCTGTCTACTTCTTTCCAGAGCCATCCATCCAGAGCCATCAATTATAATAAAGCGTGCAGAGCATCAACCAACTCACACCCACAACATCGGCCTACATCAGACCGCCGAGTACATCGTCACCAACTCCCACCCACAACATCGGCCTACATCAGGCCGCCGAGTACATCGTCACCATCTCCCACCCACAACATCGGCCTACATCAGGCCACCGAGTACATCGTCACCAACTCCCACCCACGACATCGGCCTACATCAGACCGCCGAGTACCTCGTCACCAACTCCCACCCACAACATCGGCTCACATCAGACCGCCGAGTACTCGTCACCAACTCCCACCCACAACATCGGCTCACATCAGACCGCCGAGGACATCGTCACCAACTCCCACCCACAACATCGGCTACATCAGGCCGCCGAGTACATCGTCACCAACTCCCACCCACAACATCGGCCTACATCAGCCGCCGAGGACATCGTCACCAACTCCCACCCACAACATCGGCCTACATCAGACCGCCGAGTGCATCGTCACCAACTCCCACCCACAACATCGGCCTACATCAGCCGCCGTACATCGTCACCAACTCCCACCCACAACATCGGCTCACATCAGACCGCCGAGACATCGTCACCAACTCCCACCCAACATCGGCTCACATCAGACCGCCGAGTACATCGTCACCAACTCCCACCCACAACATCGGCCTCACATCAGCCGCCGAGTACATCGTCACCAACTCCCACCCACAACATCGGCTACATCAGACCGCCGAACATCGTCACCAACTCCCCCCCACAACATCGGCCTACATCAGGCCGCCGAGTACATCGTCATGCTAGTCTTGAATTCTACGCGATCGGCTCGCTGCTCGCACACATCTGCCACTAACAGCTTGTTCGTTATTGTCATGGGGACAGCCCGGTATTCCTGCCGCCCTCTTGCGAACACATTTCTTGTGGATGTTTTCACATTCCATGCCATTGCCCTTTCGTGATTGGCTGCATAGGTTTTCAAATCACACCTCATATTCGCTATAAAATTATGCGTGAGCAAGTCGCTACTTACGCGCACCTTCCTCTAAGCTA
>NW_023595962.1:17467103-17479393 GCF_011947565.3 Pollicipes pollicipes
CCCCCCCCTCCCCGGCGATCGTCCCATTGTTCCTGGTTGACGTACTTCCGTCCTTTGGGGAGGGGAGACGAGGGGGAGGGCTTCGTCAGTTGCGCAGCCGCGCTGGGAACCCACGCCACACCGTGGGCCGAGGGGGAGGGGCTGGGGCGGGGCCCCGGCGCGCCTCGCTGCACTGCGGTGTGACGCCGCGGGGGTGACGTCACGGCAAAGTGAAGCGGCGCAGTAGCGTACGGTAGCGGACGCTTCACGCTGCGACATTGACGTCATCACACATATGTGAAACGTTGTGGGCCTTTGGGCGGGTCTTGATCCCCAGCCTCCATTTCCACCTCGCTTCAGCTCAATGCTGGCCAGTTCTCCTTTGATATCTTATCAGAATTATTGCGAATTCCCTCGACCAACACACAACACAAACCTACAAACTGTAGAGACAACCTGGCCGTGGGCCGTTCTCCACCCTTGTGTAGTGCTGAGTGCCTGATCAGCTACCGCAGGCGACCGACGGCCGCTTCGGCTCAGCGTCGCCGCGGTCGCGGTCAGCACACCCGACTCGGGCGGCAGGGGGAGCCCCGGCTCGCCCGCGGACGGGCGTCCACTAGCGGGGCCGGTTATTGCGACAGCCTGGGGCAGCCTGACTGCGCCGGTACCTGCCCTCCCCCCCCCCCCCCCCCTACAGTGCCGCCGGTGAAAGGGAGGACGCGGCCGGCGCGGGGGGGAGGGGAGGGGCTGGCGTCTGTCTTGCCAGCCAGCGCGGCGATTTCTGGGGATGAGTGACCGGCTGCGGCCGGTGTGCCGACGGCCGGGCAGCGCCGGCGCTCACGTGCCGACGGCCTGGCGGCGCCGGCGCTCACGTGCCGACGGCCGGGCGGCGCCGGCGCTCACGTGCCGACGGCCGGGCGGCGCGCCGGCGCTCTCGTGCCGACAGCCTGGCGGCGCCGGCTCTCACGTGCGACGGTCGGGCGGCGCCGGCTCTCACGTGCCGAAGTCCTGGCGGCGCCGGCGCTCACGTGCCGACGGTCTGGCGGCGCCGGCTCTCACGTGCCGACGGTGGGCGGCGCCGGCTCCGTGCCGACAGCCTGGCAGCGCCGGCGCTCACGTGCCGACAGCCTGGCGGCGCCGGCGCTCACGTGCCGACGGCCTGGCGGCGCCGGCGCTCACGTGCCGACGGCCTGGCGGGCGCCGGCTCTCACGTGCCGACGGCCTGGCGGCGCCGGCTCTCACGTGCCGACAGCCTGGCAGCGCCGGCGCTCACGTGCCGACAGCCTGGCAGCGCCGGCGCTCACGTGCCGACGGTCGGGCGCCGGCGTCACGTGCCGACGGCCTGGCGGCGCCGGCGCTCACGTGCCGACGGTCGGGCGGCGCCGGCTCTCCGTGCCGACGGTCGGGCGGCGCCGGCTCTCACGTGCCGACGGCCTGGCGGCGTCGGCTCTCACGTGCCGACGGCCTGGCGGCGCCGGCTCTCACGTGCCGACGGTCGGGCGGCGCCGGCTCTCACGTGCCGACGGTCGGGCGGCGCCGGCTCTCACGTGCCGACGGTCGCGCGGCGCCGGCTCATGTGCCGACGCGCACCGGCACCGCTGCTGTCGCCGCTCAGCCCCTGCGCGGAAAGTTATTGATTAGAGGAAACATTTCACATGTGAAGATATTGAGGCAAGCATCATATTGATGAAACAAGCTCATTTCTAACTATTGGTATACTTTTTAATCTAATTTATTATTTTATTAAATTTACTTCATTATCTTTTCAGTATATCTATTAATTATATATCTAATTTAATAAATTTAAACTAATTGGTGTACTGAGTAGATATCCTCCACAATGCGCCTGGGTTTGATCACGTTATCGTGCCGTGCACTACACTGATTACGAACCAGTTGACGGACGTTATATCTGGAAATGGAGTTCACGAACGCCAAACATAAACGCCTTGACAACAACATCTTTTCCTGGCCCTGGTCGCCGCATGGCTTATGGAATGCCAGGATTTTAATGATGTTATTATGACGTCATGGATGTCAAGGTGACTGAAACTTTCTCCGATGCACATTTTCGCCGGCGTGCAGCTCAGAAACTAGAGGCGCTTAGGTCCTAAGAAGGGCGGGATTGTGAACAGCACCAAAAGTCCTCAAGATGGCTATTTCGGTTCAAAACCCCAAACAGATGTGGAACACTCCCTTTAAGTCACGAAATGTTAGAGCTGGCTTTGATGGGTATTACCTGACCTTCAGCTGACCTTCAGGGTGATTGGGACACTCTTGACGACTCATAAGTCCCTGGAGAGTACCACTGGAACCTGGCACTAAGTAAGTGAGCTCAACCAGCGTTGATCCGTTTCGACTCAGCTTCTGGAAGACCTGCCCATTATCCGAGCCGGTTTTGTGTGGAGCATAACGGGTTGTGAACATTGAGGCCTGCACAGCTTACCTTCAGCTGAACGCACCTCCGCCTTGGTTTGCCCTCGGGAGAAGGGTATCACAGGGGTCGTGGAAGGGGCCGACGAGATGCGCCGGGGTTCGGACCCACTTGTGACAGCCGCATTCGCTGCATCCGTCTCCATTCATCCTCTGACGGACAGCGCCGTAGTTGTTTTGTTCTGAAAGATTGCGGTCCGTGGGGATGTGACCGGCGTGACGCAGCTCAGAACCGACTTGTGAGGCGCAGCCATTGACGGTGGCCACAGCGTGGCAGCGCGTCTCACACCTCTTTGTTCAAACCACCAAGCTTTATTCGCCATCGTAGTGGTCTTTTCTGGCGGTGATGCAGTTCATGACCGCGGAGGAGTTCCTTGCTTCACGGATGTGCGCCGAGCCTCAAGATTTTCTGGCTCGTCGTCATTAAGAAATAGTTAATTATTTGAAATACACTTTGCCAACGCAACGTGCACTGAGGATTTAGGTCGTTCAGATCGTTTTTTTTCTGTGCCAAGCAGATCAGCTATGATGCAGCGAAATAATGGCGTTCAAATACCACGCCAAAGAAAGCAGCCCACTGCGTGCGTTCTTTGCAAGGCAACCACAATGGGATGGACCTACATTTAGGCCGACGTTAGAGGTATAATGCGGTTCCAAAATCATCGACGCTTTAAATTACAAGATGTGGGAATAAACAAGTGGAAGTAAGGATGCTTAAAATAGACTGCCGGCGCGCAGTATGGCAGGTATGTCCGAAAATTATTGGAGCGTTATACTGGTGTCCTTCACACAATCCTTGCGGTCTGGCAGGTAGAGATGTAGGCCCCCGCTCTTCGTGCTCATCGGTCGGGCCTGCCAGTTTAAGGCACCTTAAGGTACCAGGTTTAAGGTACCTGGGTATGGGCACTCTAGAGCTTGTCTAAATATTTGTTTTGTAGAAACCTGGAATAAAATGTTTATATATACATATACATATATACATATACAAATACATATATATATATATATATATATATATATATATATATATATATACATCATAGCCCTCCCAAAATTGGTAATTCAAATGAAACAACGTGTAGTTTCACAGCTTACCTCGTCTTGTTTTCTTAAATGCACTGGCGGCTGCGCTGCGAGCACTGCCTCCGTTCGCAGACATGACACTTGTCTGCGAGCGTCCGTTCTGGCAACGTGCCCCGTGATCGCGACACTCGCGAATCAATCATTCGAGATGCTTCAGGGACACAAGAGCGCACCAGGCTTGATGCGAAACACCCTGGACAAGCCTGTGCTTCGCTGATGGCGTAGTTGAGTGGGATGAACGGTCATCTTGTATTGTGGTCGGCTATGGGTCAGTCATAGTAAAATTGAGCAGCCCTTTGAGCGTCATAGGCCGCTCTCTGCACGTTGGATGTGTGCTATCTCCGCTGGAGGCATAACACACAGAGTTGCGTCATGCACTCAGCACTTGACTCGCTGCCCAATTTACCAGCCCTGTGCTCGCCATGATCCGTGTTCCACACCAGCTCTGTGCTCGCCATGCTCGCCTGTGTGCTCGCGCATTAGATCCGGCACGATCCGTCTTCCGCGCCAGCTCTGCGCTCGCCATGATCCGTGTTCCGCACCAGTTCTGTGCTCGCCATGATCCGTGTTCCGCACCAGCTCTATGCTCGCCGTGATCCGTGTTCCGCATCAGCTCTATGCTCGCCGTGAGCCGTGTTCCCTATTGGCATGGCTGGCCCGACTCTAGCTTCTTTGCTCTGCACGCTCTCCTCCGCTTCGAACGCATAGTGCCTGTTTGGTTCGCTGCTCAACACCCCCGTTCCATGCTCACTCTCATCACGAGCGCCTTGTTCTCCGCTCGTTTACCTTGTTTCATGATCACCGGGTTTTCCGCTCACTGTTCACCATGTCCCGTTCCATCGTGTCTGCCACGTTCTCAGTTATCCATGTTCTCAACGTCCACCACTCAATCTTTCCACTATGCTTCCCGTTCACCGTGCTCACCATGCGCACTCTTCACTAGTTACACGTTCGGCAAGCCACTGGTGGGCGCCAACATCACCATCAACGCCACGTCCAGCGTGTCCTCCTTCCAACGGGAACGGAACCCGGAGCTGCTCAAGAACATCTCCGACTATCAGCTTAGTGACGAGAAGGGCTGCGCAGTCTTCGATCTGCTGGTCAGCAAGCTGGGCATCGGGATCCCCAGGATCGGGAGCGGCAATTCGGTGAGGGTTACGTCGACGTCATCCATGACGTCATCCGTGGCATCACCAGCCGGGTGACCGGAAGTGTGACGGCGCAGCACGTCAGCTTCCGTGAGGAGTTACTCGCTGGCTTGCGGACGGCACGCTTGTTACAGTAGGTTCAGCTGGCTGGTGGACGACACGCGTATTACAGTAAGTTTGGCCCGAACTGTGCGAAAGCGCGTGCGGCGCGGCGCTATGCCGAGCAATGTGTGCTCACGTCCGGTGAGGAGGGCAATCGACTGGGGAGCGCCGGGGACCGTGGTCCGTGTGGCGAACACCATGGAGAGCATGTGCTCACGTCTGGTAAGGGAGTGTGACTGTTTGGTACTACGGCCGTAGTTCATCTGAGCGGCGGCACGCGGAGTAGAGTAGTGCAGCACCCAAGGCGGTGATTGCTTACCCACACACGCTTCGTTTTGCACACCTGCGCGCGCGTGTTAACAGTGTGTGCTAACACGCTGTTCCTCCGTCTCTACTAGAAGATTTGGGGGGAGGGGGGCACGGGAGCCCCTCTTTCATGGCATACCGGTGGATGAAACAAGCTAGTTGGGGTGTTTCCGCCCATCTGGTGTGCGTGGTTGACCGTAAGCACCAGCCGTGCTAAGGTTAGTGATATATATAGCGCAGCAGACATTGCCAGTCGCAGCCTCCGATAGCGCTTCATCCAATAAAATGATGAACATTTCCTGGAAGGACTCGCCTGCTATGCTACAGCAACCACACGGTAAGGATTTATTACAGAGGCTTGCTTGCCATGTTGTTCATGGTGGTCCGTCCTCTCTCCACGTATACCCTGTTATCGGGCACATACGAACGCAAATGTATACCCTGTTATCGGGCACATCCGAACGCAAATGTATACCCTGTTATCGGGCACATCCGAACGCAAATGTATACCCTGTTATCGGGCACGTACGAACGCAAATGTATACCCTGTTATCGGGCACATCCGAACGCAAATGTGTACCCTGTTATCGGGCACGTACGAACGCAAATGTATACCCTGTTATCGGGCACATACGAACGCAAATGCAAACCCTGTTTTCGGGCACATACGAACGCAAATGTATACCCTGGTATCGGGCACATACGAACGCAAATGTATACCCTGTTATCGGGCACATACGAACGCAAATGCCGTCTACACTGCTCGGGATTTCTCGTTTCTGCCATGCTTAGCCTGTTCAGCCTTTTCGGCCTGCTTATCCTGCTCCGTTCGGCAGATAACCGTGAAAGTCCTGGTTGAAGAGAAAGGCACGGGCCTGACGCAGGCGGCGAGCAAGGGCATCAACCAGAAGTTCAGGTTCATCAGTCTGCAGCGGAAAGACAAGATCCAGTCGTACCTGAAGCCCAACCTGCCCTACTATGGACGAGTGAGTCACGCCGTGATGCATTACAACACGCAGACCAAGCTGATGTTGAGGGGAAGAGCATTTGCTTCCCCCTTCCCCTTAGACCCGCGTTTTTCTCTTTTAATACCGTAGGCGCTGCTTCGGTTTTCCTATGTGAGTGGTGGCTGAGCCTCCCCCGCCGTTAAGGGTGGGTGAGCCCTTGGGTGAGGCCCAACCGTCCGTGGCTGCTACGGATGCGCCAGTCTTGGTTGCCATAGCAGTGTGTGCTCTGCAATGTAGCGCATGGAACATCCATCGTATAAGTTGGAGCGTACTGGGATGGAACCCACGCTGGCTGTCGTCTACAGAGCACGATCCACGTGCACTCAAAAGAAAAAAGCGTGTGCCGCCCACTTCATCAGGGGGTATGCAGAGCGTATTATCATCGGGGCGTATGCAGGAGCGTAGTATCATCAGGGGCATATGCAAGAATTCTCCGTGGGCACAATCAAATAAAAGTATGAAATGGGCGAGATTTCTTGCATGGTGTAAAACGACATCGTGTGTGGCCGATCTGGCGTTTGGTTTGTCTTGTGTGTTTCAAACTTTTAATAGCCAGCGTGCATCTCACGCACGTATAAATGCATGCGATCAGCTTGGCATAAAAGACATAGTCCCGGAAGCCTTGATGTGCATCGGCGCCCGACATGTGGAGGTACTCCCAAACGCATGCCGTCGCAGCTCAGCCGGAGATGAGATCGATGTGTGTATGACACTGCCCTGGCGCCTGAGGCTGGCATGTGTATGACATTGCCTTGTAGCCCGTTTGATCTGAGTATTTTCGAAAGAACGCTGGTAAATGGTGTTTGCATCCCAGAAATTACCAACTTCAATGCGTCACTTCACTGCTCCCTTTTGTGCATCACATGTCTTTGTATCCCCCATTTCAATTTTTAAAGCTCATTTTGCGTTTTCTTTCTGAATGCAACCCATGTACCTAAGGCCGTTGCTCGACATGCGCTTCGGTACTTCGAAACGGTAGGGTTATTGGTATACTGCAGATAATAGAATGCCACACGATCTTCACTGCGTTCTGAGTCGTCTCGTGTCGACGCTGTCGCGTCAGTGGTACTCTTTCCACACTGGTGGGCCAGTGGGACCACACTGGTGAGCCAGTGGGACCACACTGGTGGGCCAGTGGGACCACACTGGTGGGCCAGTGGGACCACACTGGTGGGCCAGTGGGACCACACTGGTGGGTCAGTGGGACCACACTGGTGGGCCAGTGGGACCACACTGGTTGGCCAGTGGGATCACACTGGTGGGCCAGTGGGACCACTCTGGCTCCATGAGCCATCTGAGGGCTTCGCTCTGCCAGTGCGCCCCGGCATCTCCACTGTGCTGTTTCAGTTCGAGCTGAAGCGCGGGGACGACACTCCAGCCGTCAATGAAACCGTCGAGGTGTGCTACACGGCAAATTACAAGGACAGAGCGGCCAGGTGAGAGGATCGGACAGAACTGCCGTGTGTCATGGTGGGCTCGCGAGGCTTGACAAGCCGCATCACGGCACGCACGAGTCCGTCGCAAACGCGTCAGGCGGCGGTGGTTGACAGCAAGCTCCAGGACCTCGGGTCAACCTCGGGTCAGGACCTCGGGTCAACTGCCGCGTCGGGCTGGGACGGGGGCCACGGCTGTGGGCTGCAGCTGCAGGAGTTTTCATGGCGTTATCAGCTGACGCGGCTGACGGGGGCCATAACATAGTGGGGGACCGCCGCTGGGTGGGGATTCGTCAGATGTACCGAAGGCGCTAAGCTGTGCACTTCTGAATCTTCGGAGCAGGGCTGTACGCATTTCACTTCATCACGTATCGTTTGGCCTCACACAAATCGCTTACACGATCTTTGGCCTCACGCGAAATCACTCGGTCAAAATGTGGCCGTTAATTGCGGAGGGAGGGGGGAAGTGCACTTTGCGCGCGAGCATGGCGCTGTTATGAAGCAGCCGTTCCGTTTTTCAGCTCCAGTGACAAAAGCCCGAAGCAGCTTCCCAAAGATATCCTCTACAAGGCCGCTTCCAAGGTGGGTAGGCTGAAAGCAACAGCGGAGGCGAATACCACTCTATTAGTCGGCGGTTGAAGTGGCAGTGCTTGTTCAACTTTGCGTGCATCAAAGCTCCGCCCAAGCCTTCACTGAGCTTCCCTAACTGGTGCTAGCCTGGCGTCCATTGGTCTTAGTTTGGCATCTTTGTCAGGTCATTAGCCTTAACCGGACATGTTGGTCGGGTCCTTGGCCTTAACTTAACCCGATGTGTTTGTCTGACCCTCAGCCTCAGCCGACTCGTTTGTGTGACCCTTAGCCTCAGCCGACTCGTTTGCGACTTATGGCGCAGTGTGCTGCAAACAGGAACAATAGTTATGACCATGTTAAAGTCTATATCAGACATTTTCTGAGGTCGGCGAAACTTGTGCCCGTGCACTGGAGCATGCACGACAAGGTAGAGTCAATTTTAAACCCTGTCACCGTTCGCGGTACCGAACAAACCCTTCTGATCGGTCACGTGACTCGAAGCGATCTCGCGTCACGCACCGTGTCTTCGTCTTACACCTGGCGGCTTCCCATTTCCTTGCGACCTTGGCGGACACCAATGCACTTCGCATCACTACAACCACATAACTGGCAATCCCTCTCCCGGGACCCATCGTGACCCCTCGTGACCTCTCGTGACTCCTCGTGACTCCTCGTGACCACTCGTGACTCCTCTTGACCGCTCGTGACCCCTCGTGACCCCTCGTGCCCCTTCGTGACCCTTCGTGCCCCTTCGTGACCCCTCGTGCCCCATCTCTCCGGCTGTAACCTCTCGCGAACCTTCCGTGCCCAGTTCTCTGAGAAGATAGACGCTGAGTTCGGCTACACGCCGCTGATCTGGGAGACGGAGTCGCCCAAACGCCGATCCACCAAAAAACAGTGTCGTGAATATCTCACGAACGAAGATGGCCACATTGTCTACTTCATCCCCGCGCAAGCCGAGGACATCGACAGCCTCGACCTCGAGGTAAGCCGTCGGAATACACCACAAAGCACTACGTCGCGCCGGGACGCACTGTTTTCCAACTACGCTGCGCCGGGAAACACTGTTTTCTACCACGCTGCGCCGGGAAGAACTGTCTTCTACCACGTTGAGCCGGAGCGCACTGTTTTCTACCACGTTGAGTCGGGACGCACTGTTTTCCACTACATCGCACGGCGTTGCGTCGCGTGCCTCCCATGGCACGGCGTTGCGCCGCGTGCCACCCATCGCGGCCTGGGTGGGGCGTCGCGTGCCGCCCATCGCGGACTGGGTGAAGCGCCGTGTGCCACCCATGGCGGCCTGGGTGGACGTATGTCATTCAAACTCGTTCAACGGCTCTGCACGATGCTGCACGGGCTTCACCAGCTAGGGGCCACTGTGCCGTGCTGGGTGGTATTCAGGCACGTCCAAATACAAGCGCATGGCCCATGGCAAAATACGAGCCCATAATATACCACCCATTCCTGCACCAAGACAGCAACTTGTCGGCATTGAACTGTCGTGCCCCACAGGTAGTATCGTAAGCAATGGCCGCCTCGCCCTGGATACCGGGCTGTCACTGACATTGGTTTGTCCTCACGTATAGTGGTCTCGAAGTTAGAAACCGCAGTTGCCCGCGTGGGTGCGAAATGGAAGCCCAGGACGTTCACAGACATGCGAGCATGCCAGTGATACACTGGTGCACGGGTATACTCGTAATTCTAGGGCACGAGTACAGGAGCATTGCTAGCACACGAGGATACGAAAAGTGATGTCCCTAGTCTTGCATGCTCATATGCAATTTAAGGTAAAGGGTGTGCAAATTCCGTTCTTCAGAGATTAGTTCACCCCAGTTTGACTATACTTACGCCTTGGATTGGCACCCCTCCCCGACATGACTCTGACCTGACTACCCCGCTCGCGCCTGTTCTAGACAAGCTCCGAGGTGGATGGCGACACAGACAGAGAATTCGACTCGCTGCGGGCTTTCTTCTCGCCGTCACGGTCGTACATCAGCATCGACTCGCACCTGCTGCCTCCGCTGCTGCCCTGCTCCGGCGACGTCACCGTCCAGCTGCTCACGTCGCAGGAGGGACCAGCGCCGCCCATGGTCTACAAGGTGAGGCCAGTGTGGCGGTGTCGCGGGAGGGACCAGCGCCGTCCGTGGTCTACAAGGTGAGGCCAGTGTGGCGGTGTCGCAGGAGGGACCAGCGCCACCAACGGTCTACAAGGTGAGGCCAGTGTGGTCGTGTCGTCGCAACACTTGGCGTCCTGGGAACCGATGTACTGTCGCTAAGGCCCCGAAAGAGACTGAAATCGGAGGAAAATGCAGGCTGTCCCTAGATGAATGAATTTATGAATAGGACTGAAAGCCGTGAGCCCAAAATTGTCCGCAAAAGGTGTCATTTTTCAGCGGATTTCTTGAATTTAGTACACTGGGCGAGGACGTGCACCGGAAGGGATGTCATTGAGGTGTGGATAAAGAAAAGACGAACGGAGAGGTGAATGCGTGGTCTGCGACACATTTCTCTCACAAGATATACTGAAAAGTTGCTACTGTTATAAGACACGTGTACAGGCAGGTCGCGTCAACGCTGTGAAGGCAGGGTCCGGTGATATGTGAGTAAATCAAGGTCAGGCACCCGGTGGAGGTCATTCGTAGGCAGGGTCCAGTGATGTGTGAGTCAAGTGTCAGGATCAGACACCCGGTGGAGGTCATTCGTAGGCAGGGTCCAGTGATGTGTGAGTCAAGTGTCAGGATGAGATACCCGGTGGAGGTCATTCGGGCAGGGTCCAGTGATGTGTGAGTCAAGTGTCAGGATGAGACACCCGGTGGAGGTCATTCGTAGGCAGGGTCCAGTGATGTGTGAGTCAAGTGTCAGGATGAGATACCCGGTGGAGGTCATTCGTAGGCAGGGTCCAGTGATGTGTGAGTCAAGTGTCAGGATGAGACACCCGGTGGAGGTCATTCGTAGGCAGGGTCCAGTGATGTGTGAGTCAAGTGTCAGGATCAGACACCCGGTGGAGGTCATTCGTAGGCAGGGTCCAGTGATGTGTGAGTCAAGTGTCGATGAGATACCGGTGGAGGTCATTCGTAGGCAGGGTCCAGTGATGTGTGAGTCAAGTGTCAGGATGAGATCCCGGTGGAGGTCATTCGTAGGCAGGGTCCAGTGATGTGTGAGTCAAGTGTCAGGATCAGACACCCGGTGGAGGTCATTCGTAGGCAGGGTCCAGTGATGTGTGAGTCAAGTGTCAGGATGGGATACCCGGTGGAGGTCATTCGTAGGCAGGGTCCAGTGATGTGTGAGTCAAGTGTCAGGATCAGATACCCGGTGGAGGTCATTCGTAGGCAGGGTCCAGTGATGTGTGAGTCAAGTGTCAGGATCAGATACCCGGTGGAGGTCATTTGAAGGCAGGGTCCAGTGATGTGTGAGTCAAGTGTCAGGATCAGATACCCGTGGAGGTCATTTGTAGGCGGGGTCCAGTAATGTGTGAGTCAAGTGTCAGAATCAGATACCCGTCGAGGTCATTTTTGACGGATAATGCCACGGCAACCGACACATGGGGATTTGGGGTTGATAAGGTGTAACGTTGGGGTACTTGGGGTAAAATAATCGAAGCCATCGAGGACCCGGCGCAGGAAATCTTACACCGGACGCAGCAGATACCGCTTCACTCCGACCCTCTGTGGATGAGGTCAAATGAAGAACTTTTGAAAAAGTGAGAAAACGTGAAGATGGAGAATCGGTCGATATGTTGTTCACATGCAGGATGTGTCCTCTGCATCCGCTGTGTTCCCTCATATACGGATGCCTTTGCTCGTCCAATGTCTTTCGCCGGTTTCCACCCTGCCAACTGAGTGTCACTCGCGTCCCTCCAGATCCTGTCACGAGGTCGGATCATCAAGGTGGGCCAGGTGAGCGGCGCCAGCCTCACGTTCCCGGTGCTCACCAAGATGGGCCCTGAGTTCAAGCTGCTCGTGTACTACATCAGGGAAAACGGCGAGGTGGTCAGCGACTCCAGGATCTTCAGCGTCGACAAGTGCTTCCCCAATCACGTACGTGGTGATACTGGCCGCGTTTGTGAGGATTTTGCAGTTAATCTCAAGTCTACGAAACAGCAGCATGACCGCGTGGTAATAAGTATGACTGGAAAGGATGATTGAAATGAACATAATGTGAGTGAAATATATGTGAATGACATGAATTTATTTGAACGCCAATAATTATGACAGTCGTGTGCAAAACAC
>NW_023595962.1:17480393-17599089 GCF_011947565.3 Pollicipes pollicipes
TAGGGACATCACTTTTCGTATCCTCGTGTGCTAGCAATGCTCCTGTACTCGTACCCTAGAATTACGAGTATACCCGTGCACCAGTGTATCACTGGCATGCTCGCATGTCTGTGAACGTCCTGGACTTCCATTTCGCACCCACGCGGGCAACTGCGGTTTCTAACTTCGAGACCACTATACGTGAGGACAAACCAATGTCAGTGACAGCCCGGTATCCAGGGCGAGGCGGCCATTGCTTACGATACTACCTGTGGGGCACGACAGTTCAATGCCGACAAGTTGCTGTCTTGGTGCTGGAATGGGTGGTATATTATGGGCTCGTATTTTGCCATGGACCATGCGCTTGTATTTGGACGTGCCTGAATACCACCCAGCACGGCACAGTGGCCCCTAGCTGGTGAAGCCCGTGCAGCATCGTGCAGAGCCGTTGAACGAGTTTGAATAACATACGTCCACCCAGGCCGCCATGGGTGGCACACGGCGCTTCACCCAGTCCGCGATGGGCGGCACGCGACGCCCCACCCAGGCCGCGATGGGTGGCACGCGGCGCAACGCCGTGCCATGGGAGGCACGCGACGCAACGCCGTGCGATGTAGTGGAAAACAGTGCGTCCCGACTCAACGTGGTAGAAAACAGTGCGCTCCGGCTCAACGTGGTAGAAGACAGTTCTTCCCGGCGCAGCGTGGTAGAAAACAGTGTTTCCCGGCGCAGCGTAGTTGGAAAACAGTGCGTCCCGGCGCGACGTAGTGCTTTGTGGTGTATTCCGACGGCTTACCTCGAGGTCGAGGCTGTCGATGTCCTCGGCTTGCGCGGGGATGAAGTAGACAATGTGGCCATCTTCGTTCGTGAGATATTCACGACACTGTTTTTTGGTGGATCGGCGTTTGGGCGACTCCGTCTCCCAGATCAGCGGCGTGTAGCCGAACTCAGCGTCTATCTTCTCAGAGAACTGGGCACGGAAGGTTCGCGAGAGGTTACAGCCGGAGAGATGGGGCACGAGGGGTCACGAAGGGGCACGAAGGGTCACGAAGGGGCACGAGGGGTCACGAGGGGTCACGAGCGGTCAAGAGGAGTCACGAGTGGTCACGAGGAGTCACGAGGAGTCACGAGAGGTCACGAGGGGTCACGATGGGTCCCGGGAGAGGGATTGCCAGTTATGTGGTTGTAGTGATGCGAAGTGCATTGGCGTCCGCCAAGGTTGCAAGGAAATGGGAAGCCGCCAGGTGTAAGACGAAGACACGGTGCGTGACGCGAGATCGCTTCGAGTCACGTGACCGATCAGAAGGGTTTGTTCGGTACCGCGAACGGTGACAGGGTTTAAAATTGACTCTACCTTGTCGTGCATGCTCCAGTGCACGGGCACAAGTTTCGCCGACCTCAGAAAATGTCTGATATAGACTTGAACATGGTCATAGCTATTGTTCCTGTTTGCAGTACACTGAGCCATAGATCGCAAACGAGTCGGCTAAGGCTAAGGGTCACACAAACATATCGGGTTAAGTTAAGGCCAAGGACCCGACCAACATGTCCGGTTAAGGCTAATGACCTGACAAAGATGCCAAACTAAGACCAATGGACGCCAGGCTAGCACCAGTTAGAGAAGCTCAGTGAAGGCTTGGGCGGAGCTTTGATGCACGCAAAGTTGAACAAGCACTGCCACTTCAACCGCCGACTAATAGAGTGGTATTCGCCTCCGCTGTTGCCTACCCACCTTGGAAGCGGCCTTGTAGAGGATATCTTTGGGAAGCTGCTTCGGGGCTTTTGTCACTGGAGCTGAAAAACGGAAACGGCTGCTTCATAACAGCGCCAATGCTCGCGCGCAAAGTGCACTTCCCCCTCCCTCCGCAATTAACGGCCACATTTGACCCGAGTTGATTTCGCGTGAGGCCAAAGATCGTGTAAGCGATTTGTGTGAGGCCAAACGATTACGTGATGAAGTGAAATGCGTACAGCCCTGCTCCGAAGATTCAGAAGTGCACAGCTTAGCGCCTTCGGTACATCTGACGAATCCCCACCCAGCGGCGGTCCCCCACTATGTTATGGCCCCCGTTAGCCGCGTCAGCTGATAACGCCATGAAAACTCCTGCAGCTGCAGCCCACAGCCGTGGCCCCCGTCCCAGCCCGACGCGGCAGTTGACCCGAGGTCCTGACCCGAGGTTGACCCGAGGTCCTGGAGCTTGCTGTCAACCACCGCCGCCTGACGCGTTTGCGACGGACTCGGTGCGTGCCGTGCTGCGGCTTGTCAGCCTCGCGAGCCCACCTGACACACGGCAGTTCTGTCCGATCCTCTCACCTGGCCGCTCTGTCCTTGTAAGTTGCCGTGTAGCACACCTCGACGGTTTCATTGACGGCTGGAGTGTCGTCCCCGCGCTTCAGCTCGAACTGAAACAGCACAGTGGAGATGCCGGGGCGCACTGGCAGAGCGAAGCCCTCAGATGGCTCATGGAGCCAGAGCGGTCCCACTGGCCCACCAGTGTGATCCCACTGGCCAACCAGTGTGGTCCCACTGGCCCACCAGTGTGGTCCCACTGACCCACCAGTGTCGTCCCACTGGCCCACCAGTGTGGTCCCACTGGCCCACCAGTGTGGTCCCACTAGCCCACCAGTGTGGTCCCACTGGCTCACCAGTGTGGTCCCACTGGCCCACCAGTGTGGGAAGAGTACCACTGACGCGACAGCGTCGACACGAGACGACTCAGAACGCAGTGAAGATCGTGTGGCATTCTATTATCTGCAGTATACCAATAACCCTACCGTTTCGAAGTACCGAAGCGCATGTCGAGTAACGGCCTTAGGTACATGGGTTGCATTCAGAAAGAAAACGCAAAATGAGCTTTAAAAATTGAAATGGGGGATACAAAGACATGTGATGCACAAAAGGGAGCAGTGAAGTGACGTATTGAAGTTGGTAATTTCTGGGATGCAAACACCATTTGCCAGCGTTCTTTCGAAAATACTCAGATCAAACGGGCTACAAGGCAATGTCATACACATGCCAGCCTCAGGCGCCAGGGCAGTGTCATACACACATCGATCTCATCTCCGGCTGAGCTGCGACGGCATGCGTTTGGGAGTACCTCCACATGTCGGGCGCCGATGCACATCAAGGCTTCCGGGACTATGTCTTTTATGCCAAGCTGATCGCATGCATTTATACGTGCGTGAGAGCACGCTGGCTATTAAAAGTTTGAAACACACAAGACAAACCAAACGCCAGATCGGCCACACACGATGTCGTTTTACACCATGCAAGAAATCTCGCCCATTTCATACTTTTATTTGATTGTGCCCACGGAGAATTCTTGCATATGCCCCTGATGATACTACGCTCCTGCATACGCCCCGATGATAATACGCTCTGCATACCCCCTGATGAAGTGGGCGGCACACGCTTTTTTCTTTTGAGTGCACGTGGATCGTGCTCTGTAGACGACAGCCAGCGTGGGTTCCATCCCAGTACGCTCCAACTTATACGATGGATGTTCCATGCGCTACATTGCAGAGCACACACTGCTATGGCAACCAAGACTGGCGCATCCGTAGCAGCCACGGACGGTTGGGCCTCACCCAAGGGCTCACCCACCCTTAACGGCGGGGGAGGCTCAGCCACCACTCACATAGGAAAACCGAAGCAGCGCCTACGGTATTAAAAGAGAAAAACGCGGGTCTAAGGGGAAGGGGGAAGCAAATGCTCTTCCCCTCAACATCAGCTTGGTCTGCGTGTTGTAATGCATCACGGCGTGACTCACTCGTCCATAGTAGGGCAGGTTGGGCTTCAGGTACGACTGGATCTTGTCTTTCCGCTGCAGACTGATGAACCTGAACTTCTGGTTGATGCCCTTGCTCGCCGCCTGCGTCAGGCCCGTGCCTTTCTCTTCAACCAGGACTTTCACGGTTATCTGCCGAACGGAGCAGGATAAGCAGGCCGAAAAGGCTGAACAGGCTAAGCATGGCAGAAACGAGAAATCCCGAGCAGTGTAGACGGCATTTGCGTTCGTATGTGCCCGATAACAGGGTATACATTTGCGTTCGTATGCGCCCGATACCAGGGTATACATTTGCGTTCGTATGTGCCCGAAAACAGGGTTTGCATTTGCGTTCGTATGTGCCCGATAACAGGGTATACATTTGCGTTCGTACGTGCCCGATAACAGGGTACACGTTTGCGTTTCGGATGTGCCCGATAACAGGGTATACATTTGCGTTCGTAAGTGCCCGATAACAGGGTATACATTTGCGTTCGGATGTGCCCGATAACAGGGTATACATTTGCGTTCGGATGTGCCCGATAACAGGGTATACATTTGCGTTCGTATGTGCCCGATAACAGGGTATACGTGGAGAGAGGACGGACCACCATGAACAACATGGCAAGCAAGCCTCTGTAATAAATCCTTACCGTGTGGTTGCTGTAGCATAGCAGGCGAGTCCTTCCAGGAAATGTTCATCATTTTATTGGATGAAGCGCTATCGGAGGCTGCGACTGGCAACGTCTGCTGCGCTTTATATATCACTAACCTTAGCACGGCTGGTGCTTACGGTCAACCACGCACACCAGATGGGCGGAAACACCCCAACTAGCTTGTTTCATCCACCGGTATGCCATGAAAGAGGGGCTCCCGTGCCCCCCTCCCCCAAATCCTCTAGTAGAGACGGAGGAACAGCGTGTTAGCACACACTGTTAACACGCGCGCAGGTGTGCAAAATGAAGCGTGTGTGGGTAAGCAATCACCGCCTTGGGCGCTGCACTACTCTACTCCGCGTGCCGCCGCTCAGATGAACTACGGCCGTAGTACCAAACAGTCACACTCCCTTACCAGACGTGAGCACATGCTCTCCATGGTGTTCGCCACACGGACCACGGTCCCCGGCGCTCCCCAGTCGATTGCCCTCCTCACCGGACGTGAGCACACATTGCTCGGCATAGCGCCGCGCCGCGCGCGCTTTCGCACAGTTCGGGCCAAACTTACTGTAATAAGCGTGTCGTCCACCAGCCAGCTGAACCTACTGTAACAAGCGTGCCGTCCGCAAGCCAGCGAGTAACTCCTCACGGAAGCTGACGTGCTGCGCCGTCACACTTCCGGTCACCCGGCTGGTGATGCCACGGATGACGTCATGGATGACGTCGACGTAACCCTCACCGAATTGCCGCTCCCGATCCTGGGGATCCCGATGCCCAGCTTGCTGACCAGCAGATCGAAGACTGCGCAGCCCTTCTCGTCACTAAGCTGATAGTCGGAGATGTTCTTGAGCAGCTCCGGGTTCCGTTCCCGTTGGAAGGAGGACACGCTGGACGTGGCGTTGATGGTGATGTTGGCGCCCACCAGTGGCTTGCCGAACGTGTAACTAGTGAAGAGTGCGCATGGTGAACACGGTGAACGGGAAGCATAGTGGAAAGATTGAGTGGTGGACGTTGAGAACATGGATAACTGAGAACGTGGCAGACACGATGGAACGGGACATGGTGAACAGTGAGCGGAAAACCCGGTGATCATGAAACAAGGTAAACGAGCGGAGAACAAGGCGCTCGTGATGAGAGTGAGCATGGAACGGGGGTGTTGAGCAGCGAACCAAACAGGCACTGTGCGTTCGAAGCGGAGGAGAGCGTGCAGAGCAAAGAAGCTAGAGTCGGGCCAGCCATGCCAATAGGGAACACGGATCACGGCGAGCACAGAGCTGATGCGGAACACGGATCACGGCGAGCATAGAGCTGGTGCGGAACACGGATCATGGCGAGCACAGAACTGGTGCGGAACACGGATCATGGCGAGCGCAGAGCTGGCGCGGAAGACGGATCGTGCCGGATCTAATGCGCGAGCACACAGGCGAGCATGGCGAGCACAGAGCTGGTGTGGAACACGGATCATGGCGAGCACAGGGCTGGTAAATTGGGCAGCGAGTCAAGTGCTGAGTGCATGACGCAACTCTGTGTGTTATGCCTCCAGCGGAGATAGCACACATCCAACGTGCAGAGAGCGGCCTATGACGCTCAAAGGGCTGCTCAATTTTACTATGACTGACCCATAGCCGACCACAATACAAGATGACGGTTCATCCCACTCAACTACGCCATCAGCGAAGCCCAGGCTTGTCCAGGGTGTTTCGCATCAAGCCTGGTGCGCTCTTGTGTCCCTGAAGCATCTCGAATGATTGATTCGCGAGTGTCGCGATCACGGGGCACGTTGCCAGAACGGACGCTCGCAGACAAGTGTCATGTCTGCGAACGGAGGCAGTGCTCGCAGCGCAGCCGCCAGTGCATTTAAGAAAACAAGACGAGGTAAGCTGTGAAACTACACGTTGTTTCATTTGAATTACCAATTTTGGGAGGGCTATGATGTATATATATATATATATATATATATATATATATATATGTATGTATGTATATATGTATATGTATATATAAACATTTTATTCCAGGTTTCTACAAAACAAATATTTAGACAAGCTCTAGAGTGCCCCATACCCAGGTACCTTAAACCTGGTACCTTAAGGTGCCTTAAACTGGCATGCCCGACCGATGAGCACGAAGAGCGGGGGCCTACATCTCTACCTGCCAGACCGCAAGGATTGTGTGAAGGACACCAGTATAACGCTCCAATAATTTTCGGACATACCTGCCATACTGCGCGCCGGCAGTCTATTTTAAGCATCCTTACTTCCACTTGTTTATTTCCACATCTTGTAATTTAAAGCGTCGATGATTTTGGAACCGCATTATACCTCTATCGTCGGCCTAAATGTAGGTCCATCCCATTGTGGTTGCCTTGCAAAGAACGCACGCAGTGGGCTGCTTTCTTTGGCGTGGTATTTGAACGCTATTATTTCGCTGCATCATAGCTGATCTGCTTGGCACAGAAAAAAACGATCTGAACGACCTAAATCCTCAGTGCACGTTGCGTTGGCAAAGTGTATTTCAAATAATTAACTATTTCTTAATGACGACGAGCCAGAAAATCTTGAGGCTCGGCGCACATCCGTGAAGCAAGGAACTCCTCCGCGGTCATGAACTGCATCACCGCCAGAAAAGACCATTACGATGGCGAATAAAGCTTGAACAAAAAGGTGTGAGACGCGCTGCCACGCTGTGGCCACCGTCAATGGCTGAGCCCCACAGGTCGGTTCTGAGCTGCGTCACGCCGGCCACAGCCCCACGGACTGCAATCTTTCAGAACAAAACAACTACGGTGCTGTCCGTCAGAGGATGAATGGAGACGGATGCAGCGAATGCGGCTGTCACAAGTGGGTCCGAACCCCGGCGCATCTCGTCGGCCCCTTCCACGACCCCTGTGATACCCTTCTCCCGAGGGCAAACCAAGGCGGAGGTGCGTTCAGCTGAAGGTAAGCTGTGCAGGCCTCAATGTTCACAACCCGTTATGCTCCACACAAAACCGGCTCGGATAATGGGCAGGTCTTCCAGAAGCTGAGTCGAAACGGATCAACGCTGGTTGAGCTCACTTACTTAGTGCCAGGTTCCAGTGGTACTCTCCAGGGACTTATGAGTCGTCAAGAGTGTCCCAATCACCCTGAAGGTCAGCTGAAGGTCAGGTAATACCCATCAAAGCCAGCTCTAACATTTCGTGACTTAAAGGGAGTGTTCCACATCTGTTTGGGGTTTTGAACCGAAATAGCCATCTTGAGGACTTTTGGTGCTGTTCACAATCCCGCCCTTCTTAGGACCTAAGCGCCTCTAGTTTCTGAGCTGCACGCCGGCGAAAATGTGCATCGGAGAAAGTTTCAGTCACCTTGACATCCATGACGCCATAATAACATCATTAAAATCCTGGCATTCCATAAGCCATGCGGCGACCAGGGCCAGGAAAAGATGTTGTTGTCGAGGCGTTTATGTTTGGCGTTCGTGAACTCCATTTCCAGATATAACGTCCGTCAACTGGTTCGTAATCAGTGTAGTGCACGGCACGATAACGTGATCAAACCCAGGCGCATCGTGGAGGATATCTACTCAGTATACCAATTAGTTTAAATTTATTAAATTAGATATATAATTAATAGATATACTGAAAAGATAATGAAGTAAATTTAATAAAATAATAAATTAGATTAAAAAGTATACCAATAGTTAGAAATGAGCTTGTTTCATCAATATGATGCTTGCCTCAATATCTTCACATGTGAAATGTTTCCTCTAATCAATAACTTTCCGCGCAGGGGCTGAGCGGCGACAGCAGCGGTGCCGGTGCGCGTCGGCACATGAGCCGGCGTCGCGCGACCGTCGGCACGTGAGAGCCGGCGCCGCCAGGCCGTCGGCACGTGAGAGCCGGGTGAGAGCCGGCGCCGCCCGACCGTCGGCACGTGAGAGTCGGCGCCGCCCGACCGTCGGCACGTGAGAGCCGGCGCCGCCAGGCCGTCGGCACGTGAGCGCCGGCGCTGCCAGGCTGTCGGCACGTGAGAGCCGGCGCCGCCCGACCGTCGGCACGTGAGAGCCGGCGCCGCCCGACCGTCGGCACGTGAGAGCCGGCGCCGCGCGACCGTCGGCACGTGAGAGCCGGCGCCGCCAGGCTGTCGGCACGTGAGCGCCGGCGCCGCCCGGCCGTCGGCACGTGAGCGCCGGCGCCGCCCGGCCGTCGGCACGTGAGCGCCGGCGCCGCCAGGCCGTCGGCACGTGAGCGCCGGCGCTGCCCGGCCGTCGGCACACCGGCCGCAGCCGGTCACTCATCCCCAGAAATCGCCGCGCTGGCTGGCAAGACAGACGCCAGCCCCTCCCCTCCCCCCGCGCCGGCCGCGTCCTCCCTTTCACCGGCGGCACTGTGGAGGGGGGGGGGGGGGGGGGAGGGCAGGTACCGGCGCAGTCAGGCTGCCCCAGGCTGTCGCAATACCGGCCCCGCTAGTGGACGCCCGTCCGCGGGCGAGCCGGGGCTCCCCCTGCCGCCCGAGTCGGGTGTGCTGACCGCGACCGCGGCGACGCTGAGCCGAAGCGGCCGTCGGTCGCCTGCGGTAGCTGATCAGGCACTCAGCACTACACAAGGGTGGAGAACGGCCCACGGCCAGGTTGTCTCTACAGTTTGTAGGTTTGTGTTGTGTGTTGGTCGAGGGAATTCGCAATAATTCTGATGAGATATCAAAGGAGAACTGGCCAGCATTGAGCTGAAGCGAGGTGGAAATGGAGGCTGGGGATCAAGACCCGCCCAAAGGCCCACAACGTTTCACATATGTGTGATGACGTCAATGTCGCAGCGTGAAGCGTCCGCTACCGTACGCTACTGCGCCGCTCCACTTTGCCGTGACGTCACCCCCGCGGCGTCACACCGCAGTGCAGCGAGGCGCGCCGGAGCCCCGCCCCAGCCCCTCCCCCTCGGCCCACGGTGTGGCGTGGGTTCCCAGCGCGGCTGCGCACTGACGAAGCCCTCCCCCTCGTCTCCCCTCCCCCAAAGGACGGAAGTACGTCGACCAGGAACAATGGGACGATCGCCGGGGAGGGGGGGGGGGGGGGGACCCGCAATGTGACTGGGAGAGGTGGCAGCTGGTGATGTGGGGGTCGGTAGGCCCGGCGGCTGCTGAGTCCTGCGGTCGGTCGGCCACCTGGCAGGCTCCTGGCAACTGACCTGTGCCCGACTCCAGCTCTCACTCATGCCACAGGAGATCCAAGGGAGATCGGGCAGAGCCGGCGCGTGTAAGGTCACACGTTACTGCTCACAGCGCAGTAACGGGCTGCTCTGTCAAAACTCTCCATGCAGATTCTGTTTCCACTCAGGCTCCATCTGACGTTCACGAAACGGAGTCTACTCCGCACCTCACTCCGATTGTGTGAAATTAATTGAATCTGGATGGACTTGAATGTCATAGCTCTCATCCCACACATCAATATCGAATATAAATGTGACTAAATTAGAAGCCAGAGCGTTTGCTCCAGATGGTTAGTTGCAACAAGCTAAAACAAAGCAAAATTCATTCCAAGTGATTTCTGCAAAATTTTGAACCGCCATTAACTGCAGATAGAGGTAAGATGATTGGGTCAGCAAGAGATTGAAGAGAAAAGATAGGCAAGGTTGGCTAGAGAGGAAGGATGAGAATGGAGAGAGAGAGAGAGAGAGAGAGAGAGAGAGAGAGAGGAGAAGAGAGGAGAAGTGTGGAGGAGATGGAGAGAGGGACGAGGGAGGAGGAGGAAGAGAGAGAGAGGATATGAGAGAGAGAGAGAGGGAGAGAGAAGCGACGAGAGAGAGAGAGAGATAGAGAGGAGGAGAGAGAGAGAGGAGAGGGCGAGAGAGAGATTCAGAGCAGAGATGAGAGAGAGAGAGATCGAAGATGAGAGAGAGAGAGAGAGAGAGAGAGAGAGAGAGAGCGAAAGGAAGGGGTCCTCGCTGTGCACACTCTCCTTGCGGTTAGCACGCGCATGGCATCCGAAACCACCGACCATTGTGCGGCTGCTGCAGTGCCTACACCGCCCCGAGACCGTGCCTTGACCTGTTTAGTGCGTGGTCACTGTGTGCTTCCACCCCTCCTCCTACCCCTCCCCCGAGCCGACCTGGCATACATACGTTCGCCGTTTTCATTATTGTTGCTAGCTCTTTCGTCTCGCGCACCCGTGCAACCATGTTTAACGGTGCAGAGGGACAGCTGCGCGGCCCTCAGCACGCACCACTGGCGGTCCTGCGCCAGAGCTGGCGCAGGCGCGACTCACGTGGCGCAGACGCGAGCCGTGACGGTGCGCTCGTCCGACTCGATCTTAGACGGGGCCTCAATCTTGACCTCGAAGGTGGGCAGCACGTACTCCTCCACCGTGAAGCGTTTGGACACCACCTCCTGCGGCGTCTTGACGTGGATGGTCCAGGTGCCCTGCAGGGAGCGCGGAGTGCGGGTATGCCTTTGTCATGTTCGTCTTAGCGAAAACCCTAACATTGCACTCCCAGCGGACACCGGAGCTCACAGGGACACATGCGGAGACGCAGAGAGACGCAGGAAAAGGTAGGGAGACGCAAGGAGACACACGGAGACACAAGGAGACACACGGAGACGCGTGGGGCGAGATGAGCTTGCCTCCCCGCCAACATCGCGGCGGTTGATTGCGGAGAGTCGGCGTAGGGGTTCGGCCTGTCTCGTCACGAAGCCACAAAGTCACGAAGTCAAGTCACGAAGCCCGGAGGCTGCGGGGAGTGGCACATCCCTGCACGACGGTTACTTCGCTGCAAATTCTGCCACTTGGGTGGGAGCGAGCAGCATTACCAGCCATGTGGTTGCCGCGTGTACGTGGTCCACGTTTGCCCTGTGGACTCGTTTCGCCTGGGGCGAATGTCGGGACGTCACTTCTGGACACAGGATCCCCGCTGGCATTCGACAGCATGTGGCTGCTGGTGTTTTGTGAACCTCCTCCAACTCTTCCAGCATATTCATCTAGCGCCACATCTGCAGTGGCCTACACAAAGCAACGATTTTGCTTTTCGCTTACTTTACACTTATTGCCCTTTTATAAAGCGAGGTGTCCCATAATTAAAAAGCTTTCCAGGGCTCCTGTGAACGCCTAGAACCTACGTAAACCAGGAACTAGTACCAATCAAGTGACGAAATGACTGTCGTAAGCCAGCCAGCACGCTTGCCCCGCAGTTCGGCATCCGTGCCGCATCTGTCAGTGCAAAACCAGGTCCCCAAGGGGGCACTCATTATCGCTGCCTTCCGATCATTCCAGCCGGAACAGTACCCTCACCTCCCAAACCGTCCACTGCGCGGTCTGACGTCGGGCACGGCTATTGGCCTACCTCTCTCACGCGGGATATTCCGCAGATAATGAACTGGGCGCGAGCGCGAGCGAGTGGAGGCGTTTGGTAACCTGGTGGCCGCGGCGCGGGCAAAAAGCCTCGCGGCGACCTTGACGCTCTGCTTCGGCAGGTTTTGACCCGCGATAAGAGCACGGGCCGTGGCTGCAGAGAGTGGCAAGGCGAGCTTCGCGACAGCAACGGCCGACCACAGCTAGCGGCCGACTGCCGTGGCCACTCGCCCACCGTCACGACTGCCGTGGCCACTCGCCCACCGTCACGACTCATCTTGACTCGTGACCGTGACTCGTAGAGATGCTGGCGACTACCTGTGGCCGCTTTCTGGTGACTGATGAAGCGGGGCTGGTGACGGGTTGACGGTGGCGTGAGTGGTGACTGATGAAGCAGGACTGGTGACGGGTTGACGGTGGCGTGAGTGGTGACTGATGAAGCGGGGCTGGTGACGGGTTGACGGTGGCGTGAGTGGTGACTGATGAAGCAGGGCTGGTGACGGGTTGACGGTGGCGTGAGAGGTGACTGATGAAGCAGGGCTGGTGACGGGTTGACGGTGGCGTGAGTGGTGACTGATGAAGCGGGGCTGGTGACGGGTTGACGGTGACGCGAGTGGTGACTGATGAAGCGGGGCTGGTAACGGGTTGACGGTGACGCGAGTGGTGACTGGACGATGCTAACGGTGAGTAATGCCCGTGGTTGGAGAGTGGTGATGATGACTGGTAAAATGTGGCCGGCAATGGTGGCTGCAGCTTGCCGACTAGTGAATAACAGTTGAAGACTAATGGGCGACAGTGATAATGAAAGAATGGGGCTGGCGGTGCTAGCCGGACGGTCACCACCGGTCCCCACTGTCACCAGTGACCACTGTCACCGGTCAGCTATCACGTTACCAACCAGCTGCCAGCTGTTACGAACTATAGGTACCGTTTTTTTACTTACAAAAATCAACTAGTGAGCTATTTCAACCCGCGCACTGCGGGCCCGCCAGCTTAAAGGTGACGCCTCTACCGGTTGAAATGAAATCAGTATAGATAAACGTTTCTGATTGGCACAGCCGGCGGCCAGCAACAACTACGGAGAAATCATTGGTTGAGGTCTGAACAATTACGGAGAGATCATTGGTTGAGGTCTGAAAAATTACGGAGAGATCATTGGTTGAGGTCTGAACAATTACGGAGAGATCATTGGTTGAGTTCTGAACAATTACAGAAAGATCATTGGTTGAGGTCTGAACAATTACGGAGAGATCATTGGTTGAGGTCTGAGCCAGCACGTCACCTTGAGACCATGCGATGGCCTGTTTCCTAACGCTAGAGCGTGTTTCGAAAAGAGCCACTGCACCTAGAAGAACAGGGGAGAGATCAAAGCCATAGCACGATGTTTCGTTGATTTTGCGTGATAATGGTCTCATTTTTGTATATAGTCTTCCTACGGAAAATGCTCCAAGCTTTCACAGTAATTACTGCACCAGCATGTTTGCAATAAGTGTATCGCAAACAGAACAGGGCACACACAGGGAAAAAAGCAAGGCAGCTGAAAAGTATTATTTTCATCATGTTCCAATGTGTGTCATAGCGTTCCGTCGCAATTCAACGGTATTTCTGCCACCGGAGCGGGTACTTCAAATGCATAATTCCGAGATTTTCAGAAGACTTTTGAGCAAATAGGTTTTACCATTTAAATCGGACGAGACTGGTCTAATAATAAGTGAACAGTACAAAAAAAGGTTGCATGAGCCCTGCACGGTCGGACATTGCACTGCATTGCTGGGAGCCATTGATATGAGTTTCCTGAACTGCGCTCATCTTTGAAGTTTCTAACATTTTCTCTGTAACGAATCCCTCCACCTGTTCCCACATTGATCCCAAGATCATAGTTTGCTTTTGGCCATTAATGTAATTGTGAGCCAAGATTGGCGAACTCAGGAAAGCTCGCTTCGTTTTCAGGAAATGCCAAAAGTATTTCCCGCATCTTACTGATCACGTGCCATATAGCCTTTCGATACGCACGCCTTGAAAAGTCAATGAACCTCGCTCATGTTTGCCTGGTCCGCCATTCGCAAGCGTCTGGCTTCCGACAAAGATAACACCTGTCAGCATATTCATGGCCGTGTGCGACTTCTACGAAAACAAAGCATGGTAGGTTTTCCCAGGCCTCGGACGCCCAAATACATTTCAGTAAACAAAGAAGACAGGCTATCCGGCGAATCTTGGCTGCCTGTCGCATAACAGCGAACACACGCTCTGAATTGAATCGCGCTTTCGAACGTGAGGGAATGTTCAGCGGCAGTATTTGTGTTCGTCTGTTGATGAATATGACAACCCACGCCTGAGGTTATCTTGCCAGCCACAGGACTTTTGCGTCGATTAGTGGAGGGGGATGGGAATCTAGTGCAGTTTCAATCTAATTTAAGTGGACTAATGTCCAGGCTAGTATCCAGTTTTCTTGGAGACGTGGGAAGGCGTCGTGGCTGAGTGGTTAGCACGTGGGACTTCCACGTGGGAGCGCGGGTTCGAATCCCATTTGTGCCACGGCTTTTGAGCGCTAAGGTGGCCAATACAGTCGCTAGCACTGCATGAAACGGACCTGACAACGTGCACCGTGTTCCCTTACAAAAGACGAAAAATAGCCGGTCCTCCCTACAGCGCGAACCGCAGCCGGTCCTCCCTGCAGCGCGGACCGCAGCCGGTCCTCCCTGCAGCGCGGACCGCAGCCGGTCCTCCCCACTGCTCGAACCGTGCAGTACCATTGTTCTGTTCCAGAGGCATCACAGCCTAAGGTACCAACGACGAATGAGCCGGGATAGGGTTCAGGTCAACCACAGCAAGACACGAAATTTCTGAGGCAAATTACAGACGACCCTGGCGGCGACCAACGAATTTCGAACGCTAAATCACCAATGCGGGTAAATCTATGAAAGCCAACGCAGCCAACATCACCGTGCCCTACACTGGAAGGCACACCAATGCCACCGGCGATGTCACCGGCGATGTCACCGGCGACGCCACCGGCGATGTCACCGGCGATGTCACCGTCGATGTCACCGGCGATGCCAGATGCGTGTCAACATCCCATCTCCCAACAATGGTGGGGCGCGGGGTGGCCCAGAACAGTTACCGGACCCACCCCTGGCTGACAATGGGTGGGCGATGATGGCACCACGCGCGTTTGTCCCGACAAGGGCACAGCAGCGCGGTGGCGCCGGCTTTCAATGTCACCGCAGTACGCCGCACACCACCGCGCCTGGGTGTTGTTCGAAGCGCGCCGACTGCCGCTGCCACCGCCGGCTGGTATCACTGCGAGGTTAGCTTCCGCTTCAGGGAGCGGTGGGCCTACACGCACAAACAGAGGCACGGGCGGGTTCAGAGCGCAGTCTCCGGGGGGAGAGGGGCTGACCCGGCTTGGAAGGGTTAGATATCAACCTTGCACCCGCAATATTAAAGCAAAATTCGGTTTTTCCTCCTTTTATTTGAGGAAGTGCAAAAACTTATCTTAGCCGAAGTGGCTTAGTTCTTCTTCCAGGTTCAGACATGCGCCATTTTTGCATAATTTGGGCCATGTTGGCCCACTCCGCTCTTTTGGTTCGCCTTCCAACATCGGCGTGGTGAGACGACGAGATTGGAAGATCCCAGCGGGTTACCACCAGCTATGCGTGCCCTTGAACACCGGCCGCCGACGGTAACCCGCTGGGAGCCAAGGTCCGCGCACCTGGATACTAGCTGTTGGCATGGCAACCGCAAGCATTCTGACGACGGAAACAAGATAAACAGCTGCGGGAGACCTTGGTCGTGCCCTGACGATGATGGAGGACGTACCAGGGTGCACGCCACGACGGTAGCGCTGCGGATAAGCGCCAAACCGGCTGAATATCAGACTGAAATCAGCGGTGTAGCGCTTATTACAAGTGTTTTACTGTCCTAAGACAACGCGGCCCCAATTAGACACCTTTGGAACAAGGCAATCGCCGCAAAAACCCGCCTGGCGCGTTAACAGCGTTGGGAGAGAGAGAATGGCCTCATGGGTAAGCGAGCGAAGGCGGGACATGGCGGACGGGACAGAACCGGGCGACGGAAGTGCTAGAAAGTGCACAGTGTCACGCGCTAAAATAAGTCGCAGCCCGACCACCATTTAAACTGCGTGACAAATCCGACCTCTAAATATGCAGCCTCACCAGGTCAGATGAGCGTACTTCCCAGCGTGTCACGAAACTGCGCTGCAGCCGGCTTGCCATCCCTGCACAGTTTATTAGCGTTTGAGGGCGTTCACAGCCCATGATACGCACATATACGTACCGGACGCAGCTGTGATAGGAACTGATTACACGACGCGGACAGAGTATATGAATGGCGGCTCGAGATACGTTTTGATCGCAGCATCAGCTAATGAAAGGGAACACCTCCAACTGAATAGCGCACGTGAATGCTTTAGGACGATTTGACCTACACCATTTTGCCGCGCGCGGAAAACGCACCTACCAAAAAAAAAAACAGAACAAAAAACGTACGCTCGGAAATATTCGGATCGTCTTTCCCGCCTCACCGCTCATCACCATTTTGTCCGCGAGTTTCCTTTCCATCCACTTTCTCAATAGTTATCTTTTAGTGCACTACGTCTCCAGCTATTGCCCCCGGTAGATGGCTTGCGTGACAACATCCCGGCAAATTTGTACCATCCGGCCAGGAACGCACGTTTGTGAAGATAACGGACGCCAAAACAGAAAAGATACGGGATCAAAAGCTACGATGACCTATGTCACGTCTCATTGATGTGGTCGTACAAAATTAAGAGCGTATGAGCGTGCTTGCCGGACACAGGGTCTAGCCTGAGTAACGGAGATAAGAGGCGACGGAAAAACCGATTGGTCCTTTGGGCCATGGAAAGTGATAATCTGCTGATTAATGCACGGCATAAGACAAGTATGTCTGGTTGGATATCACGCGGCAAAATGATACCATTCGGTACTTGCAAGAGGGTCGCAGACAGAAATCATCCTTCTATTTATGCAGCTTCTTGTGTCCATTCGTACCTTACCACACAGACTAGAAGCGTAAGCCAGCACCTGGTAGACTGCGTGCTCCACTGATACGTCAGATCAGTGTTACTCGACTAGTTCCCAGTGTCCCAACTTACTCCTCTAGTTCTCACAGTGTCCCAGCTTACTCCTCTAGTTCTCACAGCGTCCTAACTGCATCACGGAGGGAACACGAGGGGCGGGTACCGCCGGATATTGCCAGCCAGGTTTTCGCACTACCCAGATTCATGACATTTTTTCCTCCAAATTTGGCCTTAGCGCCCAAAGTAGAGAACTTTAGCCTAAGCGCAACAGCGCCATATAATCAGTGTGACAATCGAGTGTGGCCACCTGGGATATCAAGCCATTTGATGCACATATCGATGACAACGAAATACGCAAAAAGTAACGTGGCTTTTGAAACACGCCAAATAGCGAGCTTCCGTGGCCGTCGCTTCCGTGGACGTCAAGCTTCCGTGGCCGTCGCTTCCGTGGACGTCAAGAAGTACTTCTAGACGGCGTGCATCAGACGCGGCGAGGCTTCAGCGGCTGTAGACACGAGTTACACAAGACTACCCGCAGCCTTGAGCGTGTGTGGTTCCTCAAATACCGCAGGCCTACAGCCTCACCGCAGCCCATGCGTGTCCAGCGTACTAGCCTCGGTTTTCCTCGTTGTTATCGCGTGCCATGGCAAATACGGCACCTTCGAAGTCCAACATTGGCATTGAGGTCTGTCGGCCCCAGTCTGATGTGAGGGGTACAGGATGGGTGTACTCGCAGAAGCCTCGCTTGCCTCCAAAACGACGCGGAGTGCTTCATCGAGCATGGCAAAGTGCGGAAAACAAGCAAGTGGTCAACGGACCAGCCAACTGTTCATAACCTGCAGACTGGCAACACATACCCCTGGTACGTCGGGTCTGTGAAAAGTCGGGACTGGTTGCAACATGGCTATAGGGTATTCGGTGACGAGAGTCCCTGGGGCCAGGACGAGCTGGTCACTTTCGTGATCTGGACCAGGACGAGCTGGCCACTTCCGTGATTTGGATCAGGACGAGCTGGCCACTTTTGTGACCGCTGTGTGGCACGGGATGTAGACGCCGTGATAACGCGAACAGTCAGTCATAAATGATCGGGGTCGAGTCTAGGTCTTCAGCAGAACAGCCGAGAGTGTTCGTCATGCGGTAAACTGGTGACCATGTGAGCGGAAGACTCTGTGAGGTGGTAACATCGAACCCTTGCGGGGCTCGATGTGCACCCAGTCAGTCGGCGAGGAAGCACGGTTAGTGTGACAGCGATCACGTCGCTGTAAGTGAAGGAACCGTGCTATTTTGCCGAATCTCAGTGGAGCGAGCGCGTTGAATTAGTGAGGAATGTGAACACAGTGAGTCACCGAGCGATGCGGACTCAAAAAGCCAGGAATCAGCATCAGTGAGCCAGGAATCGACGAGAGTTCAGCGTGCATCCAAGCGATTCACGCGCGAGAGCCGTGAATCGAATATCCCTAATGAGTGAGTGCCCTATGTTGGTTCGCCAGGCACGCACGAGAGCCGTGGTACGAACATCCCCAATGTGTGAGTGTTCCGTGTTGGTTCGGCAGGCACGCGCGAGAGCCGTGGTACGAACATCCCCAATGAGTGAGTGCTCTGTGTTGGTTCGGCAGGCACGCGCGAGAGCCGTGGTACGAACATCCCCAATGAGTGAGTGCTCCGTGTTGGTTCGGCAGGCACGCGCGAGAGCCGTGGTACGAACATCCCCAATGAGTGAGTGCTCTGTGTTGGTTCGGCAGGCACGCGCGAGAGCCGTGGTACGAACATCCCCAATGAGTGAGTGCTCTGTGTTGGTTCGGCAGGCACGCGCGAGAGCCGTGGTACGAACATCCCCAATGAGTGAGTGCTCTGTGCTGGTTCGGCAGTGATTGGTGTGTGATCCGTGAGAAGGTGAGCGGGTGAGTTCCACCATCACTCACCAGCGGAGGCTCCTCGGTGAGCTGCATTTCCAGCTGCACCAAGCCAGTGTTGGTCTTGACGTCCTTCCACTGGGTGAGGCGCGTGCCCTGGGGTGTCGAGATCCACACCTCCTCCAGCTGCAGGCCAGCGTCATGGCGGCAAGGTCACGGGGTCAGGCGCGCCATGTGCCCTTGGCGTCGAGATCCACACCTCCTCCAGCTGCAGGCCGGCGTCATGGCGGCAAGGTCACCGGGTCAGGCGCGCCATGTGCCCTGGGGCGTCGAGATCCACACCTCCTCCAGCTGCAGGCCAGCGTCATGGCGGCAAGGTCACCGGGTCAGGCGCGCCATGTGCCCTTGGCGTCGGGAGGTCAGAAGCTCAGCTCTGAGACTGACTCCAATGTCAAGAGCTAGCCAGGAGGCAGGCGACAGCACCAGATGGTCACAATGCCACATCTCAGAGACTAACTAGGACGCACCCAGCATCTGAGGGGTTGACAACGGGAAGAGACGCCGCTGAGCATCGATCAGTAACAGAGACTCTCACGTTGGTATTATAAGTGCGATTACAACAACAATCGTATTCAGTCAGCCGAGATTCACAAATATCTTCGGTGGAAAATATCGACGGAATGAGATCATGATCAAAAAAGCAACTGGACCAACTGATCTAGAACGGTACATTCACACTCAAAATTTGTCGTTGACGGCTGAAAATAACTCGCAGGTATTGTAAGAAGAGCAAACATTATGCTGTGAAACTGAGATTTGCAATCGCAACATGCTTTTAACGGTGCTCAGACTCGTCACCTGGAAGTGCGACGGACCACGCGCTTCATCCGCGCATGAAGATCAAGAAACCGTTCACTTAAGTCAGAGCTCAGCTTGTCACAGGCGCCGCTCAGTGTATACACCAGTCTCACTACCAGACGAGCAAACCGAAATAATCGAAACGTGATGAGTGGTTGCCGACAGTGATTGTCAGAATCGGCCAAACACCGACGCCATTTTTATATTATATAATTTGTCGTTGTCAAACTGGCGTGGCGTGCCCTCCCATGTGTTTCCAGCTGCCTGGCAGACTGCACTAACCTCCCTCGATCACGTGCTTCCAGCTGCCTGGCAGACTGCACTAACCTCCCTCGATCATGTGCTTCCAGCCGCCTGGCAGACTGCACTAACCTCCCTCGATCACGTGCTTCCAGCTGCCTGGCAGACTGCACTAAACTCCCTCGATCACGTGCTTCCAGCTGCCTGGCAGACTGCACTAACCTCCCTCGATCATGTGCTTCCAGCTGCCTGGCAGACTGCACTAACCTCCCTCGATCATGTGCTTCCAGCTGCCTGGCAGACTGCACTAACCTCCCTCGATCACGTGATTTTAGCTGCCTGGCAGACTGGAATACCCTCCCCCCATCGGGAACTCACGTCGTTGTTGATGGCGGTCAGCTCGTGACTCAGGGTCATGATCCGGAACAGCACCTTCTGACTTGGCTGGTATTTGGGCTTGTCCGTCTGCACCAGCGTCAGCAGAGCCTCGCTTTTGATAGACACCTGCCGGCGACGGCGACATGACAGGGCGCTGCGACACGGCACAACACCGTCACCAACATCGGCAGCAGACGTAAGAGCACCAGCAGCACCGTCACCAACATCGGCAGCCGACGCACGAGCACCAGCAGCACCGTCACCAACGTCGGCAGCAGACGCACGAAAACCAGCAGCACCGTCACCAACATCGGCAGCCAACGCACGAGCACCAGCAGCACCGTCACCAACATCGGCAGCCGACGTAAGAGCACAAGCAGCACCGTCACCAACATCGGTAGCCGACGTAAGAGCACCAGCAGCACCGTCACCAACATCGGTAGCCGACGTAAGAGCACAAGCAGCACCGTCACCAACATCGGCAGCCGACGTAAGAGCACAAGCAGCACCGTCACCAACATCGGTAGCCGACGTAAGAGCACAAGCAGCACCGTCACCAACATCGGCAGCCGACGTAAGAGCACAAGCAGCACCGTCACCAACATCGGTAGCCGACGTAAGAGCACAAGCAGCACCGTCACCAACATCGGTAGCCGACGTAAGAGCACAAGCAGCACCGTCACCAACATCGGCAGCCGACGTAAGAGCACAAGCAGCACCGTCACCAACATCGGCAGCCGACGTAAGAGCACCAGCAGCACCATCACCAACATCGGCAGCCGACGTAGAGCACCAGCAGCACCGTCACCAACATCGGCAGCCGACGTAAGAGCACCTGCAGCACCTTCACCAACATCGGCAGCCGACGTAAGAGCACAAGCAGCACCGTCACCAACATCGGCAGCCGACGTAAGAGCACCAGCAGCACCGTCACCAACATCGGTAGCCGACGTAAGAGCACCAGCAGCACCGTCACCAACATCGGCAGCCGACGTAAGAGCACCAGCAGCACCGTCACCAACATCGGCAGCCGACGTAAGAGCACCAGCAGCACCGTCACCAACATCGGCAGCCGACGTAAGAGCACCAGCAGCACCGTCACCAACATCGGCAGCCGACGTAAGAGCACCAGCAGCACCGTCACCAACATCGGCAGCCGACGTAAGAGCACAAGCAGCACCGTCACCAACATCGGCAGCCGACGTAAGAGCACCAGCAGCACCGTCACCAACATCGGTAGCCGACGTAAGAGCCCAGCAGCACCGTCACCAACATCGGCAGCCGACGTAAGAGCACCAGCAGCACCGTCACCAACATCGGCAGCCGACGTAAGAGCACCAGCAGCACCGTCACCAACATCGGCAGCCGACGTAAGAGCACCAGCAGCACCGTCACCAACATCGGCAGCCGACGTAAGAGCACAAGCAGCACCGTCACCAACATCGGTAGCCGACGTAAGAGCATAAGCAGCACCGTCACCAACATCGGCAGCCGACGTAAGAGCACCAGCAGCACCGTCACCAACATCGGCAGCCGACGTAAGAGCACCAGCAGCACCGTCACCAACATCGGCAGCCGACGTAAGAGCACCAGCAGCACCGTCCGCCTTCCTGGGACATCACCATACACCGATCAGATGTCACCAAAACTGGGCACTGTCTCCTCAGCACCGCCGCGCCCCGGCAGGCATTATAAACAGCTCAAAAATCGCCTGGTGTTCTCTTGGTGCTGTGCGTTTGCAGTCTCCAGTTTCTCCTACCACAGCACAAACACGTATTAGACATAAATAATCCTCAGTTTGTCTGTCGTAACTTTACCGAGTCGATGGAATGAACCTTTAACACGGGACAGAACAGTTGATACACAGTAGTTGACGGACGCACCACATCAGTACAATGCCCATGATGTCCCTGGTGCAGCCCTCTTGCCGGCATCAGTCCAACCAACCACCAATCACCAATCCAATGTAAGCCAATTCACCAATCGGATGATCAGGGATTCACTTCACGTACACGGTTTTCGGAGAACTGCTCGTGCGTGGGGCACACCCAGGCGGCCTCATGTGGCAGCCGAGCCGTAGTCCGTGTGCACTGGCAGTAACATGCAAATCCAGCCTGGAGCGAGACTGCATACAAAGCAATGAAAAGGCCACCGGTCACAGGAGACTATATCATCAGGAGAGCACTTCATGCCCGGGTGCCCCGCTTCCAAAGACCCCTCTGTAGAACTGGCACTCTCATGTCAGCACCTCGAGGTACGCGTTCCAAGAGGATTTTCCCCGCAGGTCAGGTCAGGTCAAGACAGGACAGGACAGGACAGGACAGGACAGGACAGGACAGGACAGGACAGGACAGGACAGGACAGGACAGGGCAGGGCAGGGCGGGACAGGGCAGGGCAGGGCAGGGCAGGGCAGGGCAGGGCAGGACGGGGTAGCCGACCAAGGTCATTCGGACAAGAGCTACGGAAAGGAGCTTGGGTGCAAACACTGAGGAATCGACACTCCAGGACACTCTGGTGCCGGCGATCCGGAACTCCGGCACTCTGGGAGCGACGCACTCCGGGATGAATGCGACATTCCGGGAGAGCACCGTCGGCGCCACCCCAGAATAGCCAGGCGGCGCGCTGTTCAAGGCCGCTCCGGCCCGGGAGCACATCGGCCGGCAGGTGAGTGACCAGACTGCACGGGCTCGGTACCGGCCTTTGTTCACAGAATGGTCCGTTCAGAGCATCTTTGGTTAGTGCAGGGAGCTCGTCTATCTGCGCGCCCCAGCCCGGTGACGCGGCCCCGTGCTTGCTGGGTCGTCTAATTTGTTTCGGGTAGACTGAAGTTGCTTCGACTGCGTTAGGGAGATGGGGGGGGGGGGGGGGTCTCTTCCCTGCGAGCTTCTCATCTCTTCTTAGAATTACTCGCCTTGTTGGTTTCTCGGTTGTGTTGGTAGCGCTCTTATCTGTGTTGGACAGATATTTTGCCTGTGCTGGACGTGCTGTTCGTTTGGGTTGGAGATTCTCTGCCTATCGTGCTGGATATGGTATTTGCCTGCGCTGGACCGGCGCCTTATCTGTGACAACGCGCCCAGGTGAATACGATGGAAGACCCATCAGTGCCGAAGGGTTCTCTGACCATTCTCGCCTGTGCCAAAGTGTTCTCAGGACGTTCCAGTCTGTGCTGAAGGGTTCTCCGACCTTTCCAGTCTGTGCCAAAGCGTTCTCTGGTCGTTCTTGTCGGTGCCGAATGATTATTTGACCGTTCTGACCTGTGCTGAAAGGACCTCTTGTGCCGTGCCTAACTCCTACACAATTCCGGAGTCCGGATCCATTTACCTCGCCCCCCCCCCCCCCAACGACTTCTCCAGATCAGCTCACCTCGGACTCGTCGGCGAGCGTGAGTCCAGCCCCTTTCAGCTCACCTCGGACTCGTCGGTGAGCGTGAGTCCAGCCCCTTTCAGCTCACCTCGGACTCGTCGGCGAGCGTGAGTCCAGCCCCCTTCAGCTCACCTCGGACTCGTCGGTGAGCGTGAGTCCAGCCCCCTTCAGCTCCATCTTCATGTCCGCTTTGCTGACAGCGATCGTCGATGGGATGGGCACGTCGAAGCAGTATTCGCCGTTTGCTGTGGAGGCCACGCGGATCGTTACGTCCGGTCACAACGATTTGAATGTGATTTGAATGATGATGGCGGGCGATTGAGTGATTCGAATGATGATGGCGGGCGATTGAGTGATTTGAATGATGATAGCATGTGATTGAGTGCTTTGAATGATGATAGCACGCGATTGAGTGCTTTGAATGATGATAGCATGTGATTGAGTGATTTGAACGATGATAGCATGCGATTGAGTGGTTTGAATGAGCTCGGATAATGGTGGTGTGAGTATGTGCATCGTTGGGAACGACGCCCTTCGGTGACTGATGAATAAATCGGGCCTTAAACGTATTCATCAGACTCGGCGACATCAGCAACGACACGAGCATCAGTTTTTTCACCGGTGTCGCGTAATGACACCGCACGCTGCCGTGGCGCCACAAGCTCTCTGGCTCCCCAAACACTTTCTCACGGATGCCGGTGCGATGCCCCGTGACCGAGAACAAAGTCCAAGTTCCGAAGATGAGAATCCGAAATCGCAGCGAAAGCAAGGTTCTGACTGGATTGCTGCTGCACAAAGCAGCGTGCAAGGCTGTTACCAGCGAGCGTAGCAACCGGTTGTGCAGTTTTCGTGGTTCCTCGCACCCCGCCGCCGGCTTGTCCCTGCCACCCCAGCCCGCAAAACAGCAGCGTGGCGTCCTCTAGCGTTCTCAGCGGAGGTACGTCACCAGCGAGCGTTCTCGTCAGAGTGCCGTCCCATCGTCACCCGGTTGCGGCCGGGCTCAGTTGACGTCAAACTTCCTCTCCTACTTTTATTAATTCCCTTCCCTCCCCTTCTCCCCTCCCCTCCCCCTCCCCTCCCCTCCCCTCCCCTCCCCCTCCCCTCCCCTCCCCTCCTCCTTGACCCACCGTCCACATCATCCGGGATCGTCGTCACGGTCTCGAAGAGCTGGAAGTCGCTCTCGTCCAGCGTCTCCAGCAGGTCGGCCGGCACGTCCCGCTCCCGGAAAGCGAGATTCAGCTGCCGCTGCGGCCCGGCTAGGTTGAAGAGGGTGAGACATACCCGCTCAGAGGTACCGGCTTGCAGCACCTTGGGCGCCGTCAGAAGGTACCCGCTGCAACAGGACGTGCCAGTCACCAAGTGACACAAGATCCAGCCGGGTCTGGCCTCTTGACATCATATAAGAATGAAGGGCCTTCAGCTCCTGGGTGCTCAGCATTATTGGTTGAAAGTTTCATGTTGAGTTAAAGACCTTCAGTAAGCAAGGAGTTTACCGTTAAAAACACTGTTTAAACGGCGGTCTGATGCTGAATAACGGTTATACCTAGGGAACTCAATACTTCGGGCAGCGCTCTGAGGAGATGACGATTATCACTCTTGATCACCTTCGGCGCTCACACCTTACCTTGAGGATGAGCACAACTCGGAATATTCGGTACCGTTAATGTAATGGTGATTTAGCATTGCAATGTCGTTTAGTCAATGCCTCCTGTTAAAGGCGGCTTATTCAATAGACAAATTTTGAACTAATTATTCATGACGTGATTTTTCACGCGCGAGATATCTTCTGCTACCCGGTTAAAATTAAAAGACTTTAGATCGATAAAAATTGCGCTTCCTGTCTAACAATCACAATAACGAACTTTGCGCTGATTTTGCCAAAATCATTTCAACTAATATCGCATGATGTTCATTTCAGTATTTGCAATTGTCTGTTAACCTGCCTAGGGCATGCCATTCTTCCTCATGTTACCCGCTGATTTGTCTCGAGCGTAATGCTCCTCCTCATCTTACCATCTCAATTTGGGAATGGATATCTTTTTTAATGGAGTGAAACTCCATTCAGTTGCATCAAGTGCAGCTATATCAGAGCCCGAGCAGATATTTCCTAATGAAGGTTAGGAATGATGACGTGTCTTCGATGCACAATGTTTAGCGCATCGCACGCTCTAAGATGGATTGTTAAGCAGTGGGCCTCCCAACCAGCTCCTACCGCGCTCCCGGCCAGGCTGACCACCCATGACACTCGTACAAGGATGAATCACGTGACGTGTCAGATCATGTGTCAATCCCCGTGTCAGAGCAGTATTTCAGGAGTCACCAGCAGCGATCGCTCTACAAGCTCGACCGCCAGACCCTGCTAGCTGCTCCGCGGCAGCGTCTGGTGAAAAGTACCGCAGCTGTGGCCGCCCTTCCCACTCAAAGCGGGGCAATCAGATGCTTGTTTACTGGTCCAGGGCGTCTGGCAACGGGTCTGCCATTGGTTCCCTGGTGTTTGGCATCGTCTGGCCCGAACAAACAGGACCGCAGGACGAGCCAGGGCCATGGCGGGCGGGGCTGGTGGCATTCAGGATAGCAACCACCTAGGAATAAGCTGAAGTCAGGGCGCGACTGCCTAAGTGTCACGAGGGAAATGATGGCTAGCTGATTTGCATCAGAGCATGGCGCCACTTGTGAGCAGTGGCCCGAAATGGGAGTCTTTTACTTCGCTGACAAAGTAAAAATAGCAGACAACTCTCGAAATCATAAGGCAGGCCTTTGAGCCATGCACACAGGCAATGAGACAACGCCTCGTGCCGAGGTGGCTACCCAGCTCACCTCACAAAACTTTAAAATCATACTCTACTGCGCGCAAGCAAAAAAGCAAGGAAGCAAGCACGCACGCACGCACACGCACACGCACACGCACACGCACACGCACACGCACACGCACACGCACACGCACACGCACGCACACGCACACGCACACGCACACGCACACGCACACGCACACGCACACGCACACGCACACGCACACGCACACGCATACGCATACGCACACGCACACACACACACACACACACACACACACACACACACACACACACACACACACACACACACACACACACACACACACACACACACACAAGCAAAGGCCTATGTAAATGCACACATACACATACACAAACTGGGACCTGCACACACCTACATGACTATACTCGCGCACCTCTAACTAACTGTGCCGCCGAAGCCTTGGGACGCGAGGCACATCACGAAACAGATGCAGGAAAAGGCACACGGCATAGCTATACCGAAGACGAGGCGGAGAACGGACGGCGCAGAAGTGCCTCGTCAGCGGCGGCTAGACACCCGACAAACCCGGCCTACGTGTGGACGCAGGTGACGCGGCAGAAACCACCGGCCCCGCAGACGTTCGGCGAAATGTCACCCCCGTGGGCTTTCTCAGCGGGAGCGCGAACCTACGACGGAAAACAAGCCGACAAGTCACTGTTCGCAGGCGTCCTGAGAAAGGTGGAAAACCGATAACAAGAGTTACGCCAGCAGCGCGTTAGACCGACTGATTCTACGCAAAATGTAAAAGCCCCCCGGCCATTTACGCGCAAGTTTCACCTAAGACACATCACGTGAGCCGAAAAAAGCGCTGGTGCTCCCGGGCTGAAAGGTCATCATGATCGGAATCTGACTACACTTCTGCCGGTTTGTGCCATAAAATAATCTAGTGTAGCACTAATGTTCAGCGAACTGCGGCGTTTTTTGTATCGGAATGATCTACAAACCATCCACCGGTGCAAAATGGAAACAGCCAACTTGCCCAGACGACGCTGTGTGATAGAAGAAAAGCGCCTTGCTTAATTCATGCATGATTTCTTATATGCATGTACCCTGCCAAGTGGAACGCGGTACAACGCAATTTGGTTGAACTAAATATCGTTTCCCAAAAGCAACGCACGCCGCCCGTGACTTTAGTTTTCGGCGGGCAAACATCCAAATTCATTTCGACATAGTCAAAAGCCCTAGTTAGTCCTAGGCGCGCGAGCATTTCGCAATTTTCCTGGAGGTTGACATTAATCGTCTGATGATACATGACCAAATTGATCGATATTTTCCAACCAATTGTGACGTTTCTGCACCCTTGGAGCTTTACTGTACGCCTGAATCCTTTTGGGGGATATGGCAACAGGAGCCGGTTGTCACGCACCCGAACGTTCACCAGGACTGCCCTAGCAATGCCACGTGGCAACCACCCGGCGGTGTCAGGTCGCACTAGCATTGTCCCGCACACGGCGTTCAAACCGCCCGCTGACCCAACCCACCGTAGTTAGGCGTTCAACCTGCCGACTGACTCAACCCACCGTGGCTAGGCGTTCAACCCGCCGACTGACTCAACCCACCGCAGCTAGGCGTTCAACCCGCCCGCTGACTCAACCCAGCGCAGCCGGGCGGCGCTCAGCGGCCTGCCGTGCAGTGTTTCTGGGCGGGTGGTCGTGGCCGTGGGGCATCCATGGCCGCTCGCGCCGCTCCAAGGCCAGGGGTCGACCACCGCTCACGGAGACGGCACTGGGAAGCACGGCCCGCGACGAGAGCGGCCGCAGCGGCCGGCCTCGTGCCGACGTCAACACCGCCAGCCAAATTGGCATTTACGCACGGACTAGAGACCACAGGGACTGGGATTTACGCACGGACTAGAGACCACAGGGACTGGGATTTACGCACGGACTGGAGACCATCGGGACTGGGATTTACGTACTAACTAGAGACCACAGGGACTGGAATTTACGCACGAACTAGAGACCACAGGGACTGAGGTATACGCATGGACTGGAGACCATCGGGACTGGGATTTACGCACGGACTGGAGATCATCGGGACTGGGATTTACGCACGGACTGGGGGCCATGGGACTTATGTTCCAGACGGAAATAGTAAACATAGAGGGATGGCTTTAAATAATTGGGTCACACTGATGTTTTTCAGACGGGGTATTGGAAAAGTGGGCGGATAGTAGAGGCAACGCACGAGAGGAAGCAATCAGACGATAGGGCACTACACACACGCGGGAACGAACAAACGGAGAGAACAGAGCACCGACGGGACAGGCCCCGTGTCTCCCCGGAACAGAACACCGACGGGACGGAAGGCTCCGCGCCTCCCCGGAGCAGAACACCGACACCACAGATGGCCACGTGCCGCGCTGAACCAGCACACCGGTAACAGGCGATAATTTAAGCATCGCCATGGTGACAGCTTGCTCAAGCACCGGCCGCCCAGGCGTGGCTTTATGTTGCGGTGCAGAGAGTGTCCAGAGCACATGCGCTCCTGCAAAGGCTGTGGGTGTCGAAGCGCTGATATCGTGACATAAATATTAAGTCTGAAGGTAAGCGTTTGTTACTCCCATACTGGAAATGTTGGGTAAGTTACGGAGAGCCGCTTGGGAGGCAGCCGCCTGGCGCCAATCTCCAGCCATGGTTTATCCTAAAGAGCGTAAACTAACACCTAACCAAGACTGGAGCGGACCTGAGCACATACGTTCGCCGGTGGTTTGTGTTTGCACTTCAGAAAGGCCATCTATTTGCTCTTTAACTGCTGCCCTGGCGACAGCAAAATAGGCAATGCGACCCTCCCCCCCCCCCCCGGGGTGTTCTGGTGGTAGCACTCCGGTATGGCAACCAAACGCGTCCAAATTTTCCGTAGCCTACAGGGCATTTATTGTGTGTGCTTTTATACCAAACTATCTTCTCAAGCCTTCCTGGTTGCTGAGGACCGGCGGTTTTGAAGAACACTGCGGCGTTCTACAGCCGGCGCGGACGGGCCGGTGGCAACTCGCGATGCCGCGGAACGCGCGCGGCGGACCGGCTTTGTTGCAATAAAGGGAATATTCCACATTTGAAGATGTTGGAGCAAATAGCAGACATAAGGGAATAAGCTCACTTATATATACACATACTTTTCTTGACCTTGATCACCGCATGGCCAGTGGAATGACAGGATTTCAATAACGTTTTTATGGCGTCATAGATCCGTGGATATCCCTGAAATAGTCTGCCCGAAAAACATGCACATCTTCGCGGCCATGTAGCTTAGAAACTGAATGGATTTAGGTTTTAAGAATGGCAGGGCTGCGAACTGCGCTGAACAACCTTCAAAACGGCCATTCGACTCAAAGCCCTATACAAATGTGGAACACTCTTTTAACGGAAGCATGCAGCATGGCTATATGCCAAAACACATAAAATTACACGCCGTAGTGCTCAAAATGGAATAAAGGAGGCGCTTGTTGGAAATTCGTGTTGTTATGAGGTATGCCCGCGTACATAAAAGCATGTAAAGCTGAAAAATAGACTGCAGGAAGATCTGACCTTTGACCAAAACAATGGGGCCAACATGCTGGGTTATCACGCAGCTGTTTCGATTATGTTTTTTTACATTACTTTTTACATTACATTTTTATATTACTCGGAAATTGTTGCAAAAGATTGCATGGTACGCGTCATTAATTTGAGTAGTGATTTCTATAACATCATATGCGCGTCATTTTTGTTTCAAATTCACTTTACAACATGCACATGGCGACCGAGTGGGCACTGGGCGCGTCTGATGACTTATATTCCTGCATCACAAGCGTGCGCGCAAATGAAGCATGAGTGGTAAGCATGTGAGGTAGGGTAAGGTAAGGTAAGGGACATGTGACGGGTAATTTCGTTTCCAATAGGTGTGGAATAAAGCTTTTCTTCAGGTTTTTGCGTATTTTAGCGTTCACACATCATTAGGGTTGTCAGTTCCACCCCTTCAAGTCCTACCTGGCAATGGAGTTAGGCTTGGCGAACATATGAGGTTAGTTAACTTGCTGTATGGTCGTCTTTCTGAACATCAGGGTTACGACGCGTAACATAAGACCAGCGCAAGGACGGAATTCATTACCAAGGTGGTGATGGCAGTAGGAACCTCCAAATGGGTCGCTTTCTGCTGCTGAAGATAAAGCTAGCGGTGTATCACAATGCCACATATTTGATTTTGCCTTGTGCGGGAATAACTTGCCCAGAAATACTGACCTGAAAGGACATTTTGACCTTAAACAGTCGTTGTAGATTGAAAAGCATCTTGCTTGCCCAGAAATACTGACCTGAAAGGACATTTTGACCTTAAACAGTCGTTGTAGATTGAAAAGCATCTTTGTCAACTAGAACATGCGTTCAACGAAATACGCATCTAGAGCATGTAATCTCAAAAGCGAAAACTCAAGGTCCACACAAGCATGTTACTTTGTGTAGGTGAACACAACTTTGTCACCGGGGGCATGTAATGACGCCTTGATTTAGAAATAACTCCTAAGTGATAAACGCAATTAAAACGTGAAGTTCAACTACAAACTCAACATAGGGAGCCAGTTACACCTGAGAGCAGGCATTACTAGCACTCAAGGCTTAAGCTCTACAAAGGTTCGTGACATAAAAAGAACATCACGTCAATGAGTGGCACTTCGATGGTTAAAAAGCAAAGAAAGGTCAGAAATAGCTAGCACAATAACGCATGACATATAGAAATGTTGCATTTCGCCAGGTTTGAGTCCCACAAGCCAGAGTTTGAGTCCCACAAGCCAAAGTCAAACGACTGTGTGACTCCACAGGAGCCGGACCGCAGGATGTCGGCGAGTCGCCGGTGTCGGTTAATACTCAGGCAGAAGCTAGTACCTTCATTGAGACTAACGTACCTGGCTCTGTGCCAGTCGTGAGAAAATGCGTGGAATTGATGTAAGCCTCCCCCTATGTCAGAGCTATACCCAAACGGGGTATATCCTTCACCCTTTAAACGCCTCAGTCCAGGATAGTTTCCACGATACAGGCGACATCGCGCATATTTAAGACAGGTATTATAATCTTTTATATTTGCAATTACCGCTACGACCACAAAATCCTAAAACAAATCACTCAGCAAATTTCGAACCCAAATATATTGTTTTAAGGTATTGTTTATAGAAATCGAAACCATAAGCAAAGTTTGAGCGAAATCTTAGTTCAGACATGTTTTTATCAACACTGCTGACGACATCAAATTCATATTGTCACTTATTGCCTAGAACGCCCACAGTGCTAACGCCCGCAAGTTTGCACGTGCCACGCGCCGCGACTAGCCGCCTGCGACCTCTGACCCGCGCTGGAACCTGTCCCATCGCGACCTCTGACCCGCGCTGGAACCTGTCCCACAAAGGGCGAGCCACAACCGGTCCTATGGCGAAACCGCGCCTGGAACGCCCGCAGCGTGCTGCTGTACCAGTGGTTCGTTAGCAGGGTTGTTGTAAGATAGCGCGAATGAGGTCTACAAGAGGCCGTCTTCAAAAATTCAGCTGTTCCGTCTGTGTGCCACGCTTCCAAGTCCACACTGTTGCTGCACCGTTGCTCTGTTTGCCGCTCGACTGGCTTACTGCGGCCATTGCCCATTATCAGACATGGTTGTAACATGGACAGCGTGTAACGACAGCCTAACGGACCTCGCCGTAGTCTGTGTAAGGCACAAGGAAATGACCGGCAAGGGGTTAGTAGATTCTACCCCCCCATGCTTTATTTTGCATTGTTCGTGTAAGGGGAGGGATCCGTGTTCAGCCCGCGGTCTGGGGAGGTCGTCAGCGCATAGCGTTTATCGACACCAGTTCAAGGAAAATGATTTGGAAAAAGGTTTTACGAAATGATAAATGGGTACACACACACCTGCAAGATTCAAACACCAGCTAACATAGTAACGCCTAGCTTGAATTCCGAGACTTAATTATTCACAGCCGCATCTACCTTATGAACAACGAACCCGGTACGAGGTACAACGCTTCTCAGTACTGGTCCGTAATGTGGTAGTTGGAAGGATGAGTTGGTCCAGCACCACTGTGTCGTTATAAGTTGCAACTGCTCCGATGTCTACGGTCGCCTGTCACACTTCTCCGAACGCCCGATCAGCTTGCGCGTCAGCCACGGCACCGTCCGCCCCAAAATCCGCTTGCGCTTCAGCCACGGCACCGTCCGTTCCAAGCACTCAGTTATTCTTGCGCTTCAGCCACGGCACCGTCCGTTCCAAGCACTCAGTTATTCCTGCGCTTCAGCCACAGCACCGTCCGTCCCAAAATCAGCTTGCGCTTCAGCCACGGCACCGTCCGTTCCAAGCACTCAGTTATTCTTGCGCTTCAGCCACGGCACCGTCCATCCCAGGAGCTCAGCTATTCTAGACAGCATGCCTGGTCACGTGCAGTTCATGACTGATCGCCAACAATGGTTGGAAAAGTCATTTAACAGGTCGCACTCTCCGGTTAGCAAGTGCCCTCGTTACAAGATTCAAGATCTAAGATTTAAGATAAGACGAGATTTAATTACCACATGAACAGTCGAGGCATATTATCACTGAAAACTTGGCACTGTCCTGGCAAGGTAAACAAAAAATATCCTGCACCAACGACAGGCAGCACCGATAATTCAACAAACCGGATTCGAGAAAGAACAAGCACGTTGTTCCATGGACTGCGCGATCTCATCTTGTCATGCTTCTAGAACCCGATAAAGCCCAGATCCACGAAGAAAGCTTTGTCTCCGAGTTGCCGTGTATGCTGTGCGGAGCTGCATCCACGGGTTTTACCAGTAGAAGCCAGTGCCATAGTGCAAATTTCACTGGTTGTACCAGTAGAAGCCAGTGCTATAGCGCACAATCCACTGGGTGTACCAGAAGAAGCCAGTGCCATAGAACACAATCCACTGGTTGTACCATTAGAAGCCAGTGTCATAGTGCATAATCGGTTGGCAGACACTGGGCGTTACTACGAGGAGAGAAACATGCAGTGAAACAACAAAATGAAGTGCGATTCACAAAAATAAGCGCCTCATAATTGTCAACGCTGTCTTGATTCCTATTTCCTGCGCATGCAAAGTTAAGATATCCTTGCGCGCACAATGCATATAAAATTATTAAATAAGTCCAAAAAGTCATTGGGTTTAGCGCAGATGGCACATAGTTAGCGCAGATGACACATGGCTTAGCTGCCAATAGCTTCGGAGGGACAACCGGCAAGCCTGTCTCGAAAAAAACAATATAATGCTGTCGTTCGAGCTGCCGCAAACGCCACACATCTGCAAAGAGAATGGGATTTGGGAACCGGGGCCTCAACATTTGGAAATACTTAACTAAGCGCCATCAGCGGCTGACAAAAACAGGTCTAGTAGCACCTCAGCGAAACTCGTTTTCCACTGGCGCTTGAACTTTGCAGCGGCAAACGAAAAGTTCCGAAAAATGCTACATGCACGTCTCACGCAGTATTTTTTAAAATAAATTTATTGCGAATGGTTTGCATAGGTGGCTGGGTTCATAGTACCTGCTAAGCATAGCTTGTTGCGTGCACCGTAAACCCACCACCCACGTCGCATCGCCCAGTTCAACGGATAAATTTGCCTCCGCCCTTGCGCCAGACAGAAATGCGAAGGGTTTTACGTGCCGCACAATGCTGCGACACGGCCGCCCCGAGCCTGGGTTGACCCTTGTTGGCCGGTTGCCAGCTGACCTTTTTCGTTTCAGTCGGGCCAGACAATGCGCCCGCTTTGGGATTCGTACGCAGTGCCGCTGGATTACGAGTCCAGCATCTTTCTCCCAGACCACAGTGGCGGCGCTCATTCAAGACTGACGTGATGATCAGATGACAGGACAGATGGCGCACGATTTAAGGATCTTAGCCGTTGACGCGCCTCACATATTCAGACATGCGAAATAATTGTTTCTGAGTTAAAGACGTAACTTGCTCATGCTCAATCGACACGTGCTATTCCTTTTTGCCGACAGTTTTCTCTTTTTGCGATACAAATCTACACGTTTTTGGTATTCGACACCAGCCCAAAGCAAGCCTTCGCCATGCAGTGGTGCATGCACTGTAGCCCATCTTCACAGCAGCCGGGCGGTGAGGCTTAAGGGCAAGTACGAGGTGTAGCAATGGTTCGATGGAAACGGCCCTTGCAACAGTAAGTCTTCGTGACGCTGGAAATGTTGCGGTGTACTTTTTTCTCTGTGTTTCGTCAAGACGATTAAGCACAAAGTCGCGATAAAGGAGGCCACGGGCACATGTGGGTATCTGTGGGGCGGGAGTCCTTGCCGTCCCCGCTGAATGTCAGCTGACCGGTGCCCTGGTGGTCGGCACCGACCTGACCCCACCTATCACCGGCCTTTCGTGCGCTGTCGCTGGGGGACCACAGAGACGCCTTCAGTGGGCAGCTACAAGGGTGCAACCAGCATGAGGCCTGCAGGCCACACAACTACTCACAGAACAAGTTCCGAAAATATGGCATTAGGAGTGTGGTAAAACACCCCTCTATCGGGCATTCCAGCTCGGCAGTCGCTTGAAAAGGACGTCAAGTCTTCCGCGCTCTTCGAAGGCAGTACCACGCGACCGTGACACTCACCAGGCTCAGCGAAGAGTTGGCAATAACCTCAAAGCCGCCGCTCGAGTCTCTGCCATGCAACCGGGCTTAAGGCGTCGTTTTGATCTGCGGCCCGCATCACCAGGGACAGCGTCCATAAGGGATAGCGTTCGTGTGTTCAGGATTTGTCGGGATTAAAAAACAAACAAAAAAATGATAAGGAATCAATCCGCTTGTCCGCTTGCTCTGATTACGATGGGCAAAGAACACATTTGTCTTTGGGAAGTCGCATTCCTTCGAGCCTCCTGCCCAGACCACCGACCACCCAGACTGCGCAAGTCCTTTCGCTAGGTCAGTGCCGGTTTGGAATTGGCGCCTTACATGGTTATAAGCTACTTTCCACTGGGCATTCTGAATGTTTCACCAGGGGCTGCTGCATGTAGTCACTAGTGTCTTTGGGTTCGGGGCTGTAACGCGTCGTCCGAAACAGATATGTCCAGCCGCGCCTGTGACGTACCATGCTCCACACGGCTCCCCAGACCGGGCGGTGTCACGGCACGCCGGGGCCCAGTAGCGCGCTCAGGACAACACCTTCTAAATGTAATGAGGGAGGGGAAGTTTTTGATCTGAGGCGTTTCGTACCATGCCTAACTATCGGCCTAGTGTTATTGGAAACTTACGGGTGAGGCGAGGTGGTCTGTGGATCTGAGCACACCCACAGAGCACCTCTGAACCCGCTCTTCTCCACAACAATTGATTGACAACAAGCACGCGTTTTCGTCGGCATGTCCGGCGCGTAATTTGGTAGCCAAGGCGTCGTTCTGGCGTAAAGACTTCTCACACATCATGCAGTTCATCTCGGATTAAGCCTCCCTCTCAGCTGCTCTACGCCCGAATGAAATAAATGGAACATCTGCATCAATAAGAACACGTCTCTCCATGTATCCAGCTCGCACACGTGCCCCATCAACGTGCGAGATCCACGCTCCGAACGGCGGCGGACTGACCTGTCGGGGACCTTCTGGGCGCTGGCGGCGACCGCCAGCGCAAACAGCGCGAACAGAGAGCGCATGCCTGGATGTGAGCAGACCGACGCGTCCACAGCGTCTGCGCCTGCGCCAACAGCAGACCGCCCTTTAGTAGCGTCCACCGCTCGCCCGCGGCGTTCCAGGCAGCGCTGCCAAATTGGGATATTGCACGCCATCTGGTATCACTGAATTGCCTGAGCGGGCACAAGCCCTGGCAGTCCGGCGGCTTGCCGCGGGTTGGCTGAGGATGGGTGTTACGTCAGGTGTTTGCACAAGTCGGCTGAGTGTGAGACACTGCCAATTGTGGCCTTTAAACCTCTTTTATGCCAGGGCTGACATTCCGGGGAATTTTCATAATTGCGTGCTACAGCGCGAAAACTCCGCCTGGTGCTGGAATTCTACAAACATTTGTTATCCTTCAAATCACTTTACTGGTGCACTCCCTGCGCCACATTTGGGCACACTTACGCCTCTTAGTGTTGGTCGTAGCTGGAAGGTAGTCATGGGTGTCGATTTCTCCAAATGATTGAGGGCGGCAGAGCCGTGGAAGCCGCCGTAAGGGGACAATCGCCAACAATTCTGCATTTTGTTCACCTATCCTCTGCTTATCATTTACAAATATATGTATATATTTATACATATAGTTGTATATATTCACGCATACATTTGATTATATATACATGCATGTATACATATTATGCAAGCTATATGTTTTTGGAGCTTGCTGACGCGGCCACAGCAATCACATTTGGAAGCCTGACAATTTGCATAAGTTTCTTTTAGCGGTGCATGTTTTGTGAAGCAGAACGGGTGCGGTTACATTTCCCTCTCGCATACCGGAAAGCAAAGCATGCGCAATTTCTGCATGCGCGCCGAAATAAAAATTGCGCTGAATATCTGCGATTTCAGACAAAGTGCAACATCTTCCTCCTCTCCCAAGAAATTTTGTCACGTGTCGTGGTGCTAAGGACTGGTTTTGGAAAGCATTTTGGGAAAAATTGGGCTCATTTTTTGCGAGTATGCTACCAGCTGTCCTTTTGCTAGCATTTAATTTGTACCACTACAGAGCTCCTCTACCAGTGTCAAAAACGATGCATTGCCCAAATGAGTTTAAAATACAATTGCATGGATAGGGCTAATCACTTCCAATATACATACATGCGTTTTATGCATGAAAATCAATGAGAGTAGATCTAGGAGCTATTTATTAGCCAGCACTTAGCTCAGTTGGTTTCCGTTGACTAAGTTCTAATTCGACCGTCATCCGTTTTCTCTGTAAACAATATTTCAAGCTCACAAATATCAGCTGCACGTTGTGTTAATGCCAGATAAAAAAGCACATGCAAGGTTAACATTTTGCAACTTGCGGTGCTTAAGTTAAACTTATGCAACATTACTAGGACACGGGTGTTCGCAGCCAGATGCTTCCAAATACTTAGATCATTATTTCAGCACCAATTGCAAGCAGCCACACTACATTTTACGCGACTTCGCAGGACTGCGAGATGGTGATGAGATATATGCTGCGAGGCATACGCCGTTCCTCTGTGTCAAAAAAATGCTTCACATTTGAAGATATTGAAGCAAACATGAGATGTGATGAAACAAGCTCCTTTTAACTATTGGTATTTTTTTAAGTGAAGAGGATTGCTCTAGGCAGCACAATTCTCTGTTTAGTAAATCCGCTCTTCAATGCGTCATGGCTTGCTTACGTCAGAACCTGGCAGAACATTGATTGATAGCAAATTGACGGTCGTTTCCTCTGGAAATCGTGGTCACGAGCGGCAGATATGAAAGCTTTGACAATCATATCTTTTTCTTGGCGTTGATCGCCGCATGGCTTATGGAATGAGGACTTGAATGAAGTTATGATGGCGTCATGAGTGCCAAGGTGACTTTGAAATGCTGTTCCCGGAGACCTTCTCCCATTTTCACGGGCGAGCAGCTCAGACACTAGAGAGGAGGTTGTGAACAGCACCGAATGCTCTTCAAGATGTCTATTTTAGCCGAAAACCCCACACAAATGCGAAGCACTCCCTTTAAATAGCATGTTGTTCAATTACAAACGATAGTCGCTTTTCTATAACTGAAAATTTGTATATGTTGCCCAACCCAAGCACCCTGCATTGGGCAATCAGTGCCACTTCCAAATCTCTGGACCACAAACACGCAGTGAAGGCCATTACCGTTAGCCGTTAATCCGTTAAAAGCCGTTAGCTTAGAGGAAGGTGCGCGTAAGTAGCGACTTGCTCACGCATAATTTTATAGCGAATATGAGGGTGTGATTTGAAAACCTATGCAGCCAATCACGAAAGGGCAATGGCATGGAATGTGAAAACATCCACAAGAAATGTGTTCGCAAGAGGGCGGCAGGAATACCGGGCTGTCCCCATGACAATAACGAACAAGCTGTTAGTGGCAGATGTGTGCGAGCAGCGAGCCGATCGCGTAGAATTCAAGACTAGCATGACGATGTACTCGGCGGCCTGATGTAGGCCGATGTTGTGGGTGGGAGTTGGTGACGATGTCCTCGGCGGTCTGATGTGAGCCGATGTTGTGGGTGGGAGTTGGTGACGATGTACTCGGCGGTCTGATGTGAGCCGATGTTGTGGGTGGGAGTTGGTGACGATGTACTCGGCGGTCTGATGTGAGCCGATGTTGTGGGTGGGAGTTGGTGACGAGGTACTCGGCGGTCTGATGTAGGCCGATGTCGTGGGTGGGAGTTGGTGACGATGTACTCGGCGGCCTGATGTAGGCCGATGTTGTGGGTGGGAGTTGGTGACGATGTACTCGGCGGTCTGATGTAGGCCGATGTTGTGGGTGGGAGTTGGTGACGATGTACTCGGCGGCCTGATGTAGGCCGATGTTGTGGGTGGGAGTTGGTGACGATGTCCTCGGCGGTCTTATGTGAGCCGATGTTATGGGTGGGAGTTGGTGACGATGTCCTCGGCGGTCTGATGTGAGCCGATGTTGTGGGTGGGAGTTGGTGACCATGTCCTCGGCGGTCTGATGTAGGCCGATGTTGTGGGTGGGAGTTGGTGACGATGTACTCGGCGGTCTGATGTGAGCCGATGTTGTGGGTGGGAGTTGGTGACGATGTACTCGGCGGTCTGATGTGAGCCGATGTTGTGGGTGGGAGTTGGTGACGAGGTACTCGGCGGTCTGATGTAGGCCGATGTCGTGGGTGGGAGTTGGTGACGATGTACTCGGCGGCCTGATGTAGGCCGATGTTGTGGGTGGGAGATGGTGACGATGTACTCGGCGGCCTGATGTAGGCCGATGTTGTGGGTGGGAGTTGGTGACGATGTACTCGGCGGTCTGATGTAGGCCGATGTTGTGGGTGTGAGTTGGTTGATGCTCTGCACGCTTTATTATAATTGATGGCTCTGGATGGATGGCTCTGGAAAGAGGTAGACAGCTTGCATGCTCCTCGGTCTTGCGCCGTGGTCGGTGCACCTAGACGTGTTCTAGCCTGGAACTTATGTACGTTGTGCTCAGTTTGAGACTGTCGCTCTTTTTACTTTCCGTCTGTCCCTGAAATGTGTACACCGCCTTTGTAGTTGCACTGAACCGAGCTGATCAAGATAGGAGGTCAGAGATTTCGTAGGTTCCTTCGCCTCTCTGCACAGTCACCACAGCCACCACAGTCACCAGTCACAGTCCGCACAGTCAGCATGCTCGCTCCGTACCTGTCCGCGCAGCTGCCGTGTTCGAGCCGTGCCTTATTTCCACATGCCGCAAGTCCCGGCCTGTGCCCGTATGCGGGACCGACCGTGCTCGGTCCGTACCTGCCTATATTCCGGCGTACTCGGTCTGTGCCTATTCGCCTTCCGGCATACTCGGTCCACCTTCCGGCATACTTCCGGCATGCCTGTCTGCTGGACCGCCTCCGGTCGGTCTGCACCTGTTAACATTGCGCCTGACAAGACCACATTATATCAGATTTTCCCAGCTCAAGGAAACTCAAAGGTTAGTATTGGTCTGTACTTGCTAACGCTTGCAGCGTGAGCACATGTCGAAACGTTGGCGTTTCGGTGTATGAGCATGTTGAGCCATACAATTTTGCCAAACATAGTAACTTTTATTAGGATAGCTTTTGCCAGGTACCGCAAACATACTACAAACCCTACTATATCAGTCCTGACGTCACAGGTCAGTGAGGGCCCAATGACTTTCTAATGACCTTCAGATCAGTGGTTTTCACAGATACTCAGTCAAGGCTCGCTTTACATACTAAACAGTATAAAATACCAAGCAATTCGGCCTGTTACTAATCGTAAGAATCGTGGCTCGCCACAGCATCTTGCCACGAAAATGATCAGTTTGCTACGCAGCGTCTTAAAGCGTCGTGCCATTTGAAACAAACAATATATAAAACGATAACTTAAATAGAAAACTGCATCTCTGGTCAGGAGGCACAATCCCGCCTCCCCCTCCCCAACCCCCCAAACTGAATATGAAACTACTCGCCCTGAGGCTAGTCATGTTAAGTATGCCTTTATCTAACAATTCTTTTCGGTTGGCCTCAACGTTCATTTAATGTTCTGTGGCCAGCAAACGGAACTTCAGTGCAAATCAACTCCCGAAACGAAAATGTTTGATGGTTGTGCCGCATTGCATTTAAGCTGTCTTGGCTTTTTGCGGTTTATTGCATTTTGAATTTTGCAGCGGTTTCCGAAAGATTTGACCCCAGGTGACAGCTCAGACAGTTCCAACTTCCGTCGGTGACAGACAATGCACCTTTTTCACCCCTGGCTGAAGCCCCGTGCGTTTAATACGAGTGTCTGTGAGCTCAACCTTAGTTACATTTACTCCACGGCTGAACAGAGCTTGTTTGTCATACCATGTCATTGGGGCTTTACGAAGCACTTAGCTGCTGAGGCTATATGGCGTCGCCTGCCTCTCACCCTGGCAGGAAGGGCGGGCACCGCAGGGAATCGAACCCTGTACCACTGGTCTCCCAGACGCGCAGTGGTTAACGCAGACGCGTCAACCACTAAACTACCGGCACCCCTCACATACGTTGTTTCATTGAGGGGGGGGGGTGATAGGTCTTTTGGCTACTTTTTTCCAGTCAACGCTCATTCCATGGCGATTTTATTGTAATGGTTGGTGGCATAAGCTCGCAAAGCACACCATATCTGACGTTCGAATATACGTGATTGGCTCGCTAGCCATAAGCACCTGTCATTAATAGTTCGTCCATTATCAAAACACAGAGACCCTGATGCTCTGGCCGTCTTGTCTCATATAATTTTGATGTGCGCACTAGCTCGCTAGATGCAAATCTGCAACGACATAATGTCATGCAGACAACTCTTACGCCAATTAAGGATATTTGGGATGTTGCCGGTCGCATGGAATTTCAAACGTGCTGCTTATGTTGTCCTCATGATATGATACAAATGGTAGGCATAGAAATGACAAGGTATGTTCACAAGCTCCCAATTATTGCGAAGGGCTCATCTCTAGCCATGCTTAAAAATTTACTTTTGGCATGCGAAAAAAACTAAACCTTACCTCACACCCCAACTCCATCCCCTGACAACATCTTAACTACATGTTGGATGACACGTGGCAAAATGCGGCAATGGCCTCCCTCTGCGGAGAATCCTGGCTACGCTCCTGCCATTAGGTGATTCGTATAGATATATACTTTATATCATGCCCTGGCTGACGGAGATTATTCAGCGCGGCACATAGTCACCAGAAATAGACACGGCTGAGGCCTTTTGTCTGCTCCTTCCAGGAACCTCCGCCGGTGAGCTCATCACTGACCGCATTCGCAAAATATAAAAAATCATACATCCTGTTCTACGTCTGCTATATCACGTCCTACATTTCGATTAGCATGACATACGTCAGGATGCTAGCAACGCGGATGAAATCCAGCCCCGCCAACTGGCGACGTTCAAACCAAACATTTATACTCTGAATCGGGTGGGCTTCCACTGTTGGATAAATGTCAGCGGGTCAGACTGGCTGTGCTGACATTTGCCGGCGAAGACAATTACAGCAAGCGTTGCTACCCTGCGCGAATTCCAGGAATATTTAAAGGTTCTGGTCACTGCGTGGGCGACCGGGGCTCTCCCGATGACACTGGATTAAGGTGTTCATCCGACGACTCTCCAGTGAGGTGCTCATCCGATGACTTTCCATTAAGGTGTTCATCCGATGGCGCTTCACTGAGGTGTTCATCCGATGACTCTCCAATGAGGTGCTCATCCGACGACTTTCCATTGAGGTGCTCATCCGACAACTCTCCTTTGAGTTGTTCATCCGATGACTCTCCACTGAGGTGCTTTCCCGATGACTCTCCAATGAGGTGCTCATCCGACGGCTCACCATGGAGGTGTTCATCCGACGACTCTCAGCCGATCAGCAATGGGAACCCCGGGAGACCCGTGGGGCTATGGCGCCGCCGCCGACCCTCGCACCAGAAGAGAGCCTGAGAGGCTGACCAGGTCCGCTCCCGGGTCTGCAAACCGGCGCTCTCCCCGCGTTCTCTCGCAACTCGTGAACTCAGCCGAGAGACGTCAGAAGCTGGAGTCGCCTGAAGGCGTCCTCGAGGCAACGGCCCGTGCAAAAACCAACGTGCTTTGTGGACGCTGCTAATGAACGCTCCTTATTGACATGGCGGAAGAATTTGTCACCCAATGAAGTTTAGTCATGCGGAGATACCGTATTGCACGGCACGTAAAAGGCAGATTGGTCCCATCACTTTCAGGATGGCACACGCCTTGTCGATAAACTTTGGGGGTCGTCGCTTTGCGATCTTTTTGAGTGATGCGACAAAGTCCCCTGCGGTCGGGATACGCACATTTCTGTCGTTACTTGAAATAAGTTGCGAGTAAGACGCAACTTTTCCCAAAATGTCAGCCCACAGCAATGAGCCAGAATCGCTTTTGAAACAGGGTGGGAGTGAAAATATCCATCGCAAAAAGACCGTGCAGGAACGAAAAATCAAATTCACAAAAATTGGAACTCATGAGCCGAAAAGATCTGCTTCAGCAAACGAGACATACACTTCAACTGGCATGGACGTAATATCATAAGCATGACAAAACTGTTTCTGCTTTAGGTCATTAGGTCATTAAGACTGTTTTAGGTCATCTTACGTCATTACAGTGAAGCAAAATACAGTAAAAAATAGTAATTTCATAACAGTGTGATGAGCACGAAAGACTGCGCAACACCAATCCTTTCATGCTGTGCTTTGCACTTCCTTCCACAGGATTTTTTGACACAAAACAAAGCAAATGCATTCAACAATAAAAAACGACCAAAAACTACACAAACATAAAGCATTCAAACAAAAATGTCTTGGGCTCCTACTCACCGACACATCACCAACTCAAGCACAACAGACGTACCTCTGGCTTCTGTTGCCGTGGGTTCAGGAAATACAAATATCATGCCAATGTTTCTTGCATAATATCAATGCTTATATCCCTGAAAACAGCCTGACAAAGCCTTACCTAAAGAAGCCTTACCTAAAGAAGCCTTACCTAAAGAAGCCTTGCCTAAAGAAGCCTCACCTAAAGAAGCCTTACCTCGTCTCATCCCGCCTAACATATTTATATCATAGCAACATTTGTGAAGCACTAAATCTTGTAAAATTGCCACCGCCACTTGCCACGCAATTAACCAGCTCGACCTACCTTTGAGTATCCCATCTGTTGACCATCATCCCAACTCACCTCAGCTATTTTTTGACAGAAGGAGTTGTAATAAAAACACGATGAAGCTTAGTTTTGGCTTGTGTCAACTTGTGTCCTGGTTCAGTTAATTTGTGTCAGCTTCTTGACGCCAGGCAAAGTTGACAACACGGAAACCAAAGCCCATCCAATCACTTTCGAACAACTTATTCTGGTTGTCATGGCTAACCTCCGTCAAGAGCGATAGTGGATATGCTCCAAAAAACGATCTCTCCTCCATACGTAACATAACTTATAGGTGGCCACAAAACCAGTTTTGTTCCTTGCCTTTTCAGCTGCAGCAAAGGCATCTATTTAAATTTTGTTGTTTATGTTTTATTACTTAAAGTTTGAGATGTTTGCTTCAAATTTTAAATTGGATGGTCTGACGATTTGTTAAAGAATGATTTCCACCTCATGTGGTAATTGTCATGCAGCTTAGAGCACTACTGTGTTGAAAATATAGTGCATATCCACAGTGCAGTCATTTGCCAGTCAGCAAACCGTAGCAACTACGGACACCATTTTGGTAAAGCAGGCATGAATGCACGACTTCAACAAATTTGAGGTAAATAATCAGGAGCATAGGAAAAAAGGGTTTGATTACATGACTTGTGGCATCATGATTTGCCTCATGAACCAAAACTTCATGGATTAAAACCAGAAAATGACTAAATATGGTTAAAAATCATGTGTTGAAAGCAGGCAAGGTTATCAATTAGGTGCTCTAAAGGAGAAACTTACTGGCCTTTTAAGAGCATGTTTTTTTTTTGCTCCCCGCACAAAACGTCAGCATCTTTCGCAAGGTTGGCTGACAGACGGACACGCAAACCACCCACAAAAAATGAATGATAATCATGCCCATCAACCTACAAGAAAGAACTGCGAAATAGGCAAGAGAAGGCCTACATGGTAAAGCAAGGTCCAAGGGCAAAATTTTGCTACCAAACACTTTTGTATTAGCTGCGCCAGGCCTGTCCCAAAGCCATGTACGCTAGGATAATGTAACTTGACGAGGTAGTGAAAATGAAATGGCGTAGATTTATCAGTATAGAGGCCTGCCATGAACCAAAAAATGGCTAACGGGGTGTTAAACAGGGCAAAAATATTGTTCTATGAAAAAGTTCCATGTTTCAAATTGTCTCCTTCACTCCCTATGAACCGTTCACGCTTGGGTGCATATCAAGCATGATTGGACGGCTGGCGAACTGATCCAATCTGTGGATGGAAAATGCGCAATTTTACAGTCGGAACATTTTGCACAGAAATTGGTTAACATTTTAGGCCGTAGGAGATATTTTTAAAGATAACTGGAAAGAGAGGAAAAATAAAGTTATGTCCCACTCCTAGAGAACAAGGAAAGCAAAAGTGATTAAATGAATATGGAGACTTGAAGCTTTGGGTCAATTTTTGTTATTAACTAATTTGACTAAAATCATGTAAAAATGAGTGCTGAAGTGGTGATATATAGCTTTTAGATTGCATTTAGAAGGCGATTTTTTGAATTTTTCACTCCTATATTTTGTGAGTGGTGCAACTGTGGTCAAGTTTCTTCGAGTAAAAGAAGTACATGGAGTAAAATTGTCTACCAGGTTTTGCTAGTATTCATACTAGGCTTCGGCTTGCTGGTGTGGTTTTTGCGTGGTGTGACCTAACGAAATTAGGGATGCGTGAAAACCTCGCATTTGGCACACAGCTGCAGACTGTAATGCATTTTGTAAACAAATCAAACTTGATGCGTGCAAACGGCTGGAGTCGCTGGGGCTCTCGGGATTGAAGATGCCTGATGCCCTTGCTCTGTGCATACATGGACATGATTCAGATGTAGGTGAGGCAGGATATAGCCATAGGTGTCCAGGTTCTGTGGAGTCTTGTTTATGCTTGAAGGTGTCAAGTGCTCTCGGCTTTGGATGTATTCTTAAAACATCGGAAAGGGAAGTATGCGTTGGGTATGTGTGGCTAGATTATATCATGCAGGAGTGGAAAATTCACGCAAAACATGGATGAAAGGAACGCAAAATTCCTTCTCATAGGGTGTCGCTTTACACCCAACGTCGGCAATTATAGGACACTGGCCTTACGGTGTATAGAAGAGTCCGTTTTTCTGACATGACTGACACAATGTGGCGAGTATAAGACGCACTTAAACACAAACGTAAATGTCTCATGCATGAGGTTTTGTGTGTGCTGAACAACGGGCGTTCCATGAGTACCACTGGATTCACACAACACCAGGTCGCTGACCTGAAGCAGGCGTTGGCAGGGCAAGGTGCAGCATGCGGCGCGCGGAACTCAACACTACGCCCTCCCCCCGACTTTTCTGCCCCCCCCCCCCTAACTTTGAGAGGAGAGTGATCCTAATCCACGGAGATACCAATCTGGTTGTTCAATCTGATCCAACAACGAAGTGTTAGACGAAGGTTTACATCTCTGAAATAGTTTTAAAGCAAAACACAATTCAATTTAGGATTACAACATATTACGTTGACCTAGGGACAGGTATAAACGTCAGACCGAGGCCGAACCAATGTGTTTTTACTCTAGAGCTTGCTGTATAGGGTAGAGTTTGATGCTCACTTCGAATTCATTGACAACAGGACAACAGCCGACATATTCCATGAACCTTTTTAAGGTCATAGAAGACCACTGACCTAAACTGACCAGAGTCACATTTTGTTTTCAGGGACATATCGCCTGGCATGATCCCCAACGCTCATTCAAATGCAAGATCAAAACAATGTCGTGGGAGTTTGGTCATCATGACCATACAAAGGTCAACCAAGGTCATTGACTTTGAACAAACACCATTAACGTTTGCTTAGGACGTGTATTTAAGCTCAAGGCGGTCGCGTGAGGATATCTAGGGGCATTTTGGCTAGGAATTTCACCTTCTGGCACAAGTGAGTTTACACGCAGAGAATCCCACCCTGTAAATTTGGTATATTTAGCTCTCTTAGTTTTTTAGATCTCAGGGGGTTAAAGTGACCCCCAACCAAGCAAAGGGCATTCAACCAGCTACCCGGCGTCTGTTAAGGATCTACCTAGCTAACGCTCAATAAAATCAAGCCAAGCTTCAAAAATTTGGGTTGCTTTCCTTGAGTTTTTTGTGAGATGTTTCCTTTAGGTTCTTTAATTTGTATAGCCTGGTTTCCTGGCGTTTAACCCCTGGCAAAAGTTTGCTTTCAATTTAGGGGCCCTAGAAATATAAATAAAGATTTAATGGTTTCATAATCATGTCAGGTTTGGCCCGCGGCTAATTTTTGGAAGTTTTGAAGACTTCAGTACTACCATGAATTTATAATTTTGTTTGTCAGAATGTTTGACCCGCAAAAACCCGACCAGTCTGGCTTACATCCCTGCCAAAAACCTATCCAGTCTGGTTTACATCCCTGCCAAAGGCTCGACCAGTCTGGTTTACATCCCTGCCAACAGCTTGCGAGACGTAAGTGACAGGCTAGACGGCTGAAACCTTGCATCTATAGTCGAAACGTTTTCGTACATGAGCAAAACGTTTTGGAGCATTCAGTTTGTTTGATGTTATTGGTAACTTTCTGAAACATCTCATTTCCTTTGTCAACCTGCCGTAAAAGGCTTACGGCTGCGGTAAGGCGTTTGATATTGCCACGTTTTTTAACCTATCGAGTTCTATCCTTTTGATCGGGTAAATTGTTGGGATTAGTACCCGTGCTAACTATTGCTTGTTGCATAAGCCCTGAACCCAACGTGTACGGTAAATTTTAAGGCGAAGCTTAATCCGTACCCGGGGGGGGGGACAAGTTTACCTTCTTCACGATTTCTGAACACGGGTCAAGACCAGATGATCGCAGCAGCACAACATTTTTAGTTTCTAATCATCTCTTAATTTGGCATTTTTTGTCAGTCTAAAGCTTTGATCTATTAACACCAGTGAATAGGTCAGGTCAAAGAGGTCCGCCTCCAAAAAAGAATTATTGGCCACTCAAAACTTTGCTGTGTGTTGTTCGTTATTGTTCAAACTTATAATAGTTGTGGAGCATAATGGCACCTACAGCTTACAATTGTGAATTTTGTTGTTTTTTTTAATGTGAGATCAGCTTTTGATATTTTTCTTAAATACTGCTAATCTGCAAGTATGTCTGCATAGCTCTGGTGCTTAAACGTGAGAAAAAGGGTATCAATTTACATGCAAATCAGCATATGACCGCAGAGCACATGACCTTGCCCAGGTCATGACCATTATCTATCTACAAAACACATGCTGAGCTCCAAACAGAAAATTTTAACAGGTAATTATGGACGCAGAATTTCATTCCTCTACTGAAAAAATGTCATATAGTACATGACCTCCCTGTGACCTCCCTATGTACATAACATGTACATAGGGAGGTCACAGCAGGGTATGTGAGGGCATGCAAGGTCATGCGAGGTCATCCAATGTCAATGACATATGTTGCCAGAAGTGGAGAGTTTAGATGGACAAGTGCGACGCGTATAACCTTATCGTGTTTCTAAGGCCGGTCAAGTGTAATTTAATGTACCAGCGAACCTGTTCTCAGCTTGTTACAAGTACATTGTCAAGCGTCGTAAGGGCTACGCATAATGAAAATAACAGCTATCCGATCTTTACTACCAGTAGATGTACAATACACTATTCCTGACCATAAAAAAAACATTGCACTGGTCACATAGACCCGGTAAGCGCTTCAATTTTGTCATCTGACTGGTTTATGAATTCGATCGAAGTTGAACTGAAATGACCTCCAGGGCACTTTACAGTGATACTTTAGTGCCTAGAATACTTTTGTTCGACAGTTACATCTTATAGAAAACAACTTTTTCCGATGCACACTAAAGAAAAGCATAGTTCTTGTAGGCTGCTGGTAGATCAATATTAAACGGCTACCTTATCTGACCTCACCCATACGTGGGAGCAGAAATAGTTGGAATGAAGACTCCATAGTCTTAACACGCATTTCCGTGTTCTCAATACCCCTCTTAACATGTTAGCAAAGGCTTTTGTTGCATCCATCGCAATGACCGCTTTTGACCTTTCGTGGCCTCTGATGACTTCACATTGAATCTGAGCCCCACAAATTGGCATGCCGTCTTTAGGGTTTGCCGAGACCTTCAAAAAATATCGACGTTTTTCACATATGGCCTCTGAAAGTTGAAGATGCCTTAGGGGAAGTTCACTCCCTCCGACGGGCGCGTTTGTTTCAGAACCCCAGCCGGGCGCTGGTTAACGCGCCGCAAGGCTTTGCACTGCCCGTTCATCCCTCTGACGTCATCTGACCTTTACCGGCGCCCGCTGCTACCGGCAGCCGTCCGCACCAGTCAGGGCCGAACAGTGAGCGCCCGAGGCGATCATGCCCAACTCGCCGCCAGGTGGACATGGTCAGTTGGCGAATCGGAATACAGGCCCTCTAACCAACTAAGCTAATGAGGCAAATGCCAGCTGTTTCCTTTGCGGGCAAACTTTCGCATTCGGGGAAAATAATGACACCTCCGGAATAGCAAAATCACGTACCTACATAGAATGCAGAACAAGAAAGCATGAGAAATTTATGTTACGCAACTTTATGTTTAAAATTGTGCCTGTCTCCCACGTGGGAAGGGCAAGTGGACCACCACGCCGAGAGCTTTTGAGTGCATTTTTCCAATTGTTCAACTCGGTGGCATTGAACCTACACTGGCAAAGTCAGTTATTTATCGTGGCTGGCGAGAGCCGGACTTTCAGTTCCATCTCACATCTTACATTGGCAGTCAGCCATTTATCGTAGCTGGCGGGACCGGACTCTCAGCTCCACATCATATTTTACACTGGCACAGTCAGCCATTTATCGTAGCTGGCGGGACCGGACCCTCAGCTCCACATCACATCTTACACTGGCACAGTCAGCCATCTATCGTAGCTGGCGGGTGCCGGACTTTCAGCTCCACCTCACAACTAAGTCTCTTAAGTACACCAGTGACGTCTTTTATGTTCTAATTCAGGCCACATGGCTACATCCGAGGCGACGCACTTCGCTTATATTTGTGCCAGCCATTCACAGATCCCAAGTACAGAGGGGTAGCATTCATTCTCACTTCGAAGTCAGATACAATTCCTAACATAAAAGTGAATAATCTTATTCTGGAATGCTCTGTTGTTGTTGTTTCCAAACATGCCGCTCTGTTGTTCCGTAGGTGCCAATGTTTCTTATTTTGCTGAAGCCTGCGCGCACAAATAAGTTGCCTTCTCCTACCATCCGCGGCTCGTTCCAAAAGCTCCGCCGATCAGGGTGTCTGCCTCTGGATTTACCCGCTGGCGGCGGGCAGGGTCTGAGCCGCTTCACGTGCTCACTATTAGCCCTGCTTGCGCGAACTGGGGCCGACAGCGGCGGGCACCGGTAAAGGTCACGTGACGTCAGAGACCGGCTGTGCTAAGCAATACGTGCATTACGCTTTCACCGCAAACGCCAGGAAGTTCGCGATCGAATGGTGGTGTCGGGGCTCACACAGCAAGCATCACTTAACGTAGACGGTGATCTCACAAAGCTATCCAACAAAAAGGCTAACACTACATCGGTCTAAACTGTATACAAAATTAAATTTTGACCTGGTGTCGTTGTTTTTTTTTTATTTCGTTCACCTCCTGAGTTAGAGTCAAGTGACGATGGATGCCTACCACCAACTCGCCCCGCATGCGGAGAGCGGACGAACCGACCGCACAGCAGCCTCGGAGAGCGGGCGAACCGGCCGCACGGCAGCCTCGGGGAACGGACGAACCGACAGCACAGCAACCTCAGGGAACGGACAGATCGACCACGCAGAAGCCTCGGAGAGCTGACGAACCGACCGCACAGCAGCCTCGGAGAACAAACGAACCGACCGTACAACAGCCTCGGAGAACGGACGAACCGATCGCACAGCAACCTCGGAGAACGGACGAACCGATCGCACAGCAGCCTCTTCAGCCCGCTTTGACTCCAGTCAGGGTTTAATACCACGTCGGCCGGCCATCGAGCACGCCCCCTCCCTTGTCCTGCCACCTGCCGAGGGGTGAGGGGGATGGGGCACGCGGCCCGGTGCCCCCCCCCCCCCCCCCGGCCACCAGTGTGTCCGTGAGAGATGATGACGGAAAAGCGCAATCCCTGGATGCTGGCAGCAAATCGTAAGCCTTACCAGTCTTAACCACAAAAAGACTTGCGAGATGCTTAACCCGCTGTCAACGGCACGACGGGTCTAAGACAGCCAGCTGTCGAAGAGCGGCCCGAAATGTCCCCCGGCTTTAAATGAGCACATTGCGCAGCATGCATATGCATATGCATATGTCATAACAAACCCCACCAAAAAATCATAACAAGCCCTGACTGAGCCCTCCCAGCACCCTCCCCGAGCGATGGACTGCAGAATCGGACCGACTGTCATTACCATCACAACGCCATGGAGGTTGGCGACGCACGTCGTTGATGGTGCTCTAAAACAGCACATAAGACACGAGGTCGGAATATCACCCGAAACAACTTTAGAAGAATGAACAGTGTGATAACATGATAATCAAACACGACGTTTGAGCCTGACTTTCATCATCAAAACACCGTTTCGGGAACCCAGAAACCTAACAAATATGCAAGAAACACAACAAATAAAAGGACACACGTCAGTCACGCTTGATATCATTTAGAGATGATTGTGGCCATTGGCATAGATGGCGCATCTTACTTTTCAGGATGTGTTTTGCCGTTTGAGCTGTTATGCTCCCGAACACGTCTTTCACCTAACTTGCACTCGGCACAAGTTGGCCACCGAACTTGATTTGGTTAATTTGGTTATACCTAACTGGTGTCAGGTGATCACATCTTCGTCGCTTATGTGCTGTGTGTGTGTGTGTATTTTTGAAGATGGAGTTTACCATGACCCCGAAACCTCTGGCCAACTAACAGATTCCAAGCATCGTCGAGTTGCTTTATGGCTTCAATGGTGAATATAAGACAGCGACAAGAATACTAAGTCAAGCGCAGAAAAAGCTCATTAGATTCACCTACACCAAGGTTTTTAGCATTGCTGCGTGGAAAGGAACTCGTCCGCCAACACCATTGCATCCCAATGAACCTATATCCTACCGCATCATGCTTCAGCTAAAAGCATAAGGGCATGGCTTTGATTGATGGCCATACTATGGCCGTTTGCTGTTTTCTTATTCTGCAAGTTAACAATCCCGTTGGATCGGAACGCCACTGGCTGTGTCGCGGTGTAGAGGTACGGGCACATTTCATTTGCTATCGTTGTTTCTCGTCGATTCAGCAAATCGCGCAACTGGTCGCGAAGACCGCTGAATCAAGACAGACCGTGACATTTGCGAGTACCTGACCACGCCGATGACGTCAGCAGTGACGAGCTGCGGGGGTGCCAGGCACCTTGACCGCGACATCCAGCGTCCCCGTCCGCAGCCCACGGACTTTCCACGCATTCGGGCGCGCTCCAGTGTTTCCCCAGAGTGCGACCTTCTGGGCTTCCCAGGCCTGTTGTCGGGAATGGGCTCCGGCTAGTTCACACGAACATGCCCATTATCTGAACATGCGCAGTTTAGGTGGACTCCTCACCAGGAAAGCAGGGAACCATATCTGTCCAGGCTTGAATAGAAGGAACAAAGATATCCAACATAGATTGACTTCAACCCTCGCACTGAGGGGGGAGGGGGGAGGACGCTCTTTTCTAGAGCTTCCAAAGATATCTTCCCGGCATGCCGTGCAATCGGTCTCAAATTTTCAGCAGCTTCTGAGGCATTCATTGAGTGAGATGTGACGCTCAGAGCATGTCTCCAGCATTTCCGGTGTCTGAGAAGCGACGCTTTAGCGAACACTGCACGGCACCTACTCCAGGTGCGGGCGGCAGGCCTCAACCGACGGATCCTCCGATTGCGGGTGGGGACTGGAGGGACGGTTGGGGTGGGGTATAACATCATATTAACGGAGCCCTACCACATACGTTACATTGTTGCCCAGGGTTTGCTATTGGACGCACTTTTATAGGACATGTTGAGCCAGTAAGAATTGGCGCGCAGGGACGAGACAAGTGCGACAACGGCTCATTTTATGCAACATCAAAGGGTTTGACGACATTAGTCATGAAGCACAAATCCCTACCGACAAGAGTGCGACGACATTAGTTCTACTGTCGAGACTTACACACGATGATAGTGTTCGCGACAAAACTTATGCTTCGATACTTTTGGCTCGTTAATACCTCGACTGGAAAAATGCAAACCGCCGATGCTTATACACGACATGGTTTTTCCTGCAGCGACTCCTACGTGGCATTAGTCCTATGCCACAACGTTTATAGGTACTTAACAAAATTATACCTGCAATTGGTTATGCTGCAGTAAATTTTGCACTTATTACTTATGTACGACAGTTTCTCTGCCGCAAAGACTTATACGTGACATTGGTACTTTGCGACAAAAACACGTTTCAAAATTTCAGCCCCTTGATATGCAGTGCAACCATAAGCCCGTTGTCCCGGTGGGTGCACCCACATTTTCCGCATTATCGTCAAGCTGCGAAGCGGCCGGGCCAAGCTGTCTTTTTAAGGCTGAAAAGACTGCATACGAAACAGCCACGCATAAATATTACATTTTTGCGTAGTGAAAACATCCGTATAGACGAATTGTGATAAGCGCATGCCTAAAACAAAAAAGACGTACACGGTTTGTGGAAACTCTGTTCTTAGGATTCCAGAAATAAAGACTTATCAAATCGCCCAAAAACACAATAACGCAAAGTATGCGCGACATGGCCAGCTGCAGATTTACAGCAGATACAATACAGTTAGCATGAGAGAGGCGCAGATGCACTTCTTTTTCACGTTTCTGCTTCATGAAGCTTATGTGCTTACAAAGAGCTACTCAGACCCCAGGCTTCCACATATGCATGCTGTTATGCTTACATCGCGTGCCACTGAGATGCGGCCATCTAATCCTGTTACGACCCGGCTGTCAGTGTCTGCCGGTTACAGTTGGGCGTGCCAAGACGGCCCCTTGGAAACCCGAGACGGCGGTGTTGCCATCCCATGTCGTGAAAACCCCAGCATGAGCGTCTTTCCAATTGCAAACACTGATAAGCCTCAGAGTCGTCCCGAGTGCTGGTCTTGTGCGGCGGGCATCGACGCCCTCGGTTACATCGCTCTGTAACCGAGGGCGTCATCTACCGCTCAAGGTCGCGGCCCGTGTGAGACGGTCTGGATGGCTCACATGACCAACTACATGCTGCCGTGAGCCTGGACAAGCCGATCCTCAGCCTGGGCGACATAAGGTTAGTTTGCGGATGGCCCTGGTGTGCGTCGTTATAGGTCTGTTTTGAGCGACCCCGGTCCGTTCTGACGCATCCAGACATCGTCTTGCCTGCACCCTGCCGATACTTTCCTAGCTCACATCATCGCCAATATTGATGACCTGTGGTCGTCAGTCCGGGTGTTGACTGAGCCGACCACCGCCCATCCGACCACTCCCTCACGCTGTTCAGTCGCTCCCGCTGTTGCCGGCGTTATCTGATCACATCTGCTTCATCTCAACACTCCCGTCGCCTGTTGGGATTTCTCTGATCCCTGGGAGGTTGTTTCTGTTATCCCTTCTCACAAATCTGGCCCTGTGACATCGCTGGTTATTTCAAATATATCCCGACTTTCCCTGTGCTGTCTAAAAGCGGGTGAAAAAGTCGTGCGTACGGAGATACAGCTTTGCCTAATTTCGCATGGTCTCTTAGCTCCAACACAGTGCGCATGCAGGCCGTGTCACTCAAAAGAGGATGCCCTAGTCGATGCCGTTCAGTGGGCGGTACATCGAGTTGACGTTGGGCATGTTGTCACCGCCGCCTCCATTGATCTCAGCCGTGCCTTTGATTGTGTCGGCGATGGCGTTCTTCTGAAAACCTGCAGTGGTATAGCATGGATCCGAGGTGGTTTGAGAGCTACCTTGCTGGTCGGTAGTTGAGGGGCTATTGTCTCTCCCTTCCGCTGAACCACAGCTTGCCTCGGGTATCCTTGGTCAGCCCTATCGTCTTCAGCATCTCCATGAACCACCTTCCATCCTAACTCGCTCACGGATGTCTAGGGTACTACGCCTACGATACCCAGCTGCTAGACTCCGATCGTTCTAACCCATGATCCGTTTTGAAGTTTTAACTCCAAGAAACGCTCCAAGTGATTCAATTCTATTCTATTTTTCTATTTTCATTTTTAATTTTAAGTTTTATTTTTTAATTTATTGTTTCATACTTTTATTATTATTCAATTCAGTTCTATGTTATTTATCTACCCTCAAGAAAAATCCCACTGAAACATCCCTTCTCTTTGTCGGCACTCTGTACTCTCTGAAGAAAACCTTATTCTTTCACCTTGATCTTGGTGGACACAAATCAACCCTTTCGTCCGAATGGCTTCCCACACTGGCAGACAAACGTTGGCTCGCAAACGGCCTTGAATCGATCTCCCATTGCATACCCACGCCGAAGTTTTTTCCACCTCATGTAGTGCCTCTCAGTCTGGGATGGGACTGCAACACGTCACGTAAACAAAGTGATTTGGATGGTAAACTTTGGGGCCAGGACCGTCACCGAGGCGTGTCGGCGATATCTCATGGCGACGACTGTCCAAGCCAGGACTGGAGATTTCTCTCGGAAAAGGAGGGGGGGGGGTCTATAATCCAGGGTTCGGTTCATTGGGCTCAGTTCAGCACAAAGGACTCGCCTCCCCCTCCCTCCTTTAAAAACGCCTCGGCTTAAGATCACTTGATTTTGAGAGAGGCTCATTTTTTGTTTTTGTAAGAAATGACGCTTTTGTGAAAGGCTTGTTCGCTAGGTAGCGAGCTAGCCAGACCCGTTGGCAGCTGGAGGCCTGATGACTTTTGACCAGCCGAAAGCAAACGATATTTGGGCTTATGCCTAAGCATTTGTTGCTGTTGGAACAATTACCTAACATATGTTTATACCAACTTTTCACGACCAAATAACCACCGGTCCGATCCGATTCATATACCCGTTTAATCCGTTTTACCCATCACCCGTTTCATACAGAAACTCAACTCCGTATCGCTTTATTGGAAACCATGGACATGGTGGCTATTGCGGTTTCAGATCATACAGGTACAGGATAACACACGAAAGGTATATAAAAATGATACAAACAATGGTCGAAGAGCTAAACCAGACACATCAACAAACTATGGGCCTGATCAGATAAGTCGCTAGGGGTAAAAATCACATGACGTATGGCGGTCTTAAACTCGTCTTCACTTGCTTCTTTAAAAGCATCAAAGGCGCAAATTTTTGTTTTACCTCAGCGCCTGTTACCGCCTGAGAGAAAGCCCGACGCATGTTTTCAACTTTTTGAAATCTTGCTGATCTTTCATTAACATGACCACGCTTGAAATGCTGCTGTGATACAAATCAATGAGCCGTACTGAGCATCCGGAGGGAGCAATTTGTCAATGTCTGAACTTTCATCTGTCAAAAAAACTCTTTTGAGGGTTTCGATTTCCCAAATTAATTGGGCATTCCAGAGTTCTATTCGGAAGCGTCGCTCATGACTGTCGCGGAAATGGACAAGCACAATGTATTTCTCGAACTAGGTCCCCTTACTTTCTGCCTACGCAGCACTATGGGTGTGCATATATATATATATATATATATATATATATATATATATATATATATATATATATATCTCTCTCTCTCTCTCTCTCTCTCTCTCTCTCTCTCTCTCTCTCTCTCTCTCTCTCTCTCTCTCTCTCTCTCTCTCTCTCTCTCTCTCTCTCTCTCTCTCTCTCTCTCTCTCTCTCTCTCTCTCTCTCTCTCTCTCTCTCTCTCTCTCTCTCTCTCTCTCTCTCTCTCTCTCTCTCTCTCTCTCTCTCTCTCTCTCTCTCTCTCTCTCTCTCTCTCTCTCTCTCTCTCTCTCTCTACATATATACCACTGTGGCGACCCTGTTCCCTTTCGTAGGGGGGGGGGGGGGGAGCTGCCTCTCCTCAACTGAAGAAGCTACGCCCCTCGCAACAAGTACAGATCTTTAACACGCGCCCGGGTGGCCAGCTAGATACCCTTCGCTCGGATGGGGGTCAATTTGACTCCCCCTGAGATCTCGGGAACTAAGAGAGCTAGAGACACCAAATTTACCGGGTGTGTTGACCTGTACGCGAACTCACTTAGGTCAAAGCTTGAGGTTCCTAGGTCATGACCTTCAATTCAAATCAGGTCAAGCAAGGTCAAATTCCAGGTTGGTCCCCTAAGTGCCTCCAAAACCTAGATAACTGTTTTTAAACAAAAGCTCGCATGCTCAGCTAAGATCAGTGACCTTGATTGACCTTTTGAAGGTCATGGTGACCAAAATCAAAGAAGACTGCTCTGGGTTTTGCATTTCAATAAGTGACAAAGATTACGCCAGGCAGTATGTTCTTCAAGGAATGCTGGCCTTGGTCACGTCAGGTCAGTGATCTATTCTGACCTCTAAGCAGTCCATGGGAGATGTGTAATGCGTTTCCTGCTATCAATAAATTCGAAATGAGTACCAGAAACCATTCTATACAGCAAACCTTACATCAATAGAACAAGCTGGTTTTGAGCGTGGTCTGACCTTTTTACCTGACCATAGGTCACTGTAATTTGCTCATTCTATGTTTGTGTTGGATAAGACAGCATCTCAGAGATGTATGGCTTCATTCTGTTGTTGCATCAGATTGAACGACTGCCTAGAAATTGACCGCTGAAACCATGGCCTGACTTTGACCTGCCATAGATCAACGACCTTACAAGGTACGTCTAAATGTCTTGTGCCAAACGATCCACTATTCAATTTTTGTCTACAGCTATGCAAAATTTGGCGCGGTTACGCCGCGCTGTTTGGAAGCTATTCCGGAAAACACTTCGGGGGGGTTTACTTGAACCCCCCACCCCACCCGAGCGCGTGTTAACCTGCGCCTGGACGGGGCTCTGAGATAACCACGCCTGGCCGGGGAGGTTGATTTAGCCCTTGGGATCCCCAATTTCCAGAGTTCGTGCAAGAGAAACAAGTCTACCGCTGTGTAGGTTTTGCGACATCACGAAGAATACACACCAATTTTATCTCTAGTCAAATATTAGGTCACCACAGTTCACGAAAGGCAAAACAAGTTCTTCGAATACCTAAAATTAAAACATATGCTGACACCTCAAGGCGGATATTGAGGGTACACAAGTAAGTGCTAATGCTGCGTGGGTCATTCTGACCACTTTTGTTCTCCACAAGGGTGAGGTCAAGTAAGGTTACCGTGAAAAACTGGGATACCAGTAGTCTACAAGAGCAGTTCTCCTTTGTCTCTTTCAAAATGTGTTTATGGCGAAGTTTATTTCATTGGGAGCAGCTGTGAGGACAAAGGATCTCAGACACAAAATACCACTTTGAACTGACCTAGGAGTCAGCTAAGGTCAACTTAAGTCAAACTTATAACTCATCCAAAAAAAAGTTGAAGCACGAAACAGGTCTAAATGACTGGCACAATGTTCTTTTTCTACGGTCAGAAATGGTGCGATGTACATCTACAGGTGCTCAAGATCGTACAGCTGTTGTTTTCATTATAAACGGTCCTTTCGAAGCTTGGTAATGTGTTTATAACAAACTGAGAACAGTTCAGTTAGTACATGAAAGTACACGTCGTCAGGTTCACAAACACGATACGGAGCTTGTTACTCGCGTGACACTGGTTCATCTGACCTCTTCGATGCTGACAACAGAGGCATTTTTCCGCCCCGATAAGTCAGCTGGTTAAGTCATTAGTCATTAGATAAGTCATCAGTCACATTAGATAAGTCATTAGTCACATTAGATGAGTCATTTGTCCGCCCCGATAAGCAGCGCCTGCCTTCCGACTCACTCACCGTGGCAGGGTGGCTTCGAGTCGCTCCAGGCGCTCGCTATTTGCCTTTGACAGGTATGGCATGCGGCCGGTGCCACAGCCGTGAACGGAGGCCAGATGACGTCACAGGGCAGGAAGGCAGCCCGCGCCGAGCGTTACGGATGTTGAACTTTCGGCACTAAATTATGTCACTAACCTGAAGTTGCGCGATCGGGCTGTTAGGAGACAGGGCTCATACAACAAGCACTGCTTAGCGTAAGCTTTGATCGCAGAAATCCATCCATTCAAAGGTTCGAATTAAATTTATAAACCAAACATGACCTTGGATGACCTCACGTGGCATTGCATGTTGTCATGTGACCTGTTGTGACCTCATTATGCATTATGATATCCAAAAACGGCTCAGTGGAGTATCCGAATTCCACGCCCAAACGGACCTATCAAAATTTCCAGGTTAGCAAGGGTTTTGCGGAAGGCGCTCATATAAGTAGGGCATGTCCGGGCCAAGGTCATGTGCTCTGTGTTTGTATGATGGTTGTGGATGCGGATTAGTACTCTTCGTCACATAGGCGCATGAGCGTTTCAAGAAGTGGGGGAGCAAGCTCAGGGTGTACTTCAGGAACTTTTTCTGGGAAGCAAACCCGATGACAGAGGTTGAGGGGGGGGGGGAGAATAGAAATGGAGGTTGCAATCGGTTTTTATTCAAATGTAATGGCTACTATTCTACATATGAATCTGGGGTTATTTCTTACTGGCGCACACTTTGCCTCTTCGACTCACCTATATCATTCGGCAAATAAGGCTATCCAGCTTCCCAAGGTTATTCGTCCAATTTAACGTTGTCTTTCCTGGGGAAGCAAAATTCCACGAACGGGTAGGCATTTTGGGTCATTGATGAGGCGTCTGCCCCCACAGGGTAGATGCCAAAATACGACCTGGACGTAGGCTGGTGAGAATTTTGGAAATGAGTCGATGGTTCATAATGCGACATATTTTTCATGCGCCTTCATTTCGCTGGCTGCTTTTCAAGAAATAAGACATGTCCCAGCATTTTAGGCGGAAACAAATTTGGAAGTTCGAAATTGCGAAAAACAATGTGAGAAAAGCCACAAAACTGAAGAATCCCATTTAAAAATCAAGCCAAAGAATGACGGCACTCCTGTCATATAATCCTTATCTTCGCCCTGCTATCGGCCGCCGTCGGCGGCCACTGTCCTGGCCCGGCTGCCTCCCGCACGACTGAACGCGAACTAATCGTATGAGTGCTCTGTTGCACATTTCTGAATCAGCATTACTAATAATTGGTGTGTAAAACATATGTTGGACACCTGCATCAGTACCTTTTCCGAATCATCTTCCCTCACAACACATCACCGCAGAAAAAAGTATCAGGGAAACCGCCTGCCTTAGCTATGAATTGACCCCACGGACATCTGATTGTCCATCATGCAACGTAGACGACTTGATCTGCTTTTCCGTGTAGGCAGCGGCGTAGCCACAGCTTTGCCGAGGAGGAACACAAGGCTGGCAAAATCCCTTCTTATGGTGACTCCCCCCCCCCCCCCCCACCAAAAAAAGACTCGGAGGTGGGTTACTAGTTAACAAGAAACGCAGTTTTCTTCGTTTTATTGAATTTTTACCTTGTAACCAGAACAGAAACCAGGAACTACTCAATTCTGTTCGTATTTTAAAATCAATAATAAAATCTCAGTTGGTTAGAGTGCCTGCCTTCCGATCCACCCACCCGTGGCAGGGTGGGTTCTAGTCGCTTTAGGGCGCTCGCTATTTGCCCTTGACAGTTATGGCCTGTGGCCGGTGGCACCGTTCGCGTTAAAGGCCAGTTGACGTCAGAGAGCAGGACGGACCGTGCCGAGCATTGCGGCACGTTAAGCTTTCGCCACTAAATTCTGCCGTTGCCTGGAATTGCGCGATCGGATGGTGGGGGTCAGGGCTCACACAACAAGCACTACTTAGCGTGAGCGCTGATCCCAAAAATCCATCCATTCAAAGTGTTCGGAGCAAAAAAATAAAAAAATAAGCTGCAGAAATCAAGTGTTGAGCGACCGGATAGGTTAAATCACCGGCGCCTTTAAGTTACAGTGGTTTAGTGGACTTCATAAACAGATAGAATTCAGAGGCTTTGTCAAAATTTTTATCCGGGTTCTACAGACATTAAGGACATCGCGAAAGTAGCTGGCAGATCGATATGTTTACTCGAAATTTGAAGATGAAAATTTGATTGCAGATCGAGTGGTTAAGAATGTGTATTAAGATGACTAAGCCATGTTTGTCTGAAAATGCTCAACAGCCAGTCAGAGTCGATTAGTGATAGAATTTGTGAAACGCAGTTTTTTAACATGCGCGCTCGCAAATCTTGGCAACAAAAACCTCGGCACCAGGCGTTGCAGTCTCCATGGTCCGCGGAGCTTCAGCCTGGTGGTATTTTCTCAGTTTTGGCCCGCCAGTGAACGAAAATGATGATGCTTCTGAAAGAAGTTGCCTTTCAACACTGAAATCCATTAGTAACACAAGTTCTGTGATGCAATTTTATGCATGTGCACTCGCAAATCTTAATCACAAAACCTCGACACCAGGCGTTGCAGTCTCCCTAGTCCGCGCTGCTTTGGCTCAGCAGCCAATACTGAGCCGCGCGCAACGGGTGGACGAAAATGATGACGCTTTTGAATGAAGTGCCTTCAAACGCTTCAGGACATCACATATTACATTTAGAAGGCAGTCTAGGCGCATATTTCACGTGTGTGATTTTTAGACTGATGATAAGAACGGATCGACTCTCAAAGCACCGCGAAGTGGTGATGGAATCTGGTGATCGAACTGAAAGAGCAAAGGTAGAATCTCCATTTGCTTATGTTTCCGTAAATATTAGTCTGTCCAGAAGAGAGATAAACACAGCTCCCGCCGTGTGGTGGCATTTGCAGTGGCGGACGCCGTTCGGCTTTACGGAACCTGGAACTCAGGGGATTGCTGTCTTGCTCTCGAGGTTGCGGGCGGGCGCGTTCAAACCTTTTGATGTGATTCGTTTCACTAACCCACTCTGAAAAAATAAGCGTTCTCAGGCGAACATGGGATGGCATTGCTTGCTTTTTTTACTCATTTCGACCCACTCTTTTCAACCATAAGGAAATCCATACTCTACTCAACAATAATGAGACCCCTTGTTTTCTCCCGGGTACGGGGCCCGTTGAGTCGAACACAAGAAGCACATAATCGTTCCCGGTCAAGGACTTGGCCATTCCGTCAATGGCCATTCCGTCCCATCGCGAAGTGTCTTCTGGCCGTCATTCTGGCGAAACGGGACGGGATCTCCTGGCCGATCCGGAGGTCATTGGAAGAATATGTCGTATCATGTTCTTCCCCTTCCTGACATGAAATGCCTTCTGACCAGCGCAGCTGGCCTCGGATCAGCACAGGAACCTCCACTGACGCAACAACATCCATGATCACCAAATGTTGTCACGATCGCCACGAAAAGCCACGATTACTATGATCGCGGTTCAATCATTGCAACATAGACTCCAGTTCCATGTTTTCTGTGTTCTTCAGAGATGTTGAGGACTCTCTGAACTTAGATTGTAGATGAAATGGGATCCCGAATTTGTATTTGCGTGGCTCAGGCATGTTTGTCTTAGAATGTTTAAGATTCAGCCATAAGATTACTGATGAGAAAACCACGTAATAGGGTTTTGAACATGCGTGCCCGCAAGTAATAGCAACAAGAGTCTCGACTCCCGGCGTTGCAGTCTCTATGGACCGCGTGGCGTCGGGTCTGTGGCTGTGACAGTGATGGCCATTGAGCAGACAAAAAAGATGGCACATATTGAGACATGTGTACATGCGCACGTGCAAACGAATTCAAGTCAGCAAACATCAAGCATCTTGCAGCACTTATGCATGCAAACAATTATATTCTAGCACGCATCACGAATCAAGGCAGCAATCACATTCGCAAAATCGGCCAAGATGAGCCCTGCGCGTTAAGGTCTAGTCACGAAGAGGGTGTATTGACTCCCCAACATGACTCCCGATGTGTGACGCCTCCCGGTGTACTTGAGTTCGTTTGCATGTACTGTTTTTTCGCGACTTCTGATTCCTAGTTAGATACGCACGGCATCGTGGTAATGACGGACAATTGCTCCTTGTTAATTCTTCTGCATGTTGGTGTCCTGTAACAGCTGTCGCTTGCTATTAAAAAAGAGCCTGAAAAATCGAGTAAGATCGGCAGGCAGTTTTGATCATATTACTGACTCTCGTTTCGATATAGGCATGTAGCTGATATATCACACCATCACTGTCTTCATTCTCCTGATTATTCTACGAGGAATGAGGCTTTTATTACCATCTAATCTAGAAAGAACGTTTGAATTAAGACAGTAGTAATAGCCTTATTTCTCGGATACAAACCAGGAGAATTGATATAGATCCGTTGATATTTTAGCGACATGCCATAATCGAAACAAATTGCAGGAACAATTTCCCCTCTGCTAACAGTTTCATCAATTACTCAACACTGTTACACATTGAGAAACTTTCACTCCTGCTTACACTTTCTACACTTACTACTTTTGCTCAACACTGCTTAAAACACTTTCCGCGCCTGCTATTCGTTTCGATAAGGCATTCTGCCGAAATAGCAACGCATGTGTGTTTCCATTCTCCTGCCTTTCTCAGAGGAGTAAGGCTATTACTAATGTCTTATCTTTGTGGATAAAGTTCCTCGCAAATGAACTTTACAACTTACAAAATGTTGAGTTCATAGATCTTAAGCTGGGTTATCGATTTTCCAGGAGAGTGATCTGGTGCCTTGGGGCTGCACCATGCCAGAGCTGAGGTGAAGATACCGACTATCCCGAAAACCTCCGCTCGTCAGAAACAGGCTGGTTGAAATATCATATTTTTGCGTTCATTTTGTCCCAGCTGATATTTTTGAACATAAACACCAGTCAAACAGGCTAATGGAACAAGATTTAAGGGATTCTTTATATTTGCGGTGGATTATTAGACACAAGTACTGCTATATCATATTGCCTGAAAAAGCGGGCTTCTTCATCGTAACTGCACATTCACCAAGTTTGGTGGACGACTGGAAAAGCACCGACCGTGACAGGACTCGAACCTGCAATCTCCTGATCCGAAGTCAGGCGCCTTATCCATTAGGCCACACGGCCAACGAAGAAATGGGCCGACTGGGCGTGATATAATATAGACAGTATTCGAGCAATTCTCCAGGACTTTTCACTCTTTGTGGCTGAGCATCTAAAATAATTATGAGTGGTTTATTGCTGACTGGCGTATGTTGCGCCACCTGTTTCGCGCCCGCCACCACCAGGTGGCGGCCAGCCATCGTCCACGCGACTGGCGAAGCTGTGGCACACCGCACTCAGCGGATGCGGGATGCGGATGCAATTTGTTGTAGGCAGCATTGCTGCTTAGATCAAATATATAGAAATAACGCTACCAATGCAAAGAGCTGCAGACGGGCCAGAGTGGCATATGTGCTCCCACAATAGCAGCTGCGACCGTTCTGTCGCTTTCCAGTCTGAAATTTCCATTCTCAAAACGGTCTGAGTGAGGGGCGTCCGTCCGGCCGGGAATCGCCCCAGGTTTTGAAGCGCACGTTACCGAAGCACGAATAGCGCGAAGCGCAAGCGCCTTATCGCCCTCCGATCCGAAATAACGCGTTAGGAGACAGAAAGTCCTGCTTAATTTCGCGGAGTCCGTGCAAGCTTTCTGCAAGACTACTCGCATTGGCACAAATGTAGCAAGCGTGTACGTTAGTGAAAATTGTAGACATGCGCCGACCACTCAATCGTTTTCGGGACTGATATTGACAAGCTTCCTGATATTGTCAAGACTGATATTGTCAAGTTTCTAAGAGTGCCCGTAGTGACACGCGGCTGCCTGGGCAGGAAATACCTCATGTCCAGTGCCGCACCTCCCGATAGATTAGCTACAATACCGCCCAGCCTGCTACAAACTGAAAGGTGTACATGCATGCTACAATGTCAGAGCTGTACCAGCTGTCTTATCGCTCCCGGGTCCGAAATTGCCCCTCGTGGGACCGGAGCTTCCGCAGGATTGCTCCAAGTCCGTTGTCGGACCTTCCCGTAAGCTAGATGCAAGACCGGCCGAGTGGACACAAACAAGGCACGTGTGCACGCATGTCAAGTATAGGGACATGTGCCGACCACCTTATCGTTTTGTTGATGAGCACGCCATTGTAAAAGCGACTTAGGCAGCAGGCGGCCGCCTGGTCGATGATTGCCCAAGTCCAATAACGAGCCTCCCTGCACGTCAGATACAGGCAACATGGATACCTGTCGCTGAAAACAGCGTAATCATGCAATCGACCATGATTCCGCACACCACCGCCCCCCCCCCCCCCCCTGACACCCACAGAAGGTAAATCCGTTGGCATGTTAGCCTGGCCTTTGTACCAGCTTGGGAGGTCTTGCAGCTTATCCCCAGATTGGTGCGATGTGGGCATTAGCGGGTATTGCACATAACAAAATTTATCCACTTCTCTTGTCCCGCCGCCAAATGTGTGCATTGAATGAACCATCCATTGCTGTTCATAAATGTCACTGGAAAAGAAGCGATTTGCTTCCACACAATTAATAGAACAGGGAAGTTACATTTTACTATAAAGTGTACCAGCTATACAATGCATGCAACTTCGTGAACATAGAATTAATGACATACAGTACCTTCAATAGTAGACTACCATGGTTTAATAACTGTCAAACTACAATAAGGAGTAGTTGCTTAACTAACCATTCCGAAAAGATACAATCCAAACACATCAGGAAAAGCATTCTGAGATAATCCCACACAAGTGCCACATTCTGCCATGGGCGTAGTTTCCTAATCATATAATGGGCTCCAGCTCCAGCCCCCAGCAGCTTAATAAAAGGAGTCACTTGTCCCTTCTCAACCCACCCCGAGCACGTCAATATTTTGCAAAACTACACTTTTTTATATCTTTTCAATATTCTTCCCCTGAAATGTGCTTATGTGTAAGGCGTACAATTTGTTTTGCGTTGGTGCTCCTTTGTGAAATCGAACACATGGCTGGTTTGAGGTGACAATAACTTTTGCGCTTTAGTGGCCAAAGCTTGTTTACATAAGGCATGCCTGCGTGCATGCATATTTAGGACTGCAGTCGTCATATGAGCCTAGGTATGATGTAAATCAGTCGGTGTTTGAATTCAAATGTTATCTGGGGTTCATGCTTTTTAGAGCTAATGCCTCTCAAGGTGTAGATTGGTAATTCCTTTGGAGAGCCTTGTGAAGAAAACCGAGATTATTTGTCTTGAACAAAGAGGATTTATTCCTGGGACTAAAGTAATTGCATGCGTTGATTCCTCAGCAGTCTTCAAGATGAGTACTAGTTTCGTATCTTGAAATTGATAAGAATAAATAGTGTCACTCAGCGTTAGTTCATAAAATTGTCATTATGAAGGCTGGAGATTTGGGGATTCTTGTGGCGACTCTTATATTATAATCGAGCTAAATATCTGTACCTGGAATTGGTAGAAGATCTCTCAATGTTAGGTATTACATAAATATAAATGGAGGAACGAATATATCTTAGGGTTTCTTGAAGCTTTTTGGTTTAAGAGCAATAATATCATAAGGTTGCCTAGGTGTACCTGGAATGGAAAATGAGGTGGGCGGGCCCATGCGGACTTTTTTGGGGACGCCTGCCCTGCGAGGCGGGCGCCGGCTTGCAAATTTGGGTGTGAGGTGGGTGCAGGTATTCCACATCCAAAAAAGTGGTGGCCTTGCCCCAGATGAGCGACTATTTGCAGACCCTCCCCACAGAGTATCTGTCAACCCTGCTGCCATCTATCAACGAATCTTTAAAACCACACTGCAGAGGATCGCAGCGTGCCGCAGCAGAACCCTGCTTCATGGACACCGCTATCAGGATGGTCATCACCATTATCACGTTTTCATATTGTATAAATGATAATAATATTCACGAATATGTATTCACAAGCACTCATGAAATACATATATATATATATATATATATATATATATATATATATATATATATATATATATATGTCCAATTTTTTTCTATATATATATATATATATATATACATATATATGCATATATCTTAATGTTTCATTTGAGACAATGGGCCGCATGCTACGCGATAAAAATGATGATGCGGTCATGATGAAAATGCACCAAGAGCGGAACAAGAGCGCGCGCGCGGGCAAACGCTTTCATCGATGGCATGTTGGCAAAAATTGGACATGAACACTGCACACCCCCGGGGGAGGGTGGGTGGAAGGGGTGGGGGGAGGGGGAGGGCAAAGCGGCTGGCGGCTGGCGGCTCCGGGATGAGGCCCCATGATATGGAAGCGCCCCGTGCGACGTGGGCAGCCAGAAGCAGGCAACGCGTAGGTCGCCGTCGATCAGACGTTGGTCGCCCCCGATCAGACGTCGGTCGCCGTCGATCAGACGTCGTTCGTCGTCGATCAGACGTCGGTCGCGGTCGGCCGGGCACCCCAGACCGGAAACAGATATCAGCCTGTATCTTGGCAACTCCAACTTCATGACCTCCTCGCCGCACGTAAGGATACTGGGAGTTATCTGCGACCGTGCCTTGTTCTGGGAGCAACACACACAAAACAAGTTAAAAAGTGTAATTCCATCGTGTTTTATGTACATTAATATCAGTTTGCCACCAGTTAATACCCACAAACTCGTTGGCGGAGACCATGCTTTCCCTCTCGTCTTGTACTGTCTCTCCATATTAGGCGTGACCGCTGCCTGGTATCTCAGCAAAGGCAAAAGGTGAGTTTCGCGGCCTGGGTCATTTCGTGAGTGCTGGGACGGAGACAGATTTCATCGGCCTTGGAGGCGCAGTTAACAGCTCATACCCTGTCCGGCTGTCAGTCTGACCATCACCCTTGGAGGCGCAGTCAACAGCCCATACCCTGTCCGGCTGTCAGTCTGACCATCACCCTTGGAGGCGCAGTCAACAGCCCATACCCTGTCCGGCTGTCGGTCTGACCATCACCCTTGGAGGCGCAGTCAACATCCCATACCCTGTCCGGCTGTCAGTCTGACCATCACCCTTGGAGGCGCAGTCAACAGCCCATACCCTGTCCGGCTGTCGGTCTGACCATCAGCCTTGGAGGCGCAGTCAACAGCTCATACCCTGTCCGGCTGTCGGTCTGACCATCAGTCGTTGAGGCGCAGTCAACAGCCCATACCCTGCCCGGCTGTCGGCCTGACCACAGCAGCATTACTCTTGCTATAGGGTTCAATGGAGAAGAAAAGAGGTCTGAAAATCTAAGGATTCAGTGTTGCAAAATGGTTTGCATGAAACTTTAGGAACAAATGTTGTGTTGGACTGTGGGGATATTTTTGACAGTGCGCCGTGTCTGGGAATACGACACATCTGTCGCTACTTTGCTTGCGCAGGTCTCCTTCTCGCACTCCCACACAGGACTTGGCAATGAGTTGGTACCGTATCCTGAATCGCCGCCATGTTGGCCCCTCCGCGCATTAAATAACGAAGTGTTTTATAGGCATGTTAACGAATATGGCCAGTGATGAGAGCTTCAGGCGGCTGACTTGTCTGGAAAGTGGGCATAAGCAGGCTTGTGTCACGCCTTTGGCCATATCTGAATGTGGTCAACCGACGGGAGTAGCAAACCTCTACGTGAATCCCTTCGAAGAGTTTGTTTCGGTCATGAACCGCATTTCAGGAGCGGGAACTGTTCACTTGGTGGCGCTCCATGCGTGGTTATCAAGATGACGTTATCAAGATGACGTTATCAAGATGACGTTATCAAGATGACGTTATCAAGATGACGCTATCAAGATGACGTTATCAAGATGACGTTATCAGGATGACGTTATCAGGATGACGTTATCAGGATGACGTTAGCCTGAGATTGGTCTGATTAGTTTTAGCCTGGATTTTTGTTTTAACGACCACAGAGCTATTTGCCAGAGTCTCCAAATCAGGTGCACTGAAAAGAGCCTGAACTTGACTTTTCTGGCAGAAAACGTTGTCCTTACGGAATAAAACGTTCTCGTCTGATGGTTTCACGTCCAAGAATATGCCGAAGGAATCTAGAAACGCTTCCGAGCTCTAGTTTGGTGAGTTATTGTGCCAAGATATGCTGTGATCAGAGCTAGAACGGGTCGCACCTCCGGTGAAGTCAGGGATATTTGCCAGAGCCAAGCGAGCATCAGTAACGGTTTGTGGAGGATATTCAGCAGGGCCAGATCCAGATCCAGAGGCAGTATCCATTGACGCCCGGGTATCGGCAGTGGGAGAAATAGTGGTAGATCCAGAGACGATTTCAGTGTTCATGTGGTGGTCAGCAGTAGAAACAGTCTGTATGCTGGGGTCATCGTAGACGTGCTTTCAATGACCAAAGGGCCATCAGTGTTAGTGGTCAAACCAGAGTCGCATTCAGCGTTAATGTCATCCTTCCTTTTACCTCGCTTCGTGCTGGTGGGGTAGAACGCAGAGAGCAACAAACTATACATGTGTAAGTGTGCTTAGAGTGAAATGTGAGCCAAACGACAAAAATCACGAAGAGTAGAAAGGAATCCTTGACAAAAGGCCGCAACAGCAGCAGCCGCGCTAACTTAGAGAACGTTTTGCCAGCCGGGCGGGATCAACGGATGGTTCGACGACGTTTCCTCGTTCAATCACGAATTACAAGTTGTACTACAAAATACAAGAAGTTGGACATTGGTCTTTGTTATCACGGAGAGGAGACTGGCATTCGAACAAATTAAGAGAAGCGCCATAACGGGGTATGTGCATGGAAGAAGGCTAGTGAAACTCTGGGAGGAATACGCAAGTACGCCACGAGAAATGGCACTAAACGAGTGTATAACAATATCTGGATCAGCAAACACCTCGAGCACTGCCACTGCCATCTCTCGGTGAGTTTAAAGCATAGCAAGTGGGTGCCAGGGTGGCAATTTCGCACAGCCAGTTTGGCAGCAACTCAACGTACAAACGTTCCATAACACAATCGAACAATAAGATATTGAGATACACGTTTATCAAATGGATAAGCCTTATTGTCTAGAGTAGTTTTGCTTTAATGTATACCAATAATTACAGGTAACCTTGTTCCATCATATCTGGGCACGCTCCAATGTCTTTAGATGTGGAAACTCCCTTTAAGTGAGAACCTGAAGCTCGGTGAGTGTGCATCACGCCCGGGGCGTAGTTAAATCAACCTAAAAAAATGACAACCTAGGCTGAAATACGTCAGCAAACGGGCTTCTCACCAGATTCGGCCCCCTTTGTCCTCCAAGTGTGTTGGGGACGGGGATCTCTCCCAACTGAACGGAAAACTACAGCCCTGCACCGCGCTGATTTTATTTTTATGTCGGGAGCCATCGACATGGTGAAACACGAAAAATCCGGCTGCAAGGAGGGGGCCACAGAGCTGAAGGCACCATCCTTGGCTGCCTTGCCTGCTCCCGAATCTGCATTTAAGAAGCGAAGTAATAAATATCGACCAAAGCTCCCAATACAGTGACGCAAAGCTCAGACTTGCCATTGTGCTGCCCATATGGAATGCCCTCCTCCCCCCCCCCTCCGTCCCGTCCCCCAATGATGAGAGGTGGCCTTGGAAGCGTCTTGGATTTAGAGCAATCATCTGTTCTTGGCTATTCATGATCAAGCTGGTCATTTCGCATCGTGGGTTTTACGCACGACAAAAAATATAAAATCGACAAGACAATGAGTTGTTTCCTTGTGCTGAATCACCACCATGCCTGGCCGCTCCGCGCTTTTGACGAGCGTTTTGTCTGCATGTTAGTGCGGAAAAAACGCTCGTTGTCTGCTCGTTGTCTAGAAAATTTCGGCGCGGGCCGCAGTGAGAGGCTTCGCTAGCCTCTCACTGCCCCCTGCACTGGTTCCTGAACGGCTCATTGATCAGGCTGAACGCCGGTGAGGTATTGCTGACCCGCGATGGGGGTGGGGGGGGGGGGGGGGGGGGCAGGGCGGCAGAAATGTCCGCAAGCTGTGTGTTGTGTTTAATTCTCGAAAAGATAACAGGCAAGGGCATTCGCTGGGATTTTTGCCAACAGCTTTCAAATATCAGAGAGCATTGGCTGGTACATTTGTAGCAATATTGTGTTTCTAATTATCCAGTAAATACGCTCGGGTTGTTATGGACCTTAATGCCGGTGGCATCGCTCGCGCTAAATGTCAGCTGACGTCAGAGGGCAGGACGGACCGTGCCGAGCATTGCGGCACGTTAAGCTTTCGCCACTAAATTCTGCCGTTGCCCGGAATTGCGCGATCGGGTGGTAGGGGTCAGGGCTCACACAACAAGCACTGCTTAGCGTGAGCGCCGATCCCAGAAATCCATCGATGCAAAGGGTTCGGATCACATTTAAAAAGCCCACCATAACTGCAGCGAACGCTTGCATGGTCATCATGTGCTTGGAACAAACGCAATTACACCAGGGCTATGAATGCATGTCATGTGATTGGTGTTACTGTATGTCCTAAATGGACATTCAAAGTATGGATAAGTGCTGTGTGTCATAAATTAGCAGCAAAGAAAGGAGCCTGAAGTGGGCTCGTGTCGGGCGAGTAGCCCTGATTAGCCTATTACCTCAAAGGGTAACGGGTGCAAGGGCAGGGAGCGCCGAAAGCAGTGGCGGGTGGGCCGGGTGGAAAAACTCTTACCCGCGAACCAGTGGCGGGTGGGCCGGGTAGAAAGCTCTTACCCGCGAACCAGTGGCGGGTGGGCCGGGTAGAAAGCTCTTACCCGCTAACTGTTCGTGTGGCAAGCATCGGCTACCTGACGTCATCAGCGCCCTGACCACGGCAGCGCGGTCCGAACGTCCGGCCTGTTCCGGAGAGAGCCCAGCGGAGCCGGTGTGGGTCCGCGGCAACCTGCAGCCGCGCGGCCCGCTCTATGTACTGTTCACCGCGGTGGGTGCCGACGGTTGTGATGCCTGTTCACCGGGGTGGGTGCCGACGGTTGCGATGCCTGTTGACCGGGGCGGGTGCCGACGGGTGTGATGCCTGTTGATCGGGGTGGGTGCCGACGGGTGTGATGCCTGTTGACCGGAATGGGTGCCGACGGTTGTGATGCCTGTTGACCAGGGCGGGTGCCGACGGTTTTGATGTCTGTTGACCGGGGTGGGTGCCGACGGTTGTGATGTGCCTGTTGACCGTGGTGGGTGCCGACGGTTGTGATGCCTGTTGACCGGGGTGGGTGCCGACGGTTGTGATGCCTGTTGACCGGGGTGGGTGCCGACGGTTGTGATGTGCCTGTTGACCAGGGCGGGTGCCGACGGTTGTGATGTGCCTGTTGACCGGGGTGGGTGCCGACGGTTGCCATGCGCTGTCGAGTGCTGTGCCGCGTGACTGCGCGGGTCTGGCTATATCCGGCTGTATCCGGCTATGCTGTGGAGTATGTGCGCTGGCCAAGTTGTGAGCGTTGCTCGGAAAAGACTGCGGGACACGCATGCCAGCATACACCATGGTACTGCACAAAACATGCCTATGTAGTAACGGACCCGAGCGAATTGTCGTTTGCTGACCCAGGTATTGGAAGCAAGCATATCAGCATGCTATGCTAGCATGCTAATAACTGGGTCCGGCGCTGCGCAAAGCAGGTAGTTACAGACCCAAAGCGAAGTGTTGTTTGCTGATCCAGGTATTGGCACGCGAGACCAAAGACAGACCGTGCGTTATCGGTATGCGATGTAATTGCCACCAACTGCAGCCCCTGCCATGTAATAAGCCGGCTTACGGCAGTAATAACCCCGACAGCAATAACTCGGCGATTGCTGCTAGGGGAGGGCAGGACCGACGACTTTGGGGCTTTTGGGAGGCTTCGACTGAAAGTCATGGGTCACCCACGTGACGGGAAGACAGAACCAACGCTTGAGCGGTCATACGCGGCTTTCCCGTACGAAGAAAGCTATGTTCGAAAGGCAAGGCAGCTCGAAATGGTTCTTAGTTGCTTACTTTATTTGATTTTGTATGCTCACGGCGACGGACAATGATATGAAACGGACGCAAATCCAGAGGCTGTTACACTTCGAAATTGAGTAAATGAAGTAGCGGCTGTGCTGCGCTCTTCCGACCTCGAAGCCACCAGTGCTGTGCTCGTCCGACCCCGGAGCCACCAGTGCTGCGCTCTTCCGACCCCGGAGCCACCAGCGCTGTGCTCGTCCGACCCCGGAGCCACCAGTGCTGCGTTCTTCCGACCTTGGAGCTATCAGTGCTGCACTCTCCCGACCTCGGAGCCATCAGTGCTGTGCTCGTCCGGCCTCGGAGCCGTCAGTGCTGTGCTCGTCCGGCCTCGGAGCCATCAGTGTTCGTGCCACTCAGGCGACCGTTCAGATGATGAAGGCTGATGGTGTCTCTCACGGTTCGAGCAAGACACGTTTGCGAGGGCTTCGGGTGTGCCTGACTGACGCATCTTGTGGAGAGTGTAGCCGAGGGGGCGTAATGACCGAGCGAGCGCTCCAGACAGCCACGTGGGGGCCCGACATGGAATCCCAGACGCACCAGGGGGCCCAGGGTGGAGTCCTGGATGCGCCACGGTCCCAGCGTGCTGTCATGACCAACGCCATCGCTTGCACACCATAAAGGGGACCTGGCAACGTGCGTAATTTTCCCTTAACAAAAGTTGTGTAACAGCGAGCGGTGCCACGCCCCGGACTGTGGCACCACCTGCACCATCAGACCCACCTGCACCACCTGCATGACCTGCACCACCTGCGCCACTTGCACCACTTGCATCACCGGGCTCACCCGCACCACCTGCACTTTCCGGTGCTCTAAATGAGCAGCAGGCTGCATATGGAGTGCACAGATACTATTGCTGCCCAAACAATGAACGTCACGTAGTTAATTTGCTGCATGACGACCATAAATGGCGCGTGAATTTAGAGCAGGCGAGTGAAGCGGTCTCAGCATCATGACATCGTACAGCAATCGATGCTATTCAGTTGAAATATTTAACAAGACAGCAAGACATACGGGCAGAGCCAAATTATGCATACAGCTCTTGTTGGTGGAGTTCAAGGCCGGCAATAGCACGATGACTTGTTACACACTAGACCCTGACTGAGACGCTCGGACTACGACTCGTTATACACCAGACCTTGAATGAGACGCTTGAACGTCGAGTCATGATAAACCAGGCCCTGAATGAGACGCTCGAACTGCGACTTGTTATACACCAGACCCTGGCTGATACACTTAAATTGTGACTCGTTTTGAACCAGACGCTGACAGAGACACTGGAACAGCGACTCGTTGTACACCAGACCTTGGCTGAGACGCTTGAACGTCGACTCGTTATAAGCCAGGCCCTGATTGGGACACTCGAACTACGACTCGTTATACACCAGACTCCAACTGAGACGCATACGCCAGACCAAGACTGAGACGCTCGAAGTACAGCTTGTTATGCACCAGACCCTGACTGAGATGCAGATACCAGACGATGACTAATACGCTCGAACTACGACCCTGTATACACCAGGTCCTGACTAAGACGCTCAAATTACAGTTTGTTGTACACCAGACCCTGGCCGAGAAGCTCGAACCACGACTCGTTATACACCAGACTCTAACTGAGACGCAAACGCCACACCTTGACTGAAACGCTCGAAGTACAACTCGTCATACACAAGGACCTGACTGAGACGCTTGAACTACGACGCGTTATACACCAGCCCCTGAGTGAGACGCTTAAACTACGACGCCTTATACACCAGACCCTGACTGAGACGCTTGAACTACGACGCGTAATACACCAGTGTTGCAATCCCCCGCTGAGCTCTGTCTTTCGGCTTGAGATCATTTGTTGCCGTGGAAGTCATTCTTGTCGGTTGGTTGTCAGATTTCGCCTTTGTGTACCACTAAACATTGTTATAACGAGCCAGTCTGTTCTTTATGCAGTAAAACCTGAGAACGAGAACGGACATTTGGTATTCCCTAGTTGCAGCAATGGAATATGCTTAGGGGGAACTGGCCCTCACGAGAGTAAACTAGCTTAATTAATGCGACATGCATCCGTTCAACGGATATTTACGCGCCCGTCACGCGCATAACAACGATGTAGTGATTAGCATACATGCGACTATTAATAGTATTCCTATCAATAGTATATGCATTCTCTTCAGCACAGCAGCAACAACTTAACCCCCTCCATTTTTTATGCAGCGTAGTTTATGCATCTAGCTCAAGCAGTTTGTTTTTAGCCTCAATCCCATTCAAATATTAGTGCAAATGTGTTTTTAATTTAAAGTTAGTTAACATAATGACATACTGTTCAGCATTTCTCATTATGATGATGCTGATTACAGTCGTTGACGACATGGTATAGTGGAATTGAAGAACAAAATTGTGGTCCGACGTCAAATTCATGCGCCAAAAGTTCTGCACAGCGTTCATCATTCACGTCAACATAGTAACTTAGATAAACCACAGCTGTTTTACGTGAGGTGCTGTGCCCTATATCCTTAGAAACACGAGACAACTGGAGAACGCTATGTAATTCGACCACATGGCTGTGCCTCAAACTCCGTAACTGGGTCCGTTAATATATCCCGATGTTCATCCCCCCATAGGCAGAAAATGGGCATGTTCTTAGCATAGAGAAGCGCACCAAGCAACTCAAGAACACCCCTCGCCCTCTCAAACCGCGCCCGGGTGGCCGGCTGGATACCCTTCGCTGGGGGAGGGGGGTCAGTTAGAGCCCCCGCGAGAGCTCGGGAACTAAGAGAGCTAGAAAAAACAAATTTACAGGATGCATTGCCCTGTACATGAAATCACGTAGGTCAAAGTTTCAGCTCCCTAGGTTATGACCGAGTCAAATAAGGTTACGCAAGGTCAAAACCCAGATTGATCCCAAAAGTACCCCAGAACCAAGATTATTGTGTCTAAGCAAGAGGTCACATTCTAAATTAAGACCAGTGGCCTTGTTTGACCTTCTGAAGGTCATGGTGACCAAAATCACACAAGACTGCTTTGAGTTTTGCATTGGAATCAGCGACAAAGATTGCGCTAGATAGCATGTTTCTGAAAACAAAATGTTGACCTGGCTCACTTTTGGTCCATCACCTGCTCTGACCTCTAGGAAGTCCAAGGAAGATGCATGATGCGGTTCCCCCTATCAATAGATTCGAAATGAGCACCAGAAACTATCTCATACAGCAAGCCCTAAAGTAATAAAACAGGTTAGTTTTGATCTTAGTCTAATCTTCACACCTGACCTTAATGGAACGTAATTTGCTCATTCAACTGTTGTGTTGCCTAAGAAAATATTTCAAAAATGCATGGCTTCGTCTAACACTCCGTTGTTGCATCAGACTGAACGATTCCCTAGAAACTGACTTCACTAAATACCATGGCCTGACTTTGACCTGCTATAGGTCAGCGACCTTACAAGGTACATTTATTTGTTATGCCAAACGATCCGCTATTCAATTAACTACAGTTATGCAAAATCTGGCGCGGCTACGCCGCGCCGTTCGGATACCATTGTGCACAAACATTCGGGGGGGGGGGGGGGAGAAATGGGTTGATTTGACTCCCACCCGAGGGCGTGTCACGTTTGCTCAAACCATCAAAAAGTAATTGTGGCAGCTGAGAGGATAAACGATCCAGTAAGCTGTATACACCTAGGAGCATAAGACGCGCAAAGGCTTGTGAGGCTAAACTGAAAACCTCGCAGCACGGAAATAATCTCAGCTATTCATATCTAACCCAGTCCCCGTCCCCCATATGAAAAATACGTGCCGACGCCCATGGCCGCCATAGGCGAGAGCCTTTGGCGCATTGCGGTGGTCTCTAGAGGTACGCCTGTACTTTTCGATCAGAAGGCCTACGGGCTTTCAGTGTCCCTGTCTCTCCAGATCCGTCCTTGCATGACTATTGCGTTGCCTAGATTAACCACAATTTTTAATGGCATAAAATTTAAAACATGAATTGCCTTCGCTAAAATTAAAGTGAACTAAATTCCCTGACAAGAAATGAGGGGTAGGTCGTCGGTCCAGCGGCCTGACCCCTAATCAGTTGCAAAAAAAATGGGCACCCATGGCTGGGATGCATTACATTTATTGAAAGTTGGCCATTCTAAACCCCAGCGAGTGAGGGTGTGACGTCAGGTGGTTTGCTGCGAGGTTTTATCGGATGCCAACAGGAGCGACAAGAGCACGCCATTACACCTCTTCACCATCGCACAAGAGCACACCATTGCACCTCTTCACCATCGCACAAGAGCACGCCATTACACCTCTTCACCATCGCACAAGAGCACGTCATTACATCTCTTTACCATCGCACGAGAGCACACCATTACACCTCTTCACCGTCGCGCAAGAGCACGTCATTACACCTCTTCACCATCGCACGAGAGCACGCCGTTACACCTCTTCACCATCACACGAGAGCACGCCGTCACACCTCTTCACTGTCGCACAAGAGCACGCCATTACACCTCTCCACCATCACGGAACTGCGAGACTCCCAAGACAGCAGCGTATCCAGGACAACGTCAAACACTTTTAAAGCGTCCAAAGGCCGTGCCCGCGGCCCGAAGACCTCTAACGTGAAACTGAACGCAGATGTAACTATCTTACTATGTGTGACTGTAGCTGTAACTGTAACTGTTATTATGGGCCGTGGGCCGGTGATGACCGAGTCGGTTTTTGTGATGCCAAAGGAGAGTTTCCATGTCTGAATATACTGATTCCAACATCACATGTGATGAAATAAGCTCACTTGCAATTATTATTTTGAGTGGAAAAGGCTGATTTAGACAACACTTTGTCTCTGTTCAGTAAGTATGCTCTCCAATGCGTCATTGTTTGACTGCGTCATCGTACCTTGCACAACATTGACTAAGAGCCCATTGGCGGCCGTTATACCTGGAAGCCGTGTTCGTGAACGCCAGATATGAACGGTGCGACAACAATATTGTCCTGGCCTTGATCGCCGTATGGCCATTGGAGTTAACAGGATTTGAATGGCGTCGTTATGACATCATGCATGCCTGGATGACATTGAGTAGTCTCTCCGAAATAGTCTGCACATCTTCGCGGGCGTATAGCTCAGAAACAAGATGGGTTTGGGTTTCAGGAAGGACAGGGCTGTGAACTGCTTTGGCTAATCTTTAAGATGGCTATTTCGATTGAAGCCCGACACAGATGCGGGTCTCTCTCTCTCTCTCTCTCTCTCTCTCTCTCTCTCTCTCTCTCTCCTCTCTCTCTCCTCTCTCTCTCTCTCTCTCTCTCTCTCTCTCTCTCTCTCTCTCTCTCTCCTCTCTATCCTCTCTCTCATCTCGCTCTCTCTTCTCTCTCTCTCTCTCTCTCTCTCTCTCTCTCTCTCTCCTCTCTCTCTCTCTCTCTCTCTCTCTCTCTCTCTCTCTCTCTCTCCTCTCTCTCTCTCTCTCTTTCTAAACAGCCTAAGAATCAATAAACCGACTATCTATTACAGTATCTTAGAGTTGCGTGGAGCTGCGATACCGATGTGCTGGGGAGAAGCCGAATATGTCGGGTCCAACAATGAATCCCCGTGGTACACCATGCGTGCATCATAGGGAGAGGCACGTGTTCTGACAGCACGACCGCCCGCGATTGGTCGCTCAAGCAGCTACGAAACTGGCTTGGGACTGCGCCGTGCTGTTGAAGCATGGTGAGAACGCCGCCATGCTGGACGCTGTCAACCGCTCGATCTGGATCTAACGCCTCCAGTCTCGACAGCGAGCCATTGCCAGTGTTTTCAGTCACTCACGCGACAACGTCCCGCAGTGCGTGCGCGGCTGAATGAGATAGTCTGCAGGCGCATTGAAAGGATGAAATGTGATACGCACATGGATGTGATAACAGTTTTTGGCACGTTAATGCCTCGATAATTTTCGATAGGACCGAAAGAAACCAGGTTTGCCTGTGGTTGGTTCGAATGCTCCGATCATCAGACTTTAAGAGGCTGCACGTGGCTGCGCGTAGTCACGCGAGGTCTTTTCTCTCTTAATAAGAAAATAATGCGTTTACTACTGCCGGTTCTCGTCGTCTTCTGATCCAAAAAGTCTGATGGCACGCAAAGCTCCCTTCCAGATTGAAGAGACTACGCGTGACACCATGCGACGCGTGCAGTTTTCCAGCTCGTTAGAAAACTGCATGGCCTCCATCGACAGATCTTCTCCGCCCACGTTTATCTCTGCCTCCACACGGGCTCTCCCGTGACGAAGATCTGGCTGGGGTCCGTCGGTTCCGCGTTGGCCGCCGTGCCTGATGCGAACGGGGCGGCCAAGCGAGATGTCATGATCCACTTGTAGATGCCCCAGAAATTGCACTGGTCTTTGTTCGCCAGCTGATAGCACAGTTACCTTCGCTAAGGCTTCATCAAGGGGATAATGGCTACATTTTGGATTAACTTGCATATGGTGTGGTGCTGTTCTACTCACAATGCCCGCTCCCCTCCCCCTCCTTGAGGATTTCATCTCTGCACTGTGTTTCCTCCGGAGGGCTGGCTTGTCGCTCAGCCACGGTAGGTGATGTGGGCGACATGGGACCTTCGCTTGACCTGTGTTCCTGGTAGGACAGATCTGTTGGAACAACAGATACTCTTTTGGTGCTGAGGTTCCACTTGTCCTGCGCATAACATCAACGAACCACCCTGCAGTCGGTCAAGTTTGCAAAGCATTTTGGAAATGTGACCAGATTCGAAAGAAAATTCGCCCAGCTCCAGGCCTGCATGCTGGCCAGCTGTGGCATGCCTGGAATGGTACCATGCATCCACAAAGCGGCATGGTTCAGTTAGTTCGTGTGGATCGATGGATAACTCCAATTTCAGCCCATCCATCTGACCTCAGACGTCTTTGGTTAGTATCGCATTCCTAGCATAATCTTAGCCCATATTCATTATCCATGCCAAGAACGGCGTCCGAACGTAATACTGTCGCGGTGCGTATTGACTGCAGCGCTTAGCAGCGATCGACTGCCTTTGCGCGCCTCCGTCGTCGTCGCCGCGCGTTCCACCGCGCCCAGTCCCTTCCCGGACAGCAGCGACGGTCAGTCACGCCATGCGGCGCCTCCGGCTGATTATCGCCCTCCTCTGGCTGGCCGAGGCGGCGGCGGCGGTCGGGTCAGTGCGCCAGGGGACGGCCCTGCCGGCCAGGGCGTTCGCGTTCGAGCCATTGCAGCAGAGCGACGCTGAGATGCCGCCGGGGGACGGGTTCGGGCCGGGCGGCGTCAGCGAGTGCCACTGCCGTCACCTCTGCCTCGGCGATCCTGACTGCCGTGGGTACGGCTTCAGCGACTCCTCGGCCGCCTGCCGCCTGACCCGCCTGTTGCCGACGCCGGAGAGGATGGAGGAGAGTACCGATGTCTGGCGGTGGCACGCGCGCACCGGCGTCCGCCGGCTGGGCGAACCGTGCACTACCGAAAGTGACTGCTCGCTACTGGTGGATGGCGCAGTCTGCCAGAACAGCACCTGCGTGTGTCGGCCGCCGCTGAGGGAGGAGGACGGCAGCTGCCACAAGACGGGCAACTTCAGCGCGGTAGGCACCGGTCGGCTGACCTCCAGTGTTCTGTTCGAGGCGCAGGCGGCTTCCGCCGACGACTGCGCGGTCATCTGTGCCGATAACCTTACCTGCGTCGCCTTCGACTTCACGACGACCGAACAGCGCTGCACGTTTTACTCGGAGGGCATCACCAGCGACGCCGGCTCGGAACGCGACGTGCAGTCGTTCGTCTGGCACTTCTCGCGGCCGGACGGCACTCCACCACCCGACTACCGCCTGGTGGGAGATGTGAACCTCGCAACCCGTGCTGTCACCACCGCCGCGGAGGCGCCGAAGACGTGCTACCTGGACGGCGCCATCGCCGCGCCGCCACCGCTCCCGCCGAAGGCGCTGCTGGCTGACCTCGGTCCGCCGCAGGCTACCTTTCCCGTCGTCGGCATCGATGCGCTGGTGACTGCGGGCAGCTTTGTCACCAGCGAAGGGATGCCGGCGAACGTGACTTGGGCCCCTGGTGAGCCGAGCAACATGGGTGGCGTGGAGCGCTGCGTGGAGATTTTGACCAACGAAGGCCTCAACGACATTAATTGCGAAGCCAATCGCGGCCCGGCGCTCTGCCAGTACGTCGGCGAAAACCTGGCGCTCGGTAAGCTCAGCTGGATGAACCGTTACGGTCAAGGGCACCCACCCCGGCGCGGCAACGACGGCGACCCGCTGAGCTTCATCCATGACCCGACCGACGGCACTGCGCCGCAGGTGCGCACCTGGACCGTCGACCTGGGCGTCCCGGTCCAGGTGAGCAGCGTACTGTACGTGGCCCGTGCCTGCTGCGGCTGGCGCAACCGCAACACGGAGATCCGCGTCGGCAGCCGCCCGGAGACGTTCGACGAGCGCCACTCGGCGCGCTGCGTGCTGCGGGAGGCTCAGTTCGTTGGGGAGAGCTTCGCCCGTCTGCTCCGCTGCTCCACGCCGCTGACCGGCCGCTACGTCCGCCTGGTTCGCCGTAACGAGATCACGGACTTTGCCGAGCTGGCCGTCTTCGGGAACCGGCTGGTGCGGCCGTAGCACCGTCCCATTGGTGCCGGAGAGGGTAGATGTCGGCAGCCGGGGATTGCGAGGTCAGCAGGGCGCTGGGGATGGTCACCATGGGCTCCCAGGGCGCTGGGGATGGTCACCATGGGCTCCCAGGGCGCTGGGGATGGTCACCATGGGCCCCCAGGGCGCTGGGGATGGTCACCATGGGCTCCCAGGGCGCTGGCGATGGTCACCGTGGGCTCCATGGTCACGGTTGGCAGCCGGTGAAGAAGCTCTAAATGTTGAGGAGCGCCGTGTAGCGGAGTGTACATGCAGGGAACCGGGCGGGTGAAACAAAGCTGATACGCTTGACGGAGCGTTGCGGAGGACTTTATAGCGTTGCATCTCAGTAGCATTTCGCGCTGGTCAGGTTTTGCGTCATAGCATCAACGTAGTTTAATGCACCAGGTGCAAGCTGCAGTGGCCTGACCGGCGCGAGTTGCAGAGCTGCTGTTAGTCATGCGTTGGACTGGTGCACATCGTCGTCATGGGACGTTGTTTTCGGAAGCTACCGCTACCGATCATGACCGCTTCTCGCAGCCGCCGGTACCGATCATCACCGCTTCTCGCAGCCGCCGGTGCCGGTCATCACCGCTTCTCGCAGCCGCCGGTACTGATCATCACCGCTTCTCGCAGCCGCCGGTACCGATCATCACCGCTTCTCGCAGCCGCTGGTACTGATCATGGCCGCTTCACCAAACCAAACGGCACTGATTCGCCGATTTCAACAGCGCTGTGTGTATTCAGTGCATGTTATGCTACTTGCTACTACTATTGAATTTACTACAACCACTACGACCACCTCTACTGAAGTCGGAGCACTGCGCTCTCTGTGTGTCGTGAGTAGACACCTGCTTACGTTACGAGTCACGCGGCTGGAGTCAGAAGATAAGTGGAGGGGGACGCAGGGCTCACAAATGTGCAGTTAAAACCCAGAGGCCGACATGAAGCCCAAACGCAGGCTACCATTAACGGTACGGGGCTGTATGATCTTTTTGTGGTTTAAAAGGTTAGAAATACATAGTTGCGCTGCCAAACCGCTTCCCATTTTTTTTAAAGATTTGATCCAAACCCTTTGAATGGATGGATTTCCGGGATCAGAGTTCACGCTAAGCAGTGCTTGTTGTGTGAGCTCTGACTCCTACCATCCGATCGCGCAATTCCATGTCAACGGCGGAATTTTGTGGCGAAAACTTAACGTGCCGCAATGCTCGGCACGGTCCGTCCTGCTCTCTGACGTCAACTGACCTTTAGCGCGACCGCTGCCACCGGCCGCAGGCCATACCTGTCAAGGGCAAATAGCGAGCGCCCTAAAGCGACTCGAACCCACCCCGCCACGGGTGGGTGGATCGATACGGGTGGGTGGATATTCTCACCGACATTGGTGACGTCTTTGTCACGGGATGCACCAGGGTGGGGACCACGGGCAGGTGGAGACAGGTGAGGCCGTGTCGGCAACGCTTGGAGGACGGGCAAACAGATCAGACAGAACAGCTTGTGCCTGTAGTGAGCACCAGGGCCGGCGGGGCACGCTGAACAGCCGCAGGCATGGGGGTCAATTTCTCAAAATGATCGGGGTGGGCCAAAGTCGAAGAAGTCTTCAAACGAGGACAGGCACGATAAACTGAACTTCTCGGATTTCGTCCACCGTATACATATATATATATATATATATATATATATATATATATATATATATATATATACATATCAGCATTTAGGACATGTTTTGAAAGCTAAACTGTGCATATCCACAACAATCACATATGGAAGCCTCAGTTTGTATCAGCTCTTTAGAAACACAGCACTTTTGAATAACAGAGGGTGGCCAGTAGCACGCCCCTTTTGTATACCGACGCGTAAAATATGCGTCTAATACCCCATTATGTATTTAGGTAAGTTGTTGGTTATGCATCTATGTATTAACAAAAATGAACTGTCTGGAATGTGCGTGTCTATTGCAACCAATTATACGCGCGGTCTCGACTGATCTTTGATGTCTTCGTGCAGCAGTTCGGCTCAGCTCGGTCAGACAGCCGTGTGGCGACGCGGCGATCTGTATTGGAACGAGCCCAGTGGCGTCCTGCCCCTTCTATCCCAGGCTGGCACGGCATAACATTTAGCTCGGGTGAACTGCCACTCACAAGTCAGCTTGCATACACGCAGCTGTCCCGTGTCCCGTACGGTCCGCCACGGGACGGCGGTCAGCGCCACGGGACGGCGGTCAGCGCCGCGGGACGGCGGTCAGCGCTCGCGGCGGTAGGTCGCATTCCACCGCTCGGCCGAGGCTGCGCCGCGACACGGCAGGGACGGCATGCTGTGCCGCCGGGCCGGCTGGGCGTACTCACAACAAGATCAATATCTCATCGTTAAAACAGATGCACTTCAGTTAATGTAAAACAAAACATGCGTAGTTCTCCATGCACTTTTGAAGACGGTGGCCTTCGACCATACCGTGAAAACGCTTAGGCAATGTCGCTCCTGTCTGGAATGTCTCTTCCCCGTTCATTTCAATGAACACGCATTGCGGGTCTGTTGTACTCCGGGTACAGTTCCGCTGTACTGCTATGCTGCTGTACTCCGAGCTCACTGCTCCAAGCGGCTAGTTCTAGTTCCAGCTAGTATAGCTAGTTCAGTTCCGGGTGGGGGCTCAAATTGACCCCTGAAGGTTTTCCAGAATGGTTTCTGAATGGCGCGGTGTAACTACGCCAAATTTTGCACAGCTGTAGACAATTGAATAGCAAATTGTTGGGCGCCAAATTTACATGTGCTGTGTAAGGTCGCTGACCTATGGCAGGTCAAAGTCAGGCCATGGCGTAAACGAAGTCAATTTCCAGGGAATTGTTTAATCTGATGCAAGAACGGGGAGTTAGACGAAGCCGCACATCCCTGAGATGCCTTCTTAGGCAACACAACAATTGATTCAGCAAATAACATAGACCTTATGTCAGGTATGAAGGTCAGAATGAGACCAATACCAACCTCTTTATCGGCCTGGGGCTTGCTGTATGGGATGGTTTCTGGTGCCCATGTGGAATTTATTGATAGCACGAACCGCATTCTACATCTTTCATGGTCTTCTTGGAGGTCAGAATAGGTTATTGGCCTAAAAGAACCCAGGTCAACATTTTTCTTTTACGAACATACCGCCTAGCGTAATCTTTGTCGCTTATTCAAATGAAAAATTCAGAGCAGTCTTGTATGATTTTGGCTCACATGACCTTTAAAAGGTCAAACAAGGTCACTGGCCTTAAAGGAGCATGTGACCTTTTGCTTACAAACAGCTATCTAGGTTCGGGGCACTTTGGAGATCAATCTGGGCTGTGACCTTGTTTGACTATTTGACCCGAAGGTCGTGACCTAGAAACCTCAAACTTTGACGTAAGTGAGTGCGCGTACAGGTCAATTCACATAGTGTGCTTTCTTAGTTCCCGAGATTTCAGAGCGGTCAAATCGACCTCTCCCCACCCGGGCGAGGGGTATACAGCCGGCCACCCGGGGGCGTGTTAAGTCAGTTACTTACTCTGACCTTAAAAGGGAGTATTCCACAGTTGTCCGGGGTTTTGAACTTAAATAACCATCTTGAAGATCCTTTGGTGCTGTTGCCTTGCCTGCCCTGCCCTGCCTTAAGCCCTTAAAAAGGCCTGCCTTGCTGAAGACCCAAACCCCCCTAGTTTCTAAGCTGCACAGCCGCGAAGAGGTGCAGACTATTTTTCGGAGGCTATTTCAAGGTCACCCTGTTATCCATTACGCCATAATAACGTTACTCAAACTCTGTAGCTACATTAGCTACGCAGTGATCAAAACCACTAAGAATGTAATTATCAAGTCGTGATATCTGTCGTTTGTGAGCACGTTTTTCAAATGCACTGGCCGTCAGTTGGTTTTACTACGGTTGTGTACGGCACGATGACGTCATCATATAGTGACGTATTGAGGATGACTTTTACTAAAGGAAAAAATGCATAGTCTGGAACAGCCTTTCTCACTGGAAAGTATACCAATCATTACATACATGAGCTTTTTGAACCTGTCTGATGCTTGTTTAGACATCTTCATGTCTGAATCATTCCTTTAAGAAATCTAAGAAATATTCCTGTTGCGGTCCCCGTATTAATACATTTGAAATGAGCATCAGAAATCACTTCAGTGAGTTCATGAGTGAAAAAAGGCCGGTTTTGAACTCCGTCTGAACTTGATACCTAATCCAAAATTGATGGAATAGGTACTTCTAAATTCAAGTGACTTATTGTCTAAGAAACTATGTCAGAGATGTATGGCTTCGTCGAACACTCCGTTGTCACATCACATTGAGTAAATTCCTATAAATTGTTTTCGCTGACAGCCATGGTCTCATTTTGAACAGTCATAGGTCAATGACCCCACAAGGTGTGCATATTTTTAAACCAAACAATCCGCTATTCAATGGCCTACAGCCATGCAAATTTTGGCGCGGCTACGCGGGGCCGTTTGTAAATTATTTCGTAAAAACCCTTGAGATATCGACTTGACCTCATCCCCGAGCGCGTGTTAATCAATTTACAACAACAAAAAATTAAAATTTTCCTATAACACGTCGTGGCAGAACTTTGCAGTGGCCGCAGCTTGTTTTCGGTCTCAAGAACTTCAAACACCGCTGAAGAACACCAAACCCCTCAGGCAATTGCCCCAAACTAGAACCAAGATGGACGGGGCATACGAATTGTGCAATTCAAGCATACAGAAGGGAATAAAACAGAAAATGCTTCAGTGCACATGGTACAAACGGGCAGCTTTTAAAGTTTGATGAGCTCCGTCAGCTGCACTCGACTGAAACTGACATGGCAGTTTGCACTTTCTTGGTTCCTATTACTTGTGAGACGCCCATTAAACAACTTTGAAATTCATATAATTTTTGAGTTCTGGCTTGTAATGTACTGCTATTGCATAGGCTTCAGAATATTTGGGGGGCAAACTCGCCGTTATGTGCCAAATTGAATGACCTGGAGTGGGTGAGGGGGGGGGGGACAGCGGACCATTCAAAGAAATGCAAATCAACGCCCGTCCTATTAGGTTTTTGCAGCTGTTTCATCGAATATTGACGTTGAAGTAAAGGCCGTTACATTTCGTGGGTTCCTCCGAAGAATCTTGTATCTTGTTACGTTTTTGGGTGCAAATATTCCGTCACTTTATTTTCACCCCGTGACAAGACGCCCGTAGCAGAACAACGCCACTTGCTGCGGTCTGTATAACTAAAGCATCGCTGAATAATGCCAAAACGCTCCTACAATAGCACAAAACTAAAACAAAGTCAGCAACAGATAGAAATCGTGTAGTTAAAAAAACATGGCACGCCGGAAAAACTAACAAAACTAAGTGAACACGGTACAACCGCAGGCCTTTTCAAGGAGTGACTGAGTCAGTCAGGTGCACTAAACTGTGCACGATGTCGCAATTATAATTGTATTTGGTGTTTCACCGGTGAACCAATTAGTAAAAATGCTTTCAGAGTTTGATGCAATTTCAAGTTCGCATTGCGTATATCCTACATGTGCTCGGGCCCCAGAAGGCTGGGGGGCAAACTCGGCATTGCGGGCGGGGCCAGGTTGACTCTTGGGGGCCAGTGGTCCGACCAAAAGAATACAAATCTAAACTCGAGGCTGGAGGCGCCGCAGGGCGTCACTGACCTCCGCCGCTGTCCGGGAGGGACTGGGCGCGGCGGAATGCGGAGGCCACGGCGACGGCCTGCCGCAGAGTCAGTCGATCGCTGCTAAGCGCTGTGGTCAACACGGCGATATCGCGTGCGAGCCAGCCGTTAGATGGACTGATTGGCTACCACTCACAAGAGACGGATTTGTCGTCCCCACATGTCGAGCTCAAGCGGAAGAAGCCGGAAGTGCAACGAACGGCCGCAACGTCCACCAAAAACACTCAGGGTGGTCCCGTGCTACCCATGTTGAGCAGTATTAAACTTTGAGCGCCCCTCCTGACCGTGCATGGTGATGATATCGGCCAACGTCTCTGGTTACGGTGGCGGGGAGGGGGGAGGGGGGGACCCTGGCATCCTAGAGCCTCGCTGTCCTCGACCTGTCACGGGCCATGGGCACTACACGTGATGCTCCTGGCCGAGCTTCCGCGTCCGATGCACGGCCCAAACGCCGAGTTGGAGCGCCGAGTGCTGGTCAGGCTGCCCGCTCTCCCGTCTAGCCTCTTTTGAAGGACTGTCCCGCATCCGCACAGAGGGCGGACGGAATGGTGCGGTGGTGACGGCGGCGGCTGCTTTGCCGTGGCCTGCTGGGAATGGTGCGGTGGTGACGGCGGCGGCTGCTTTGCCGTGGCCTGCTGGGAATGGTGCGGTGGTGACGGCGGCGGCTGCTTTGCCGTGGCCTGCTGGGAATGGTGCGGTGGTGACGGCGGCGGCTGCTTTGCCGTGGCCTGCTGTTAGGATCGCCTGCGGCAGACGCATTGAAAGGGGCTGTGGTAGAGGCACGGCAATCCTGGAAGTACTAAAAAGAAAACACAGCACACCTTGTAATCACGCGTGCATTTCCAATTTGCCTATCGACTGAGTGAAACATAAAGATCGATACAGATTCCAGCGATCGTATGGAAGATTAGAGTTAAAAGGGGAGCATGATGCTTTTGAGGATGTGATTAGTTAACAATTACCAGCTTACCTTCACAGCAGCAAATCTTTCTTAGGTGCTTGGGAGAATTAGGCGTTGCCTGAGCTTGGGGGTGACGAGGCCAAAACGCGCCTGTCCTCCCACCCCGGCCGAACATGCCGACGGCGACGATGCCCTCTACATCGCCTCGGGGCATGCCGGAAAAGGCGGGATTGCCAGCGGAACCCGCACTTTCTCTCGCAGCTCGACGTCGCTGAGGTCTCGCAGCGGAGGCTGTGTGACTGGTCCGCGCCTGGAGATCAGCTCTGTGTACCCCACAGCCTGTGCACCCGGGTTTATCGCTGGGATGACGAAGAGCCTGGGCTGAAGAAGACCTTTGGTTTGCTGCGTACGCACAGCGCAATGATCCGAACCGCCTTTCGCGAACAACACGGTTCTCGTTCGCCACCATGTTCGGCAGCAGCTGTTCCGGACGGGCTCAGTTCCCGCTGCGCTGGAGTACTGGCTGCACGGTAGCCTGTGTGTGCGGCGGCAGCTCGCGGAGTAGCGCGACGCTCCCTTACAAGTTGCGTGAGCTAAAGTCACAGCTACTGTTCTCCCGGATGGCGGACCATAACGCCACAAGGTGGCCAGCCAACCTCGTACTGGACGAGGTCCTTGAGCGTCGTGCTGGAGGCCTTAGTATAGGTGCAAGCCATGAGCAGGCGAGAGGCATAGTCAACCATCTCAAAACAAAAGCGAATAGATTAGAACAATGCGTTACAAACTAAGCACTAGATCATGCTAAAATGTTTGCGCCTCTTTAATGTATGCAACTATGCCGATATTCAGAGTCCTTGAATGTAATTGAATACCTACCAGCAAATGTCCTAGTGAGCATCAACCAACGAGCAAATTATTCGACATACTATGCCACAACGTATGATGTTGAATAAATGTCCAACAGTGCTAACTTAAATGGTGTCAGGAAATTGAACTTGCTTTTTTCTCATGGAGGCAGCACAAATATTCTCATCGAATAGCAATGCCGAGCAGGCGTGACCCCAATCACCTAACTTGACCTCAGAGGTCACAAGTTGGCAACACGTGTTCCCCCGGCCACCGGCCTCGCCCAAATATGGCAGCTCCCGGGAGATGACTGTGTATTATGTCCTGCGACTGCCATTTCAGCTGTGGTGACGTTTCTGTGAGCTGACATAGCGCTTAGTTGACCCAAACCCAGAAACTCGGACGTTTCCAGAAGCGGAAGGCGGCAACAAACACATTGCTTTCCACGGAACCATTGGCAAACCGATGCGATTGGCGTTCGCCTGGGTTCAGAATCGAGACGGATGAATGCAACATTTACGCGATACGAAAGACATTTAAAAAGACAACCTAGTGCACTGCACGTGCACATTTGACACTTGAGAGTTTAACGGAGCAGGACCATATGGCCCACGTGTAGATCGCTCAGTCCACCAAATTTTGAACATCTGGGTCATAGCCTCTGCGACGTCGAGGACCGCGATTCAAACATGCCTCACGCGCGGGCAGATCGGACCATGGCACCAATCAGCTGCATTTTGGTGAAGGCAGCATACTCGCCAGGGGAGATGTTCGTAACGTTTCGAGAATGGCGCTTCTGAGGCTGTCAAACTAAACGCCTCAACCCGAGCTGAGTGTCCGACACACGATAGAGGCGCAGCAGGGCTGAGCGTATTGATTAGATTTCAGTTACACTCGATGCACTTAGCTTGTGTGTTTCATATTGGGTGTATTTCCATACGCACCTCAGCAGGATACGTATTGAAACATTCAGAGGGGAAAACGTCCAATGGCCAAAACGTCAAGCATCGCAGCATCCAGTGTTCATAACGTCCACAATCGTCCAAGGTACCCAGATAGGGATTGCCATCTCAGTTGTATGACTTTTACAAAGCCCATGCTGACTGGAGATATAAGGACATGCAATGTAAAAGGCGTCATTATCCTTTCGCACACCAGCTTCTCTGTTAGCAAATAAACTGTGCGAATGAACTAGACTAGTTTAACGTTTCCCGGTGTGGTCACATCTAACAAGCAGCCCCACATGTGACATCCCCATCTTTCATGGCAGTATTCCAGAGGCAAAATTGCTGTTGATAATATGCAGAAAGAATGTTCAGTTAGCATAACAATTAGCAGGTAGGCATTGACAACATCAAACGTCGTGCCATCACAGCCACTAACACTGTTTACAACATCAAACGTCGTGCCATCGCAACCACAAACACCTTTGGTGTTCACCGATACCTTAGTGTATTTTAATTCATGTTTGATAACAGGTCGCAGGTAAAAGACGGACACACACTCGTGTGACACGGAAAACGCGTGTACCCACCGGAGACGCTGTCGACCCCTTCTCTGAGGCCTTCCACTTGATGTAAGCGACGACGTGGTTGGCCGGGCCTACCATCTCATACAGAAGCTTGGCTGGTGATGTTCCCTTGCCGCCGAGGATGCTACCGATAACGCAATACCCGTTTCGGGCCCCGTCGTCTCTATGCGCCGTTAGATGTCTCTTTCAGATCAGGTCAGATCGGCTGGCTGCGCGCTTCCAACGATCCAGATGTGTGTACAGTGTGTACCTCATTGGTATCACGAACGGTGCCACGACCTCCTTAATCTCATCCGACTAAGAAAGAGAGCTGTCAGCTTGTGAATCTGGACTTCCCTCTATGGGAAGGAAGTTTGTCAAGCAGCGGGCTCGCGATGGGCCATGAGCGCAACCCACCGTTTATCTGGTGACAAAGGCGGCAGAGCAGCGCTCCTGACAGCCGCGGCGGGACCGGAAGGCGGCAGAGCAGCGCTCCTGCCGGCCGCGGCCGGACCGGAAGGCGGCAGAGCAGCGCTCCTGACAGCCGCGGCCAGACCGGAAGGCGGCAGAGCAGCGCTCCTGACGGCCGCAGGCGGACCGGAAGGCGGCAGAGCAGCGCTCCTGCCGGCCGCGGCTGAACCATAAGGAGGCAGAGCAGCGCTCCTGCCAGCCGCGGCTGAACCATAAGGAGGCAGAGCAGCGCTCCTGCCGGCCGCGGTTGGACCATAAGGTGGCAGAGAAGCGCCCCTGCCGGCCGCGGTCGGACCGGAGGGCCGAATCAGATTGGACCACAGAGCGAAAGATCTATTGAGGGTGAAAGGGTAGCTGTGACCCAACCGCCGCCGGCGCTGGTTGTCGCAGCGTTTATTCTGGCATAGATCCTATTCCTTTGTTCATCCCACTCACTGTCATCGCCTGGGAGGGAGCGGGCTAGTCTTGGAGAACCCTACCGGCGTCAGCCTTCAGCCAAAAACCTCCAATTTTGGAGGTTTTTGGCCTTGAACCAAATCTCAAAACCAAGACTGGCAGACCCATCGGCCAACTGCACCACCCAAGTGTTCGGAGTGAACGAAGACATGCACTAGGGACTGGCTGTTGGAGTGTGTGCCTATGTCTCTATGATATATGTCTATGTCGCTATGTCTATCGTATAAGTATTTTTTATATCAGTGACGGCGTTTTAAAATTTTTAACGTAGAATGTATGTTTTGTGAAATTTTCTCCAAAATGCGGTTTTCATATTTGTGAGGTACAGAAAAACAATGTTGAATCAAAAATTGCAGTTAAATTTTTCCACACGGTATCATCCTTTTTGCAATGCGCAGTGCGGGAACCTGATTCAGGTTGCAATGAGTCCTCAATACGGTCGAAATCCTTGAAAACTGTGGTATCCCCACGCATTTTGTGTACGCTGTCCATCAACCAACAGCGTTTTTGATCCATATACCTCGTAATTCAGACGCCGTCCACCGTGGAGCTGTGCTATGGGCTGGCCGGTTGAGCAATGCGACAGCGAATCCGTCGCGTGTCACGGTCACTAAGCCTCCACGACAAGAGTGAAGCTTGACAAAACAGATTTTGGGGGAGGCTGAGCGGTGAAAATGGCTAATCTTACTTCTAGCACACCATAAAACAGAACACTCTCCGAGTTTGACCCGCTGTCTTCTAAGCTTGATGTTGCGATGCTGGAGCCCTTCAACAACGAAAAAACACTTGAAAGAAAACTACAACCCCGTTCAAAGACGTGTGTTGATCTGTCTCGGCAATGCATATCGTCTTCATATACCCTACACCTTTTTGAAGCGTCTGTGGTCGAAACCGCGTTGCGGTATAAAGTGGCCCCGGCCTAAAAATGGATTCGGCCTAAAACTGCCTTGATGATCCATAAACACCTGATGAAGTGACAGGCTAAATACCGCATTAACTGCCTCTGGGCATGTAGAGTATAAGTTAGTGAGCTTGACTTCTAAAGCTTACCACTTAAATTTCGACCGGTAGCGGCGCTGGACTACAGCGGCGTGTTGCAGGTGTAGGACAGAGATCACATCTTTTAAATTACTTCCTGAGCCACATAATTGCACACCAAAACACCAGAACATATCCCTATGCATTATGCCTATCCCACCTCACAGTAACACCCACAAAGAAGTTAGCCGACGTTTGGAAGCAAGCCAAGGCGTCAGCAAACGTAGAGGTTGCAACAACAGGCGGCCGCGTCGCAAGAAACAAAACAGAACAATTACTGGCTCCAAGTCGTGGAAAGCAAACACTTCAGCCTGGTACACATTAGCACACCAACATGAAGGTTATACGTCGGTACTTAAATTACAAGTCGGCGCTGTTTCGGGTCGACTCGCACATTACGAATTCATGAGCACACCGGGAACTGCCGCAGAAATGGGGCTCTGCCAAAAAATGCGTCAGATCATTAGCCGTGATGCGTATTCAGGAGAAGCTGGAATTCAGCATTCAATTTTTTTTACACAATCCAAACACATTGCACTATTTCGTATGCTGCAGAGTTGCGGTGGCAACATGGCAGGTTATAAAATGTTATTGGTGGATATTCCCGCTATGCCGAAATACGATTTGTAAGGGATCCACCAATCACCCAACCTACTTTTTCCCTCATCATATCAAGCACACACTGTCGTCTGCATTAGATATGCCCACAGCACCAAATAATGACCGACTTCGCAGTCGTGGAGTACATTCGCACACAAAGTCGTCGTCGCTGATGCCAAGCGCCTTGCTCCGGTCGCAGTGCTCGTCGCGTGCACTTCTGCGTCGGTCTGGTATCAGCCTCAGTGGCATCGATATTCAGCTGACCCCTGCCCAATATCAAGGGTGCTGCCAGGCAAAAGCATTTTAAAACCATTCTGAACAGCACTCAGCATTAGGCATAGTGGTTGGCTCATACATGATACATTAGTTCATACGTTTATGGTGCTTCTGACATTCACATAATGTACTTGCAATATGATGCTTATCGCTCCGGAGGGCGACAGCGGCAGCGTGATCGCAGGAGCGCAGGCGCCGACATCCTCGTACCACGTGGGGATCGCGCTGAAGCTCACGACGGCACATTTGGAACGCCGTCGCTCCCGAAGGAATAAACTAAATCCGCGTGCGGCGTCTGGTCCTCGGACTGGCAGTTCTACTGACGAACTGCACACTTGGCACTCGCCGCCACCGAACTGAAGTCAGGCCCACGTCTTACACCGCCTGATGCTACGCTGGAGCACTCGATCAACCCATCATACTCGACATATGAAGCTGTCGGACGAGGTCTGCGTCAGAACTATCACGTTGTGTTACCGGTGCCACAACGTCTTTGCCTGTATCTTTTGCGGCACTTTTGGCATTGCGGACTTCCTCCCCCGCCCCCTCAGAGGTACAGTCGCCGGAGGCAATCACTGTACTCCGCAACTCGGTCGGATGAGCCGTCAACAGTCAACCGTCAACAGTCAACAGTCAACCGTCAACGAGCGGTTCAGTCAGCGACCATCCAATGGTTAGCCAGTAAATGCACAAACCACTTGCTTTTTCAACTCAGCACCAACAACTGTTTCTTTTTTTAGTTTCGGCTTTGATCCTGATTTTGCTTTAGGTCTGGGCGACCAAACATATCATCATGCGCGTGGTGTCCGTGTTAATGGGTGGGAACTCGACATTTCTGATACGTAAATTGGTTCCTAGCTCAACTCGCATCGCGGCATAATAACGGCAAGGACGCCTTTGGAAGTGTACGGCTTGGAAGTGAAGAGCTTAAGCTTATGTGTGCCACTACTGAACGCCTCCACGGGAACCTCCGGTTGTTGCCGCAAGGTGGGCTGCACACTGCAGCACAGCACCCGCGCTGGGCTTGTTCGACACGGCTGTTGTTTTTGCGGTCATTGTCGGACGACTGCCGCTATCGGCTTAGTCGGCTGGTGCCGAGTGGCAAGTGCCCATAACTGTACCGTCGAATGCTAACGTTGAATTGGAAGTTGGCAGTTTTCAAGGTTTTTTCGTTTTGCCGGCAAAAAACTTGTTCACATTTTTGGGCGCCAACACTTATCCGGTTTGCTTTCAATTTCCGATAAGACATTCTCTCGTATCGTGGCAAAATAACGCAACTTGCTGTAGTCTGAGAATGCGTGATCATCATTTAATAATGCTAAAACAGCCAGACAATTGATCAAAACGATATCCGAGTCAACAAGGTATATTCATCATGCAATTAAAAGCATGCATCATGCAAAACTACCGGAAAATACTCAAATAAACACGGAATGAGCTGGGAGCTTTTATGACATGAATAGCTCAGTCAGCTGCATTCAAATGAACATGACACCGTGGGTTTCATTTTCTTTGCCTTTTTACCTGTGAGGCAATTAGTAGAAGCCTTCTTTAGAGTTGATCCAATTTCGATTTCTCATTTGTACTGTCCTGCTTGTACTTTGGCTCTAATATGTTACGGGCAAGCCCACCGCTGGTGGGCATCTCGGATATTGGGGAGGGGGCAAGTGGCCCACCCAAAAGAATATAAATCAACACCCGTGTTATCGTGGGCCAACAGGTGATGTGCGCCACCAGAAATGACTCTCCGTGTTATGACATCTTCAATGCAGCTGAGTGAATTGAGGACGATTCTAGAACGACGGTGTCGGGGAAGGACGTTGCCCGCGGCACAGGAGGACCAGACGCGCCGCAGAGACCCTCGCAGACCAGCACCGCGGTCTGACGCAGTCACGTGCTGCCGACATCGCAGTACACCAGCCTGTCGCCGCCTTCGGACTCAAGAAATGGTAAATGGTAAATTGCGCGCATGGTTCACTTTTGAGTTTGCAAGAAAGAGGTGCAGTTGCACCCCTACAACTTCACAAAACAAGTACGCTTATACGAAGGCGATGCAACACGCCGGCTTTCGGTATGTGTTCCCTGTGGCTACGCGCACGAGCTTGCGTAAGGTTACAGTAAGGTTATTATTATATATGTGTATATATATATATATATATATATATATATATATATATATATATATATATGTATGCATGTATGTATATATATATATATATATATATATATATATATATATATATATATATATGTATATATGAATATATGTGTGTGTGTGTGCATGTGTGGGTGGGTGGGTGTGGGTGTGGGTGTGGGTGTGGGTGTGGGTGTGGGTGTGGGTGTGGGTGTGGGTGTGGGTGTGGGTGTGTGGGGTGTGGGTGTGGGTGTGGGTGTGGGTGTGGGTGTGGGTGTGGGTGGGTGTGGGTGTTTGGGTGTGTGGGTGTGGTGGTGTGTGTGTGTGTGTGTGTGTGTGTGTGTGTGTGTGTGTGTGTGTGTGTGTGTGTGTGGGTGTGTGGGTGTGGGTGTGGGTGTGGGTGTGGGTGGGTGTGTGGGTGTGTGGGTGGGTGTGGGTGTGTGGGTGTGGGTGTGTGTGTGTGTGTGTGTGCATCCTTACGACGGATAACCAGAAACCACATCATAAGTGGACTATACCCGATAAGTTTTTTGTACCTGTCCTCTTAGGGCAACTTCCAAGGCCTATCAGAAAATTCCTGTCAGTGTAGCTTTTTCAGGGGTGCAGCCACGGTTTTTTCAAAGGGTTTCGGTAGGTGTGCATCATCAAGCCGATTTTCAACTTTTCTCAGGCTACAACTGCGGTAGAAAAGCGAAAACAAACCCAAGTCAAGGGTCGCCTTCCCCTCCCCCCCCCCCCCCCTCCCAGGCGGCTTTTGACCGTCCTGGGTAGGCACCAAGCACTGGCGTGGGCGCGGATTTCTCCATTTAAACGTTCTCCACGATGAACATGTGCTTGCGGTAAGATGGATCATCCCGGGCCCGATGTGGCGTCACCGCCGCCTAGCAGCCGGCCCGGCTCCCCGAATCAGCGGCCGCCAAGGTACCCGCCGCCTGGCGACGGGTCTTCGAACCAATTGCCCGTGGTGCCGGCTGCAGCCGGGCCCGCACCACGAGGGAAGAACGGCGTCCGCACTCCGCCCCACGCGCATCCAGAGGCGGCGTCACGGGGGCACGTGCCCCTCCCCCTTAAGTTCCAAGCTGCCGTTCGGGCCCTCTGGAACCTGTGACTAATGGAATGCTCCACGTTTGTAGGGCGGTTTGAATTGAAATAGCCATCTTGAGGACCTTTTGATGCAGTTTAGGTTCTTTTTAAGACCCAAAACGATCTGGCTGCTGAGTTACACGCCCGTAAAAGTGCGATAGGGCTTATTTGGAGCCTATTTCAAAGTTGCCTCGGCATTAATGACGTCATAGAAACGTCATGCGATCGCGGTCATACTACAGGCTGTTTTCTGCTTACTGTCAAAATAGCATGGCCGCTGGTACATTCGCAAAAGCGATGAGGCGGCATGTATGATACAATACGCGGAAAAAGATTAGCTGTTAGGAAGATTTCGCTGCCGAATCCGTGTCGCGAACGTGAGCGTGAGCACTGTCGGGTTGAACGGCACCCGTGAACGGGCCATTTTTCCTTATTTCTAGGCCACGGCTCAATGCTACAAAAAGCGCCACTGTCTCCGAAAAAGCACGGCACCCAAAGAACGGCCACTCTCCCAAAAGCTATAACAGAACAGGACGCGACGGCAGATCTGTCTTTTTTCCACTGCTGGCGTTTTTTCTTCTTCTATTGACGTATCTCCTGCAGACAGCTCAGTTGGCGCCTTGTGTACAGGAGCAGAGAACCTAGCACGGGTTTATGGGTTAGCAAGGCATTATGAAATTATGGAAACATTACAGTAATTTTAAATAGATATTTCGCTATCTACTTGACGCGTATTGTGCAGCAAAGTTCAAACGTGAAAAATATTGTGTTCTACAAGAACTACCTCCTGAGCCGCATAACCACGAACCCCCGTTGGGAGTTTGTTTTGAAGGCAGGCCACGGTGAAATGCGGTGTTTTGACTGGAAATTTGGGCGGAAATTGCAAGAAAGCCTGCAATTTCATAGTCCCGCGAGCTGTGCCACTGTGAAATCACAGTTATTTGGCGAAGGAGATCGAGGGTTCGAAATGTATATGATCACTGGTGGGGTGTGCCAGTGGATTGTATTGATCTTGATGTGATGGGGAGTGTGCGCGCGAGATTTGTACTTCTGAGAGAGAACATTCTTTTGGTATTCTTGAAGCCTAGTGACTGCCAACAAAATGTGATATATTGATACCTGCCTCTACCTTTATGCTTATGCTCGAGCATGACAAAGAAACGCTGGCAAACTGAGAAGCACTAGGACTTACGTTGCATAAGCGTACAAAGGCATGCTGGTACTTCATTATGACCCCGCTAACATTTTGAACCTATTGAGGTATTACAGCATGTAGGGGAAAGTGGTGCAAGACGGACACCTTAAAGGTTTTTTTAATGTGGGAAGTTCATAAGTCTGTCCAGAAAGTGGATAGCAGGTGCATTTGGCAGGTGGATATTGAAGGCTGATCGATTGTCTATCCCCTATAAACGCGCTGGTTTGATATCTCTTCATGTTGAAGTGTGATCCTCCTAAATATCAGGTAACGTTTTTCATCATTGCGCCCCCGGCTTGGGGCAAAACGAAGCAATATTCGTGGCAAAACGGTCAAGTGATGAGATTGAGTAAGCGAAATAAATATTTTCAAAGTTATCATTTTTGATGCAAACGCTTCAATAAATACATTGCTCGGTGAATAGGTATTTATTTGGACATCCAATAGCTATATTTCTTAAGTTTGGGCTCTCATATCTAGCTCGAACCACCCCACCCCATACTTGTTTCCTTAGTATGATCCCACGAACAAAAGTTTTAATGGCCAGCAAATGTGTCTTACAGCTTGGTATGAAGCGACAGCCATTGCCGCATGGCTAGGCACATGGCTAGAGGAATACAGCCTGGTGGTTACACAATGAGACAACAACGATCGATTCTCAAACACACAAGTCATCGAGCAAAGTTCGCTCAGGAACACTCGCTCACTTCTTCTCATCAATCCACTTCTTAGTTACTGTGAACGCAAAACACGAAAAGAGCAGAGCCTAGTGGACCCGTCAGCAGGTACGAACAATGGCGAAACTAGACAAGACATCATCCTGCCTAGTCAAGCTTTCGCGGCGTACGTTTCTTTTGTTTCCGCTGTGGTTTCTGAGTTTTTGCACTCTTCCTTTTTCTTCCTTTCGACTGAGTTCTGTCGTCATTTTTCTTTCCCCCCTGTCTACCTTCTTTTCCTTCGAGTCTCTTCTCGAGTTCCTCCTTGTATGGTGTGTCAATCAAGACACATATTTTACCTTTCTTTCTTCCTTTACCTCTCTCCTCCCTAGAGTGCACTTTTGGCATAGGGAGGATTTCGCGGGGAGACACATAGGAGCTTGCGGGTGTGTCATTTTGACCTTGGTAAGCATGGCTCGGTCCAGCTGCGCATGACACTTCTAGAACGTCACCTTCGTCATCGCTAGAGCTTGAAAAATCATCTGGCAGAGCCCCAGCTGTGAGCAACTTCGCCAGGGTTTCGACATTAGTCGAGCTTCCCTGCCCCGATATTCCAGCCTGCGTTGCGTCTCCGGCGACAGTTTCCGGGAACTCCCGAACGTTCGTGCTCACCGAGACATCAACGTCAGAGGGCCCAGGCACGGGCAGAGGAGCTGCTGCTGAGTTGAGACCCACTGGTGCGTCTGCAGTGCCGGTCAGCGGGATGTTCGTTGTTTCTGTTGTTGCAAAATCTTCTTCGACGAACACATGGCGGTTTGTGGGAAAGACCCACGTGATTTCAAAGCCCTCCAACTCCGTCGTCGCTGTTGCCGCCTGCACGTAGGCTGACCCGATCAGCTCCCCCATCTCATACAGTGTGATGAGTTTACCGGGGTTGTTTCGGAGCCACGTTCTCTGTCCTTGGAAGAAGAAGGTGCTGACGGGGAGCATGAACGTCCGGTCCAGTGGTTGAAGGCGGTGTGAGGTGTGCGGAGGAATGGTGAGCATCACCACACCTGCTTCCCTGCAAAGCACGATGGCTGCGAGCCTCTTGGTGTGGCTGGCATGTCCACCCAGTATGAGAAGAACTGGATCCTGTTTCGAGGGCTTTGCGTGCGGTATGAAATGGTCGAGCCATTTCATGAACAGCTCCTTCTGCATCCAACAAAACTTATGGTACAGCACCAAGCTACCTGGGGAAGACCCTTCTCCAACTTCTGGTTGGCCCTCTTTCTTGGAAATATCACACCTGGAGGTATGTAGCTCCCCGCAGCGTTGATGCGCATCACCCCGGTAACCAGCGTGCCTCGTTCCGCAGATGTCAGTTGGCGTACCTGATTGTACCCTTTTCTCGCCAACACCTTCTCTTGTTGTGTTGCGACCGTGTTGAAGCCCGTTTCATCCATGTCGTAGATGCGTGTGCAACCGAACTGGGCAGAATCCATCGGCGCTTCAAGGTTGTCGAAGAACGCCTTGACATTGACTGAGTTGAACGCCGCGGCGCGAGCAATGCTTGTGGCCTCTGGTGTCCTTAGTGAGACCGTGGGGTTCTCTTGCGGAAGCACCGTATCCATGCCTCCTCTGTCATTTTCGTCGCCGTGCTGAATGGGTAAGTGATTTTGTTTCTGTCTGCGAACTCATATGCGAAATTCTTGGGGTCAGTCAACACTATTCCGAACATCCGGTTTTGGAGCTCCATTATGTGCTACACCAAATATCACTCCTGAGCTTCCGTAAAAACAGGTTTGTGTCGACCCAGGACCTTCTCTGTTACCTCTGTTATTGGCATTGCCCGTGCCTTTTTCAGCCGTCTGTCGAGAGTCGACTTCGGGACCAGAAAGCGGCCTGCCGCTTCTTTGGAGGACATTTTTCCCACATTGAATGCGTGCATGTCCCTTGCCATTGTATATTGTTTCCAGGATTGCCGATCGGTTTTTCTCTTGTAATCTCGAACTATTCTCCGTCTGGCGAAGTAGCTCCTCTGTAAAAAAGAACTTCAGCTTGAACGTTGAATAGATTTGGGAGGGTCATTTGCCCCTAAAGCCTCCCCCCCCCTTCCTACCCACCCCTGGACCCGTCAATGTACCTATATTTCCTTTTATAAACCAGGAAAACGTTTACCTGCTATGACAAATTAAGTACAACTATCAAAGCGAAATACCTAACTGCATGCCTATAACTAGTTGGTTATAGCGCATTTCACTTCTTGTGTTAAATTGGCTACGTTTAATATTAAGGGCGATATGATGAAACACATTCTATGTAATGCTATACAACAAGTCAGTCCTAATGTTTAAGGTACAAGAAACCGTTGAACTATTTAATAACTCAAAAACAAAGCATTGAATCGTATATGTTTAAACGGAATGTAAGGCTTTTCCCGGTTTATTGGAGTTAGCAGCGTTTCTGGGCACAACATGATAAATAAATATTAAAACTTTCTACATTTTTCTGGGTCTTGGCCGTAAGCAGAGACAAGAAAACGTAAATTTCTTTTTTGCGCCACTTCTGTCAGACAGAATACCTATGCGTTAGTACTTACGCCAGTGCCCGTGCATGCCGAGAAATGCACCCTTTAAATGTATGGGAAAGTGTGAAATGTACGGTGAGTTTTATGCGATAACGACCAAAAATGCATTAACTTTTCACCTTTTTCATAGCATAAGTTACTTTTTAAGATACTTTTTTCATAACGAGTCGGTCGGAAGTCTTTGCTGGTCTGCTGACCAACAAGTAAGTTATAGAGGCTATCAAAGAGATGGGCGAATGCGTGATACTGAAGCAAGTCATCACAGGAAGGTACTTACAATTCTTATGTTTACAATAAGCTTTGTTAAACAACATTATTACAATAAATTAGACCTAAAAGGAACGACAAGTATAGAGCTATGACATGCGCACTTTCAATAAATCATAAACGACAAATCGCAACCCCGCACATTCCCAGTTTGACGCCGTAGTTCGACGACTATTTAATCATAGAACTGAAACAGCATCGATTCACTTTTTCGGGCTCTACTCATGTGCCTGCTACTGCCATTGAAACATTGTGTTCATGGCTTATTTAAGTCAAACTTTTCTTGCGATTGTCATAGTTCAGGTGGGGCAAAACGGGACATTTTGTATCCTATTTTCCCCCCGAGTGCCCATTTTGCCCCAACCATTCTGTCCCATGGACGCTAACAACACAACATGATTCGACAAGCAACGAAAACTGGCCCGAAAAAATCACAATTGCTCACAAGGAATCTTCATGCATACACCATCAAAGCGCAGCAACTTTGCATTCACGATTCATTATAGTCGTAGAATAAACAACGTTCAAATCACCATAAAAACATTAACAAAAAATGGAAAGCGGAAACTCACGTCCTCCAACGACGGCCGCCGACAGGAAAGGCCCGGTGCACATCATTTCCGTCCCCTGTCAGAGAAGCTTTGGTTTAAACCATTGATTTCCGCTGGCGCCACCTCTAACAGCCGAATTCGCGAGGATCCGTTTTATAAGGGTGCCTCATTTTGCCCCGTTTTCCCCTAATTAATTCATTGCGTGTCATTATATCAGCAATTCATTTTGGCAGTAGGGCTTGGTGCAAGCAGCTCATCAATGCAAATGCTTAGTAATTGCCCAAATGATATCGCTTTGCAAAATTGTCTTTCCCCAAAGAATTCTGAAACTCTAGAGTTGTATTATTACTGATGCGCACTGTAATGTCTTCACAAATTTGGTACGCAGGTGGGCATTGCTCCTGAGTCATCAAGAAAGAAAGGTGCTGAGAAGGGTGGAAAAGTATTGCTGTTGGTGTATTGCATAGCATTTATCATTGTTTTATCATGAGCCTTGTGTGCACTGGCAGCTTCATCACTATCTTAAATTTTGCCCATCCAACCACAACTACATGCACTTGTTATGTCTCCAGCCTTGTGCAAGGTCCACGTGTTTGCATTGTCATTTCCTGTTATTTTTAGTAAAGCAGCCTGGTGGCTGCAGCGTGTTGCATCGCTGTGGAAGTGGAAGATGTGTTTGCATCTTTCTAAGCTACATTTTTTAATTTCCAAAACAGGTTAAGCAAGTGATGTCATTTATTTGTTGCCTGCTTTGCTGAAAGTGATTATATATTGCATCACGTGTTTTTGGTCAGTCGTACGTCAGATGGGGAGTCAATACAAATGAGAATACTTGACCCATCTTTTCATGATGGAATTTATTACGAAGGCAGCATGGATCACAGCACAAAAACTATATCATTGTTCATTATGTCTCGCCACAGTACAGCACTGAGGTAGTGCCACAACTGTTAACCCGTACAATTGCACTGTGTTCCACATTGGTTGACTACTATATGTCAAGCCTATGAGACAGAAGCTTATACCTTTATGAATGACTGGTAACAACTGATTTAACAATGCCAAAGGACTATCGGAAACAAGAATGTCATTGCACCACAATGGTTATATCAGGGTTAACTATTAATTGCATAAATAATCCTAAGCAAAACAAAGCGTTCTTGGTAGCCCAGCCTAACCATCTTCACCATAGCAATAGCAATGCTTCGATAATCAATTCATAGCAACATTACAAATTTATTCATCTCGCATGACGCCACATTTCCAGATACAAACAATAAGGAATGTAGCTACTGTGCACATAACATGACATCACGGTCAGGACTACAGCACTGCAGGCAATGATGGGTCGACAATAATGTATTAACAAAATCATCAATAGCGTAGCAGCAATAGCAGCAGCACAGCATATCGTGCTTTGATATTAAAAATCTGCCATAAAATCCGGCAATCGCTACGTTGCGGCCAACACCAAGACTACGGCCAGCACCAAGACAAAAAATCCGTAAACAAACCACCCACTAATCCACCGCCCGACACGGCCCCCCGCGACCAGAATGGCCGGCTGGCGTCAGCTTTCGTGTGTTTCAAGGTATTCTTCAGGTCTGGCTGCCAGATGCTACCAAGTATTGTTGTCGTCACAAAACCATTCCATGACGCCATCAAACAATGACGTAATGGTGCGGATTTTTTACAAACTTTGAACCTTTGCTATTTAGGGTCGTATTTTAACATTGAAAGCTTACTTATAGAGACAAGTAATATCTGATGCCTACCTCAATATCTTCAAATGTGGAACATTCCCTTTAAGCGCCCGAAAAGCCAGTCAGAGGTCTCATTTAGGGGCTCCGGCCAGAAGGGCCGGGCACTCAAATACTAACCAGAGGCCTTGCGCTTATCAGGGGCTCACTGAGTCGATAAAGACCTATATTTCGGTCAGACTCCACCAGTAACATACAGTCGGCTCCGTGGCGGCATGGGCCTGAGGGCCCCGCCCCCCAAGCAGGGATATAACCAGAACCGGCGATTTATATTGCTCGGGCCCCACAGCGCATAACAGTGGACCCTATATTGTCAAGGGGCCCCCTAGTCCGACAGAGGCAGTACTCGAGGGGGCACGAAAAGCCTATAGGGGCCACGGGTCCGGCAATCAAGGGTCTGATTGGATGGCCTAAGGGTAGAAAGGGCTGATCCGATTCTTATTTTAGGGGCCCCGACCTGCGAAGACGGGCCCTCAAGTAACGGTTAGAGGGCCCTTTGCGCCGATCGGGGAGCCTCTGAGTCGATATGGGCGATATTGTTGGTCAGGCACTACCAGTACCTCGCAGTCGGCTCCGTATCGGTATTGACCTGAGCGCCCACTTACCATTCAGCTACAGAGCTGGGACCAGTACATTGCAATGGTCGGGTCCTCCGTATCTGTTAGGGACCTTAAGTGTCTAACAAAGGGTTCTATGCTCGCAAGGGGCCCCTCGCCGACCAGGGGCAGTGTTTGATAAGGCCCGAAAAGGGGCCCGAACGACCCACCGAAAACGATGATCGAAGGCCCAGTTGGTGGTTATAATGACCAGAAAGACTGGTTGTAGATCACGTAAAGAATCGCAGTCAGTAGGGAAGTGACCCTAGATATCAGTCAGAGGTCCTCTTGCACGGTTTTAGAAACCCATGAGACAATGCGGGTGTCTGAGTCGGTTAGAGACCACGAACACCGAACAGTCGGCTCCATGTCCGTCTGAGCCCCTGAGACCCATTACCCAAGCAGAAACGAGGCCGGGGTTCGCGATTTGCAATGTTTGAGGTTCCTGACACAATGAGGGGCTCCTGTGTCGGTTAGGGGCGGCAATGTCGGACAGGGGTCTTGTGGTGGCAAGTGGTCCCGAGTCGGAGCGGTGTTTTAAAAGGTCCGAAGAAGAGCCGAGGGGTCTCTCGAGACCGAAGATCAAGGGCCCTATGTGATGGCTAAGGAGTCCTGAGGGCTGACTGTAGGTCACATTAAGGACCCCCGCTCATAGCGCCGTGACCTCAAATGCCAGTAAGATGATCTCTTGTACCGATAGGGACCCCTGAGACAGAGCGTTCCTCTATTTCGACCCGAGATCATGAACAACGAACAGTCGGCTCCTTACTGGTCCGAGCTTTGGGGGCCCATTTCCCAAGCGGGGACTAGACCGGGCCCGCGATCTACTATTGGTCGGGCTCCTTTACCGTTCAGGTGTCCAGTGCCAAACAGGGCGTTCTGCTTCAACAAGGGGGCCTCGAGTCGGTCAGGGGAAGATATGTTCAACAGGAACGTGGACGGGAGCCCGAATGTCAGAGGGCCTTTTGCGTTGGTCGGGGTCCTCTGACAACTGGAGGAAACATGAACCTATGACTGAGTGCTCGCACTGAGGCAATAGAAGACTCCTGTGCAGGTCAGGGCCCCAGTGCCGTACGGTGGGCCTCCATCCCTATCCCGGTATGGGCCCGTCAAGACCGGCTCGAGTCTATGTGCCAATTGATTTGGCCACCTGCGGCGAGCAGGGATGTTGTTGCGTTAATGCACAGTTCATGCCCCGAACGAGGTTCAGCTGCACGGGTCAGAAGGTCTCCCGTGTAAGGGAGCGGACCAATATGATATGAGGTATCTCTCTGAGGGCCTCCGGTTCGGTCAGGGGATGCCGCCCCGCGGCGCCAGAATGACGGCCGGTAAACACACCGCGGTGGGACAGAATGATCCTGCATCCCTTGACCGATGTACCCCGTAGTGTTGTACTCGAGGGGGGCCGCTTTACCGGAAAGATAATAAGAGGTTTCATTCGTGTTGAACGGAATGAGTCGAAATGAGTTCAGAACGCACAAGGTTCATTTCCTTGAGAACGTTCAGCATTTAACAGAATCGACTAGTGAAACACATAAGCATCAAAAGGTTTGAGCCTGCGCGCTGGGTACCGCCAGTGTAGTGGTTAATGCGCCTGCATTAACCACTGCACGCGTGGGAAACCACAGGTACGGGGCCCGATTCCCCGTGGTGCCCGCCCTCCCCGCTGGGGTGAGACGCTGACGGCGCCATGTAGCCTCAGCAGCTGAGAGCGCCATAAAGCCCCGATGACACGCCCGTAATCCCGAGGACCAAGGAGAGCACCGGCTTGGGTCGCAACTTTCGCAAAACCGAGCGGCGTTGCCCACTGCAAGTAACGCCAGGGGGCGGGCCCAGGGCGCGCAACAATGACCATCGTGCAAAATATTGCTTCTAATTGTCTTTTAAGATTACTTCGTGCATTTCAAAGGTTACATTGGACAATTCTTATACAATTTTGAGGATGTCCTCTGGACAGATTAAGCTGTTACAACAGTACGGCAATAAAATATTTTACTCCACTCTTCCAGTTCCAGAGTCCGCTTCGCGACTCAGCGACCAGATTCCAGCACAACTCCGCGCTGCTTTAAGGGCCAAGCCGTTGTTACCATCGGTCTAAAACTCGCGCGTGTGAAATATGCGCCGAGACTGCCTTCTAAATGTACTATTTGGTGAACAAAAGCGTTTAAAGGTACTACTTTCAGATGCGTTACCATTTTCGTCCACGTGTTGGCCACGGCCTGGTGTGAGCCGCGAGGCGACCCGCGCGGCCTGAGGAGACTGCAACGCCTGGCGTCGAGTCTTTTACCATTATACGAGGGCGCGCACGTTCAAAACTGCGTTACATAAGTTTACCACGTAATCACTTCTGACCGATTGTTGAACATACCCAGACAAACATGGCTTGGCCGTGTTAAACACAATTCGTTGATCCATTGCAATCTTCAAATCTACATTCGCAGGATTCTTGCTATCTCCGTTCAACCCAGATAAAAGTTCTGACAAAATTATGAACTCTTTCCGTTTAAAACAGTTACTGAACCATTGTAAAATGAAAAGCGTCTGCGATTTATTTCATGCAGTCATTTCCCGCATGATTTTGCCAGTTTATTTAATGTAAGTGTTAAGGGCAAAGTTGATCTTGCGGTACACACGCATATATATATATATATATATATATAGATATATATATATATATATATGTGCATATATATATATATATATATATATATATATATATATATATTCATATGAATTTAATACACCCAAACATGTGCCGATAAAGCTTATGCTTCTTATATCAGACCGAGAGGCGCTTCACAGCTGACAACTGCCTGGTTCGGCATAAACAACACGTACAGTGTACACCGCAGGATGGCTTAACACCAGTCATGCGGTGTAGAGGGTACGCCACTGACACCATCATGTGTTAGGCGTGCACCGCGTGATGGCATAACACCAGCATGCAGTGAATAGGGTACGGCACTGACACCATCATGTAGGCAGTGTGCACATAATGGTTTAGACCCTGGCATTTCTCTCTGGTGTATTCCTCATCGGTGGGCTCTTTCTTCAACCGCAAGGATAGATTACCTGAATCCTGCCAATCGACTGCTGCATAACAGTTTTGCTGAGCCTCGTGTGGGGCACGATCTTCATAGGCGCCCACGTTTCGGAATTTGCATGGTCGCTTTTGGTAGCGTTTGGGTAAATCTGTCCGGACGGGAAAATTTCTTGCAAAGCCTGACCCCTACCCCATGCGAGAGCATCCGTTTGAATTGTGATGCACCAATGTTGGCTCTCATTTGTAGTATATTGGGCCGGACCAATTTCGCACTAGATTTCAGAACTGTGCTCTGCATACCTTCACAAAAGGTCATCCCTATATAACATGACTTCGTCATATCTATTAAGCATTATGAAACAATGACACATATCTGTTGGTTTGCTTGTGGGTCGTGTGTCATTGCACACACACGGTTGTGTGTGTGCGGGGGGTGTCTCGACAAAGATGTCAGCATGTCAGCACGGCCGTGTCAGAAATGTTTTATGAGCAAAGGAGGCATTTGTTACGATGACACCACATTAGGCATGTATGAACACTCAGAACTCATCTCCAACAACTCATACCACAACGATCACACATCGCCGTAGCCCATGCACCCGCCGACCGGTGCTCCATTAAGGCATATTGGAGTAACGTCTGGGCCATAGCTCACCCTGAACATCAGGATCGATAGCACGACCTGCGGGGCCGAATATACTAGCAAGAATGACCAGCTCAAGATCCTAAAAGGCGCATATATTGCGGGCGTGATTAACCGGCAGATGGACGTGGGAGGTTTACTGTCTTTATATGGGCCGCACAACTCTGGTGTGCAGGCAATAAAGTGGTAGGTGTGACTTGCAATGAAGTCTCATGATATATGTGGATGACAATGATACCCACCTTGCATGTGCAGCATTATCTGAATAAGCAAATACCTGTGCACATTGTGTACCTTAAACCTTGTCACAGCCACGTTGAATGCACGAAATTATGTCTCGTTGTTTAGAGATGCCCTTGTATTGAGAGTGCTTTATCTTGCAACGCATTCTACAAGCTTAAATGGAACCTGTTTCACTTCACCGAAAATAAACAGGAATTCGAGACGCTTCCGGCAAACTGAAACAATGCATGGCATGGTGTTTTTGCGCCTGGTTGCATGCCTGACGATGTTAATGACTTTAAGGAGTCCATAAGCCATGAAATATAGATGCAATCCAACATAAATTTTTATAATGGCGGTGGGAGGATCATCAGAGTCAGCGGCGGTCTTTCCGGTGTGGATCCGGGCGTGTACCACAAAGCTGCTCGTATAGCAGAACGCCTTCCCACAACTCTATGAGTGAACGCGGACTTGACTCCAGCGCGGGTCTCGGGTAACACTTAAAATGCTGGCGAGTCCAGAACGCAGCCTCGCAGGGGTCGAAACTAGACGGCTCCTCGCCAGTGTGGGTCCTCACAATGCGTGGTACAACTGTTGCGACTGATAAACGGACGTGTCACAGGCTTCATATCGGAACGGGTCTTCCCCGTTGTGGGTCCCGAACATGTTCGTCGAACTAGCCAACGAACACTGAACAGTTTACCACATACGTCACGACTAAATAGCATTTCTCCAGCGTGTGCCCGAACGTGCAGCGCAATAATATTGCTCGGACGCAACGACTTCCCACAGACTTCGCAAAAGAACGGCTTCAATCCAGTGTGGGTCAAAGCATGTCTGTCTAACCGAAAGCGCTCCCTGGAGGCCATGCCGCAAGCTTCACAATGAAATGGCTTCTTGCCTGTGTGGCTCTGATCACCTGCGCCTAACTGCTTTCGAAGCCTGAACGTCTGGCCACAGAGCTCACAACTGAATGGCCTCTGAGCGGCGCGAATCCGGTCGTGCTCACGTAACTGGCCACGAGCTCGGAACGGCCTGCTACAGACTGTGCAGCGGAACGGCTTCTCACCGGAGTGAGTCAGAGCGGGTTTCTCACCGGAGTGAGCCTGAGTGTGGGTTTCCAAGGCTTGTTTCTTGAGCAAGCAGCTTTTCAGGCACTTAACAATGAGAACGTGCCTCACCGGGGGTCGACCAGGAACTGCTCGCCCAATTGGCAACGAAGGCTAGCCGATTTGCCACAAATCTGAGGGCTAAACGGGTTCTCACCGGCGTGTGTGAGAACATGCAGAACATGAACAGAACATGAACATGCAGAACAGAACATGAGCATGCAGAACAGAACATGAACATGCAGAACAGAACATGAACAGCACATGCAGAACAGAACATGAACATGCAGAACAGAACATGAACATGTAGAGCAGAACATGAATATGCAGAACAGAACATGAACACGCAGAACAGAACATGCCAGAACATTCCTTCGACGGAGCGACTTCCCACAGACTTAGCAGATGAACGGCCTTTCTCCAGTGTGGGTCATGACATGGGTTTTGAACTGACCTGATATGACATGGGTTTTGAACTGACCGCTGTCTATGAGCCATCTGTCACACGTCACATTTAAACGGCTTCTCACCGGTGTGGATAAGAGCATGACCCCTTAAGTCCCTATGGTGACTGAACACCTCGCCACAAACTTCACAGCCGTACGGTTTCTCATCGGTGTGGATAAGAGCATGACCCTTAAGTCCCTATGGTGACTGAACACCTCGCCACAAACTTCACAGCCGTACGGTTTCTCACCGGTGTGGATAAGAGCATGACCCCTTAAGTCCCTATGGTGACTGAACACCCGCCACAAACTTCACAGCCGCACAGTTTCTCACCGGTGTGAGTCCGCGTATGCTGCATGAGGCTGCTTTTGTTAGCGAAAAACTTCCCACAGACCTCACATTCAAACGGTTTTTCGTCGGTGTGGGTCCGAGTGTGCAACACGAGACTGCTGTTCAGAGGGAACGGCTTCCCACAAACGTTACAAGTGCACGGCTTCGCCCTAATGTGGGCCTTGAGATGGATGGCTGACTGTTGGCGGGTCCTGACTGATCTCCCACAGACGTCACAGTTGAACGGCCTCCTACCGTGTGGGTCAGGTCAGGTCAGGCTGTGGCCAGTCAGCCGCGCTCTCTCCAAATGATCTCTCGCAAACGCTGCAAGTAAGAGGCTTGTGATCAGGGTGGGCTCGAGCGTGCCTTACCAAATTGCTCTTCGCTCCGCAAAGTTTGCCACAAAAATCACACTCAAACGCTCTTTTTCCTGTGTGAATGCAGGCAGGGGCGTCGATTTCATTCTTCGTGGCGAAAAGTCTTCCAAATGTTTTACATGGGAAAGGTCCCGCCTCGGGCAGTGTGGCTGATGGCATGCAACACTAGCGAGGGGTTCTGGCTGAATGTCTTCTCGCTGACGTGACACCTGTAGGTCTTCTCAGTTACAGGAGTGTCATCACTAGCGAGGGTTCTGGCTGAGTGTCTTCCCGCTGACGTGACACCTGTAGGTCTTCTCAGTTACAGCGAGAGGTTCTGGCTGAATGTCTTCCCGCTGACGTGACATCTGTAGGTCTCCTCAGTTACAGGAGTGGCATCCAGGCGTTGACCTTCGAGTCTTTCACTGCGTGATTGTCCACAGAATCTGCGCTCCGAGTCTTCGCTGTCGTGCTGGCACTGACCACGTGAAGCCGAGACAAGTGTTTGTGTTGGTGCTGACTTTTCGGATGTTCTGCGAGATTCTCTTGATTGGAACGCTGGAAACTGCAAGACCCACAGCAGAACGAGGGCGCATCTGAAGACAGGCGCCCCTGATCAGACTTCATCTCATGATTTGCGGATTCCCTCGCAGGAGACTTTGTGAGCCTGTCAGGTTTTCCGCACGTTCGCGGGGACGACTTATCTATGACGGCTCTGATAAGTTGTGGCCCTACCCAACCATGGCCTCGCAGCTGTCCTTGGAGTCATCAGGCCATGGTCCATGGTTGGCTCCACAGAGCATCCTGGGGGACAAAGGCTGATGTCCGTCCCGGTGACTCAGCTGTTTAGAGTGCCTGCTTTCCGATCCGCCCACCCGTGGCGGGGTGGGTTCGAGTCGCTTTAGGCGCTCGTTATTTGCCCTCGAAAGGCATGGCCTGCGGCTCGTGACAGCCGTCAGATGGCGTCAGAGGGCAGGGCGGACCGTGCCGAGCACTGCGGTATACTAAATTTTTGCCACAAATTTTTTGCCGTTGAGATGGAATTGCGCAATCGGATGGCTGGGGTGAGGGTTCACACAGCAGGCACTGCTTAGCGTTAGCTGTGATCCCAGAAATGCATGCATTCATTCATAGATTCGGATTTAATCTGAAAGAAGGAATGCGCTTCTGCAGCTGTAGTGATGTGCGGTAGGCCCAGCTACTTTGCGGTGCCGCGTCGAAGAAACGGTTAACGGGGCACTGACGAGTCGTGATTAGTCGCATATTAGGACGAGCCAACCCGGCAAAGTAACCGATCGGGCGCCAGTGCTCATGCCCTGCCGAGCACGATCGGAAAACTGCCTACATACCGAACGTTGCCACAGGCTTCAGGATCCTTTTGAGACGAGTAGTCTCACGGGAGAGGATAAATATTGGGTTGGAACCAAGCTGGTTGGCTGAGCGGTACACAGACTACCTCCCCCCCTGAAAGACCATCTCTCGCCCTGAAAGACCACCTCTCACCCTGAAAGACTACCTCGCGCCCTGAAAGGACGCTGACGCGACCCGTAACAAAAGAGCGTTTTTCCGTCTAGCTTCCTGGCGCGCCATGCAACTGCGCTGAAGCCTTCAGGCTGTCTGGCTCATTCACTGCGGACGTTTTAACAATCAGAGCGCATCACAGTAGCATGGGGCATGTCATGGTAGGATCCTGAGGTGACCGTATATGACATAAAACACACAGCAATAGCAATACAATATCAAGGTTTCTTCTTCGTTTCAGAGCCAAGCTGTGTTTTTTACATAATTATTTTAGGGGCATCGCTGGCGCGCGCACGGCCTCGCAGTTGGACGGCGATCGGCAGTGGACAACTGAGCCGATCACGTGTGGCCGGAATGATACTGCTCCACCATGAGCCGATCACGTACGGCCGGAGTGAAACCGCTCCACCATGAGCCGATCACGTGTGGCGGGAGTGACACTGCTCCGCCATGAGCCGATCACGCGCGGCCGGAGTGATACTGCTCCACCATGAGCCGATCACGCGCGGCCGGAGTGATACTGCTCCACCATCAGCCGATCACGCGCGGCCGGAGTGATACTGCTCCACCATTCTTGGCCAGTGAGATGGCAGCGGCTCGTATCGAACACTCTTCGACCTGATTTATGAAAGCGGCGAATTCAGTACGGCTAAAACAAAGTCTGCACAACAAAGCCCAACTGAGAGCAATGCATACAGTTTTACGTTGCTGCCGTACCGCGTCGGACAAAAACGTGTTTGATGTCCATGCAGGCGATGAAATTGATCAGGTTGCCGATTACATGGCGAGGAAATCTCTGATTTCAGAATTTTGTGACCGGCTATATGATTTGTTTCCAAATATCACGCTACATCCTATTTTCCATCGCCAATCCTAGAGGCACATGCAGATATAGAATTAAGATCTATACATAATAGGTGCATATTTCCAGGGCTGTAGGAGTGTTTCTTCTATTTTGCGTACATCCGTAACATTACCAAGACTTTTGCCGACCACATCCTGAGTAATAGCTAATACAGTACATTAAATCAGTGAGAAAACGGAAATACAAGTGAGAGGCTCCGCATGAGAAATATCAGGGAAACCGAGCACTCGAAAGTGGTAGGCAAAACAATCATAACAGATGTAAACAATTAAAAGCTAACGGTTGGTACGAGGGCTATTGCATGGTAAACTGCACAAGATATGGCCCAACTTGTCACATCTGATTTTGATGATATTTGGAACGCTTAAAGCACGTATCCAAAAACAGCTACCGGGAACCAATTATAGGTGATCACTGAAGTCAGATAGAGGTCAATACAGGTCACAACTTTTTACAGATGCTGCACGGTTCAAAAGCCCACAGCTCGGTGTTTTGGTGTTACAGAAAGGTAGCCTTCGCCATTTGAATGGCCAATAGCGCAGGTGACATTGATGAATGATTGTTTCCCGATGATCCCGGAATGTCCCTTGGCTTGGCCAAGTCGCGAGAACCATTTTCGGCTCATTTGCCATGCTTACCGACATTGGTCGCCCATTTTCCCGAAAGGAACACATCAGCCCTCATCCTCCCTAGAGAGATCAAAATATCATTCTTCCCGTGTAATAACCAGTTCGCCCATGTTCTCGCCTGAGGATTTGTCTTTTGACCCCCTCCCCCTCCTTTCGAAAAACCAGGAGCGTACCGAACCCAATCAAATTCGAAAGGAATCGGCCGTATCTTGTGCGATCTGACGTGGAACGACAAGGTGGGTGGTTAGTGGTAACTGGAGAGGCCAGAAAGAGATGATGCGAGCAGCCTTCTTGCAGCCTTCTTACGTCATGTCCAACAAGAACGCAAGAAGTCCATCCGGACTTTGCCAGGACCGGAAATCAGCGACTGGGTAAGAACGACTGCACATCACTGTACGGATCAATATCAGTTCGCCTCAAAAGTGATGCGCTTGTGTCACCAGATGCAGGTACCCACACACCTACCACACAGCGGATATGAAACCTTGTTTTCAACTGAGCAGCTTAGCTCAAAGGTACATGCTGAAACAGCATGATCTATCGTGTTCAGATGTCCTCCCAGATTACAAGTTTTTGATACGCCGTCCAACTTTGGCGCGTTACAATGTGACGAACGAATGCCTTCCAGTTATGGCCGATGTTAACTGGTTAATGGGATGCAGGTTGCAGAGATAGAAAAGATGTGGATATTATGTAATCTGCGGTCAATCCCGTGCCTACCTACGATCGGAATGCCAATGTTTGGCAGCACCGACAAACGTCGGCATAATGTTTGTCACAAAAAAAATTAAAGTAAAACACACCGAGTGCCAGCGTGGGCTATTTCATAGGCAAAACAATGACGTAATGACAAAACAATAATTGTGGGCGTAGCACAGAAGCACTGCGATGCTATTTCGGCTAATAGCACTACCACTTATAGTGCATTACCAGCACTGCCACTAATGAAAAGTTATTGATGTCCGTGCCCAATGTACAGGAAGATTAACCAGAGATGGAATTCTGCAGCCCCTTGTCTGAAGTCAACAGCGCCAACGCATTGGGCTTGATGGCCGCGGCTGCGTCTGGAACGGTGTAATAGACGACCCCTGATTACAACGACGAGTCAACAGACGTTGGCTGACCGACACCCGTCGTCTGGCACGAGTGGGTTAATGTGGAACCCGGCCGCGGCTGACAAACACAGCCAAGCGGAAGCATTACTCCGATCTTTAATCAGATATTTCGGGCCTGAGTGGGGTAGTGCCGACCCCGGCCGCGGCTGAGGAACACAGCCATGCGGGAGCATTACTCCGATCTTTAATCAGATATTTCAGTCACCTTCCTGGAATTCTGACCCACGAAAATAAGTTTATATCACGCGCCCATGCAAGCATGTTGTAATTCGCCCGAGGTTTTGTAATAGTGTCCCTCGCGTGCTGCGCGTTATCACTTCGGACAACATCCGATCAGAAAATTAAAGGAAACGTTTCTCTTTTGAAGATATTGAAATAAGCATCAGGTATGATGAAACAAGTTTAGTTATAATTATTGGGATACTTTGTAAGCGGAGAAGACTGCTCTGACAGCACAATTCTCTGTTTAATAGACATGCTCTTCAATGGGTCATGGTTTGATTACGTCATCGTACCATGTACATCATTGACTGAAAGCCAATTGACGGTCGTTAGATCTAAAAATGGCGGTCGTGAACGTCAGATGTGGAAGCCACGACAGCCTATTTTTGGCTCTGGTCGCCGCATGGTTTATGCAAGGGCAGAATTTAAATGACGTTATTATGATGTCATGAACGCCAAGGTGGTTTTGAAATATTCTCCTTGATACACCACTCCCCATTTTCACGGGCCTGTGGTTCAGAAACTAGAGTGGCTTAGGTCTTACGAGGGGCAGACTATGAATGACACCGAAAGGACTTCAAGATGGCTATTCCAGTTCAAAACCTCATATAAATATCGAACACTCCCTTTAAGGGAACCGTCGCAATAATGCAATACTCACCCGGTCTGCCGAACACCAAGCTTCTAGCCGTATTGAAGAAGTCCTTTCCTGAAGGCCCCAGCTCCAACACTTCGGTGTTACCATCCAGAGCATTGTCGAAGCATGTTTCAAGCAAAGTTCATCACACATTTTCCTGCTTTTTTATGCCCACCTCTATATTTTAAAGTTGTTGTATTGCGCGGGCGCACAAAGCTGTTGCATTCACCTGCATTTTGCTCACCAGCCGTCCATAATGCCATCTATATGGATGGCATCCAGATAGCATATCATTTCCAGTGGTTCCATATTTGACCATGGATGGTTCCCGACAGAAAATAAAAAATCGGCTTGATGTACGCTTACCGAGCCTGTCCCCCCCCCCCCAAGGAATTCTGCTGCGTGTCTGGTCAATAGCCTATCGTTTCCATACACTGCAGCGAAGTTGGGCTGGTTGAAGGGTTGCTACGAGCACTGGAACTTGCCAAAATCAGATTGAACCTGGGGATTTGGAGGAACTTTGGTGAAACTTTGACCGCGCTTACACCCACCTAGACAATGCACACCGGGACTCGCCCAAATGTTGTCAATACACTCTCAGCAAGTAGTGCTCAACGCTTCCCTCCCTCAGGAGATGCCTCACCTGACGCCAGCAGCCCTTCCAAAAAGTTACAGCGCTCTCCAGTCCAGGGACGGCCGCAAGCGTTGCCATGACGCGCAGACCGCCGGGGAGCAGACGGACCGGGCTGACGGGACGGGCCTAGGGCGGCCTCGCTCGGCCCGGAGGAGGACAGGCCCAGGGCGACCTCGCTCGGCCCGGAGGAGGACAGGCCCAGGGCGGCCTCGCTCGGTCCGGGGGAGGGCAAGCCCAGGGCGACCTCGCTCGGCCCGGAGGAGGACAGGCCCAGGGCGGCCTCGCTCGGCCCGGAGGAGGACAGGACCAGTGCGGCCTCGCTCGGCCCGAAGGAGGACAGGCCCAGGGCGGCCTCGTTCGGCCCGGAGGAGGACAGGCCCCGGGCGACCTCGCTCGGCCCGGAGGAGGACAGGCCCAGGGCGACCTCGCTCGGCCCGGAGGAGGACAGGCCCAGGGCGGCCTCGCTCGGTCCGGGGGAGGACAAGCCCAGGGCGACCTCGCTCGGCCCGGAGGAGGACGCCTCTGCCGAGGTGGGCTCTCTTGTCCCGCGTCCCCCGGCCGGCAGGCGGCGCAAAGGCGGAGCCAGGCGCAGAGGCGGAACCAGGCGCAGGCTGCGCGGCGGTTCGCCGGAGGGCAGGCCGCACCAACAAGACCCAGTTTCATAACGTGACAATGCCGGCTCCGCACTCCCAAATTGTGTCCTGTAGACAAACGAGCGGGGAACAGAGCAGTTTTGTCTGGTCTTGCGATTTTAAATTCACTCATGAATTTGGCGCATCAGTCGGACTTAGTTGTTTCTAGATCTATGATCGATCATCGCTCAGTGCGATGCAACTTGGAATTACGTAGATTCGTACTTTTGTTCTAGGACACTTAACTCCGGGCAGATGACCTACTCCATCTACCGCGATGGCTGCATTTTTTTTGAAGCATACCGATCCTGTTCTGGTACAAACAGCAGATATCTTTCTGTCGCTTAACTTATTGAAAGGCACTTAAGGTCAGAGAACGTTTCATTTTTAGGTGCTCACAGCTACGGTCTCCATGCATTCATTGCTCTTTCTTTTACACCGAGCTCCTGAGTTACTGCTCATCATATGAATCGTTATGCCCATGGGAAATATGGGGCCATGGCTATGAACCACTCCAACATATCACAGACGCTTCAATCCTGTGAGAGCTGCTATCGTTGCCACTTTCCTGCACAAGCCATCTAGTTAAGACAGAGCTGTAAAATAGCATTGTCCTTGCACTTGAGGTAATGACTCCACATGGTGGGCTATTGATGCATTGCATCGCCTACACTCACTCCTTCATCACTGAAATCCCGAGGGTACTTCTCCGATGAACGATAGCTGTACCGACCATCAGTTACATCCCCTTCGTACAGGGTCTGTTGGGAGATTGATCGTCACAGCACATTTGCTTGGGATCTCGCTTACGTATGCATTAAGAAAAGGTTACTCTTTTCCCTTTTTACACACAGAATGTTGTTTTAACGCGAGGAATTCCCCTTGCTCGTTTTTTACGCTAGTTTCTCCGGAACATCCTCAGTAGGTGATAGTTTTCAGGCATTTCCTAAGCATCTTTTTGCAGACGGTTTCATATTTCTGGCTGAAGGCATGAGGAAAGGCAGCTCTTGAGTCCGGTAGCGGGAGGGACTTTCAGTGCTAAGGTGGCGATCCACCCGGGATTACGCGCACTCTTGCGTGTACGACAGTGACAAATGTTTTCTTGTGCTTCCGGTGAAAAAGACAATTACACCATGGTATGGTCAGCAAACAGCAAAAGTAGAATGAGAAAGGAAGGCTCAGGACCCAAAACGCAGTGAGTTTTCAAACAATGTGAGGTACATGAATGGAAGGCCATGCAGCTATACAAGTTTCATTTCTTTATGTCTTAATGCAATGCCATTCACTGAGCCCGTTATGGGAAATGTTCTATTCTGACAGCTGCCGCCACCACTGCCACGCCTCCGACCACGCTCGGCATGCTCAAAAGCCGCCACGCCATCGAGAGCTTTGACTGCCTCGGTTGGTTCAAGTAGCTGCGATTGATATCGATCGTCGATCGCCGCTCGAATCGGCGTCGTGCGTTGGCTTCGCCACCTACCGGACCATGGGCTGCGCGCGAGGCTGGTCGCCGCCTCCACCGGACCATGGGCCGCGCGCGAGGCTGGCCATCCCCACCTGCCGGACCATTGGCCGCGCGCGAGGCTGGCCATCCCCACCTGTCGGACCATGGGCCGCGCGTGAGGCTGGCCATCCCCACCTGCCGGACCATGGGCCGCGCGCGAGGCTGGCCATCCCCACCTGCCGGACCATGGGCCGCGCGCGAAGCTGGCCATCCCCACCTGTCGGACCATGGGCCGCGCGTGAGGCTGGCCATCCCCACCCGCCGGACCATGGGCCGCGCGCGAGGCTGGCCATCCCCACCTGCCGGACCATGGGCCGCGCGTGAGGCTGGCCATCCCCACCTGCCGGACCACGGGCCGCGCGCGAGGCTGGCCGCCGCCACCGTCAGCGGGCCATGGGCCGCGCGCGAGGCTGGCCACCGCCGCCGTCAGCGGGCCATGGGCCGCGCGCGCCACGCTCCTCAGCCGTCGTCACAAACCCTTAATCGCCACTGAGCCACGTCGAGGCGCTTCCCGTTGAATCAAAATTGCCCATTACAATTCGGACCTATTACGCTAATCATGACTCTCCATCTAGTCACCTTAGAAAACCGATAATCAGCCTGTTTCAGAGCAACTGACTGCCGATAGCGTCGAGACGCTTTGTGGCCCTGGATACGTGTCAGTCCACACTCCGCGTCCAGCCAGCTTTGTGTTTGCTGGACGGGATGTTGGATCGACCATTATCTGGTCTCACCCTTTGAGCTCGCCGGTCGCCCGCTGAATTGACCGGTTTTGAGCTCTCCGGTTTCGCCCCTGAAGTAGCCGGTTTTGAGCTCTCCGGTTTCGCCCCTGAACTAACCGGTTCCATGCTTTAATATGGAGCGTTGGTGTTGAGCTGGCCGCTGCCGTTGTATTTACCCATGTGTGCGTGCGGGCCAGCTTGGAGATGAGCAGACCCCGCGGTGCGCTAGATCGAGTCATGTACATATTATGCTCTTTCTAGATCTTTGACTTATGTAGTGTTTAATGCAGCGAACCAGGCTGGTGAATGTGTGTCTTATTTTACGAGGCAGTCCCTTTGCATTGTTTTTTCCAAGCGGTATCTCTGTCTGGCAGTGTTTTTTGAGGGTGAATGTTCTTTTCCTGTACCGACCACGCATTTCGTGCTTAATTATTGCTCACCGTTCTGAATGATTT
>NW_023595962.1:17599189-17621894 GCF_011947565.3 Pollicipes pollicipes
GCCTGATGCAGCATGGCCCTGTTACTGGTTCCGAAACAGTTATTGATTGGGCAGCCAGCAAAGGCCTCGTGGCCGAATCCGCGGTAGAAGTCGGTTCGTCCGTATGGACCTACCCAGTACAGAATTACGTTTACGACTGGTTTAAAGGAGTGCTGGTCTGACTTCGAGATGCTTTCTGGTGCCAGCTGTCGGGGCCAGCCGGCAGTGGTGGCCGATGTGCCCACTTTTAGCGCCTTCGGTGGTTCACGGCTGGAAACATTCTTCCGTTGAAATGGTGCGAGCTGGTAAGCCGGCATGGAACGCACCGTAATGAAAACCCATACAAGGAGAAAGAGTACTAGAGCCCCGACTAAGAGTTTTTTGCCAAGCAGGACGTTGATAAATGAGTGTGCATCCTTGCATAGACGTAGCTGGAAAAGTGCACAATGGTCAGTACATGCACGGTGTTGGTGTTTTCTTCATGTCCTCTGTCTACCCTAGTGGGTTTCCAGCCTATTTCTCAAACGGGGGCTGCTCCAGCCATTTTGAGAGTGGAGAACAGTGGGGCGAGTGACACAGAGCGGGTGGGGTGATGGTCTTTACGGGAGACGACAAACTATTCTGGTTTGAACAAAACTGGCATTTCCTATGGCAGCAGTGTTCGCTGTTAAGCATGTCTTTAACAATCACCAACGATGCCCTAACAGGGCAGAAAAACGGGCTTGAGGCGGCGACGACTACATCTCTTAACCTTTTCGACAGAACCAGGTTACGTTTATAACTGATATTTTGTGTCCTTACAGGGATGAGCACATTTATGCGAGCGAACTCACAGTGACATCAAAGTAGCCGGGCTACGTTCTCGGTATGCTCTGACATCTGTAGGACGGCCCATCCAGCCTGCACGCGCCAACCGCACAACGCATTATCTGAACCCGATGCGTCACGTACTATGGCACCGTGTGGCATCTGTAGGACGGCCCATCCATCTAGCACGCGTCAACCGCACAACGCATTATCTGAACCCGATGCGTCATGTACTATGGCACCGTGTGACATCTGTAGGATGGCCCATCCAGCCTGCACGCGCCAACCGCACAACGCATTATCTGAGCCCGATGCATCACGTACTATGGCACCGTGTGACATCTGTAGGATGGCCCATCCAGCCTGCACGCGCCAACCGCACAACGCATTATCTGAGCCCGATGCGTCACGTACTATGGCACCGTGTGTTATTGTGGCTTTAGGACGCGCTCGACTGCTGAGGCTACACGGCGTTACCTGCCTCTCACCCTGGCGCCGGCGGGAAGGGCGGGCACCGCGAAGAATCGAACCCCGTACCTCTGGCCTCTCAGACGTGTTGTGGTTAACGCAGACGTGCTAACCACTACACTGCCGTAGCGCGCACCCTCACAACGACATCGGTGACAGGCTTCACTGAATGCACCAAAATCCTTCATTAACCCAAAGATTTGTCTGTTGCATTTAAAAAAACGTCGACTTTTCTATAACAACCCAAACCCGGTGGCCAATTTCGTGCGAACCATTGATTAGTTGAACTTGCCATCTGATATCATTACTGGCTGCAGTGACGAAGAGCAGTGCAGTTCACAGATTTCGGTTTTAGAGTCCGGTCCAATCCGGAATGGTCCCTAGGATGCTCAAATCCAGTCCTGCTCGGCTCGTCTCACCAGCAATGCGCGCCAATCTGGTACCAATTTGATCACGTGCCTTTGCCACCCGCTCTGGATTGGTGGATGCTTGCAGCGGGACAGGGTAGCTGCCAGGCTGGCCGGGGTTCAGAAACCTTCCCCCGGACCAAACAGCGTTACTGAGCCAAGCGGAGCCTGAGAAACACTGCTGATCAGCACATCCGCTGCTGAAACACTGCTGATCAGCACATCCGCTGCTGAAACACTGCTGATCAGCACATCCGCCGCTGAAACACTGCTGATCAGCACATCCGCTGCTGAAACGCTGCTGATCAGCACATCCGCTGCTGAAACACTGCTGATCAGCACATCCGCTGCTGAAACACTGCTGATCAATAAATCCGCTGCTGAAACACTGCTTATCAGCACATCCGCTGCTGAAACACTCCTGATCAGCACATCTGCTGTTGAAACACTGCTTATCAACACATGCGCTGCTGAAACAGAATGCTGATCGGCCAGAGCCAGCAGCCGCGCAGCCCACATCCAGAAAACAGCATCTGCTGTGCGCCAGATCTCCGAAATAAATCGGCAGTTATGGCTGGCAATGTGCAACAAAACACCGGCGCCCTTCTGGAGCGACGCCGTGACAGCGCCGGTGTCACACCAGGTGGGATCAGCGCCGGTGTCACACCAGCTGGGATCAGCGGCCGTGTCACACCAGCTGGGATCAGCGCCGCTATTACACCAGCTGGGATCAGCACCGGTATCACACCAGCTGGGATCAGCGCCGGTGACACACCAACTGGGATCAAGAAAGCCGCGTCTCGTGAGGGACTGACACCGGGCGCCGAAGGCATGGTGTCGGGGAGAGCGGAGCGTGCCTTGTCAGAGGGAGCCGAGGTAGCCGCCAGGCGTGCCTCATCAGAGGGAGCCGAGGCAGCCGCCGCGCGCCATGTCAGAGGGAGCCGAGGCAGCCGCCGGGCGCGCCATGTCAGAGGGAGCCGAGGCAGCCGCCGGGCGCGCCATGTCAGAGGGAGCCGAGGCAGCCGCCGGGCGCGCCATGTCAGAGGGAGCCGAGGCACCCGCTGGGCGCGCCATGTCAGAGGGAGCCGAGACAGCCGCCGGGCACGCCATGTCAGAGGGAGCCGAGGCAGCCGCCGGGCGCGCCATGTCAGAGGGAGCCGAGGCAGCCGCCGGGCGCGCCATGTCAGAGGGAGCCGAGGCACCCGCTGGGCGCGCCATGTCAGAGGGAGCCGAGGCAGCCGCCGGGCGCGCCATGTCAGAGGGAGCCGAGGCAGCCGCCGGGCGCGCCATGTCAGAGGGAGCCGAGGCACCCGCTGGGCGCGCCATGTCAGAGGGAGCCGAGGCAGCCGCCGGGCACGCCATGTCAGAGGGAGCCGAGGCAGCCGCCGGGCGCGCCATGTCAGAGGGAGCCGAGGCAGCCGCCGGGCGCGCCATGTCAGGGCCGAGGCACCCGCTGGGCGCGCCATGTCAGAGGGAGCCGAGGCAGCCGCCGGGCACGCCATGTCAGAGGGAGCCGAGGCAGCCGCCGGGCACGCCATGTCAGAGGGAGCCGAGGCAGCCGCCGGGCGCGCTGGGCAGTCTTGATGCCGTCCGCGGGGCCACGGGGCCGGCTGAGGTCGTTAGCGGAACGCCGACCAGCGTAGCCTGCTCGGCCAGCGGCGCGCTCGTAATGAGAGACCCTGCTGCTGGCCGGCGCTATCCGGTGGCCGGCGGCGGCGCTCGCGGCCCGCCGACAGAGGGCAGCACCGGACAGCGTGCACAGGTGGGGAGGAGAGGCGGGTCGCTATGCTATGCTAAATGAAGCGATTCTGGAAACCCCGGGAGATAAAATTGATTCCCATCCCGACCCAAGCGTGAGTTAAAAGGCATGTTTCACATGTTTATGGGGATTAAACTGATATTACCAATTCGAAGACCACGCGGTGCAGTTCACAGCTCTACCCATCTTAAAGGGAATGCTTCACGTTTGAAGACTACTGAAGCAAGCAGCAGATATGATGTAACAAGCTCATTAATAGCTATTAGTATGCTTCTACGTAGCAAAGACTGCACCGGACACCACAATTGCTCTGTTATCTGTTAGGTAAATTGCCTCGATGCGTTTTTGTTTGATCACGTGATCGTAGGTTGCACGACATTGAGAACCAATTATCGGCCGTTTCATCTGGAAATTGTGCTCACGAAAGCCGGATGTGAACGACTTGACCATTACATTTTTTCGGCCTGATCGCCGTATGGTTTATGAAATGGTAGGATTTGAATGACGTTATTATGACGCCATGAATGCCAGGTATTACTAAAAATACTCTCCCTGGAAAAATTCTCGTCATAGCCGCGGGTGTATAGCTCGGCAACTAGAAGGGTTTAGGTCTTGAGAAGGGCAGGGCTGTAAACTGCGCAGAAATGTCTTTATGATTTTAGTTTAGCTCTTTTAGTTCAAAACCTCCTTTAAATATGGAACGCTCTGTTTAATACCTAATATCCTCCAGTTTCTGAGCTACATGCCCGCGAAGATGTGCGCCGTTTGCACGCATTTCGTGCAGACTATTTCAGGCTCATTCGCACACGCGTGATGTCAAAGAAACTCGGCTCAAATTGTCCCACCCCATCAATATTGAGCAGGCTGTGAAAGTTTCAATCAAGAATCACGTTCCGTGCTACATGATATACGATGCAGGACCTGGTTGTTAGTTATGAAGGAAATAAGGCTTGTAAGCAAATCAATCACGAACAGTGTCATAACCGTACGTGAGCACGTGAGCACGTGAATGCAAATCACTCCTCAAACTCGCGCATTGATATGCAAGAACACCACGAGAAAGGGACAAAACACGAATACGCTGGATATTTGGTTCAACAAGCACCTGCAGCACCGTTAATTTCCCCACTTGGAGAGATCTAGATTCTGTGAGTGCGAGGGTAACAATTTTTGCACAGGTAGTTTGGCAGCACCTCAACGTCATAGACACGTTGCATGACGAAATCACACAATGACGTATTGAAGAGCGTACCTATTCAACAGGAAAACTTTGCTGTCTAGAGCATTTTTTACAGTAACCAATAAATTTTCATAAAAAGTTGCCAAGTGAGCTAATTTAACACGCGCCCTGGTGGCCAGCTAGATACCCTTCGCTCGGGTGGGGCCGGGGCCAATTTGACCCCCACCTGAGATCTCAAAAATTAAGAGAGCTAATACACCAAATTTACAGAGTGTGTTGACCTGTACGTGAACTCACTTAGGTATAAGTTTCAGGTTCCTAGATCATGACCTTCGGGTCAAAAAGGTCAAACAAGGTCAAGTTCCAAGTCGGTCTCCAAAGTGCGCCCAGAGCCTCGATAACCATTTCTAAGCAAAAGGTCACATTCTCATTCAAGGTCAGTGACGTTGTTCGACCTTTTGAAGGTCAATGTAACCAAAATTATACAAGATTGGTCTGAGTTTTGCATTTGCCTAAGCGACAAAGATAACACTAAGCAGTGCGTTCGTTAAAAGCAAATGTTGACCTGGGTTATTTTAGGTCAGTGACCTAGTCTGACCTCTAAGGAGGTCATGGAAGATGTATAATGCGGTTCCTGCTATCAATAAACTCGAAATGAACGCCAGAAACTATCCCATAGAGCAAGCCCTAGAGCAACAAGACAGGTTGGGTTTGCCCTTGGTGTGAGCTTTATACTTGATCTTAGGTCAATGCAATTTGCTCATTCAACTGTTGTGTTGCTTAAGAAAGTATCTCAGAAATGTATAGCTTCGTCTAACACTCCGTTGTTGAATTAGATTGCGGGATTCCCTAAAACTTGCCTTCGCTGAAACCATGGCCTGACTTTGACCTGCCATAAGTCAGTGAGTACAGCTAATTTTTTGTATCAAGCGATTTACTATTGAATTTTTTACAGTTATGCAAAATTTGGCGCGGCTGCGCCGCGCTGCTCGGAAATCATTTTGGAAAAACCTTCGGGAGGGGTCAGTTGGACCCCCACCCGAGCGTCGTGTCAATCATGTCTCAGTGGACGGCCTTGACCCGGACAGTGCCGTTGTGCCTACGGTCCGTTCCGCTTCGCTCGTCGGCTGTTGATGCAGTGCGTTTAAGCATGTGAGAGGAGCGACCCGTGGCCTCGGAGAGTCTGTATGAGCAAGGGAGGTCACCCAAAATGAAGCCGAAGCCGGAATGTTGCACCTGTGCCTGGCGTGATGTCAGCCAGCGAGTCAGCATTCCTTTCGGCAGGTGACGAGGAACAGCCTGCCCTGCGTCTGGACCCACCGCCACGAAAAAAACGGCAACGCTCAGTGGCGAAATGATAAGGACGATTGAGGACAAACGTCCATAGAGTGGTGTCACCAGAGCACAAGACAAATATCAGTACTGAGGAAAGAGACGTACTTGCCAACAAAAAGTCTCAATTGTGTCATCCACTGAGGGAGCGAACCCAAAGCTCTGGGCAAAAAAATTGACAAAAGGCAGTCGGCATACAGAAAGAGACTGGACCAAATGCAAGGCGACGTGTTTGTCCAGGACCAACATATCGAGAAGCTGGAAGCAAAGTCGCAGTCGTGCCACAAGAAAATGGGATGCTTGGAAGAACAAATAAAGGAGCTAGAGCAGCAGAATAGGTCCGCAAACTTGATTCTTCGGAGCAAATTTGTTAAAAAACGCAGGGATGGTGAAAACCTGGCAGCTGTCACGCTCAAGCTGATGAATCATAGCTTCCGCGGAAAAACCTAAAAAGCGGACTTCTCAACTGTGCATCACCTGCAGAATGGCAACTCTGTCAGCTACCCTTCAAGGATAAGCATCTTGGGCCGCTATCTGCGAAGATCGCGCGAACTGAGGTCGAGACGGCATTCACCAACTGGTGCGTAGTTCGTGAATGAGCTCCTGCCGAAATCAAAGCGAGAAATTATCAGCAACCTGCTTAAGAAACAAGGACGAAATCTGGACCGTGTACACCAGACAGGGCAGCCCTTGTTTCAAGATGAGCAAGGATTCTCGCCAACGAGAGTCTTATCACAGTGGCAGTTTGGACTGATATGTCTCGCGGATTAAACCAGCAAAGACGCCATTAGTGTCTTCTTTGACCTAAACCTCAAGCTCTTATCAAATGAAAAAAGCCAAACTAATTCTCACGCACGCTGCGTGAACCCTATTGGCCGCAGTCTGACACAAAGGCGGTCAAGTTAAGGTATCTTTCAAGTAAGAGTGCTTGTGGCATCTCTATTGTTTCAAGATGCAGGTGGTCCTTGTGTTTTCTAAAACCCGCAGCGTGCTCTGTTCCACCCATTCGGACGTACCTTAAATGTCTTGAGTCAGTCTTGACCAGTTGGCCTTTGGACTAGTAAACCAGTGCCTAGCGTGTTTTTTCGATTGTCCCCATTTGTGGTGTTTTCCTTTTTTGAAACTCGTTCGCTCTGGGCTACGGGCTGCTGGCCGCTCAGACCACAGTTAGGCCGGGTCATGCGATTGTCCGTTTATGTTTGTTTGTGTCCGTTTTTAGTGTGAACAAATGGCCCGACAATGCGGCGCATGTGTCTAGGTAACTCACACGCTCGTCGCTGCTCGTTTTGTATGGAAACAACTGAGCATTGTCAAGCCTTGTGTAGTTGGCCTTTAGTGATGTTTTCCTGTTTTTTCCAGCACACAACGCAGACGCGCGCACACCCACCACCACACACACACACACACGCACACACGCACACATACACGCACGCATGCACGCACGCACGCACGCACGCACGCATACACAAACCTGTCCATGCGCGCGCGTACTTGCACCGTTACATCCATTTATTGTTGATAGACAACCGTCTAAATCATGACTGAACCCAGATTCATGTCGATGAATTGTCGTGGCCTGGCGGAGCGGCACAAAAGACGGACGTAATTGACTTCGCGAAGAATTCCAGGCCTAACATAATATTTCTGCGAGATACCCTGATGGCTGCACGCAACATTCTATTTTTAAATACGCTTTGGTGTGGCAAAGGTTATCATTCCTTTAAAACATTAAACAGCTGGTGGTGCTACACGTGCTAAAACAGTATGAAAATATGAAGGCAACTGCGTGCGAAATACGTTCGCGTTACATCTTGCGTATTGTCTATTCCACGTATCACAAAGTATGCTCGTATTGCAAGCTGGTACTACGCTATACTACAGCTATCTTACAGTTCGAATGCATGACGATTATACGTGCCGTGGGCGCAGCATACCAAGCATCCTTGTTCTTAATATTTAGGACTCACTTTGTCCATGCACCGCTCGCACCATATTCCTCGATCAGAGTGTACCAAATTTCGTACTCCTTGAAGACATTCAAAATTTGCAACACAAGACTGAAATACTTCCATTTAAACGACACAAAACAGGTTAATCAAAGTCCAAGAACCTGGAGATATGTCTTGCTTCAAGAACGAACGTCGCGTCGAAAGTCTACAAATTCTAATAATTTCTCCGCTTTCTGCTACACCACCAGCAATTCAACATTTGCGTCATGACATGTCACTCGAGTGGCATTACAAGCTAAGAATTGTGTGCAAGCGATTATTATTACATTTGACCATTTATATTTGGGTTTGATGCCCCGCGGTCTCACCCTTTCTGCCAGAACGGCTACATAGCCCCAGAAACGTCGTAAAGTCCCAACCTCACGTTCACTGTGAGGTTAGCTTCTTACAAATACAACCTCTTGCGGGTTTCGTTTCACGTAATTTGTTGCGTACTGTGTCATGGGTTTTTCTTAATATCAGACTGTTAGTCTCCACAAAACCTTGGATCATCTTTACACCAAACGGCTGATTGGATTTCGGGAGCGAGGCCCCACATTATGAACACCGGGCAAAGTCAAGCGGCGGTCCGAACAAATACTGGGAGAGGGCAGCCCGAAGTTGGGGGCCCAGCTCAACATTAGGTGGCATGGCCCCCCCCAAAGGGACACGAAGCTCCACCCGTGCCACCAACACGATACTTATCAAATCGTTGCCAGGAAACGCTACCTCGCGTGGTTCCTCTTGCAATCCGAGTGTACAAATGCAAGTGGGCAACACCGATCGCATCGGAGTCAGGACGACGTCTGAAAACCAGGGACTGGAGCGCTGTGCAATACCAAGGCCGTGTTAGAGAGGTAAGACCGTCCGGTGATTCTCGCTTCACCTTTGCTTAACGTTATCGAGACGTCACTGGTGTTGAGACTTCAATGCGCGGTGAGCCGCTAGGCGCGGACGCAAGGCTAAGGGCAGTCGGAGGAACATCTAAAGATTCGTACCGATAATGAAGAGCCGTTGGCGGGAGGTCCATATTACTGAGGAGCCGATTGCGTAGAATCTCATGCTGAGCATGGTACTGTGCATTGCAAGCCTATACAGGGAGCCATTAAAATGCAATGGCCTGAAAAATAAAGATAGACATACGAAACCTATTTGCCCTAGGGCGGCGGAGGGCCGGGCTGTTGCCGTACCGATAACGAATAAACTGCCGGTGATCCGACTGCGTAAAGTCAACGACGAGTACGGCGATGCACGTTACAGCCTTAAGCGACAAGCCGCTCCGCTATACTTCGATCTTACTTAGCCTCGCACCCCGAGGTCGTGCCGCCGCCTGCGGTGCGAGGGTGAGCGTGGTGAGCGATGGGCGTGGCCGGTCTGCTGCAGCGGACGTCTTGCGCTAGATGCGCCAGATGCGTCGTCTTCGGGCCGTGTCTGCTTACATTCGGCCGTGCTCGATCCGCATCTGTGCGCCGTCCCGACATCGCTCGGTGCCCCTCTGTGTGTCCTGTCCGCAGCATGTGTCCATGATAAATAACGATGGACCTCTGCGTGCTTCATACGAGTGGCAGTGCGCTGGGTTAATTGCATTCGCTCCCACCCCCCCCCCCCCCACACTGAACATGGTCTGTTTGGGCACCACACCCAAGCACAGCGGCAAAAATGGCCACAACAAATGGACAGCTCGTCCAAACAAACAATGGGCCACACGCGCGCCCGTGTGAGCCTGGTTCTCGGTTGGCCGTGTTTGTGATGTCGGTCGCCACTTAGTGAGTCTTCCGCGGCAACACATGTGCCTCGTTATAAAACATGGAATTTCCTTTTTAAAACAGCTCCCATGACACTGTGCTATTTAACCTAGTAACAAAAGCAAATTTACTAACAGCGCTGGAGCGTGCCCATGCTGGCCGGTTCCCGCATAGGCGCAAGGGCGTCGGAGGTTCTCCTGGCTTTACGGGGTGTGGGGAGAGAGGTGATAGCCATTTGGATACTTCTTGTAGTCAAGTTCATTGGGTTGGATGCTGCATTTTGAGAAAGTTGGGAACTCATCGCCTCTCCCCAGTACATTTCCCCTGCGTTGGCGTATTTACTTTCCACGTCGATAAAATCTTAAGGACTTTGCTAAATATAGCTCACAAAGCACATAATCGCGCCGGCCATTAATTCTGCCCGATCGTTTCGCGGATATACGCACCTGCCAGCAATAACCGACCTGCTAACGTTGAGATGACAGCTCGATATTCAGGCCCGCAAATCTCCAGCAGTTTGCGCCGACACACTTTTCGCCTTTTTCGCTAATGACATTTCAACTTCATCTACACTTGTAATCTGTGCACTATCATGTCTTCCGTTCATTTCGACGCATTCGCCCCGCCCCCTGGTTACATGCACCTTCCCCAAAACCGTCTGTTCATTATCGGTACGAAGGGAGCCCAGCCAGCCTCCGCAGCAGTTCTCCGGTAAGGACCTTCAACTCCAAACGCCGGTGTTATTGTAATGTTTGCTGCGTATGCTTAAAAGTATATCATTATATTCGGCGTGAAGTTCGACGTGCTTGGCTCGCTGTCCAGGTGCAGCTGTCTCTAACAGTTTGTTAATTATTGGTACAAAGAGCAGCTGATGATCCGGCCGTCCTATCTCGTATATTTACCGTGTGTCAGCTCCCACCTCTGATGCACGTGCTGCATCCTTACATTGCATCTGATGGCTAACGGCGCGCGTTTGCAAAGCACGTCATTATGTTTACCACTGAGTTCTCCTTGCTCTCTTTACTTGTGATCGGCTTGCTGGTCGCATGCACCTCCCGCTGACAACTGTTCATTGTAATCGTACGAGAGTTGTACGAGAGTTGTACGAGAGTTGTACGAGAGTTGTACGAGAGTTGTACGAGAGTTGTACGAGAGTTGTACGAGAGTTGTACGAGAATTGTACGAGAATTGTACGAGAGTTGTACGAGAGTTGTACGAGAATTGTACGAGAGTTGTACGAGAGTTGTACGAGAGTTGTACGAGAGTTGTACGAGAATTGTACGATAGTTGTACGAGAGTTGTACGAGAGTTGTACGAGAGTTGTACGAGAGTTGTACGAGAGCTGTACGAGAATTGTACGAGAGTTGTACGAGAGTTGTACGAGAATTGTACGAGAGTTGTACGAGAATTGTACGAGAGTTGTACGAGAATTGTACGAGAGTTGTACGAGATTGTTACGATTGACGAGATTGTACGAGAAGTGTACGAGAGTTGTACGAGAATTGTACGAGAGTTGTACGCGTGTATGTCGGAGCATTTCTGGTGTTCCGGCTATCCCTGCGTGTATGTCGGAGCATTTCCGGTGTTCCGGCTATCCCTGCGTGTATGTCGGAGCATTTCCGGTGTTCCGGCTATCCCTGCGTGCATGTCGGAGCATTTCCGGTGTTCTGGCTATCCCGGAGCGTTATGGCCAACGGCCAGCGGTCGCGCCGCATTAGAGTCTCGGCACCAGTGACGTCACCGCCATGCTCAGAGCCCGCGAAAGCTCGATTTGTGGCAAAGCCCATGCACGGTACCCAAGGGAGGATTGACTGCAACGCAATCGAGGCATCGACCGCACCAAAGACGTTGCGTGAAACATTTGCATGACACCGTCCTTGGCGCCCATGGTAGGGAACCCTATCGATCCCTCGACTTCAGCGGTGCTTTATAGCTCAGTAAGTGCCTAGTCGAATAGTCAGGTGCCGATAACCATGACAAGTGTTAGAGTGTCTGCACTATAAGTTGTCGCCTAGGAATTCAAATTGAGGCTACCACATGCCTGCACAGCATTTGGAACCCAAATTTTTTTGTTTCCGTTCAAGGAGCAACTCTTTATTGGCCCTCATGTGGAGCATTGTTCGATTTCGCCATCCGAGCCTTCCGATGACGAAAAACTTCTGCGTCAAAAACTTATCGGCTGTTTCCACGACTGCGATTGGTCATGCAGATACCTGGGGAGGGAGGTTCTTAGTTCATGCTTGTGGTTGCTTCTTAGTTCTTTTTACGTTGACCCATTTTCTGATGGTAAGTGGCAGCCGCGTAGAGGTGGCACCTGGACGGGTGCCCAACGGGCATTTACGTGTCCTGTGTTTCCCGTCTCAATCGACACCTCTGTGCCGCAAAGTTGAGAGTCTGTGATGGAGGTCGGGGCGGCTTGTTATGCCATAGGTGGAAATGCCGTATGAGTATGCTGATGCCAAGCCAAGGACAACCTCGCAATGCATGTCGCATAATCGCCGTGGCCATAGACAGCACTTTTTGTGCCATTTTGGGCAGTCTTGGGCATTGGCGTGACCACGTGTCTTTGATGTGGGAGGGATGGGGAGATCAAGATCGGATGGGTCAAATGCAATCTGGGAGTATACAGACCGACAGAAAGAAGTAATTCTAGTGGGGAAACTGTAAAGCTGCTTGCATTCCTCAGGCGAGAAAAATTCCATTCCGTAAAAGTGAAGTCCATGTCCCCCACTGGTTACACGCATAGTCCTGGTTGTTTTTGTCAAACTGTATCTTGCCTTGACCTATATGGGGCAACGGGGTAATCATGGGAAAGCACAGGTCATGTAAGTATACTTTCTTGTAATGAAATGCACCCAGGTGAGTTAAAAACTTATTACCATGATGCAACCTGGAATTTAGAAATGTTATGTAAGCTCAATGATCATTTCGTCGATGTTATCACACCCACGATCACCAATCGGCGATTATCACGCGAACACGGCTGTCCCACAATTGTCGTGTATGTTTTTTTCGATTTGAGTTCTCATGGACCGCAAATAGCCTTGATTTGTTTTGATGGCCAGAAAACGTTGAATCTTCCGGAATGACACGTTCCCCATCACAAGGCTGAACAATAACTTAAGAGCCAAGAGTATCCAGAATTGGTTCAGAGGGCAGGTGAACACTGATCCACTGTCGAGCGAGGGTCAGCATCAGGGCGAGCAGGCACCGGGGTGGTCGAAAACGAATGAGGGTCGGAGCCAGAGGCGTTTGGTGGAGACGGGCGCTGTCCAACACACAGCGGCTGAAGTCCATGAACCAGTGGAATGGGCCTGGGACTGCGAAGGTCCTCAGGCGAACTGGTAGCCAAAGCGGGCTTTCGTCGACTATATCCAGGACATTATCGAGGTCAGAGGCCGAGTTTGAGTCCGTGTCAGTGTCGTCCTTCTTGCGCTTGCTTCGCTTCCCCATACAAGGGGGAGTGAGAAAAGAACCACACAAATTAAGCGAAAAGGTGTGTTTGGGGTTAGTGGCAAACGGAAAGAAAGAGCGACGAGAAGAATATGCGAAAAAGTACCCATTGGCTGAGGGCCGCAAAAGGAGCAAACCACTTGTTGAGGTCTTGCCAGACGGGTGTATGGCCGCCGAATGGGTCGACGAAAGTCTCTGTCGTGAGAAACTGCAATTTGGCAGTTTTGCTCTCAACACAGGCCCAATGACGGATGAGTGCCACTTTGCGGTATATCCGTTGTGGCAAGTGCTTTGAAAGATGATACGCAAAGGCAAGATAGGTAATGAGCTCAGGATTTTGTTCAGGAAGGCGGAGGCGCCCAAAAGATGCATCTTGCTCGGCCTACGTATTTTTTGAATAGGAAAAGTTGTTGGTTGCACTGTTCCTTTGATTCCATATCTTTGAATTACCGCGCTGTGCAAAAACCACCTGAGATGCGTTGTTTGCCAATTCAAATACAACAAACATTGGCTAACAATCACGAGAAACCACCAAACTATGAACATATGGCCTTTAGCGAAGAGTGGATGGCAAGGAAGTATTGAATTAGGAAGTATTTGTACTTGTGCACGATACCAAACCAGCAGGAAAGATGATTGGGACCTGGAAAGAGAACTGATATAGATCAACTAATGAACACGTTAAACGCATGCTTCATCCCGTTTTGGGGGACTAAAAATGCCGGTAGTTATCTCAATTTCCGCTTCCGTTTCAAGTGACAACACTTCTCCACCCACGTGAAGCCAATTTTAGGGCACTCGTATACGGCGACCTCCCTTTTGAGAAATTCCGGAGTTGTTTGAAATACTTCTTTTGAAATGCTGTGACTTTGAAATAACTATCCCCGATATACCTTTCCCCATTTTGCGGGTGGATGGCTCGGAAACTAGAGGGGCCTAGGTCTCAAAGGGAGTGTTCCACATTTATGTGGGGTTCTGAACTAAAGTAGATATCTTGGGGACCTTTCGGTGCTGTTCACAACCCTGCCCTTGTTAAAACCCAAGCCCCTTTAGAATCTGAGCATCACGCCCGAAAACAATGGGAAAAGGTATATCAGCGAGATTAGAAGATTAGAGAAGTTAGCTTTAGATTATCAGAGTTATCAGAAGACTATCAGAAGTTACCTTGGCATTTATGACGTTTATAACGCCATTAAAATCCTGTCATTCCATAAGCCACGCGTCGCTCAAAGCCAAGAAAACTATAATTGTCGAGGAGCTCATATCCGGCATTCATGAGCATGATTTGCAGACAAACGGCCGTCAGTTGTCTCTCAATCATGGTTGTGAAAGGTACGATGACGTAATCAGAGTATGACGCATTTACATTGAGATAGAATGGCTTTGAACTGGGGTGGGAGTGAAAAGTTTCATCGCAAAATGACCGTTCAGGGGTGGAAATTCAATTCACAACAGTTGGAACTTTTGATGTCAGTAATATACGGTCCAGTAAACAAGACAAGCATTAAAGTTGGGCATGGACGTTATGTCCTAAACATGACAAGACCCTTTCTTGCCTTTTTTAACAATCTCAGATCATTACAGTGAAAAATGATACATAAGAGTAGTAATTCATAGCAGTGTGATCATATAAGAACCATGCCAGCATCAGTGCTTTGTTGTTGCACTTTGCACTTACTTTCCACAAGTTATTTAACACAAAACAAAGCAGATGAATTCAACGGCAATCGCGACAACAAGTAGTTCAACAAGCATAAAGCATTCAAAACAAAAAGCCTTGGCCTCCTGCACATTAACACATCACCAAATCAAACACAAAAGACACGCCTGTGGCTTTACGTTTTAAATGTGATGGTCTATTTGCTAAAACCAACATCTGCCTCATATTGTTAATTGCTATGCAACTTAGAGCCTTCTGTGCTGAAACATACGGTGCATATCTACAGTACGGTTATTTGCTAGTCAGCAACCATGACAACTATTGACAACATCTTGTTAAAGTAGACATGGAGCCATGTCAACGAAGTTAAGGCAATTAATCAAAAGCACGCTATAAATAGTTTAATTGCTTGTCCTGGTGGCACTATGATTTGTCTCATGAACAAAACTTGATGAAACAAAAAAACTTCTAAATCTGGTTACAAGACATGTATTGCAAGCAGGTAAGATTAGGCAATTAGTTGGTGCACAGGAAAAACTGACTGTTTTTTTTGAAAGGCACGCTTCTTTCTGCTCCCCCGCCACAAAGTAAGCAATCTTCCGCATGTTTTGCGACAGGGCAGGGTCATCCCATCCCACTCACAGCATATAAATATCTGTCATGCCCGCCAGCCTATAAGATTAAAATGCAGCATAAGTAAGCGGAGAGTCTGCACGCTAATGCAGTTTCGAAGGGGCAAAGTTTCTCTACCAGATACATACGTCTTAGCTACGCCATGTCTATCCCAAAGCCTTGTACGCTAGGAAAATGTAACGTGATGAGGTAGTGCAACTACAATGGCTTATATTCATCGTTATTGAGCCCCGCCATGAACCAAAAAACGGCAAACTGGGATTCACAGGGCCAAAATAATGTAAAAAATTAGTTCCGTACTCAAAAATGTCTCTTTCATTTCCTATGAATCCTTCACTCTCGGGTGCATGAAACATGTTTGGGTGGCTGGTGAATGAATTGCATTTATGAATGAAATATGTGCAAGCTAACTGTTGGAGCATTTTACACAAATATTGATTAACATCTTAAGCATATACAACATTTTTAGAGATAATCAAAAGGGGAAGAGTAAGGTCTTAGAACACTTGTATCAGACGAAAGAAAAAAACAAAAGCGATTAAATGATACAAAGACTCATAGTGTTTTGGTCAAGTTCTGCAATCAGCTTATTTGACTAAAATATATGAAAAGAAGTGCTCAAATGGTGATGTTCAGCTTTTAGCTTTCATTTAAAAGGCAATCTCTTGAATTTCTCACTCCCACATTAAAGGTGCTCGTACCAGGCTTTGCTTTGCTGGTTATATATTTTAATATATCTCTATTCTCCTGGCTCTCTCCGAGAAATAAGGCTCATACTTCTGTCTTATAACAAAAAATCGCCACCTACGCATTTTTTGCAGCACTTTTCTATAGTTCCCAGCGCATTGTTACTACCATAGATGCGACTAGTATATCTGGACTAGAAACCGGGGCTACCAAAACTAGTATATCTGGACCAGAAACCGGGGCTACCAAAACTAGTATATCTGGACCAGAAACTGGGGCTACCAAAACTAGTATATCTGGACCAGAAACCGGGGCTACCAAAACTAGCATAAAGTTAGCTTGCAATTTAGAGCAGTGTTTTGAAATGCAGAATTTCGCTTGCAAATGCTTGTGCATGAGCTGCACCAATTCTGTCTCAAACGCAGGACGATTTAAGTTGGTGAGGTATCGAAGTTGAAATGTGCTATGTGCATCATTATTGAGTTTCGCTCCAGCCCCCCCCCCCTTTCACAAAAAAGGCAAAATCGAGATTCAACTCCAAGATCGATGACTGTAAGCGGCTGAAATCGCTGGGAATTTCGGACTCTAGTGTGTCTAAAGGCCTTGCTCTGTGCATGCCTACGCGGCCGTTCAGGACTAAGCAGTATGGTCCGCGGCTTGTATGCAGCCCGTTAGCCACTTTTGCGTAGCGTAAGTTTTGTTCAGGTGTCTTGTTTATCGTTGTACTACCATGATCCCATGGCGGACATGGTAAGGCATTGTTGGTGTGCTGTGATCGTACATGCAGGATAGCATTGGTCAACTCTGGGTCTCTTTCCAGCTAGGTACATCTCAACTGCTCACATTTGTTGTTAACAGTCATCACAAAACACTCCGCAATGATCCGCCTTTGTTGTTCGGATCTAGCTTGGAGCGATAGACAGGAAGCTTACATAGGGTCCGGCTTGAATGCTGAATTGGTTACTCAAACATGATGATTAACCCATCGTTCAGATTTAGGTGAGGCAGGATGTGTCCATAAGTGTCCAGGTTCTTTGGAACCTCGTTTATGTCTAGTGGCTTCAAGTGAGCTTAGACTTGGATGACATCTTGTGAACTTCTGAAAGGAAAACATGCGTTAGTATGTGTGGTCAGGCAAGATCAGGTGGGATTAACATTCACGTGAAATAGGGGAAAAGGGAGCGAGAATGATTCCTCATGGAGGGTCACTTTACGCCCATCATAGTCGGCTATTCCACAGGGCACTGCTCGAGGGCCGTCGGCTCCGCTTTCCTGAGCGGCAGTAACAATAACATCAGGCACTAGCGCAGCGCCGAGGCCGGGCGGAACGGCCCGATGGCCCCTGGTCCCGTTCCCTCAGTGCCGCCGGCGGGCATCGCACGGATGATGAGCCAGGTTGCCTCGCAGGCTGACCTCACGGACGTTTCAAACATCCAGTGTCGCGGAAACTGCGACTGGGTAACCCTTGTTTAGTCCTGTGGCCGCTGTCCTGACGCGTGCCGTGCACCGCACTCATCGCGTGCACTGTGCTGTTAATGTGGCGTGCGCGGCGTCCATGCGACTGCGACACCCCCTGAGCTACGCTTTCACTGCACTGCACTGAGGGGGGGGGGGGGGAGGGGAGGGTCGCCCCGCCATCATGTGCGCTGCCCCAGTCGGGTCGATCACCGATCCGTCCGCTCCGGCAGGACGCCTGGTCACGCCCGGTCACGGCTGGATCACGACTGGGTCCCGCCGGGTCCCGCCGGATCACGGTTGGGTCACAACGGTTCATGGTTGGGTCACGCCGGGTCACGACTGGGTCACCAAGCCTAGGTAACCCACAGCTGAATTTCCCCCCATGATCCAACCCCATAGATTAGGCCTCCCCAATGTTGCTTCGGTGGGAAGCGCGCTCCAATGTCCGCACCTGCCGTGTCCGTATCCCAGAGGCCCAAAGGCTGGCGCTGCCGATCCTGCCAAGACTCGCCGTCGGATGCTAGTGAGGCGTGAGCCTTGTCTCCAGGCGCCAGAGCCGTTGCCGATTGCAGTATGCATAATGCATGGCATGCCTATGCGTGCACAGGGTGTATATCAGTGTGGACAGCAGACACACATGGCACACGGTGTAGATCAGTGTGGACAGCAGACACACACGGCACAGACGCATAAGACCCACCCAGGGGCTCACTGTTGGCGGGTGTTGGCATGGCAACAGTGCCAGTGTCGCATCGTCGCTGTCTGAGGCGTGACTGTCTGGCGGCAGCAGCTGCTCGAGGCGTGACTGTCGGGCAGCAGCAGTTACTCGAGGCGTGACTGTCTGGCGGAGCAGCTGCTCGAGGCGTGACGTCTGGCGGTAGCAGCTGCTCGAGGCGTGAATTCGGGCAGCAGAAGCTACTCGAGGCGTGACTGTTGGCACAGCAGCAGCTGCCGCGGCGGGACTGTCTGGCGGTAGCCAGCTGCTTAAGGCGTGACTTTCGACGCAGGCAGCAGCAGCTACTCAAGGCTGGGACTGTCTGGCGGCAGCAGCTGCTCGAGGGGTGATGTGGTTGGGTAGAGCTGCTCGGGCATGACTGTCTGGCAGCAGCAGAGCTGCTCGAGGCGTGATTGTCTGGCGTAGCAGCTATCGAGGTCGTGACTGTATGCGGCAGCAGCTGCTCGAGGCGTGACTGTCTGGCGGCAGCAGCAGCTGTTCGAGGCGTCAGAAAGCAGCAGCCACGCGGACCTGGCTCCCCGCAGACCCGGCTCGCTGCAATTCGTGGGACAGTTTTTTTTCTCGCTGGGATTCGTGACTGGCGTCTGTATTGAAGTGCTGTCACTGGCCGCCGGCAAGCAGCAGGGAATGAGTGATGTAGTGACAGGAGCTCACAGCACCCACGGAGTAGTGTGTGAGATGTCTCGGATAAGTTAAAGGGATTGGGCTCAGTCCCTGAGTACATTGTGGCAAATGGGTGACGGAGCTCCTCCTTTGCAGAAGTTGCATTATGTGCTTAACTAAATGCGAATAGCTATAATTTCAGGCGAACACTTAGAAGCAGCCAGATAAGGTCACGCGGTGCCGTTTGATGTGACCGCACGAGCGATTTGTGTGCGCCAGTCGCTCGTTAAACACTGTTGCCAGTAAAATTGAAGCCAGGTCGAAGGGGCAAGTCATTCAGGAGAATCCCGAAGGTCAACGGCGGTCGACGGCGGACCGCGGAGATCAGGCTAGAAACAAACGGACGACAGCGGACCGCGAGGATCAGGCTAGGAACAAACGGACGACAACGGACCGCGAGATCAGGTTAGAAACAAACGGACGACAGCGGACCGCGGAGATCAGGCTAGAAACAAAGGACGACAGCGGACCGCGGAGATCAGGCTAGAAACAAACGGGCGACGGCGATTGATTGGAAGAAGCAGAAAGAAAATGCTGTCAAAGAGCCCTGTCCGCCGCGTTTGCCGTGATGCCAGGCTACGATAACGTGCCTGCTGACTGGCGTCCCTGCCCGTCTTTCACGGTATCCGACGTGACATCGACCAGTTACCAATGAGAAAGACATGGAGCATCGTGTCTGGCATTGGGCCCGCCGGAGCAGTCGGAATGGATTCGACTGTTTGATTGAGCGAAGCGTCGAGGCACACGTGACTAACCAAGGGAGTGGATTGCGCGTCCGTCCACACTGCATGTTTGACTGAGCGAAGCGTCGAGACATACATGACTAACCAAGGAAGTGGATTTCGCGCCCTTCCATACTGCAGCAGCGGTGTGCCCCGCGCGGCTCTCAGAGAGTTTTAGACCGCACGGGAACAAGGGTTAAATTTCTGGTAGCTTTCAGACCATTTTGAGAAATAGCGGGTGCCAGCCGGCCCGGTCGCCAGGAGGGACGGACGTGTCACGTGACCGCCCTGACCGTGAGCGAGCCAACAGCTACATCCATTCACTGAAATTGTCAACGACATTGATATTGACACATGAGACTATGGCGACGGTGGACGCTGATCCCACAAATATATCCGATCAAAAAATAGACCAGGAGATTAGGAATTCATATTTTACGTTTAATCGCATCATTAATATATGTCTCATGTCGCTCAAGACCGCTACCACAGATTCCAATTGACGGACTCTAGCGCGCAGCGCGTAGTCGCATTTTCAATTCCGTATCTACGACTCGGAGTTCTTCGGTCACTCCGCCGACTCTGTGCTGGTCAAACAGGTCCTGAACAAAGGCCGCCACTAAGCGGGACAGACGGGCATAGCCGAACCGGCCGATATCTGTCGATGACGGAGTGCTCTTCCCATGTTAGCAGCACCACGCAGCCCATTGCTAAACAGGTGCCAAGACGTTTCCTGGCGAGAGCGCCCATTGTGCCGCAACCGGGCAGCATTGTGTCCATTGTGGGCGGTCGGTTTTGCGCCGCCTGGAGCCGTCACTACGCAGAAGTTGGCCGGCGCCGGGCAGCCCGGCCCGGCCGTGTTTGCTGGGCCAACACGCCCTATAAAGCCGGGCCCGGCTGCGTGGGTCCGTCAGAAGCCATTCCGCCACTGTTCCGGGCCTCGAGATGCGCACGTTCCTGTTGGCCTGTCTGCCGCTGCTGGCTGCCGCTGCCAGCTCCACGCGGCCTCTGCTGGGCGCCAACCAGCCCTGCTGGGACAAGGTGAAGGAGCTGGACGCCATCAGCGAAGAGAACGGCGGTCAGCTGCCGCTGGGAGGTCAGTACCCCACCTGCGACCGGCTGGGCCGCTTCTCCCCCAAGCAATGCTCCGGATCGCAGTGCTACTGCGTCAGTCCGCAGGGCGAGCAGCTGCTCTCGTCAAGCCAGGAGAAATACACCAAGAACAAGTGGGAGGCGGCCGACATGGCCTGCCGCTGCGCCCGGGAGGAGCACGAGATCGGCGAGGCTGGACAGCTGGGGGTCACGGTCCGGTGTGACGCCAAGGGCGACTACCACCACACCCAGTGCCTCGGCTCGTCCTGCTACTGCATCCACCCAGTGACCGGCCAGGTGCAGGAAGGCACGCAGGCGCACGTGGCCGACTTCGCCGCGCTCCACAAGACGTGCAGCACTCGGGAGGTCTAGACAGCGCGCCAGCTCTCGGCACCGCCGCGAACGTGAGCGGTGTCATTGGGAGCACCGCACACCAGGACTGAACGCACCTGCTATTGTCACCCGCAGCCCTGCACTTGGCGCGAGATCATTTGGCTGGAGGTAATGCTTCACCAGTCTGTGGTCGACGACTGAAGCTTGCTCATGTGCTCGTTATTGTCCGGTCACCAATGTCCGCGTTTGATTGGTCTACAAGCTCGCCTGATCGCCGCTTCCAACTTCTCTTCTCTCTTCTGCGTTATTCATTCGTGAGTGGCGTCCGGCTGTTAAGACCAGGCAAGGTGTGCCTCCCGGGACAGCTAGTCGACACCAGCACTCGCCACAGCAAATGCAGCCGGCCCCTTTCACGATCCAGACTGGTTTGCCTCTAACGCCAATGCTCCCCAGCCTGATTCTCACGTCTGAGGCCGCCGATGCGAAGCGGGGCTTTTGTCCGATGCCTGCGGCTGAACGTGCTTTTATGCCATTGCTTATGTATTTGGAAAAATACACAGCGTGAACGACGTTTGCATTGTCCGGTCTGCGTACAGCCTGGCTCAGCGGCCAACTGCACACCAGTGGTTACCACGGGCTCCAACGAGTCATACACACCAGTGGTTACCGCGAGCTCCACCGAGTCGTGCACACCAGTGGTTACCACGGGCTCCAACGAGTCATGGACACCAATGGTTACTATGACGTCCAAAGTCCTGCACACCAGTGGTTTCCGCAGGCCAACGAGTCATGCACACCAGTGGTTACCACGGGCTCCAACGAGTCAGGGATACCAATGGTTACCACGACCTCCAAAGTCATGCACACCAGTGGTTACCACGAACTCCAGCGAGTCACACACCAGTGGTTACCACGGGCTCCAACGAGTCATGCACACCACGCAGTAACCATCACCAAAGCCCATCCCAATAAGCAACTTTCCGCAATTTTTGTAGAGGTCTCAGGAACAGTAACTATTTTTGTTGGCACCAAGCGTAAGTAAAAGGCGCGAAAGCCGTCTCATGTCGACCACAAAGGAACTACATCGCGCTCTGCGTGATTCTGCAAACGGAGGGCTGATAGACCGGAAATGCCATGACGAAAGTAACTGAGTTGCGACATCAACTCATGAGGCTCAGTGACTGCTTTGACCAGCCATCCGTTGGCGGTGGCGTCGGCTTTGACCAGCTATCCGTTGGCGTTGACGTCGGCTTTGACCAGCTATCCGTTGGCGTATTTTCCACCGTTTATTCATAGGGAGGGGGATGGGGCGCTCCGCATCAAGATATCACCGGGTGAAACGCTGAGCTGGCTAAAGTGGTGACGCGTAAGGCGCATTACACTGATAGACGGCAATTTTTTGACCTGCACATCACTGAGGAGGTCATGTGTCAAGCCAGGGACCACGGTTTTTGAGTACTTCTGTTAATGGCGCGCCCATTGAAATGCATCGTGACAATACAGCTGAAATAGAGCTGAAATAGAGCTGAAATAGAGCTATGACAACGACGATTTACCCCAGGCGTACCTAAAGAGCGTGTCTAGTGTCTGTCTGTCTGTCTGT
>NW_023595962.1:17622267-17692862 GCF_011947565.3 Pollicipes pollicipes
GGCTGAGCGTAACCGCGGACGGGGAGACTGGGCTGAGAGTGACCGCGGACGGGCAGACTGGGCTGAGCGTAACACGGACGGGGCAGACTGGGCTGAGCGTGACCGCAGACGGGGCAGACTGGGCTGAGCGTGACCGCGGACGGGGCAGACTGAGCTGAGCGTGACCGTGGACGGGGCAGACTGGGCTGAGCGTGACCGCGGACGAGACAGACTGAGCTGGGCATGACCGCGGACGGGGTCCACGTGTTCCACGCGGCCCCTGCTGGTCGTTCACACCGGTATGCAGTGAGCTGTCAGTAACAGTCACAATGCAGTCACTGTCAGTGAACAATGCATTAACATTATGTACGACATATGTGGCATATGACATGTGTCATTCCATATGCCCAAGTTTATGCTGAAGAAAGAAGATAACTGGATTTACGGTGGAGATATACCCCTAGAACACCAGCGGGGTGCAACACCACTCCACCTTTTAGGTACACCCGGGTAGGTTGTGAGATGAAGCTCAGGGCCTGTTTGGCTCGAGATCTTTCACATTTGGAGCCGTTCTGTGAAGTAAATGACGTTATTGAGGTTATGACGTCTTCTGTGACACCCCATGACATGACACGGCATATTAATGCTCCCCATACCATGGCATCTGCCATGATATGGCATTTAAATGCTTCTCATTCATATTTCAGCCCGCATGCGCCGGGGTTTGAGACCACTGTGTCCGGCCGAGTGAAAGTTTACTTCCCCTAGGATCTCCAACCTTCAGACGCCGAACGCTGACTAGTAAGATACCGTTTGAAAGTCTTCTCAACCCATCAAGAATGCATCGTATAGCTGCTGTCTACGTGATGAAAATCCTTCTGACTTGGCAATGCATTTTGTAACAATCTAAGAACAGGTACATTGGTGCGTGAAATTAGAGGTGATCTGCTTTACAAACGTGATAAGGAGATGGTTGTGCGCGTTACACTCCTTTGTCCAGCCTCTCCGTTATTGGCAATATAGGTTACTGACCTCCGCTGACCTCATGTGATCTTGCATGTCCTCACATGAACTGTTATGGCCCGACTATGCATCAGAATGATGCCACATGTTTTTAGTGAAGATTCGAGTTCTGCGGCTAATCTTACCCAACGACACTGCCTGTTTTGACCTCAGCATGTGGTGTACAGAAGGTATCCCACGAGGTAAGCAATGGCTAGGGTTTAGGTCATGTGCTCTGTGGCCATATGATGGTTTTGCATGCAAGTTCTTCTTCTTACTCTCTTTTCCTCATTTCAGAACACCAAAACTACACACAAAATTCGTACAAATTTGCATTATTTGCGGAAATGGCAGTAATTGACCTGACTTCAGGTCATGGAACTCGCGTTTTCCGAAACATTTGAAATATGCAAGTTGTACGTACTATCATGTTCGATTACTGCAGCGAGTTTGAACAATCGTAAATGTCCAGCAACTAAGTAATGCATGGACAAAGTTTTTTAGAGGTTGACCATTTTGACGTGGAATAGACCAATGAGCTTAGTAGATAAAAACTTAAGAATTCGCACAAAGGATGCAAATTGATAGATGAACACGTGCTGAAAATGTCGTGCATCGTGAGCATTTATTTTTGACCGCGCTCGAAAATCGTAGAAGGAAAGTAAACTGCAGGCTCCCAATCACGTTGTGCAAGGAACGATGACGTAATCAAACAATGACGCGTTAAGGTGCACATTTGGTAGACGGATCCATTGTGTTGTCTAGAGAAGTCTTTTCCACTTGAAATTGTGCGAATAGTTTTAAGTAATCTTATTTCATCACATTTCATACTTGTTTCAAGATTTTAAAACGTGGACGTTCTTGTGTGACTGCGGACAGTTTGTGACCCGACCTTTGCTGAGCGTTAATTTCTTGTTTTTTGGCTCATCACAGCGACGGTGTGCGTTATAGTTTCTTTACACTTAAAACGTTGCGTGCTGACCCTTGTTGGGCAAAAATTAAGTTTATGTACCATCAAATATGCTAACGTTCCGACTCATTTAGTCGAGTTACTGCCCTTAGCCGCCCCATCGTCCCATGTGAGACGCTGCAATGTCGACTACCGGCAACTTAGACGGCGGATTCCTCTATCTTGAACTGTCCTTTGCAGGCCTGAGCGAGGCAGTCTGTGGCGATGTCAGTGATTTTCAGCGTAAGTCTGAATGTCATTGCAACTAAAGCTGTGCCGGTAAGTCAAGATCGGGCAATAGATACTTTAAATCATGTGGACGTACACACATCTAAAACTACGCATAGGGTGCATCAAATCGAAGGCATATGTGGTAGTAAAGTTTTGTTACATTGATATGATGTGGTAGCATAGCTAGGCTACATTGAAATGAATCTTTTCAAAGGGAGCGGTTGTCGAAAATTTTTGTGATAGAAAGTTACAATCATGAAAACCCTTTCTAAGAATATACTTTTGCTGTCCCCATATCAAGCTATATGATTCAAAGACATACAAATCTGATGCAAAGAAAATCCCAAAATTTGAAATAAATCGTTAGATTCCTGCAAGCAGTATGTGACACCACTTATGTTTTTGTTCGTTTTTCAGTTTTTACTTCTTCAGATGATTTCTATGCACAGTTTCCACAGCATCGCATGACTGTGTGCGGTTGGGATCAGCGGGATGACCCTGATCAGACATTTCTGACTTCAGTATTCAATATCCAATATCTCCACCTTGAGAGTTTTCAACTCAGAGCTGTGCCCTTTATTTTGCACCGCGGTGCATTGATTTAAGCTGAAAAATATTGCGGGACATGTCCGTAGATAAATCAGTATGTATGCATTGCTGGAATTATGGGCTATCTACGTGGCTGCGCCCTCTAAAATATTACATCTATTTCCCCAACTTGATACTTTTCCACAAAATGATGCCGTAAAACGAATGTTATCCACTCATGCATGCTGCACTGAAATGTACAACCCAACTGTCAGCTTTTCATAACATGCATGGCGAAGATTTGGTCCGTTTGAAAACCTGTTACGGGGTGTCAACTGTCTAATTTTTACAATTGTGTAGTGCGGTTTTGTTTGGATCACTGAAATTGTCACAAGCTATTATGACTTTATTTTTCAATTCCGTGTCTATTTTCTTTTTTTTTAATTGTGCAACGCAGGTTTTGGCTGCATCACTGAATTTACTTCGACCACTTATCGGCTTAATTTGGTACAAATTGGGTGTTTTCATGAAACAAAACTAATTCACATTGAGTGGAAGTTGTACTGGTGAATTGACGGTTTCCAACTGGCTTCAGGAAGACAAATTTTCGTTATGGTTTGAGATTGCTTTCGCGCCACATATCAGGCTTAGTCAGGACGGAACGATCTCGCGAGCTGCACATTCGCACAGATACCTTACTGCAACAGCATGGATCTCAAATCATCAGCTGTACTTTGAAAATGGCTGTGCTATTGAATAAAAATGTCATTAGCACACATGAATGCAGAAGGGATTAAAGGGAGGGCTTCACATTTGCGTGGGGTTTTCAACTGGGGCACTCATGTTGAATACTTTTCAGTGCGATTGTCGGCGCACAATTTGTGCAGACTATATCATGCAGAATATTCTTAAGTCACACAGACATGAACGACGAAATAAAAACGCTACACATGTACTGCCACTTCATTTACCATGTAGTGCTAAAGGTTAGATTAGATTAGAGATTTACGATTAGAGAGAGACGTCGGAATCCATGGATGGAGTCCATCACGATGCCGGATTCCTGATTTAGTTAGGTATTGGTTAGACATGCCGAATAGATTCCAAATTTTGGAATTCCAAAAAAATCCAAAGCTTTCTTTTGTAAATGGGACAGGCAGGGGCAGAAATCTGTCAATTTCATTGAATAGCCGATATAGTTGTGCTGCGTGGCGAATTGGCAAGTGACTCAATTTTTTTTCAAGATATGCAAGGATGGGCGTCAATCTGACCTTTCCGAAGATTTTTCACAAAAAAAAATCGAAGTTGTACATAGCCAAGTTTTACATTGCTGTCGACAATGCGATGGCTGATCGTTTGGTATTACACTTTTAGATTTACCTTGCAAAGTCACTGATCTACGGCAGGTCAAAATTGTGCCATGGATTCAGCGAAGGCAATTAATTGCTATGGAGCCGTTCAATCGGATGCAACACGCATTTATCGAGTGTCAGGCAAATCCAAACATCTCTGTGACGGTTTCCTAGGCAACACAATAATTGCATGAACGATTTAATTGACCTAGAATCAGGAAGAAAGGTCGGACCAACGTCAAAACCAAACCGTCTTATTACGCTAGAGCTTGTATGCGGTAACTTCTGATGCTCATTTTGAGTTTACTGATATCAGGAACCGCATTATCGTTCTTCATGAGCTTCTTAAAGGTCAGAAAAGGTCACGGACCTAAAATGACACAGGTCAGCACTTTGCTTTTAAGAACATGCTGCATAGCGCAATCATTGACGCTTGTTCAAATGCAATAATCAAAGCAGCCTTGTATGGTCGCCATGAACTTGGGAGGATCACACAATGTCACGGACCTTAAACGATCACCAGTGAGGTTCTGCTTAGAATATGTATTTAGGTTCGCAGTGGTTGCATGAGAAAGTTTGGGGGCACTTTGGACACCAATCTGGAGTTTGACATTGGTTGTCTTCATTAGACCCAAAGGTCATGACCTGGAAACCTCAAATTTTGACACAAGTGAGCTTACGTACAGATCAAAACACCATGTGAATTTGGTGTCTCAAGTTTTCTTATTTTTAAGAGCTTGGCGGTTCAAGCTGACTCACCTCACCCCACCCGAGCGAAGGGTATTAAACTGGCCACAGGGGCACGTGTTAATGCAAAGGCACCTTGTTTCTCTCGAGAATTTTATTCTTCTTTTCATTCGATTTGAGTGAGGAGACCGACTGAAGCTGAAATCACGCAATTAGTAACCCGATGTTATTGGGTAAAGGTAGGATTTATATGATGCCAACAATTAGAAATTTTCAGACAACTTGATTCTTTGGACACTTCTTCGACAGTAAGCAGCAACGGGTTAGACTTGTGCCAAGTCTAACCCGCGGATTTTGGATTAGACTTAGCGTAAGATCTTTTAGACAATGGCACCTCTGCTCAAGGCCAAGAGTGCTATGATCAACAAAATGATTTGTGTCTGTCGTAAGTCATCACGTTTTGTGGCATCAACGGTCACCAGCAAGTCTTGGTCAATTTTCATGCGCTGAGTGCATGTTGCAAATACTAACCAAGTTTCGTGCTATATAATTCATGAATTTGAGAAGTGGTGCATGTTTTCACGGAAGAAAGGCCTGTAATCAAGAAAGCAAAGAATAGCGCCACACCCGTGTATGTGAGCGTAATAAAGCCGAAAACACTGACAAATATGCGGGAACAACACGAAAAAGGGCCAGCAACTACAAAAAATACAATCGCCAGAGCTTTTTCAGAACAATCCACCGATGCCTTTTCCTAAGCACTATCTTCCTTAGGAAGCGGCAGGGACAGGGGTCGCATCGACCGCTTATCAATCCGCGTTATGAAGAGCAATGAATCAGGGCGAGCGTTAAACTTCCATGAATATTTGAGGGTGAGCCCTGCCGTACACTGACAACTAAGCACGCCCGGCAGGATGCTCACTGGCCAGTGTCATGAGCCAGACCGCGCCAGAGCGGCGCCTGAAGGAACGGCAAGTCACGCCGAACCGACTGCCGCAGCGTGCTTCTTGATTCTGCTGATTCCACCCCGTTCCGATTTCGCTGCGGGCTGATTCCTGATCCGTCCGTCTCGATTTCTGATCCTGCTTCGGCTCGATTGTCATGTCTTCCTTCAGCCCGATTGTCATGTCTTGCTTCAGCCCGGTTGTCATGTCCGGCTTCCAATACCTCGCCACGACTCTGTGGCTTGTCTGCGCAGGTAACCGGAGACCGAGACCAGCCCGCGTGCTCACATCGCGAGCCAGCTCGTCCCGCACCCTTCTTGAGCACAATCGCTCCGACATAGCATTCAGATAGGAGAACGTTGCCACTATACAGTTGTCGGAAGCTTCTGAATGCCCTGGATCTGCAGGATGGGTAGGATCTCCACCTTCCCGATGGCGTAACAATAACGTTCCGACTACTGAAAAAGAAATAGCAAATAGTTTTGGCACACCGTTTTGGGATATTCCTGCGGGTCCGGCGGATCTCTGGCTCAGTCGGTTATTTGAATTTCAGATTTGGCAGCAGATGTACAAACGTTGTGTGCTCGTCAAACTCCCAAAGTCCAAAGTCAAAGCCCGGTCTATGGCCACGGCACTTCCCGACGCCTTCGCCGAAAGGTGCGACGACCTGCGGCCTCACCTTGACTCTCAACTGGACGGCATCCTCGGGGGACGAGCCGATCAAACAGAGCCGAGCTTCACCACCGAGTCAACAGTCCGCCGCCAAGCGGCTCCCACTCGGCGACTGGCAGCTATGGGCCCCGCCGCCTCCCTCGCCGGGCTTCACTTTCATTTCGCCGCCGTTCAGTGTGACTGGGCCCGACTGCAGAGGTGCCAGCGCCCGATGCTTGGGAGAAAGCCGCCGACAGAGATCGCTGAATCAGGGGTGCTCTGCGCAGTTTTCACGCGCGTGCAGCCACGGTCGTTCGGGGCACCTCCAGTTTCGAGAAATGATTTCCGCATGGGATTTGCTACGGTTCGTAGCAGGCGGAGTGCACGAGCTTTGACAGCCCAGTGATCGGCTCGTGACAGAGTTAATTTCCGGGCAAGCTAGATTCGGGCGAGAGAGAAATGAAGGCATTGGGCGCTTAATCAGACGAAGTGGCCGCAGACGATGTTTATTGTTGGCGTCACGGTCTGCGGTTCTCGGGTGCGCCGAACTTCCCGATCAGTGTTTTCTCCGTGCCGCGTGGTGAACGGCGTGATTTATGAATGTGATTTGGTTACGGCTGATCGTGAATGTCTTACTGCATCTTACACACCAAACTTGTCCATTGTTCATTGTGTCGATCGATGTAAACGGTTGGTAGAAGACGTGTGCCTAGCAACAGAAAGTAATCATGGGTTCAAGTATTAAGGTCTTCGATGAAGGACGCACTTCTAAAATTCGTTCCCAGATGTCCCAAGATTAATGATCCAGTTTTAAACTTCGACAAGATATTTACGTTTTAATAGGTGAAGCAGCTTTCGGGATCATGTCTGATTAAGTAAGGGACTCCGTGTCCCAAAATGCTATAGTATGGATTGATACACTGGCATTGTAGTAGTATATTCGCGTCATGCATGCGGTTAGTTTATGTTTCGTTGATGCAAGTCACGAATGTGAAGCTTGTTCTCAGCTGAAGCTAAAACTCTAAAGGTAGCGTGGCTTGCGTGATAGCCCACCGACTTGCCCGCATTTGGGTGACCACGGCGGTCTTGATGCTGAGAGAACAACTTACACCACATGACAAATGAGCTTGGCTTCACTCAGGGTATCACTTAAAATGACGTGATGCAAAATACATTATGACTTTGGCATTGCTGACGAGAGCGTGAATCCGTTAATTGACGAGGTGAAAATGTGAGCATTAAATCTGTTTCAACAATTATCATGCCACTTGTTGTAGTGTAGCCGGCAAGATGTGCAGGATTCGGCACGGCGTAACCAGTTAATGCGACCAAGTAAGTTAATTATTTGCTTCAGTTAAACGAATGGAAGAGTCAGTTGTGTTCAATTCCACGCTGTCTGCCAGACATTTCGCGGAAATGTCATCAGCGCATTGCTCAGGAATACCCAATACCGAATGACTATGAAGATGAATCATGCCGGGTAATACTCAAACTTGCATCTCTGCGTTCAGGTACCTTATGTTGCTCTGTCACTTTCTAGGTTACGTTTACTGCCAATTTTTTATTGTAATAGTTGGCTCAAGAGCTATTTCCAAGGATCAAGAGCATGGCATGTCGAAATTATGCCGAAGGGCAGAAGACGTCATTACAAGGGGTTGTCTTTCTCTTGCGGTCTCTGTCTCCTAAGACAGCATGCTGACTACTTATCCCTGTCCAGTTCCTTCTTCCGCTATAGTCACTAATCGGCTATAGCCGTGGGTGATGCATAAAGCTTACACACTCCTCTTACCCCGTCTGTAACGCGAACTGTTTTCCGGTATTCGTGGGCGGCGGACATCTACCATTGGTGTGGACAGCTAATTTCTCTTTGGGTAGCGCTTTAGGTTTCTAACTAAACTGAGTTTTGCTAAAAAGCCTGACTTTCCCAGACAATGAGCGGCTACCCTTCCTCCTAACAGAGTTACCAGAACTGCCAGAGCGGCCCATCGGGTAACTAGTGGTGACGGCAGCCTGCGACACACATCAAGGGTAAACACGCGCTCTTGTTTGTTCAGTTCACGATGGTTGTGTTCTTGCCTTCCATCGGTTCACGCTCCGTCTCCTGTTCAGGATTCATGTCGCCACATATCAGTGTCGTCAGCTTTTCTGCTATATCCCATAACCATACCAGTGTTGCACAAGGTGCCTTCTTTGGATAATATGGAACATGCTTCTCGTACGGGCGCTCGATGTGGCGCTGCGAGCCTGCGCTGACACATGGTCATTGTCACAGTCCCTGGTGTCCACCGTGGGCTCCTCTGCACTGTCACTGTCCCTGGTGTCCACCGTGGGCTCCTCTGCACTGTCACTGTCCCTGGTGTCCACCGTGGGCTCCTCTGCACTGTCACTGTCCCTGGTGTCCACCGTGGGCTCTTCTGCACTGTCACTGTCCCTGGTGTCCACCTTGGGCTCCTCTGCACTGTCACTGTCCCTGGTGTCCACCGTGGGCTCCTCTGCACTGTCACTGTCCCTGATGTCCACCGTGGGCTCCTCTGCACTGTCACTGTCCCTGATGTCCACCGTGGGCTCCTCTGCACTGTCACTGTCCCTGATGTCCACCGTGGGCTCCTCTGCACTGTCACTGTCCCTGGTGTCCACCGTGGGCTCCTCTGCATTGTCACTGTCCCTGATGTCCATCGTGGGCTCCTCTGCACTGTCACTGTCCCTGGTGTCCACCTTGGGCTCCTCTGCACTGCCACTGTCCCTGGTGTCCACCGTGGGCTCCTCTGCACTGTCACAGTCCCTGGTGTCCACCGTGGGCTCCTCTGCACTGTCACTGCCCCTGGTGTCTATCGTGGGCTCCTCTGCACTGTCGCTGTTCTTGGTGTCCACCGTGGGCTCCTCTGCACTGTCACTGTCCCTGGTGTCCACCTTGGGCTCATCTGCACTGTCACAGTCCCTGACGTCCACCGTGGGCTCCTCTGCACTGTCACTGTCCCTGGTGTCCACCGTGGGCTCCTCTGCACTGTCGCTGTTCTTGGTGTCCACCGTGGGCTCCTCTGCACTGTCACTGTCCCTGGTGTCCACCTTGGGCTCATCTGCACTGTCACAGTCCCTGATGTCCACCGTGGGCTCCTCTGCACTGTCACAGTCCCTGGTGTCCACCGTGGGCTCCTCTGCACTGTCACTGCCCCTGGTGTCTATCGTGGGATCCTCTACACTGTCGCTGTCCTTGGTGTCCACCGTGGGCTCCTCTGCACTGTCACTGTCCCTGGTGTCCACCGTGGGCTCCTCTGCACTGTCGCTGTCCCTGGTGTCCACCGTGGGCTCCATTGCACTGTCGCTGTCCTTGGTGTCCACCGTGGGCTCCTCTGCACTGTTCTACCTGGATATCTACCTTGTGAAAAGATCGCAATTGAGCGCGACGTTGAGCGCGGGCGGGTGAAAGCTCATGAGGATTTTTGACGGCGATGTGTCAAATGAGAACTATGTAATGCATCGAACGCACCATATACAATATTGTAGCCACTACGCGGCGTGTTGTATTCTGCACCAAGTGTTGTCTTCCACCACACGACGGTCGTACAACGCACCACGCGGCGTACCACGGACGCGCAGTCCCATGCACATACCACGGACGTGCAGTCCCATGCGCGATGAAAGGCGACGTATTCCACCGGACAGAAGAATGCCGCGAAACCTGTCGTACTGTGCAGAGATGCGAACGACAGCGAGCATTATAAGACGTGCGTTGGACATACCACGACGTGTGGCGCACGTCATGACACGTGCCATGCGTGCATCATAAGGCTAGCCGTTCCGAACACCAAAACACGTGGCGAGCACTATGAGATGTGTCGTAACTCCATGAGATGGCACGACGAGGAGAATGCTAGTCTACGACGAATGTAGTGTATGAACCGACACGCGCCATTCTGTGCGCATTCACATCTCAGACAAGATTCGCCATCGCGAAACGTGTCGTATCGTATACAATGAGACTTGCGACAAACGGTGCGGTACAGCGTAAATAAGTGTTGTACCGTGGACCGTGGAGCGTGCGGTACTGCGCTCCATGGCCGCGCCTGGGGGCGTGGCGCGCTGTGCAGCGCGGTGCTTGCTGTGGACGGCGAGAGGCCGGCCGTCCCAGCGCCCGTCGACTGCGGCGATAACCGCGGCCGCCGGGCGGAACCGTCACCCGAACCACACACACGGCGCGCGCGGCGGACCGTGACCGGCCGGCTGTGACGTCACTGGCTCTCGGCGGCGACGGCACGGGGTGCAGGCCCGGGAAAGCGCGGCGGGACGTGCCAACGAACGTCTGTGATCAATCCGTGGCCTGTTCGGCGCGGTGTACTGCGAAGCACACTCGGAGCTTGTCCAGCACGGTAGCGGTGCCGCAGACAGCAAAGTGATTAGTCTCCCTGTTCTCAGATGTCACGCGTGATGAGTCTGTCACATGACTGATCGCAAAATGGGGTGACGCGCAGCCAAGTCCACCAGTCGCTCGTCATCGGCGCTGGGAGCTAAACAAAGCGCGACGGCAGCGAAGCCTTGTGTGAGAGCAGCGCGATGCCGTTGCCGAGAAAACATGCATTGCCAGCAACACTGCGGGAAGCGTCCGCGCCGCAACCGGACGCGTTCGTGGATCCGAGTCGTGCCAGGATCGGACTCGGACTCGTGGCCGTTTGGGACTCAACTCAATTCAACTGATTAGCACTCGCACAGGAGTCGAACGAGGAGGTGGACTCGCCAGTCTGGGGATATTGTGCGCTCGGACACAGACTCACCGCATCAGTAGTTTGAATTCAGACTCATTTTGTGTTCTGGACATTTGACACTCGGGATGAAGTGAGATATTCTTTTAAGTTTAGGTAGTATTCATATGTTTATTTTAAGCGCGCAACATACGTGAAAGACAATTTGATATACAGCTCCCAGTAGGAGAAATGGTCCAGTCTAGTGGTCTTCAGGGTGTGCTCCAGCGCATATTGAGAAGTGGTCCAGTCTCGTGTTTGTCAAGGTGTGCTCCAGCGCGTATTGAGAGGTGGTCCAGTCTAGTGTTTGTCAAGATGTGTTCCAGCGCATGTTGAGAAGTGGTCCAGTCTAGCGTTTGTCAAGGTGTGCTCCAGCCCGTATTGAGAGGTGGCCCAGTCTAGTGTTTGTCAAGGTGTGTTCCAGCGCGTATTGAGAAGTGGTCCAGTCTATTGTTTGTCAAGGTGTGCTCCAGCGAGTATTGAGAGGTGGCCCAGTCTATCGTTTGTTAAGGTGTGCTGCAACACGCTAGGTGTGCTCCAGTGCGTCCAGTCTAGTGTTCACCAGGGTGTGCTCCAGCGCGTATTGAAAGATGGCAGGCTGAGTGAGTCAGGTCCGCATGCTTTGGTTTTACGTGCCTCTTATTGGATAAATACGTGGATTAAGCTGAAAACTTTAGACCACGTTGTGTGTATCACCGCCAATGACGTTTCATAAAGGTACAGCTTATGGCTACAACATGATACCTATTCTCATAGATGCTGCATCAGTGCTATCATTAGATTAACTAATCCCAAGGCTTCACCAATGTTTTTTAGATGTGCCCGAAAGGTGAGACCCTCCCCTCAAAGACGAGCGCTAAGGACGAACGCTGCAGGTTAGTCGGGTCGTATCAACTGTATATGCAAAGACTGCGGCGTAAAGAGGGCAGGCCAGGGAGTCCGATCATTATCAATCAAATTGACACGCAATAGCTACGAGCGGCCCAGGACGATTGCTTACTGATGCATGAATTGCTCACTAGGCTTCATGTCTAATACAATGGTCAGAAATGAGTGGAAAACGGCGGCAGGCGAAAAGGGCTGTGCACGTGTAATAACAGCAGAAGAATTGGAGCAGGGCCTACTTCAAAAAGTCATGGGAGCTACGAATCTGTTGCCGAGCCCACACAACGCCCAAGCCCCCAAAACCCACCGCACTTGGGTGAGAAACGGGACAGGAGTATTACTTCGCTGCCATGAAAAGAGACCTCAGAGGATGACGATCGGATTGGGGGGATGGGTATCCTGTGAACTACAGCACTGTAAGGGGTGCGGAATAGCTGTCAACATAGACCACTGTACCAAGGGAATTATTTGATATGTGTATCGTTAAAGATACTAAGCAAACGGTGAGCACGGACACCGAGAATCACTGGAAAGTGGTTCATCACATGTCGGTCGCCCTTTCATGCATTACAGGGCGCTCGGCCGCATGCACAGAGTGTCCAGGAGGCGCACCTTCTGTGATTCGGTGGCAAGAGGGCATATCCGGGGAATTCTTCCGACCTGAACCCCGCCAACGTCTGTAAGACCTCTTGAAGACCTGCCTCAGGGCAGCTGGCCCTTGAAGAGCATTTCGGGGCTGGAGGCAGTGCCGCAGAGGGAGCCGGCGAGCGTATCGTCCTCCATGCTCTGGAAGTTAGCGGATGCAATCCGTATCAAGATTGCCATGTGTCTGGAATTGAATGGGAAACGCGGTGGTATGTGAGCAGAGATGTCAGATGAACCGAAAGTGTTCTACAGTTAGTGGAAGGGTAGCAAATAACTTGTGAACACCCTGCAGGTTTATCCTGTGATGACCATGTGACATGTTGTGATAATCACACCCCGCGTCAACAGCTGCCGCTGGCTGTGTGCTATGAAAACCTCTTACGAATGTTGACTTCTGCCTTGGCAGATTTCGTCGTTAACTATTAGCGTCCAGCTGGACAGTTGCGGCTCAGATCAAATCCAGGTCCGAAATGTTAGGGATTTAACTTGGACTCAATCCGCAAGAACTCTTATCACGTTACTCAACCCTGTCGCAGTTGTCGAGGGCTCCGTTTTCCTTACCAGCCTTGGCCCGCTACAAACGCGAGCTCTGAGAATCTGTGCAGGTGGTGTTTGTAAAGCCCCCGGCGACGGAGACGTTTCCTGGCCACCGGCAGGCATACGGTTGGCAGGGAATGTAGCCAGAGAAAGGCTACACGAGGCCAGCCAAACCACACGCCGGGCTGGTCAGCCGGTGCAACGACTGGACCACAGGGAACCAGGCATCATATCGCTCGCAGCCAGGTTCTCCGCACCGATTCAGTTCGACTCGCCGTTCGACGACGCTTCTCGCCTGGGAACGCGGACGGTGTGGTACCGGTACGGACGCCATTGTCTCGCGCGGGCCTGAGAACGTGGACGGTGTGGTACCGGTACGGACGCCATTGTCTCGGCATGGCACCGGTACGGACGTCACTGTCTCGGCATGGCACCGGCACGGACATCATTGTCTCGGCATGGCACCGGTACGGACGTCATTGTCTCGGTATGGTACCGGTACGGACGTTATTGTCTCGGTATGGTACCGGTACGGACGGCATTGTCTCGCGCGGAAACGCTGTGAGTGGACGACGACGGTCCCACAATATTAGCTGGTCGCGAGGAGGAGCACTCACCGTGACGCAAATGACGTCATCAGTGCGCTGGTCGCTGCCAATGACGTCATCTACCAACACGCTACTACGGCTAACAAGGACTGCGCTTCGCAATGCCAGGATTAACCCAGTCCGCGTGCAGTTGGGCTCCGACCATAGCCATAGCTCTGACCATAGCCCTCCGCGGAGAGGGTTTCCAAACTTGTGGTCACTCTTTGCCCGTGCACCCAAACACATGTCGAACCGTTTACCCGCTGTAGGTAGGCTCTAAGCATCCGTTGATAGCATGATATCCTGTATTGTTATACCAGTTCGATAGATACATTCAGATCCAGGATTAGGTGGATTGCATACTATGAAATCCAATATATTGCCATTCGCGTTTCACAACTTGTGTGCCTGCGACTTCCGTGCATTTCCGACTTACAAGCGAATGTGTTACAAATGCGAATGCAAACGTGTGCGAATGTGTTACATATAGTCCACACTCAACTGCCCGCTATCTATGTTCTTAAACAGGGATTTAAAACTACTTTGATACAAATTCTTTAGTGTCTCAAGGTGGACAACTTGGTGTTGTTGCTTGGTTAATGAAAAGTTCTCGTAGGCTTAGAGGCACAAACGTTGCCCACAAAAAGGGAGGATCATTGAAATTGTTCAGGAAATTGAGCGCTTACTCTCTCCTTGACACCATAGGGCATGCAGTTAAGTAAGCATCAATGGAAACAGCACCATTTAATCAAAAGCTCCAGCACTGCTTGCGAGCGATAAGGGAAGAACAATTTTCATTTTCCACCACTTATGCACAACATTTCAAGATGCCGCTTGCATCAGCGAAATCCAATTTTTGTCCAATACTGCAATGTTTACAAAAGGGTTGGTACCGACACAGCTTTGCATTTCATTTGTGCATTCAGCCAAGGAAAGCCTGGGCTTCACACGCATTGCAATAAGTGAGATGTCGTAGGTTCCTCCAAGTCGATGTGAAAAGTTAGTCTAAGAATATAAATTTGGGTAAAAGTATCAGTTTGGTTCGGAAGATAAGCGTTCGGATGTGCCCTTAACCTTCATCATGTCTTCATGTCTTACGTTTGTGTCTCACCTGTACATTCCGTCTTAACTGACCAAGGAAATCCGGGTGGAGCGATCATGAGAAGTGAGGAGCTAACTGGTACCACGAAGGCAAACCTCTCCTTATCAATGACAAGTGGGGATATTACAAACGGATGGTGAGCACGAAGCGATATGGATCATATTAGTCTCGACCGGGGGATGACAAGCTGATGTCGAGTATTATCGTCTCAGTCTCAGTCTCAGTCTCAGTCAGACCACACAAAGGCTGCCTTTTTAACAGCCGACATTGAGTGATTCTCTTTTGCCGAACGCCATAGGCATGCAAAATGGGGTACCAAAGTGATACGCAGCTTCTTTTGGACTTGATGACTTAATTATGTGCAAATGACGACCAATATTTATATCAAGTATTTGGCTGTGATTCACGCTCCCTTTTCTGGAATGCATTTATTTGTAATGCAGCAGTTTTTGCCCCTAATGGCTTTAAACAAAAAGGTATGATAACTGGACGTGAAGCTGATTCTACATTAGACAAGTTCGAGGGGGCTATAACTGTAAAAAGTGCATGTTTATCCGAAGCTATCTGCACTGGGCTTCTTCTTTCTGCTATTTTTCCGTTCACGTCGTCACGTCACGTATTTCATTGAAATGCGGCCTTGCGTTATGTTTCCATTCACGACGAATAAACAAAGCAACTAACAGTGGTACGCGTACTCATCTTTTCCAGGGGGTGCACGTTTGTTGGCCAAGCATGATGTGTGCAGGAGTAAAGGGGAGTTGTCACAGAAGTGTGGAGAAGGAGAGGTCACAGGAGTATGGAGAAGGACTGATCACAAGAGTATGGAGAAGGAGTGGTCACAAGATTACGAATAAGTGGCCACAGGGGTATGGAGAAGTGGTCACAGGGGTATGGAGAAGCGGTCACAGGAGTATGGGAGAAGGGGTGGTCACAAGATTATGAATAAGTGGCCACAGGGGTATGGAGAAGCGGTCACAGGGGTATGGAGAAGGAGTGGTCACAGGGGTATGGAGAAGGAGTGGTCACAAGATTATGAATAAGTGGCCACAGGGGTATGGAGAAGCGGTCACAGGGGTATGGAGAAGCGGTCACAGGGGTATGGGAGGAGTGGTCACAAGATTATGAATAAGTGGCCACAGGGGTATGGAGAAGCGGTCACAGGGGAATGGAGAAGCGGTCACAGGGTATGGAGAAGCGGTCACAGGGGTATGGAGAAGCGGTCACAGGGGTATGGGAGAAGGCGTGGTCACAGGGGTATGGAGAAGGAGTGGTCACAAGATTATGAATAAGTGGCCACAGGGGTATGGAGAAGCGGTCACAGGGGTATGGAGAAGCGGTCACAGGGGTATGGGAGAAGGAGTGGTCACGAGATTATGAATAAGTGGCCACAGGGGTATGGAGAAGCGGTCACAGGGGAATGGAGAAGCGGTCACAGGGGTATGGAGAAGCGGTCACAGGGTAGGGAGAAGCGGTCACAGGGGTATGGAGAAGCGGTCACAGGGGTATGGAGAAGCGGTCACAGGGGTATGGAGAAGCGGTCACAGGGGTAATGGAGAAGCGGTCACAGGGGTAATGGAGAAGCGGTCACAGGGGAATGGAGAAGCGGTCACAGGGGAATGGAGACGCGGTCACAGGATGGAGAAGCGGTCACAGGGGTATGGAGAAGCGGTCACAGGGTATGGGAGAAGGAGTGGTCACAGGAATACACCCGGTGAGGTGTAGGATATATATATATATATATATATATATATATATATATATATATATATATATATGTATATATATTGGATGCTCGGTGTACGACAACATTTACATGGAATATCAACGTGCGTCGTGCATTGCCGTCGCGCAGTGTACGCTGGGCATACCATCATTACCGTCGCGCGGTGTACGCTGGGCATACCATCATTACCGCCGCGCAGTGTACGCTGGGCATACCATCATTACCGTCGCGCAGTAGACGCTGGGCATACCATCATTACCGTCGCGCAGTAGACGCTGGGCATATCATCATTACCGTCGCGCTGTAGACACTGGGCATATCATCCTTACCGTCGCGCAGTAGACGCTGGGCATATCATCACTGCGCACAGGCATTTGTTTACCCGCGTTCTCTTAGCGTCAGCAAAGTAAGAGCCGCGCCCTGCCATATTTACAGTCACAGTTGAACTGAAATAGTTGTTTGATGATATGACATGTTTGGCATGGTTTTTCTAGTGCTAACCTTCCAGCATAACTAAACATTTGTCTAGGTAAATTGTTGTACGTTTCCTATTGTGTAAGTGTTGTACGCCTCCTATACATATTCGCTCAGGTAAGAATCAAACTTATAATTCACATTTTTTAAAGCATGCTGGTGCCATCATGAAGCAATGCAGCTCATCAGTCATTGGGTCATCATATACCTAACATAATAGCAGCACAATTGTAGGATAACAGCTACGTTCATGCGGCTTTTATGATCGTAGACAATTATTTAATACTTGAACTTCCTGAGAAGGAAAAAAGCTGGTCGCACGGCCCGTGATGGCAGTGGTGCTCGTACCCGTATTTTGTGAAGGCACTGCACACCGATCTTTCACGGAATCACCCAACCTTTTGTTCCCAACCCACAGATTCACCCGTGTTTAGAAAGTTGGCATCGGTTTACCTGGCTTATGTTTTGAGGCAGGCCGTGGGCTCACTTGGCTCATGTTTTGAGGGAGGCCGCGGGCTCATTTGGCTCATGCTTTGAGGGAGTCGGTGGGTTCACCTGGCTCATGTTTTGAGAGAGGCCGCTGGATTACCTGGCTCATGTTTTGATGCATGCCGTGGGTTCACTTGGCCTATGCTTTGAGGGGGCCGTGGGTTCACCTGGCTCATGTTTTGATGGAGGCCGTGTGTCTATCTAGCTCAAACATGTTTCTAGTTCTGCCGACTCGTGCACGTGACGTGTAAAAGCGACGAGCGACGGGGCCTGCTCGGGTTGCCGACGGGGCGTACAGAGAGAAAGGACCAGGGCGGCAAGTTTGCACACCAGACTGACCCGAGGGTGCAGCGGTGCACACAAGCCTGGTCTGCGGGTGCAGCGGCGCGGCGCGGCGAGCCGGGCGTCACCATCTCCATCGTCAGACCTCTTACATAAGCGCCAAACTTCCTCATTTACGACAGTACCTTCCCTTGAAAATGCCGACCCGCGATGTTAGCAGTGATAAAGCCACTGATGCTTCGCATGGAATAGGGCAGTGGCAGCGGCGCCACATCAGCTGATCCCGGCCTGTGCTGTGCTGTGACGCGAATGACGGCATTTGTGCGCCGCCCGCGAGGGAGCGCCGGCTGCGACGCTTTTTGACGCGGTAGCGCACTCCGCGGTCCGTACGTGTGCCGTGCTCATGAGTACATGCCTTTTCAAACGTGTTTGACGTGCTGTGTATTGACGTGGTGCGGCGGCCCCGTGCCGGCGCGCTATCAACGGGCCCGTTCCCACATGAAGTTCATGAATAATCAAAATATGGCGCACTACGCGCCAGCGTTTGAATCGATTTGCACCTGCTCACACCCCTTGGCATGGTCGACTTCGTACAAGCATTGATTTATGCTTATGTATTCACATCACAGGATTTCCACATAGGCAGTCACCTAAGTGAATCTGGTTCAGCTGGTAACGTTTATGGGAGCTCCGTGTTTCTAACGCATGTATTTGTGCATTTATAAGCCGTAAGCTTGTTGTACACCGTGAGCTTCAAGATTAGAGCGTCTCTCTTCTTCAGATGAAGTTTCGTGGCTTTCTCGTCGTGCCATGGTGTGTTGCAATAGGTCTTAAGAAACTTGGACTGCGAGGATTTATTTCAATTTGGGCCAACACGCAATCAATCAGTGGCAAGCAGTCTGGCACACTTTCATGTTGAAAAGAGATATGAGAAGAATTAATCAGTAGCCTCTCTGTGGAAAGCATCGGTACATAAAATGGGTTGGCCTGTACTTGAATGCTCAGTACACTTGTTAATGGTTTTAACAGGATCCCCTGAAGTTGATCTGGGAGCCCGTCGTGACGTCATCGCAGATAGTGACAGAGAGGCCGTTTTTAGGCAGATTGGGAAGGTACAGACGGCTGAAACGCCTTCAGCAGTGGGGAAAGCTATTTCTTATCGTACGCTTGACGTGTCTTGAAGCTCAGTACCTTAACGTTACCTTGAATTGCAAGTCATTTTACGCGGGTGTTGCAACGCTAACCTGGATGGTGCCACTGGTACAATACCTGGTGTATAGATGGCGCTATTGCTGTTCATAGGCTTATAATGCTCGCTCAGTTTTCTTAGATGCTTGCCCTTTGCTTCCCGAAGCGTTCTGAGCGTTTTCTTGGCATGATTGATGCTTTAAATCTCTTACGATTTTCGACATTTTGAACCCACCGTCGACATTAGGTGAGTAGGTGGGTGTAAGAATAACTCCACCCTAAAGAATGAGGAATGTGCCCGTTTACGAGGCCCAGGCCATATGACTTACATAACATATGGCCATTGACTTACATACAACATATGGTATGACTTACATTACATATGGCCATACATAACAGACTTCAACCGCGAGCCAACTAATGACTATTTCGGTGCATATGCTGCAATTCACCGGATGTAACGCATATGTGGAATAAGAATACTATGCGGATATACAAAAACATACCTGGTATTGAGATCTTTACAAAATGCCAGAGGCAACGCAAGCAGCAATAATACTTAAAAGTTCGTATCAGTGGACAACCAAAGCGCCATGCTGTTCTTATCGAGACACACAGAGCTGCCCAGGAGCCTTTGCGTTCGGGCCAGCTGATAGAGGCACGATACAGTAGAGAAGGCGCCACGCCGGCCTACAATGCAGCAGTACCACACGTCCCAGAAACGTGCTCACTAGCTCCAGGAAGCGTGCCAGGACGTGGAACACGATCAAGTCCCCCCCCCCCCTCCAAGCAGCGGAGCACTTAGGGAGTGGTTCGGTTGGCCCGAAGCTGCCACCGCCGGTCAAATGGGTGCACATTAATTACTCAGTGGCGGCGCTTCTTTTAGGGCACTTTGGACACCACCAAACCAAATTTTAGAGCCCACTGCATCATCTTTTCAAAGCACTTCATTATTTCAGATGTTGATCAAAGGTCGTCTTCTATAACACATTTTCAGTTAATGTAAGATCCTGTACTCTCACGGGTCTACAATCACCGCTGCAATTGTCAAAATATTCGCTGAGTTTTTTCATGATAGCATGCGTATCCTTAATGATGGTTCAATAGCACTTGAGTTTGCTTTATCTCATTAGAAGCGTGGTCTGGTGGCACACGATATTTTCGATGCTACGGCTCGCCTGGCATAGCCCAAGGCGAATTTTGTGACGCCTGTCACACTAGCAGCTGCTTTGTATCAAACTGTACATCGATATTCAGTACTCTTACGGTCTTAATGAAAAAAGTGGTGGGGCTTATGATATTGGGCCTACGTATTTCAAACGTTCAGCAACTTCCCCTATATATATATATATATATATATATATATATATATATATATATATATATATATATTGTGTGTGTGTGTGTGTGTGTGTGTGTGTGTGTGTGTGTGTGTGTGTGTGTGTGTGTGTGTGTGTGTGTGTGTGTGTGTGTGTGTGTGTGTGTGTGTGTGTGTGTGTGTGTGTGTGTGTGTGTGTGTGTGTGTGTGTGTGTGTGTGTGTGTGTGTGTGTGTGTGTGTGTGTGTGTGTGTGTGTGTGTGTGTGTGTGTGTGTGTGTGGTGTGTGTGTGTGTGTGTGTGTGTGTGTGTGTGTGTGTGTGTGTGTGTGTGTGTGTGTGTGTGTGTGTGTGTGTGTGTGTGTGTGTGTGTGTGTGTATCGAATCACTAGTTCTTCTTATTTTGGCCTTACCCGCGGTCACCCAGCAAACACTACTGACAGGGATTCAGCATTCGAGCCTTTGCAAAGGACCATTCGGAACGCCCGCTAAGGCAGTCAGATGGCTGATTGATAATGAGTACCTCGCTAGCCTCTATCTGTGCTCATGAAAATCCCCTCTACATTTTCTGGGAAGGTTACATGCTTCTGCACCGCACCCCGAGAATGACGCAACTTCAGACCGGACGCTGAGCCTGTTGATAGTGTAACCAAGAGCAGACTGACGCAACTGCTGACCTTATAGCGTTTGCCAGCGCGTGACTTCAATCCAGCCAGCCTCCTTTACACTCTCCTCAGCCTGTGGAAATTTGACCTCGACGTAGAAGCGGATGAATTGCTGTTCACGTAGGAATTCGTGGTAGCAGCAAAAGCCTGGAAAAGGTTAATGTGCACATACGGATGAGACACGAACTGTCTTTGAAGCAAGGCGTCGGGGTTTCCAGCGACCGAACTGTGCGCAGGACGGCACGCTTCACTCTGAACTGTGCGCAGGACGGCACGCTTCACTCTGAACTGTGCACAGGACGGTACACTTCACTCTGAACTGTGCGCAGGACGGCACGCTTTACTCCGAACTGTGCGCAGGACGGCACGCTTCACTCCGAACTGTGCGCGGGACGGCACGATTCGCTCCGAACCGGTTCGTCACTCCAAGAAGACCGGTGATAAAGAGGGCGGATCAGGTCAGTTCCACAACACACAGGGCGCGGCGCCACGAATAATGACAAACCGGCTAAAGGTGACATTATTTGACGGGGCTACGTCACGTTACGTCGAATGCAGCGCCTTCTTGCGTAGCATACACAGGAAAGCCTCTGTGCCCGGTGCTTTTGACATCATTGTGAGCTGGAAGCTCTCATGCTGAAAATAAATGATGTACCATAAACCAGGAAGTATTTGTCAAACCACGACATCAAACAAGCATTTCTTCTATTGGATAGTTCGACATGTTGGAGAGGTTTTGATGGTTGCAAGTCAACAAAGTTAAGCAAATGCAAAAGCGTCTTAAAAAAACGTTCGGCAATTGCACAAGAGAAACTGTTTCGAACTTGTACAACGAACAACTTACTGGCGGGTAGCAGTGTTCATCATAACAATCAGAAAACTTTTTCTAAACGTTCGTAACCTGAACAACCTGGCTCAAACTACGTTCGTGAAACCAAATGATAGCACAACAAAACGTAGTGCTCGTGACCAGTTTGATAAACACTTCGAAGATGGACGCCTAAGGAAAGCACCACATCACTAGTGGGATACATCACTGCTATACTAATATAACAATACATCACAAGCACATCACTAGTGGGATGCATGGAAGACCAACACGCGGCAGTGACACTTAGTAATGCACACATGATGCTTACAACAGACATTTTATCAAAAGCATGAAAAAATGTGGATCCCAGGACATCGGAATAGACTCTCAACTGTTCGTACGAGGGTAAACATGATCGCGTTTTCGGATTCGGTTTTGGCAACGTTGCTTAGTTCACACACGTTTAGAAATGTGCATCTAGCCGAAGTGATGAGCCATGGCTCCCGCTGGTCAGTTTGTTTTGATCATTTTATCTAATCATTGAAAGCTTCCAGTTTAGCCGCATGTGTTCCGGGCAGCCGCAGGCACAGTCACGCGCATTGGGTGTTATGAAGTGACGGTCGCGACTGAGGACGTGAGGGTCGTGACGTGAGGACGTGAGGGTGATTGGCTAACATGTTCGTGATGTTCGGGAGATATTCGTGATGCTTGGTATTTGTAAGTCCCATGCGCTCCCGGCGAAGGGTCTTCCGGATAAGCCTGCTGTGTTTTTACGGTCCTCAGCGTAGAACCGTGAATCAGGAGTGCGAATGCTCAAATCATTGAGTGTTTTGGAATTTTTAATATCAGTCTTGGTCCACAGTGGCCACACTCTTTGCGTTAGTTTTCTTTTGCTTTCAAGGGCGTTTTTTTTTTGCCGATGACTGCGCACAGGTTTGAAACGTCCAGTTTTGTTTTTTTCTGCAGTAAAACCAAAAGATGTTTGAGAATCATTTAACCAGAGTCAGAGCCAGAGTAGGAGTCGGAGCCGGAGCCAGAGCCAGAGTCGGAGTCGGAGTCGGAGTCGGAGTCGGAGTTGGAGAGAGAGAGAGAGAGAGAGAGAGAGAGAGAGAGAGAGAGAGAGAGAGAGAGAGAGAGAGAGAGAGAGAGAGAGAGAGAGAGAGAGAGAGAGAGAGAGAGAGAGAGAGAGAGAGAGAGAGAGAGAGAGAGAGAGAGAGAGAGAGAGAGAGAGAGAGAGAGAGAGAGAGAGAGAGAGAGAGAGAGAGAGAGAGAGAGAGAGAGAGAGAGAGACAGACAGACAGACAGACAGACAGACAGACAGACAGACAGACAGACACTAGACACGCTCTTTAGGTACGCCTGGGGTAAATCGTCGTTGTCATAGCTCTATTTCAGCTCTATTTCAGCTCTATTTCAGCTGTATTGTCACGATGCATTTCAATGGGCGCGCCATTAACAGAAGTACTCAAAAACCGTGGTCCCTGGCTTGACACATGACCTCCTCAGTGATGTGCAGGTCAAAAAATTGCCGTCTATCAGTGTAATGCGCCTTACGCGTCACCACTTTAGCCAGCTCAGCTTTTCACCCGGTGATATCTTGATGCGGTGCGCCCCATCCCCCTCCCTATGAATAAACGGTGGAAAATACGCCAACGGATAGCTGGTCAAAGCCGACGTCAACGCCAACGGATAGCTGGTCAAAGCCGACGCCACCGCCAACGGATGGCTGGTCAAAGCAGTCACTGAGCCTCATGAGTTGATGTCGCAACTCAGTTACTTTCGTCATGGCATTTCCGGTCTATCAGCCCTCCGTTTGCAGAATCACGCAGAGCGCGATGTAGTTCCTTTGTGGTCGACATGAGACGGCTTTCGCGCCTTTTACTTACGCTTGGTGCCAACAAAAATAGTTACTGTTCCTGAGACCTCTACAAAAATTGCGGAAAGTTGCTTATTGGGATGGGCTTTGGTGATGGTTACTGCGTGGTGTGCATGACTCGTTGGAGCCCGTGGTAACCACTGGTGTGTGACTCGCTGGAGTTCGTGGTAACCACTGGTGTGCATGACTTTGGAGGTCGTGGTAACCATTGGTATCCCTGACTCTTTGGAGCCCGCGGTAACCACTGGTGTGCATGACTCGTCGGCCTGCGGAAACCACTGGTGTGCAGGACTTTGGACGTCATAGTAACCATTGGTGTCCATGACTCGTTGGAGCCCGTGGTAACCACTGGTGTGCACGACTCGGTGGAGCCCGCGGTAACCACTGGTGTGTATGACTCGTTGGAGCCCGTGGTAACCACTGGTGTGCAGTTGGCCGCTGAGCCAGGCTGTACGCAGACCGGACAATGCAAACGTCGTTCACGCTGTGTATTTTTCCAAATACATAAGCAATGGCATAAAAGCACGTTCAGCCGCAGGCATCGGACAAAAGCCCCGCTTCGCATCGGCGGCCTCAGACGTGAGAATCAGGCTGGGGAGCATTGGCGTTAGAGGCAAACCAGTCTGGATCGTGAAAGGGGCCGGCTGCATTTGCTGTGGCGAGTGCTGGTGTCGACTAGCTGTCCCGGGAGGCACACCTTGCCTGGTCTTAACAGCCGGACGCCACTCACGAATGAATAACGCAGAAGAGAGAAGAGAAGTTGGAAGCGGCGATCAGGCGAGCTTGTAGACCAATCAAACGCGGACATTGGTGACCGGACAATAACGAGCACATGAGCAAGCTTCAGTCGTCGACCACAGACTGGTGAAGCATTACCTCCAGCCAAATGATCTCGCGCCAAGTGCAGGGCTGCGGGTGACAATAGCAGGTGCGTTCAGTCCTGGTGTGCGGTGCTCCCAATGACACCGCTCACGTTCGCGGCGGTGCCGAGAGCTGGCGCGCTGTCTAGACCTCCCGAGTGCTGCACGTCTTGTGGAGCGCGGCGAAGTCGGCCACGTGCGCCTGCGTGCCTTCCTGCACCTGGCCGGTCACTGGGTGGATGCAGTAGCAGGACGAGCCGAGGCACTGGGTGTGGTGGTAGTCGCCCTTGGCGTCACACCGGACCGTGACCCCCAGCTGTCCAGCCTCGCCGATCTCGTGCTCCTCCCGGGCGCAGCGGCAGGCCATGTCGGCCGCCTCCCACTTGTTCTTGGTGTATTTCTCCTGGCTTGACGAGAGCAGCTGCTCGCCCTGCGGACTGACGCAGTAGCACTGCGATCCGGAGCATTGCTTGGGGGAGAAGCGGCCCAGCCGGTCGCAGGTGGGGTACTGACCTCCCAGCGGCAGCTGACCGCCGTTCTCTTCGCTGATGGCGTCCAGCTCCTTCACCTTGTCCCAGCAGGGCTGGTTGGCGCCCAGCAGAGGCCGCGTGGAGCTGGCAGCGGCAGCCAGCAGCGGCAGACAGGCCAACAGGAACGTGCGCATCTCGAGGCCCGGAACAGTGGCGGAATGGCTTCTGACGGACCCACGCAGCCGGGCCCGGCTTTATAGGGCGTCTGTGTTGGCCCAGCAAACACGGCCGCCGGCCGGGCTGCCCGGCGCCGGCCAACTTCTGCGTAGTGACGGCTCCAGACGGCGCAAAACCGACCGCCCACAATGGACACAATGCTGCCCCGGTTGCGGCACAATGGCGCTCTCGCCAGGAAACGTCTTGGCACCTGTTTAGCAATGGGCTGCGTGGTGCTGCTAACATGGGAAGAGCACTCCGTCATCGACAGATATCGGCCGGTTCGGCTATGCCCGTCTGTCCCGCTTAGTGGCAGCCTTTGTTCAGGACCTGTTTGACCAGCACAGAGTCGGCGGAGTGACCGAATAACTCCGAGTCGTAGATACGGAATTGAAAATGCGACTACGCGCTGCGCGCTAGAGTCCGTCAATTGGAATCTGTGGTAGCGGTCTTGAGCGACATGAGACATATATTAATGATGCGATTAAACGTAAAATATGAATTCCTAATCTCCTGGTCTATTTTTTGATCGGATATATTTGTGGGATCAGCGTCCACCGTCGCCAATAGTCTCATGTGTCAATATCAATGTCGGTGACAATTTCAGTGAATGGATGTAGCTGTTGGCTCGCTCACGGTCAGGGCGGTCACGTGACACGTCCGTCCCTCCTGGCGACCGGGTCGGCTGGTACCCGCTATTTCTCAAAATGGTCTGAAAGCTACCAGAAATTTAACCCTTGTTCCCGTGCGGTCTAAAACCCTCTGAGAGCCGCGCGGGGGCACACCGCTGCTGCAGTATGGAAGGGCGCGAAATCCACTTCCTTGGTTAGTCATGTATGTCTCGACGCTTCGCTCAGTCAAAGATGCAGTGTGGACGGACGCGCAAACCACTCCCTTGGTTAGTCACGTGTGCCTCGACGCTTCGCTCAATCAAACAGTCGAATCCATTCCGACTGCTCCGGCGGGCCCAATGCCAGACACGATGCTCCATGTCTTTCTCATTGGTCACTGGTCGATGTCACGTCGGATACCGTGAAAGACGGGCAGGGACGCCAGTCAGAAGGCACGTTATCGTAGCCTGGCATCACGGCAAACGCGGCGGACAGGGCTCTTTGACAGCATTTTCTGTTCTGCTTCTTCCAATCAATCGCCGTCGCCCGTTTGTTTCTAGCCTGATCTCCGCGGTCCGCTGTCGTCCGTTTGTTTCTAGCCTGATCTCCGCGGTCCGCTGTCGTCCGTTTGTTTCTAACCTGATCTCCGCGGTCCGTTGTCGTCCGTTAGTTTCTAGCCTGATCCTCGCGGTCCGCTGTCGTCCGTTTGTTTCTAGCCTGATCTCCGCGGTCCGCCGTCGACCACCGTTGACCTTCGGGATTCTCCTGCATGACTTGCCCCTTCGACCTGGCTTCAATTTTACTGGCAACAGTGTTTAACGGGCGACTGGCGCACACAAATCGCTCGTGCTGTCACATCAAACGGCACCGCGTGACCTTATCTGGCTAGTTCTAAGTGTTCGCCTGAAATTATAGCTATTCGCATTTAGTTAAGCACATAATGCAACTTCTGCAAAGGAGGAGCTCCGTCACCCATTTGCCACAATGTACTCAGGGACTGGGCCCAATCCCTTTAACTTATCCGAGACATCTCACACACTACTCCGTGGGTGCTGTGGGCTCCTGTCACTACATCACTCATTCCCTGCTGCTTGCCGGCGGCCAATGACAGCACTTCAATACAGACGCCAGTCACGAATCCCAGCGAAAAAAACTGTCCCACGAATCGCAGCGAGCCGGGTCTGCGGGGAGCCAGGTCCGCGTGGCTGCTGCTTTCTGACGCCTCGAGCAGCTGCTGCCGCCAGACAGTCACGCCTCGAGCAGCTGCTGCCGCCAGACAGTCACGCCTCGAGTAGCTGCTACGCCAGACAGTCACGCCTCGAGCAGCTGCTGCTGCCAGACAGTCACGCCTCGAGCAGCTGCTACCACCAGACAGTCACGCCTCGAGCAGCTGCTGCCGCCAGACAGTCACGCCTTGAGTAGCTGCTGCTGCCCGAAAGTCACGCCTTAAGCAGCTGCTACCGCCAGACAGTCACGCCTCGGCAGCTGCTGCTGCCAGACAATCACGCCTCGAGTAGCTGCTGCTGCCCGAAAGTCACGCCTCGAGCAGCTGCTACCGCCAGACGGTCACGCCTCGAGCAGCTGCTGCCGCCAGACAGTCACGCCTCGAGTAACTGCTGCTGCCCGACAGTCACGCCTCGAGCAGCTGCTGCCGCCAAACAGTCACGCCTCAGACAGCGACGATGCGACACGTGGGCACTGTTGCCATGCCAACACCCACCAACAGTGAGCCCCTGGGTGGGTCTTATGCGTCTGTGCCGTGTGTGTCTGCTGTCCACACTGATCTACACCGTGTGCCATGTGTGTCTGCTGTCCACACTGATATACACCCTGTGCACGCATAGGCATGCCATGCATTATGCATACTGCAATCGGCAACGGCTCTGGCGCCTGGAGACAAGGCTCACGCCTCACTAGCATCCGACGGCGAGTCTTGGCAGGATCGGCAGCGCCAGCCTTTGGGCCTCTGGGGCACGGACACGGCAGGTGCGGACATTGGAGCGCGCTTCCCACCGAAGCAACATTGGGGAGGCCTAATCTATGGGGTTGGATCATGGGGGGAAATTCAGCTGTGGGTTACCTAGGCTTGGTGACCCAGTCGTGACCCGGCGTGACCCAACCATGAACCGTTGTGACCCAACCGTGATCCGGCGGGACCCGGCGGGACCCAGTCGTGATCCAGCCGTGACCGGGCGTGACCAGGCGTCCTGCCGGAGCGGACGGATCGGGTGATCGACCCGACTGGGGCAGCGCACATGATGGCGGGGCGACCCTCCCCCCCCCCCCCCCCCCCATCAGTGCAGTGCAGTGAAAGCGTAGCTCAGGGGGTGTCGCAGTCGCATGGACGCCGCGCACGCCACATTAACAGCACAGTTGCACGCGATGAGTGCGGTGCACGGCACGCGTCAGGACAGCGGCCACAGGACTAAACGAGGGTTACCCAGTCGCAGTTTCCGCGACACTGGATGTTTGGAAACGTCCGTGAGGTCAGCCTGCGAGGCAACCTGGCTCATCATCCGTGCGATGCCCGCCGGCGGCACTGAGGGAACGGGACCAGGGGCCATCGGGCCGTTCCGCCCGGCCTCGGCGCTGCGCTAGTGCCTGATGTTATTGTTACTGCCGCTCAGGAAAGCGGAGCCGGACGGCCCTCGAGCAGTGCCCTGTGGAATAGCCGACTATGATGGGCGTAAAGTGACCCTCCATGAGGAATCATTCTCGCTCCCTTTTCCCCTATTTCACGTGAATGTTAATCCCACCTGATCTTGCCTGACCACACATACTAACGCATGTTTTCCTTTCAGAAGTTCACAAGATGTCATCCAAGTCTAAGCTCACTTGAAGCCACTAGACATAAACGAGGTTCCAAAGAACCTGGACACTTATGGACACATCCTGCCTCACCTAAATCTGAATGATGGGTTAATCATCATGTTTGAGTAACCAATTCAGCATTCAAGCCGGACCCTATGTAAGCTTCCTGTCTATCGCTCCAAGCTAGATCCGAACAACAAAGGCGGATCATTGCGGAATGTTTTGTGATAACTGTTAACAACAAATGTGAGCAGTTGAGATGTACCTAGCTGGAAAGAGACCCAGAGTTGGCCAATGCTATCCTGCATGTACGATCACAGCACACCAACAATGCCTTACCATGTCCGCCATGGGATTATGGTAGTACAACGATAAACAAGACACCTGAACAAAACTTACGCTACGCAAAAGTGGCTAACGGGCTGCATACAAGCCGCGGACCATACTGCTTAGTCCTGAACGGCCGCGTAGGCATGCACAGAGCAAGGCCTTTAGACACACTAGAGTCCGAAATTCCCAGCGATTTCAGCCGCTTACAGTCATCGATCTTGGAGTTGAATCTCGATTTTGCCTTTTTTGTGAAAGGGGGGGGGGGGGGGTGGCTGGAGCGTAACTCAATAATGATGCACATAGCACATTTCAACTTCGATACCTCACCAACTTAAATCGTCCTGCGTTTGAGACAGAATTGGTGCAGCTCATGCACAAGCATTTGCAAGCGAAATTCTGCATTTCAAAACACTGCTCTAAATTGCAAGCTAACTTTATGCTAGTTTCGGTAGCCCCGGTTTCTGGTCCAGATATACTAGTTTTGGTAGCCCCAGTTTCTGGTCCAGATATACTAGTTTTGGTAGCCCCGGTTTCTGGTCCAGATATACTAGTTTTGGTAGCCCCGGTTTCTAGTCCAGATATACTAGTCGCATCTATGGTAGTAACAATGCGCTGGGAACTATAGAAAAGTGCTGCAAAAAAATGCGTAGGTGGCGATTTTTTGTTATAAGACAGAAGTATGAGCCTTATTTCTCGGAGAGAGCCAGGAGAATAGAGATATATTAAAATATATAACCAGCAAAGCAAAGCCTGGTACGAGCACCTTTAATGTGGGAGTGAGAAATTCAAGAGATTGCCTTTTAAATGAAAGCTAAAAGCTGAACATCACCATTTGAGCACTTCTTTTCATATATTTTAGTCAAATAAGCTGATTGCAGAACTTGACCAAAACACTATGAGTCTTTGTAGTCATTTAATCGCTTTTGTTTTTTTCTTTCGTCTGATACAAGTGTTCTAAGACCTTACTCTTCCCCTTTTGATTATCTCTAAAAATGTTGTATATGGCTTAAGATGTTAATCAATATTTGTGTAAAATGCTCCAACAGTTAGCTTGCACATATTTCATTCATAAATGCAATTCATTCACCAGCCACCCAAACATGTTTCAATGCACCCGAGAGTGAAGGATTCATAGGAAATGAAAGAGACATTTTTGAGTACGGAACTAATTTTTTACATTATTTTGGCCCTGCTGAATCCCAGTTTGCCGTTTTTTGGTTCATGGCGGGGCTCAATAACGATGAATATAAGCCATTGTAGTTGCACTACCTCATCACGTTACATTTTCCTAGCGTACAAGGCTTTGGGATAGACATGGCGTAGCTAAGACGTAAGTATCTGGTAGAGAAACTTTGCCCTTCGAAACTGCATTAGCGTGCAGACCTCCGCTTACTTATGCTGCATTTTAATTTTATAGGCTGGCGGGCATGACAGATATTGATATGCTGTGAGTGGGATGGATGACCCTGCCTGTCAGCAAACATGCGGAAGATGCTTACTTTGTGCGGGGGAGCAGAAAGAAGCGTGCCTTTCAAAAAAAACAGTCAGTTTTTCCTGTGCACCAACTAATTGCTAATCTTGCCTGCTTGCAATACATGTCTTGTAACCAGATTTAGAAGTTTTTTTGTTTCAATTCATCAAGTTTTGTTCATGAGACAAATCATAGTGCCACAGGACAAGCAATTTAACTATTTATAGCGTGCTTTTGATTAATTGCCTTGACTTTGTTGAAATGGTCTCCATGTCTACTTTAACAAGATGTTGTCAATAGTTGTCATGGTTTGCTGACTAGCAAATAACCGTACTGTAGATATGCACCGTATGTTTCAGCACAGAAAGGCTCTAAGTTGCATAGCAATTACAATATGAGGCAGATGTTGGTTTTTAGCAAATAGACCATCACATTTAAAACGTAAAGCCACAGGCGTGTCTTTTGTGTTTGATTTGGTGATGTGTTAATGTGCAGGAGGCCAAGGCTTTTTGTTTTGAATGCTTTATGCTTGTTGAACTACTTGTTGTTGCGATTGCCGTTGAATTCATTTGCTTTGTTTTGTGTTAAATAACTTGTGGAAAGTAAGTGCAAAGTGCAACAACAAAGCACTGATGCTGCATGGTTCTTATATTGATCACACTGCTATGAAATTACTACTCTTTTATGTATCATTTTTCACTGTAATGATCTGAGATGTTAAAAAAGGCAGAAAGGGTCTTGTCATGTTTAGGACATAACGTCCATGCCAACTTTTAATGCTTGTCTTTGTTTACTGGACCGTATATTACTGACTCAAAAGTTCCAACTGTTGTGAATTGAATTTCCACCCCTGAACGGTCATTTTGCGATGAAACTTTTCACTCCCACCCCAGTTCAAAGCCATTCTATCTCAATGTAAATGCGTCATACTCTGATTACGTCATCGTACCTTTCACAACCATGATTGAGAGACAACTGACGGCCGTTATGTCTGCAAATCATGCTCATGAATGCCGGATATGAGCTCCTCGACAATTATAGTTTTCTTGGCTTTGAGCGACGCGTGGCTTATGGAATGACAGGATTTTAATGGCGCAAGTATAACGTCATAAATGCCAAGGTAACTTCTGATAGTCTTCTGATAACTCTGATAATCTAAAGCTAACTTCTCTAATCTTCTAATCTCGCTGATATACCTTTTCCCATTGTTTTCGGGCGTGATGCTCAGATTCTAAAGGGGCTTGGGTTTTAACAAGGGCAGGGTTGTGAACAGCACCGAAAGGTCCCCAAGATATCTACTTTAGTTCAGAACCCCACATAAATGTGGAACACTCCCTTTGAGACCTAGGCCCCTCTAGTTTCCGAGCCATCCACCCGCAAAATGGGGAAAGGTATATCGGGGATAGTATTTCAAAGTCACAGCATTTCAAAAGAAGTATTTCAAACAACTCCGGAATTTCTCAAAAGGGAGGTCGCCGTATACGAGTGCCCTAAAATTGGCTTCACGTGGGTGGAGGAGTGTTGTCACTTGAAACGGAAGCGAAAATTGAGATAACTACCGGCATTTTTAGTCCCCCAAAACGGGATGAAGCATGCATTTAAGTGTTCATTAGTTGATCTATATTCAGTTCTCTTTCCAGGTCCCAATCATCTTCCTGCTGGTTTGGTATCGTGCACAAGTACAAATACTTCCTAATTCAATACTTCCTTGCCATCCACTCTTCGCTAAAGGCCATATGTTCATAGTTTGGTGGTTTCTTGTGATTGTTAGCCAATGTTTGTTGTATTTGAATTGGCAAACAACGCATCTCAGGTGGTTTTTGCACAGCGCGGTAATTCAAAGATATGGAATTAAAGGAACAGTGCCAACCAACAACTTTTCCTATTCAAAATACGTAGGACGAGCAAGATGCATCTTTTGGGCGCCTCCGCCTTCCTGAACAAATCCTGAGCTCATTACCTATCTTGCCTTTTGCGTATCATCTTTTCCAAAGCACTTGCCACAACGGATATACCGCAAAGTGGCACTCATCCGTCATTGGGCCTGTGTTGAGAGCAAAACTGCCAAATTGCAGTTTCTCACGACAGAGACTTTCGTCGACCCATTCGGTGGCCATACACCCGTCTGGCAAGACCTCAACAAGTGGTTTGCTCCTTTTGCGGCCCTCAGCCAATGGGTACTTTTTCGCATATTCGTTCTCGTCGCTCTTCCGTTTGCACTAACCCCAAACACACCTTTTCGCTTAATTTGTGTTGTTCTTTTCTCACTCCCCTTGTATGGGGAAGCGAAGCAAGCGCAAGAAGGACGACACTGACACGGACTCAAACTCGGCCTCTGACCTCGATAATGTCCTGGATATAGTCGACGAAAGCCCCGCTTTGGCTACCAGTTCGCCTGAGGACCTTCGCACGTCCCAGGCCCATTCCACTGGTTCATGGACTTCAGCCGCTGTGTGTGGACAGCGCCCGTCTCCACCAAACGCCTCTGGCTCCGACCCTCATTCGTTTTCGACCACCCCGGTGCCTGCTCGCCCTGATGCTGACCCTCGCTCGACAGTGATCAGTGTTCACCTGCCCTCTGAACCAATTCTGGATACTCTTGGCTCTTAAGTTATTGTTCAGCCTTGTGATGGGAACGTGTCATTCCGGAAGATCAACGTTTTCTGGCCATCAAAACAAATCAAGGCTATTTGCGGTCCATGAGAACTCAAAATCGAAAAAAACATACACGACAATTTGTGGGACAGCCGTGTCGCGTGATAATCGCCGAGTGGTGATCGTGGGTGTGATAACATCGACGAAATGATCATTGAGCTTACATAACATTTCTAAATTCCAGGTTGCATCATGTAATAAGTTTTTAACTCACCTGGGTGCATTTCATTACAAGAAAGTATACTTACATGACCTGTGCTTTCCCATGATTACCCCGTTGCCCCATATAGGTCAAGGCAAGATACAGTTTGACAAAAACAACCAGGACTATGCGTGTAACCAGTGGGGGACATGGACTTCACTTTTACGGAATGGAATTTTTATCGCCTGAGGAATGCAAGCAGCTTTACAGTTTCCCCACTAGAATTACTTCTTTCTGTCGGTCTGTATACTCCCAGATTGCATTTGACCTATCCGATCTTGATCTCCCCATCCCTCCCACATCAAAGACACGTGGTCACGCCAATGCCCAAGACTGCCCAAAATGGCACAAAAAGTGCTATCTATGGCCACGGTGATTATGCGACATGCATCGCGAGGTTGTCCTTAGCTTGGCATCAGCATACTCATACGGCATTTCCACCTATGGCATAACAAGCCGCCCCGACCTCCATCACAGACTCTCAACTTTGCGGCCACAGAGGTGTCGATTGAGACGGGAAACACAGGAACGTAAATGCCCGTTGGGCACCCGTCCAGGTGCCACCTGTACGCGGCTGCCACTTACCAATCAGAAAATGGGTCAACGTAAAAAGAACTAAGAAGCAACCACAAGCATGAACTAAGAACTCCCTCCCCAGGTATCTGCATGACCAATCGCAGTCGTGGAAACAGCCGATAAGTTTTTGACGCAGAAGTTTTTCGTCATCGGAAGGCTCGGATGGCGAAATCGAACAATGCTCCACATGAGGGCCAATAAAGAGTTGCTCCTTGAACGGAAACAAAAAAATTTGGGTTCCAAATGCTGTGCAGGCATGTGGTAGCCTCAATTTGAATTCCTAGGCGACAACTTATAGCGCAGACACTCTAACACTTGTCATGGTTATCGGCACCTGACTATTCGACTAGGCACTTACTGAGCTATAAAGCACCGCTGAAGTCGAGGGATCGATAGGGTTCCCTACCATGGGCGCCAAGAACGGTGTCATGCAAATGTTTCACGCAACGCCTTTGGTGCGGTCGATGCCTCGATTGCGTTGCAGTCAATCCTCCCTTGGGTACCGTGCATGGGCTTTGCCACAAATCGAGCTTTCGCGGGCTCTGAGCATGGCGGTGACGTCACTGGTGCCGAGACTCTAATGCGGCGCGACCGCTGGCCGTTGGCCATAACGCTCCGGGATAGCCAGAACACCGGAAATGCTCCGACATGCACGCAGGGATAGCCGGAACACCGGAAATGCTCCGACATACACGCAGGGATAGCCGGAACACCGGAAATGCTCCGACATACACGCGTACAACTCTCATACAATTCTCGTACAACTCTCGTACAATTCTCGTACAACTCTCGTACAACTCTCGTACAACTCTCGTACAACTCTCGTACAACTCTCGTACAACTCTCGTACAATTCTCGTACAACTCTCGTACAATTCTCGTACAACTCTCGTACAATTCTCGTACATCTCTCGTACAACCCTCGTACAACTCTCGTACATCTCTCGTGCAACTCTCGTACAACTCTCGTACATCTCTCGTGCAACTCTCGGACAACTCTCGTACATCTCTCGTACAACTCTCGTACAACGCTCGTACATCTCTCGTGCAACTCTCGCACAACTCTCGTACAACTCTCGTACAACTCTCGTACAACTCTCGTACAACTCTCGTACAGCTCTCGTACATCTCTCGTGCAACTCTCGGACAACTCTCGTACAATTCTCGTACAACTCTCGTACAACTCTCGTACATCTCTCGTGCAACTCTCGTACAACTCTCGTACATCTCTCGTACAACTCTCGTACAACTCTCGTACAACTCTCGTACAACTCTCGTACAACTCTCGTACAACTCTCGTACAACTCTCGTACATCTCTCGTGCAACTCTCGTACATCTCTCGTACAACTCTCGTACAACTCTCGTACAACTCTCGTACATCTCTCGTGCAACTCTCGGACAACTCTCATACATCTCTCGTACAACTCTCGTACAACTCTCGTACATCTCTCGTGCAACTCTCGTACAACTCTCGTACAACTCTCGTACAACTCTCGTACAACTCTCGTACAACTCTCGTACAACTCTCGTACATCTCTCGTGCAACTCTCGGACAACTCTCGTACAATTCTCGTACAACTCTCGTACAACTCTCGTACATCTCTCGTGCAACTCTCGTACAACTCTCGTACATCTCTCGTACAACTCTCGTACAACTCTCGTACAACTCTCGTACAACTCTCGTACAACTCTCGTTCAACTCTCGTACATCTCTCGTACAACTCTCGTACAACTCTCGTACAACTCTCGTACAACTCTCGTACAACTCTCGTACAACTCTCGTACATCTCTCGTGCAACTCTCGGACAACTCTCGTACAATTCTCGTACAACTCTCGTACAACTCTCGTACAACTCTCGTACAACTCTCGTACATCTCTCGTGCAACTCTCGGACAACTCTCGTACAATTCTCGTACAACTCTCGTACAACTCTCGTACATCTCTCGTACAACTCTCGTACAACTCTCGTACAACTCTCGTGCAACTCTCGTACGTTTACAATGAACAGTTGTCAGCGGGAGGTGCATGCGACCAGCAAGCCGATCACAAGTAAAGAGAGCAAGGAGAACTCAGTGGTAAACATAATGACTTGCTTTGCAAACGCGCGCCGTTAGCCATCAGATGCAATGTAAGGATGCAGCACGTGCATCAGAGGTGGGAGCTGACACACGGTAAATATACGAGATAGGACGGCAGGATCATCAGCTGCTCTTTGTATCAATAATTAACAGACTGTTAGAGACAGCTGCACCTGGACAGCGAGCCAAGCACGTCGAACTTCACGCCGAATATAATGATATACTTTTAAGCATACGCAGCAAAACATTACAATAACACCGGCGTTTGAGTTGAAGGTCCTTACCGGAGAACTGCTGCGGAGGCTGGCTGGGCTCCCTTCTTACCGATAATGAACAGACGGTTTTGGGGAAGGTGCATGTAACCAGGGGGCGGGCGAATGCGTCGAAATGAACGGAAAACATGATAGTGCACAGATTACAAGTGTAGATGAAGTTGAAATGTCATTAGCGAAAAAGGCGAAAGTGTGACGGCGCAAACTGCTGGAGATTTGCGGCCTGAATATCGAGCTGTCATCTCAACATTAGCAGGTCGGTTATTGCTGGCAGGTGCGTATATCCGCGAAACCATCGGGCAGAATTAATGGCCGGCGCGATTATGTGCTTTGTGAGCTTATATTTAGCAAAGTCCTTAAGATTTTATCGACGTGGAAAGTAAATACGCCAACGCAGGGGAAATGTACTGGGGAGAGGGGATGAGTTCCCAACTTTCTCAAAATGCAGCATCCAACCCAATGAACTTGACTACAAAGAAGTATCCAAATGGCTATCACCCTCTCTCCCCGCCCCGTAAAGCCAGGAGAACCTCCGACGCCCTTGCGCCTATGCGGGAACCGGCCAGCATGGCACGCTCAGCGCTGTTAGTAAATTTGCTTTTGTTACTGGGTTAAATAGCACAGTGTCATGGGAGCTGTTTTAAAAAGGAAATTCCATGTTTTATAACGAGGCACACGTGTCGCCGCGGAAGACTCACTAAGTGGCGACCGACATCAAAACACGGCCAACCGAGAACCAGGCTCACACGGGCGCGCGTGTGGCCCATTGTTTGTTTGGACGAGCTGTCCATTTGTTGTGGCCATTTTGCCGCTGTGCTTGGGTGTGGTGCCCAAACAGACCATGCTCAGTGTGGGGGGGGGGGGGGGAGCGAATGCAATTAACGCAGCGCACTGCCACTCGTATGAAGCACGCAGAGGTCCATCGTTATTTATCATGGACACATGCTGCGGACAGGACACACAGATGGGCACCGAGCGATGTCGGGACGGCGCACAGATGCGGATCGAGCACGGCCGAATGTAAGCAGACACTGCCCGAAGACGACGCATCTGGCGCATCTAGCGCAAGACGTCCGCTGCAGCAGACCGGCCACGCCCATCGCTCACCACGCTCACCCTCGCACCGCACGCGGCGGCACGACCTCGGGGTGCGAGGCTAAGTAAGATCGAAGTATAGCGGAGCGGCTTGTCGCTTAAGGCTGTCACGTGCATCGTCGTATTCGTCGTTGACTTTACGCACTCGGATCACCGGCAGTTTATTCGTTATCGGTACGGCAACAGCCCGGCCCTCCGCCGCCCTATGGCAAATAGGTTTCGTATGTCTATCTTTATTTTTCAGGCCATTGCATTTTAATGGCTCCCTGTATAGGCTTGCAATGCACAGTACCATGCTCAGCATGAGATTCTACGCAGTCGGCTCCTCAGTAATATGGACCTCCCGCCAACGGCTCTTCATTATCTGTACGAATCTTTAGATGTTCCTCCGACTGCCCTTAGCCTCGCGTCCGCGCCTAGCGGCTCACCGCGCATTGAAGTCTCAACACCAGTGACGTCTCGATAACGTTAAGCAAAGGTGAAGCGAGAATCACCGGACGGTCTTACCTCTCTAATACGGCCTTGGTATTGCACAGCGCTCCAGCCCCTGGTTTTCAGACGTCGTCCTGACTCCGATGCAATCGGTGTTGCCCACTTGCATTTGTACACTCAGATTGCAAGAGGAACCACGCGAGGTAGCATTTCCTGGCAACGATTTGATAAGTATCGTGTTGGTGGCACGGGTGGAGCTTCGTATCCCTTTGGGGGGCCATGCCACCTAATGTTGAGCTGGGCTCCCAACTTCGGGCTGCCCTCTCCCAGTATTTGTTCGGTCCGCCGCTTGATTTTGCCCGGTGTTCAGAATGTGGGGCCTCGCTCCCGAAATCCAATCAGCCGTTTGGTGTAAAGATGATCCAAGGTTTTGTGGAGACTAACAGTCTGATATTAAGAAAGACCCATGACACAGTACGCAACAAATTACGTGAAACGAAACCCGCAAGAGGTTGTATTTTGTAAGAAGCTAACCTCACGGTGAACGTGAGGTTGGGACTTTACGACGTTTCTGGGGCTATGTAGCCGTTCTGGCAGAAAGGGTGAGACCGCGGGGCATCAAACCCAAATATAAATGGTCAAATGTAATAATAATCGCTTGTACACAATTCTTAGCTTGTAATGCCACTCGAGTGACATGTCATGACGCAAATGCTGAATTGCTGGTGGTGTAGCAGAAAGCGGAGAAATTATTAGAATTTGTAGACTTTCGACGCGACGTTCGTTCTTGAAGCAAGACATATCCCCAGGTTCTTGGACTTTGATTAACCTGTTTTGTGTCGTTTAAATAGAAGTATTTCAGTCTTGTGTTGCAAATTTTGAATGTCTTCAAGGAGTACGAAATTTGGTACACTCTGATCGAGGAATATGGTGCGAGCGGTGCATGGACAAAGTGAGTCCTAAATATTAAGAACAAGGATGCTTGGTGTACTGCGCCCCCGGCACGTATAATCGTCATGCATTCGAACTGTAAGATAGCTGTAGTATAGCGTAGTACCAGCTTGTAATACGAGCATACTTTGTGATACGTGGTATAGACAATACGCAAGATGTAACGCGAACGTATTTCGCACGCAGTTGCCTTCATATTTTCATACTGTTTTAGCACGTGTAGCACCACCAGCTGTTTAATGTTTTAAAGGAATGATAACCTTTGCCACACCAAAGCGTATTTAAAAATAGAATGCTGCGTGCAGCCATCAGGGTATCTCGCAGAAATATTATGTTAGACCTGGAATTCTTCGCGAAGTCAATTACGTCCGTCTTTTGTGCCGCTCCGCCAGGCCACGACAATTCATCGACATGAATCTGAGTTCAGTCATGATTTAGACGGTTGTCTATCAACAATTAATAGATGTAACGGTGCAAGTACGCGCGCGCATGGACAGGTTTGTGTATGCGTGCGTGCGTGCGTGCGCGCGTGCATGCGTGCGTGTATGTGTGCGTGTGTGCGTGTGTGTGTGTGTGTGTGTGCGTGTGCGCGCGTCTGCGTTGTGTGCTGGAAAAACAGGAAAACATCACTAAAGGCCAACTACACAAGGCTTGACAATGCTAAGTTGTTTCCATACAAAACGAGCAGCGACGAGCGTGTGAGTTACCTAGACACATGCGCGCATTGTCGGGCCATTTGTTCACACTAAAAAACGGACACAAACAAACATAAATGGACATCGGCATGACCCGGCCTAACTGTGGTCTGAGCGGCAGCAGCCCGTAGCCCAGAGCGAACGAGTTTCAAAAAAGGAAAACACCACAAATGGGACAACCGAAAAAACACGCTAGGCACTGGTTACTAGTCCAAAGGCAACTGGTCAAGACTGACTCAAGACATTTAATGTACGTCCGAATGGGTGGAAACAGAGCACGCTGCGGTTCAGAAAACACAAGGACCACCTGCATCTTGAACAATAGAGATACCACAAGCACTCTTACTTGAAAGATACCTTAACTTGACGCCTTTGGCCAGACTGCGGCCAATAGGGTTCACGTAGCGTGCATGAGAATTAGTTTGGCTTTTTTCATTTGATGAGAGCTTGAAGTTTAGTCAAAGAAGACACTAAATGGCGTCTTTGCTGGTTTAATCCGCGAGACATATCAGTCCAAACTGCCACTGTGATAAGACTCTCGTTGGCGGAGAATCCTTGCTCATCTTGAAACAAGGGCTGCCCTGTCTGGTGTACACGGTCCAGATTCGTCCTTGTTTCTTAAGCAGGTTGCTGATAATTTCTCGCTTTGATTTCGGCAGGAGCTCATTCACGAACTACGCACCAGTTGGTGATGCCGTCTCGACCTCAGTTTCGCGCGATCTTCGCAGATAGCGGCCCAAGATGCTTATCCTTGAAGGGTAGCTGACAGAGTTGCCATTCTGCAGGTGATGCACAGTTGAGAAGTCCGCTTTTACGGTTTTTCCGCGGAAGCTATGATTCATCAGCTTGAGCGTGACAGCTGCTAGGTTTTCACCATCCCTGCGTATTTTTAACAAATTTGCTCCAAAGAATCAAGTTTGCGGGCCTATTCTGCTGCTCTAGCTCCTTTATTTGTTCTTCCAAGCATTCCATTTTCTTGTGGCACGACTGCGACTTTGCTTCCAGCTTCTCGATATGTTGGTCCTGGACAAACACGTCGCCTTGCATTTGGTCCAGTCTCTTTCTGTATGCCGACAGCCTTTTGTCAATTTTGTTTTGCCCAGAGCTTTGGGTTCGCTCCCTCAGTGGATGACACAATTGAGACTTGTATGTTGGCAAGTACGTCTCTTTCCTCAGTACTGATATTTGTCTTGTGCTCTGGTGACACCACTCTATGACGTTTGTCCTCAATCGCCCTTATCATTTCGCCCACTGAGCGTTGCCGTTTTTTTCGTGGCGGTGGTCAGACGCAGGGCAGGCTGTTCCTCGTCACCTGCCGAAAGGAATGCTGACTCGCTGGCTGACATCACGCCAGGCACAGGTGCAACATTCCGGCTTCGACTTCATTTTGGGTGACCCCTTGCTCATACAGACTTTCCGAGGCCACGGGTCGCTCCTCTCACATGGTTAAACGCACTGCATCAACAGCCGACGAGCGAAGCGGAACGGACCGTAGGCACAACGGCACTGTCCGGGGTCAAGGCCGGCACTGAGACATGATTGACACGCGCTCGGGTGGGGGTTAAACTGACCCCTCCCGAAGGTTTTTCCAAAATGATTTCCAGGCAGCGCGGCGCAGCCGCGCCAAATTTTGCATAACTGCAAAAAATTCAATAGTAAATCGCTTGATATAAAAAATTAGCTGTACTCACTGACTTATGGCAGGTCAAAGTCAGGCCATGGTTTCAGCGAAGGCAAGTTTTAGGGAATCCCGCGATCTAATTCAACAACGGAGTGTTAGACGAAGCCATACATATCTGAGATACTTTCTTAAGCAACACAACAGTTGAATGAGCAAATTGCATTGACCTAAGATCAAGTATAAAGCTCACACCAAGGGCAAACCCAACCTGTCTTGTTGCTCTAGGGCTTGCTCTATGGGATAGTTTCTGGCGTTCATTTCGAGTTCATTGATAGCAGGAACCGCATTATACATCTTCCATGACCTCTTTAGGGGTCAGAATAGGTCACTGACCTAAAATAACCCAGGTCAACATTTGCTTTTAACGAACGCACTGCTTAGTGTTATCTTTGTCGCTTAGGCAAATGCAAAACTCAGACCAATCTTGTATAATTTTGGTTACATTGACCTTCAAAAGGTCGAACAACGTCACTGACTTTGAATGAGAATTTGACCTTTTGCTTAGAAATGGTTATCGAGGCTCTGGGCGCACTTTGGAGACCGACTTGGAACTTGACCTTGTTTGACCTTTTTGACCCGAAGGTCATAATCTAAGAACCTGAAACTTATACCTAAATGAGTTCACGTACAGGTCAACACACTCTGTAAATTTGGTGTATTTAGCTCTCTTAATTTTTGAGATCTCAGGTGGGGGTCAAATTGGCCCCAGCCCCACCCGAGCGAAGGGCATCTAGCTGGCCACCAGGGCGCGTGTTAAATTAGCTCACTTGGCAACTTTTTATAAATGTTTATTGGTTACTGTAAAAAATGCTCTAGACAGCAAAATTTTCCTGTTGAATAGGTACGCTCTTCAATACGTCATTGTGTGATTTCGTCATGCAACGTGTCTATGACGTTGAGGTGCTGCCAAACTACCTGTGCAAAAATTGTTACCCTCGCACTCACAGAATTTAGATCTCTCCAAGTGGGGAAATTAACGGTGCTGCAGGTGCTTGTTGAACCAAATATCCAGCGTATTCGTGTTTTGTCCCTTTCTCGTGGTGTTCTTGCATATCAATGCGCGGGTTTGAGGAGTGATTTGCATTCACGTGCTCACGTGCTCACGTACGGTTATGGCACTGTTCGTGATTGAATTGCTTACAAGCCTTATTTCCTTCATAACTAACAACCATGTCCTGCATCTTATATCATGTAGCACGGAACGTGATTCTTGATTGAAACTTTTACAGCCTGCTCAATATTGATGGGGTGGGACAATTTGAGCCGAGTTTCTTTGACATCACGCGTGTGCGAATGAGCCTGAAATAGTCTGCACGAAATGCGTGCAAACGGCGCACATCTTCGCGGGCATGTAGTTCAGAAACTGGAGGATATTAGGTCTTAAACAGAGTGTTCCATATTTAAAGGAGGTTTTGAACTAAAAGAGCTAAACTAAAATCTCAAAAACCTTTCTGCGCAGTTTACAGCCCTGCCCTTCTCAAGACCTAAACCCTTCTAGTTGCCGAGCTATACACCCGCGGCAATGACGAAAATTTTTCCAGGGAGAGTATTTTTGGTAATACTTGGCATTCATAGCGTCATAATAGCGTCATTCAAATCCTACCATTTCATAAACCATACGGCGATCAGGCCGAGAAAATGTAATGGTCAAGTCGTTCACATCCGGCTTTCGTGAGCACAATTTCCAGATGAAACGGCCGATAATTGGTTCTCAATGTCGTGCAACCTACGATCACGTGATCAAACAAAAACGCATCGAGGCATATTTACCTAACAGATAACAGAGCAATTGTGGTGTCCGGTGCAGTCTTTGCTACGTAGAAGCATACTAATAGCTATTAATGAGCTTGTTACATCATATCTGCTGCTTGCTTCAGTAGTCTTCAAACGTGAAGCATTCCCTTTTAAGATGGGTAGAGCTGTGAACTGCACCGCGTGGTCTTCGAATTGGTAATATCAGTTTAATCCCCATAAATATGTGAAACATGCCTTTTAACTCACGCTTGGGTCGGGATGGGAATCAATTTTATCTCCCGGGGTTTCCAGAATCGCTTCATTTAGCATAGCATAGCGACCCGCCTCTCCTCCCCACCTGTGCACGCTGTCCGGTGCTGCCCTCTGTCGGCGGGCCGCGAGCGCCGCCGCGGGCCACCGGATAGCGCCGGCCAGCAGCAGGGTCTCTCATTACGAGCGCGCCGCTGGCCGAGCAGGCTACGCTGGTCGGCATTCCGCTAACGACCTCAGCCGGCCCCGTGGCCCCGCGGACGGCATCAAGACTGCCTAGCGCGCCCGGCGGCTGCCTCGGCTCCCTCTGACATGGCGTGCCCGGCGGCTGCCTCGGCTCCCTCTGACATGGCGCGCCCAGCGGCTGCCTCGGCTCCCTCTGACATGGCGCGCCCGGCGGCTGCCTCGGCTCCCTCTGACATGGCGCGCCCGGCGGCTGCCTCGGCTCCCTCTGACATGGCGCGCCCGGCGGCTACCTCGGCTCCCCCTGATGAGGCACGCCTGGCGGCTACCTCGGCTCCCTCTGACAAGGCACGCTCCGCTCTCCCCGACACCATGCCTTCGGCGCCCGGTGTCAGTCCCTCACGAGACGCGGCTTTCTTGATCCCAGTTGGTGTGTCACCGGCGCTGATCCCAGCTGGTGTGATACCGGTGCTGATCCCAGCTGGTGTAATAGCGGCGCTGATCCCAGCTGGTGTGACACGGCCGCTGATCCCAGCTGGTGTGACACCGGCGCTGATCCCACCTGGTGTGACACCGGCGCTGTCACAGCGTCGCTCCAGAAGGGCGCCGGTGTTTTGTTGCACATTGCCAGCCATAACTGCCGATTTATTTCGGAGATCTGGCGCACAGCAGATGCTGTTTTCTGGATGTGGGCTGCGCGGCTGCTGGCTCTGGCCGATCAGCATTCTGTTTCAGCAGCGCATGCGTTGATAAGCAGTGTTTCAACAGCAGATGTGCTGATCAGGAGTGTTTCAGCAGCAGATGTGCTGATAAGCAGTGTTTCAGCAGCGGATGTACTGATCAGCAGTGTTTCAGCAGCGGATGTGCTGATCAGCAGTGTTTCAGCAGCGGATATGCTGATCAGCAGTGTTTCAGCAGCGGATGTGCTGATCAGCAGTGTTTCAGCAGCGGATGTGCTGATCAGCAGTGTTTCAGCAGCGGATGTGCTGATCAGCAGTGTTTCAGCAGCGGATGTGCTGATCAGCAGTGTTTCAGCAGCGGATGTGCTGATCAGCAGTGTTTCAGCAGCGGATGTGCTGATCAGCAGTGTTTCAGTAGCGGATGTGCTGATCAGCAGTGTTTCTCAGGCTCCGCTTGGCTCAGTAACGCTGTTTGGTCCGGGGGAAGGTTTCTGAACCCCGGCCAGCCTGGCAGCTACCCTGTCCCGCTGCAAGCATCCACCAATCCAGAGCGGGTGGCAAAGACACGTGATCAAATTGGTACCAGATTGGCGCGCATTGCTGGTGAGACGAGCCGAGCAGGACTGGATTTGAGCATCCTGGGACCATTCCGGATTGGACCGGACTCTAAAACCGAAATCTGTGAACTGCACTGGTCTTCGTCACTGCAGCCAGTAATGATATCAGATGGCAAGTTCAATTAATCAATGGTTCGCACGAAATTGGCCACCGAGTTTGGGTTGTTATAGAAAAGTCGACGTTTTCTTAAATGCAACAGACAAATCTTTGGGTTAATGAAGGATTTTGCTGCATTCAATGAAGCCTGTCACCGATGTCGTTGTGAGGGTGCGCGCTACCGGCAGTGTAGTGGTTAGCACGTCTGCGTTAACCACAACACGTCTGAGAGGCCAGAGGTACGGGGTTCAATTCTTCGCGGTGCCCGCCCTTCCCGCCGGCGCCAGGGTGAGAGGCAGGTAACACCGTGTAGCCTCAGCAGTCGAGCGCGTCCTAAAGCCACAATAACACACGGTGCCATAGTACGTGACGCCTCGGGTTCAGATAATGCGTTGTGCGGTTGGCGCGTGCAGGCTGGATGGGCCATCCTACAGATGTCACACGGTGCCATAGTACGTGACGCATCGGGCTCAGATAATGCGTTGCACGATTGACGCGTGCAGGCTGGATGGGCCATCCTACAGATGTCACACGGTGCCATAGTACATGACGCATCGGGTTCAGATAATGCGTTGCACGATTGACGCGTGCAGGCTGGATGGCCCATCCTACAGATGTCACACGGTGCCATAGTACATGACGCATCGGGTTCAGATAATGCGTTGCACGATTGACGCGTGCAGGCTGGATGGGCCATCCTACAGATGTCACACGGTGCCATAGTACGTGACGCATCGGGCTCAGATAATGCGTTGCACGATTGACGCGTGCAAGCTGGGTGGGCCGTCCTACAGATGTCAGAGCATACCGAGAACGTAGCCCGGCTACTTTGATGTCGCTGTAAGTTCGCTCGCATAAATGTGCTCATCCCTGTAAGGACACAAAAATATCAGTTATAAGCGCAACCTGGTTCTGTCGAAAAGGTTAAGAGATGTAGTCGTCGCCGCCTCAAGCCCGTTTTTCTGCCCTGTTAGGGCATCGTTGGTGATTGTTAAAGACATGCTTAACAGCGAACACTGCTGCCATAGGAAATGCCAGTTTTGTTCAAACCAGAATAGTTTGTCGTCTCCCGTAAAGACCATCACCCCACCCGCTCTGTGTCACTCGCCCCACTGTTCTCCACTCTCAAAATGGCTGGAGCAGCCCTCCCCGTTTGAGAAATAGGCTGGAAACCCACTAGGGTAGACAGAGGACATGAAGAAAACACCAACACCGTGCATGTACTGACCATTGTGCACTTTTCCAGCTACGTCTATGCAAGGATGCACACTCATTTATCAACGTCCTGCTTGGCAAAAAAACTCTTAGTCGGGGCTCTAGTACTCTTTCTCCTTGTACGGGTTTTCATTACGGTGCGTTCCATGCCGGCTTACCAGCTCGCACCATTTCAACGGAAGAATGTTTCCAGCCGTGAACCACCGAAGGCGCTAAAAGTGGGCACATCGGCCACCACTGCCGGCTGGCCCCGACAGCTGGCACCAGAAAGCATCTCGAAGTCAGACCAGCACTCCTTTAAACCAGTCGTAAACGTAATTCTGTACTGGGTAGGTCCATACGGACGAACCGACTTCTACCGCGGATTCGGCCACGAGGCCTTTGCTGGCTGCCCAATCAATAACTGTTTCGGAACCAGTAACAGGGCCATGCTGCATCAGGCGCGCGCCGTTCTGTTCCACGGCCAGTCTCTGCGCAGGACAGACCTTCCTCAACACAAACGGCCAGATCAGCTGTTTGTGTTCTATCTGGGTGAGCCCCCCCGCGCTGACCAGTACCAACTGGAAGCCGCTGGACTACTTTTTCAATGCGACGATGACTTACCACCGCGACGCGGACGTCTTGACTCCGTTCGGCATCACGGTGGCTGGCAGACAGGAGGGAGAGCTGCCGGAGTTCTCGAAAAGGTAGCGTCATCTAGTGGTCTCCGATCTTTCCACGAGGTCTTTCTTTTGACACCTGGCTTACACCATTGCATGCGGTGTCCTGCTGTGTTACGCACCTTTATGGCCATCAAATGTCTGCGACCACGGAATTTCCTTAGCCCTCTATGCCATTTTTTTCTGTGTCACCGACATAACAAATAATGTTTCAATGCGAGGCAGACACGCTTCTTCAAAAGCATTTCAGTTTTGTGCACGAAGCAAGGTTGTTTTTGTTTTGCAAAAAAAGTGTGTTATATCACGAGACCTACCAGCGCTGGAGGATTCAGTGGGCGGAAGACCTTTTTTTCTTTCAGCGTAAGGATCAACGTAGAATAAGCCCTGGGTCAGCCATTACTGGAAGACGGAAAATAAGCCCCTTGTTAGAAGGATTCTATCACTCGGGTTTTCATTTTACACGTGCTCTGTACATGACAGAATGCGAACGGCGTATGCCTTGCCTCGACCTTCGAAACACGTGCGAAGCGTGGGCAATTCTGCAGCAAAATCAGCTTGTTTAGTCAAGACATGCACCCTTCTCCATTTCGCTGGACGCCGCTACTTAGTGCCGAGGGGTGTGCTTACGTCGCTTTCGATTTCTGCAGATTGTGGCGGGTGCATGAGTGCTCATTAACAAAGGTGGCATATCGACAGATCTCGCGCAGCTGCCTGGGTGGTGTCCCACTGTACCACCCACTCCAAGAGGGAGAGATACGTCAAGAGGCTCGGGCGGCATATTTCCGTGGACACCTACGGCAAATGCGGGACGCTGAAGTGCCCCAGCGACCAAAGCGCTGGAAGAAACCCGGCGGCCTGCTACCGAGCTCTAGCCGCGTCGCACTTCTTCTACCTGTCATTCGAGAACAGCCTGTGCGAGGACTACATTACGGAGAAGTTCTGGCACGCCCTGCGGGCGGGTATGGTGCCGGTGGTGCGCGGACCACCTCCCGAGGCCTACCGCCGCGTGGCCCCGCCCCACTCCTTCATTCACGTGCAGAACTTTGACAGTGTGGACCAGCTGGCAGCGTATCTCACCTCGCTCACGGAGAACCGCACCGCGTACGAGAGCTATTTCGCGTGGCGCAGTAGCCACCGTATTAGTCGCTATGAGGAGTTCTGCGAGCTGTGTGCCTACGTCAGCCGAGAGCAGCCAGCCAAGTCCGTCAAAGTGTCGGAGGTGTGGGGAACAGACGAGCATTGCGTGAGGCCCGATACTGCTGACAGGAAATAAGGCATGGTGTTCTGCGCACGCTTCGCGTCTGTTCTGAAAGATACCCTCAGTCTTTGACAGTGATGCTGCCCGCAGTCGGTAAGCTGAAAAAAACGATTCTCCCACCATGAAAGAATAGCCAGAGTATTGGAAATAAGCGATATACCACCATTGCTCCCAAAAAGGTGGGCAAGAGAGCTGCACAGCGCAGACCGTGCGCCAGTGACGTGCGCCAATGACGTGTGCCAATGACGTGTGCCAATGACGTGCGCCAGTCACGTCTCTCTGCACTGTCAGACGTGGTGACTGTCGGTCAAAAAGTGCGGCCACCAGCAAAAATTCGTTGTGCGGCTGCAGTGGGGCATCAAGCGGCAACAAATGTGGCGAGGAGCCGACTGAGCAGTGACGGCGGCCCGCCTGCCCGTCGCTGTCACATATTTGAAATTGTTGTTTACACTATTTCTTATGTTTACCCGCCAAGCTTTGCCAAAGCTTTAGCAGTGTTCTATCTTAAGATGGTAGCATAGAAACTTGGAAGAGGTTGGACGATCTTGGAAACCTGGAAGAAAACTTGGAAGATCCCACAAATTTGAACGCCACAGGGTCAGCCGGTTGTCCTTCAGCCGGTGGTCCCTATCTCACCGAAGCACACCTACCGGGGCAGACACAGCATCGCCACTACGGGTTAGCTGCCCGTATGCGCAGAGCTGCTGGAATGCGTGGATGATGTGCGGTCCACAGACGAGGAGCGTCGGGAGCAGGTGGCGCAGGCCGGCCGCCGGTCTGGAGAGCAGCGAACCAGCGCGGCGCTACGAAAATGCCCTCTGTCGGCGTCAGGCTGGAAAGCCCTGCCAGCTGCCAGCTCTCCGGCAGCGTAGGATGGCCGCTTGGAAGCGGCAGGCTACGGCTGGACGGCGGCGAGCTCTCCGGCAGCACCGTATGGCCGCTTGGAAGCGGCAGGCTGCGGCTGGACGGCGGCGAGCTCTCCGGCAGCGCCAGCCGAGCTGAATTTTACGTCTGTATGTCAGGAAATGTTGCCAGGACGGATTGACACAAACGGGGCAAAACAGGAGTCACAGTGACCTTTAAAGGACTGGTGATGTAACCGGAACAAGACGTAGGCAAGGGTATGTGACTAAAACTGAGTAGGGGGACCGAATACATGTGTTGCTTCTTGGAGACGGTTTAGATGTAATTGACGTAGCATACAAACTATCGTAAAAATGGTCGGAATGCGATTGGTAAAAATCGATGCATTGTGGCTCATTGGCGCAATCCCCTTGAAGCCAGGTCGTCTACACGCCGGACACCAGCCATGAGCCTGCCATGTAGCGAGAACTTAACGCGATTGTTCCTTTCCAGATTGCACCCCTGGTATGCCCCATATGCACAGCGGCTCTAGCCGTAGGCGGCCATGTTTTACACTTGAGCTGCGTGGCTGACATGTAGTGACTTACGCCCCTGCTGCTGTCACCCCACATCACGCGGACGTGCAGTCGGCCACGTGGTCTCGCAAACGGCCTTACCAATCCGTGGACGTCCAAGCCAAGCCTAACAGACTACGCCGGCAAAATAACCCGGCCGCATTCTGTCGAGCCACCAAAGTCCGTCAACATTTCGCGGCGCTGTGATGTTTTTGGCCGCGGGGGCGCGTGCGCGTCAGGAGCGTGCAAAGTTAGCGGGTGGCAAGACCGCAATTATTACTGAAATGAAAACTGAACTGATGAAACATATATTACTTTCAGAGCGAGCAAAGCTGCTCTTGGGCTGCTTTGAAGGAAGGAGGGAACGAACGGCGTGATTGTGAGATATATTCCATTGCCACTTTTACATTGAAATTCCTGAATACTTTCTCTGGGTAAAGACTTTCCATACTTTACGTATCGTTGCCTTTCCATGTAATTATGCTGACTTTTGTGGAGTGTATAACAAAAAAATGTGACAAGAGACATTGGTGACACAAAGTGCGTCATTTTTCAACAAAAGGAGCCTGTGAAAAAAGCGAAGTGTGGACATGCGCTTTATGTTGACTAAAAACTTCCGCTTTTACGTCGTAGCTCGTGGCAATTACTCTCCTTTTATGTTGCATATTGGACTTGTTCCACAGTTGCGGCTATCTTTGAAACAGTCTTGAATCATGAGCGATTAGGGCTGAATGCAACGATGCAATCTGGAGGCATGAGAGGCTTAGTATTGCAAATTGAAAAGTGCAAAACCGGAAAATGACAAATATTGCACTCGCGTGCCATGCTGCTCATTGCAAAGGCAGCATGGCACAACACACAATGATGTACACCATTTCCCACACATCATTTGAGCTTGCGGCCTTTAAACACGGCACGACCTCAATCGGGTGCTTAGCAGGCCACGAGAAGAACCACTCGATGTGGTCACCGCGAGCCACTGGCACGCCCACCACTGACCCCACACGAGGAGTAACCACTCGATGTGGTCACCACGAGCCACTGGCACGCCCACCACTGACCCCACACGAGGAGTAACCCCTCGATGTGTTCACCGCGAGCCACTGGCACGCCCACCACTGACCCCACACGAGGAGTAACCACTCGATGTGGTCACCACGAGCCACTGGCACGCCCACCACTGACCCCACACGAGGAGTAACCCCTCGATGTGGTCACCGGGAGCCACTGGCACACCCATCACTGACCCCACACGAGGAGTAACCCCTCGATGTGGTCACCACGAGCCACTGGCACGCCCACCACTGACCCCACACGAGGAGTAACCACTCGATGTGGTCACCACGAGCCACTGGCACGCCCACCACTGACCCCACACGTGTCGGACACCTGGCCACGGCCAGCCCGCCGCCTCTTGACTGACCATGGTGAGCCTGGTGGGTGACGTCCAGGCGGTCTCGGCCGTGCTGGACTGGAGCGGGACCTAGAGCAGCGGGCTCCATGTGGACTCCGTGGCAGCGGCAGCAGCAGTGGCGAATCGAGCACACAGCCGACCGGCGCCGTCACTGGCCGGGATAAATCCGTGTCCGTCTCTTGGAGACCACGCCAGAGCGAAATCAGCCCGCGCTGTCCAGCCGGACACGCTCCCGGACAGCGGATGTGCAACGGCGGTACGCGCAGCTGGTGATATCCGACAGGACAAGCTTCAGACCAACGGCGCGCATGGCGGCGACGACCCACCGGACATGCGGTCAGTGGTCAGTCGGGAGAACAGTGGACCAGTGGCCTGACACGCCGTCACTGGTCAGTCAGGAGGACAGTAGACCAGTGGACAGACACGCCGTCAATGGTCAGTCAGGAGGACAGTTGATCAGTGGCCAGACACGCCGTCAGTGGTCAGTCAGGAGAACAGTGGACCAGTGGCCAGACACGCCGTCAGTGGTCTGTCGGGAGAACAGTAGACCAGTGGCCTGGTGAGCAGGCATTGGTTCAAGACATCAAGTCACTGACAATAAGCGTGATCTTAATTCAGGTGAGACTGCCATCGTGCTGTTGCTGGATATCTAAATGACGTCTGTACGGACGTAATCACGCATCAAATCAACCACTACTGATCAATAGCAATGACAAGAAGCGAACGCTGGCACAACGAGCCCCTCCGTCACCAACCACGGGTTGGATGCACTCTCGTGTTCACCGGCGGCTGCAGAGTGTCGTTGAGGAGGTCCGGGGAGCAGACGCCTCTCCGGCGCAGGTCGTCGGTGCTCTGTTGGACCACGGCTAGCTGACCAGCCCGCACGCATGCCTCCACCGCCGGCTCGCACAGCCGCCTCAAGCTCTCTGCCAACACAAGCGCCAGCACACGCGGTAACACGGCTGGTGGCGCAGAGAGCCCGTCTTGCCCCTATCAGTCCGTGCAGAGCGAAGAGTCGGCACCACCTGGCAAGTAGTCAGCCGTCTACAGTCTGGCCGCTGCCTGGTTCTGGACGGCGCTTGACGGCGGGTCGGAGGGCACCTGAGTGGGACATCCGCGGAGGGGGTGCTGACCGGACGCCAGCGCGCCGCCGGCCCCCAGATCAGCGCCGCCAGCACCAGCACCGACGACACCCGCCGGGGGACGGGCGCCGGCAGGCAGCGCCCCGACGCAACGAGGCCCGGGCGGTGGCACGCGGAGCGGCGGGAGAAGGGCAGCCGGTGTGGCGGGGGAGAAGGGCAGCCGGTGTGGCGGGGGAGAAGGGCAGCCGGTGTGGCGGGGGAGAAGGGCAGCCGGTGTGGCGGGGGAGAAGGGCAGCCGGTGTGGTGGGGGAGAAGGGCAGCCGGTGTGGTGGGGGGAGAAGGGCAGCCGGTGTGGCGGGGGAGAAGGGCAGCCGGTGTGGCGGGGGAGAAGGGCAGCCGGTGTGGTGGGGGAGAAGGGCAGCCGGTGTGGTGGGGGAGAAGGGCAGCCGGTGTGGTGGGCGAGTCGCGATGGGGACGGGCCGAGGCACAACTGCGCTATGTGCTGAGCCGTGTCGAAGACACATGGATGTCGCAGTATCGCGCCGCACACTGGGGGCTTGGGGCTAATCATATACATGCGAGGTATAATATCAACAAAACACGGGGACAGCACGATCGCCAGACTTTGCTGTAGGCGCTTCCACCAGACAGTCGCTAGACCGTGTTGTAAGCGCCTCCACCTCACAATCGACAGACTTTGTTGTAAGCGCTTCCACCTCACAATCGCCGGACTTTGTTGTAAGCGCTTCCACTTCACAATCGCCAGACTTTGTTGTAGGCGCTTCCACCTGACTGTCCCCAGACCTTGTTGTAAGCGCTTCCATCTCACAATCGCCAGACTTTGTTGTAAGCGCTTCCACCTCACAATCTCTAGACTTTGCTGTAAGCGTTTCCACGTTACAGTCGCAAGACTTTGCTGTAAGCGCTTCCATCTCACAATCGCCAGACCTTGTTGTAAGGGCTTCCACCTTTTGTCTCGTTGGTTTTTACGGTAAAATGGGCGCCCGATGGAGACACTGTTTCCGTAAGAGTGGTTCAAGCAGACGTAAAGACATATCGCAAGCATGGCGATGGACAGATGGCAAACCCAACGACAAAGATAAAAGTATACTTACCGGTCAATAGCTGACACATGGAACAGAGGCCCCGGAACGGTTTGATATTCAGCGCACGGTCTTTCCAATAGCCCATCGTATCGAACGAGCACACTCTGCATCGATGACGATATCCAAACGACATGGCGCGGCACACAAAGTTTGAGGGTAATGCTGACGTACATGACATGGAAGTGGCATGGCTGAGTATCTGAAGAATACTGCCGCCTGTATGGGACATGACTCAAAAGCATGCTGGCTCACCCTGTGATCCACGCAGGAGCAAGGAGCGTGCCCCAGACAGCCCAAACAGCTACTCGAATGGAGGACGTGCCGATATCCTGAAATACCCGTCAAAGGATCTGAGCAGAGTATCACTAAATCTCTCAATCACGTTGCAGCCCCGCCACCCAGTGACGCGCCCGGTGTGCGCTCGTGCGGCCCGACGCCGGCCGGCGCCGTTCTGCTCCTGTCGTTAAGCTGCCGGCTAGGCTGGACACGTCGTTGGCCACCTACGGGGTCTGGTGGCGGCTCCACACTCGCCATCGCAACCAGGATCGCAGCGCCTGTCTCGTGGCGCTGCGGGCGGCTATGGCTTTGGCGGCCCTATGGGCTCTGGACAGTAGGCCTATGGACGACCCCGCCGCCAGTTAATGGTGCACAGCGGCCAGAAAGGGCGGCAGTGTCAATTGCAGGGCGTGGCATGACACTGCCTTCCTCTTGACACTGTTTTCCAGCATCATAAAACTGGCCTCGTGAGTATCATATAAAACGACGTATTCATCATAAAATAATGGCAGAAACGTCCACGCGTTACGTCACTCCACATGACCTGCATAATGTGAATGTAAGTGTTCCACAGCTTTGTGAAGCTTTAAACGAAGACAGCAATTTTAAGGGTAATTCAGCTCAGTTCACAGCTCTGTTTTTTAAGATTTGTTACCATCTGGTTTCTGAGCTTGACGCCCGAGAACTTGTGCAGATTTTTTCATGTAGCCTTTTTCAAAGTCACCCAGGCATACATGACGCCATAGAAATGTCACGCAAATAGTGCCACCAAATTGGCCATTTGGCCATGTGATGCCCCAGGCCAAGATAAAAATAGCCAACGAGTTATTCGGGTCTGATGTAAGGCAACACGATTTATGGCGCAAATAAAACTTCAATCGGCTCTCAGCCCATGCAATACGCCCAGTACAAGTTCTGAAGATGAATCATATTTTGTGCTACAGTAAATACAGTAAGCTACAGTAATACAGTAAGCTACAGTAATACAGTAAGCTACAGTAATACGGCAAGCTACAGTAATACAGCAAGCTACAGAAATACAGCAAGCTACAGTAATACAGTAAGCTACAGTAATATAGTAAGTCTGACAGGAGTATGAATTATGACCGAAAAAAACTGACACACGGGCCAGGCCACGAAGGCTGACCGAGCGGCGGCGCGACGCTGCCGTCGCACCCCGAGCTTGCAGGTAGCCGTGCAGCATAGAACGCTGACCGTCACTGGCAGGGCTGTGCCAGCGTCGCATGAAGACGCCTGCAGGACCCCTGCCCCTCTCCCCCCCCCCCCCCCCCCCACCCTTAGTCCGGATCAGTCATTGCGCTGGCGCACAAGAGTACGGCGAGTGAGGGCACCGGTCATCAGGTGCATGTTAGCTGCCCCGCCGGAAGAGAGATTTCGGGTTTTTATCATACACTGGAGGAAATTTCTATTGGCGGCCTCTGCCGGAGCTCACGACGACCCGTTCATGTTGCGCCTGCCCCTGTCGGTGGGTCTTGTGATGGTAGTGTGTCATGCGGCTGCTGCTCGATAAGAGGCTAACAATCCCGATAAATTGAACTTGTGCCACCTGTCGCCCCAGGTTTGCTGTTGATGAACGTTGTCTGTCGACAGCGTCGCGCTCTATGGCCAGCACCGGGGTTAGGCACGTAACTAGGATTTTCCTAAGAGGCGGAGAGCAAATTCAATTCTTTTCGTATATCAGAAAGTACATTTTTAGAAGCTGCCAAGAGGGTGGGGACGTACGGACGTGTGCTTCGCGAATATTAGAAACTTTCTACACGTCTTGTCTTTTCGAAATCTTCCATTGATACCACATTATGGTGAAAATGCATTCAGCACACTCAGAATACCGTGCCGCATGAAACGCCTTGCCGGCGATGGAATGCTGCCAGCATTGCAGTCTGACATGTCCACGATAAGTGCCGGCATCGCCTGACTGACACTACCTCGCCGTAAACAGTCACGCCAGCCGACACTGCTCTCACGCATCCCAGAAATTCGGCGCCCTTCTGTACCATTGCATGAAATCCGTTGTTGCTAAACATACGGTCGGGAACGTTTTGCAGGGTTGGATTCATGGGTCTTATTTGCGTGCTTCGATTTTCGTCTGGCGGACGGGTGTTCCCGGTCCTTAGTCCTGTCCATGTGCGGTAGCCTTCTCAGCCCTGGCTGGCAGCAGGTGCATTCCACGACAGTTGTGTCGCCTTGTGGCGTTGCATATTTATTTCACAGAAATATCTCCATGGGGTTATTGGTTAGCTAGAACCTACTTGATAAAGTTTAACCACCTCCTTGATTGGACATTTTCCATACCGCAAATTAATAAGGGGTCGACGCCCCTCCCCCTGCCGTTTTCAAACAAAGAATGATAGAAGCTCGCAGAAAACACCAATGGATGGCCCTAACGAGATCCCGCTAGTGGCAATACATTTTATGAGTCTAGGTCAGTCTTGAGCCCATTATGCCAAATCAAGGGACAAATGGAAACTGTCTCAGCTCCAAATTCATGCTGATAATGTAGGTCATCAACAAAATGTGTAGTGATGGTTCTTTTGATCCAGCTCTAGTTGCTAAATTGTGCAGCGCATGGCGGAGTCACCTCTGGATCCAGTTGTGGTTGCTACGTTGTGTGGCGCATGGCGGGGTCACCTTTTGATCCAGCTTTGGTTGCTACCTTGTGCGATGCGCTGATGTGACGACTTCACCGCGCTGATGTGACGACTACACCGCGCTGATGTGACGACTACACCGCGCTGATGTGACGACTTCATCGCGCTGATGTGACGACTTCACGGCGCTGGTGCGCTGATTGTGGTCAGGAGAGTAGAGGGATCCAGGACTGGTGACGAATGCGTACCCGTTCACAACAACCTCAGTGCAGAGTAAGAGTAAGAGGCGCATATATATATATATATATATATATATATATATATATATATATATATATATATATATATATGTATATCACACACCATTACTTAAGCGCGTTTCATTGGGCCCTAGAGGTACTGGATTACTAAAAAGTGCCAACGGGTTGTAGCGACGGAATTCGACGCCCTACCATGCTTTTTTACGTCCACACACACACACACACCACCAAAAACGGATTTTAGAACAATAGAACGTGATTTCGCGACTGAAAACTTCGATCGTGCGTTTCTCTATGTCCAGCCGAGCAAACGCACTGGCTGGCTACACGCGCGTTGGCTTTCGTCCACTTGCTGTGAGACATTCGTTAACATCCGAGGTGCCAGCGCAGTGCAAATGCACGTGGCACGCATTGCGAATTCGATGCCATTTAGAGGCGTGCCTGCTCAGTGTCGCTCGATGCCTAGGCTCTGGTCGTGGCATCGCCTCCCTCGCCGCGACTCTGGTCGTGGCGCTGCTGTCATGGTCTAAATGCCACGGTATGAACGCCTGTCAACGGCTGTCAGCTGACCTGGCGCCATAACGCAAGGCCACGCACATGCGCATTTTGGAGACTGGCAAAGGCCATGCGCGCCGGATATGGGGCAGTTTTCTTTCAGGCGTCGATTTCTCCGCCATTAACAGACAAGACAGACCGGAAGACTCATGTCATTATGGATATTGATCCTGTACAACGTGATGGGCTGCTCGCGCGCTACTGATTCGTTTTGTGAGATTGGATCGAACACGGCGCCACCCGGTGTGGTCGGCGGCGCAATCAGCTGCTGCGACGAGGCGGCGAGCGTAGCGCAGTGATCGGGCGGTAGCCGTTACTGGCGCGGTGATCGGACGGCAGGCGTTACTGGCGGGGTGGTCGGGCAGCAGACGTCACGTGGCGCGGTTATCGGATGACAGACGTTACTGGCGCGGGGGTCGGGGACCGTGCTGCCACATTTTGAAAGCTGAAGGGGCGAGCGCTGCCCCACCGTGCTACTGTCTACACCGCAGGCTACTGTCCGTTTCAGGGGTGCACCTGCCGACAACCGAGCACTGCCTCACCACGTGGGCTGGTACCACCTGGCCATCTCACAGCCTGCAGCAGCTGGACTCACAGATTCTCCACATTGCCTAATCTGACGCGTGCCGGAGGTAAGGTGGGCCGGCTGCCACAGTGTTTCGGTTATTCCCACGGCATCGTGAGCTTTCAACGTTAATGCATGCGGTGAATGACTGCGTGCCAAGAGAATGGAAAGATGCATTGCATTGTTGTGAGTTGTGGCGATGTAAGCGTCTCGAAGACGCCATTTCCGACTTCGCTTGCAACGAACGGAGTCCTCACGGATATTGCAGCATGTGCCCTGGATGCACTGGCTTATCGAAGATCCTGCCCTGCCGTGCGAGTTAACGCAGGGCGATGGGAGCGCCCCAGCATTGTTTTATTGATTTGATAGTTCGGTGCAATTCAATTTGAATTGTGTGCCTAAGACGCCTGTTGCCGTGCCGTGCCGTGCCGTGCCGTGTTGCCGTGCCGTGCATTCACCGATTTCCATTCAGGTGCTCTCTGCATCCGGCGCAGCAAGTGAGAGACGTTTTCCGCCGCCGCAACTTGACTGCAGCATCAGCCCAAAGCCGGAACTAGCCATGAAGGCTGCGCTTATGATGTGAGTAGAAAGCAGGGGTCATCGGCCAAGAAGCTGAAACAACATATCTCTGTCAGCAACAAAAATGTAGTTGCAATCTTAATTTAAAGGTTTCACATTGACTGCGTTATGACTTACCCGGGTCTGTTGAATTCCACAAGCTAAGTTTATTGCTAGAATGCTTATGTCACGTGATAAGATCGCTGACGTAGTCCCGGTAAGTCAACACCAAAACGAGTCGTTGGCACTGCTAGAGTGCTGGTTGGTTGACTTTTCGCGACCGCGCCCGCGGTCTGCGAGGAAATAATCTACGGTCTCTGACCGTGCTGCCTTTATGTGACCGGTCATGACGTAAATAATCTACGGTCTCTGACCGTGCTGCCTTCATGTGACCGGTCATGACGTAAATAATCTACGGTTTCTGACTTTACTCCCTTCATGTGACCGGCCTAGATTTCTCATAACAAACGGTCACTTTGCGCGACACGAATTGTCTTTGGTCCTCACCTGGCGGCCGCTGTTTCACTCTGCACCGCTGGCAGCAGGGGTGGCCTGGCACCGCAGCCACCTGCCATTTACACCAGTCAGCTAGGCCTGCTGAATCACAACCGACGGACACAAACCTGGCACATAAAGGAATCCAATGATAACAAGTTTGACCCCCTCGATGAGAGCCTGTGCCTATGCATGTCAGACCAATAACAATGCCTGGGGACACGCAAAGCTAAAAAAACAGCATACAACGGTAATTTGTGACTTAAGTATAAACATTGCTGTTTTGGATCACATCCAGTGGAAACGTAGGATAAAGCTCATCCAAGGTAAAATAAGGTCGTTATACGCCATTGACATTATTTGACGTTGTCGCGATTGCTGATCTGTCTTGAATGTCAAAAAACGTTATGTCTATTTTAAACAGACATCATATCTAAGCTGCCTGACACGAAGAAGGACCTTTTTGTAGAATATGTGCATTAAATGTGTCGTGCCAAGGCCTAGCGTTTTGCCTCGGATTTCTGGATGACATTCTCAGTAGTCCCCTTGGGGTGACATGAGGAAATCCCTCACACCTCCGGCCGGATAAAGCGATAAGATGAGTTTCTGTCACACGCTTGTTTTTGTTTTGTTGTTGTTTTGTTTGTTTTGTTTTTTTGTTCGTCGAGCATACAGTTCTAAGCGAAGGAAGAAAACTGCAGTGGTGAAGACATTTTGTCTTATGCAACTAATGTGTGCTGACTTTGCTACAGGGTCCTGGCAGTCACTCAGATGGGGGCCGGCTCCACCAATAGCAGCTGATGTGTGCTGACTTTGCTGCAGGGTCCTGGCAGTCACTCAGATGGGGTTGGGCTCCAGCAATAGCAGCTGCTCTCGACGAGCTTTTGTGCGGTTCCTGGCTCGCAGCGATCTCGTCAGCATCAACCGATGCCTGTCTCACGGTGCCGCCCGAGCTGGGTCAGTGTGCCGCCCGAGCTGGGTCAGTGCGCCTCCCGAGCTGGGTCAGTGTGCCGCCCGAGCTGGGTCAGTACGCCGCCCGACCTGGGTCAATGTGCCGCCCGAGCTGGGTCAGTGCGCCGCCCGACCTGGGTCAGTGTGCCGCCCGAGCTGGGTCAGTGCGCCGCCCGGGCTGGGTCAGTGTGATATCACGTCCGTAAGAGCCGCACGTGCCGATTGGCTTTCATTTTTTTCGACTTCCAAAAAACCCTCAAGTTAATTTTGGAATTTGGGCGGTCAGAGGCAGAGTTTTTGTAATTTCTTGGACAGCCGATGTCACTATGCCGTGTCAAAATGTTCATTTATGGCTCATTCACTCAGCATCTATCCGTGTCAAAATATCATCCAGTGACCAAACACTGCTCCCAAACGTATGCATGGCTACACCCACGCATGTCTGGCAGCATTTTACTACACTACTCCCAGCGTGTGTCTGGAGTTAACTACCTTACCAACAACCTAAAAGCCGACAACTGGGACATCAAGACAGTTTCGTGTCAGTGACTATTACCCGAGCTTTGTCTGCGCTAGTTGTCACACCCTATGAGTATTATTATTATTTCGGAGCTTTAACCCGGCATTGGGCAGGGTCTTCAGCGACACACCGCCGACCGGAGGTGGCAGACTTGCCCCCCCCCCCCTTGTTTATCTCGAGAAGGGCCAGAACGAATTTTAAAAATCGAACTGCAATCGATAGCGCCGTTGCGTGTAGTCTCAGGCCATACAACAAATTTAAATTTAAGCGTGTATTAAGGTCACAGGCCAGGATCAAATTCTAAACAAATATTCCTTTTGAATATCTGACCGCTACCACAACACATTTCATTTAGGAACGATTCGAATCGTTTGAAATCACTGCGTCAGGGATGAAAAAACCTTTTGAATTACCGGTTATGATCGATGACAAAAACTGACGCTTTCGATGACAAAATCGTAAAAAATCAACCGACTAGACCATATTGTAATAGTTTATTCCAGCTCGAGGAAACTCACAGCGTAGTATTGGCTTGTACTCGCTAAGGCTTGCAGCGTGAGCACATGTCGAGACATTGGCGTTTCACTGTATGAGCAAGTTGAGCCATAAAATGTTGCCAAACATAGTAGCTTTATCCAGGATAGCTTTTGGCAGGTGACCGAAACATGGCACAAATCGTAATACATCAGTGCTTACGTCTCAGATCAGTGGTGGCACAGCGCTTTTCCAATGACACTCAGCTCGCTGCTTTTTATAGATTTTTAGCCAATATTCATAATATGCATACCAATATTCACAGCATAAAATACCAAATAACTAGGCTTATTACTAGCCGTAAGAACCGTGGCTCGCCACGGCATCTTGCCACGGAAATGATCAGTTTGCTACGCAGCATCTCAAAGCGTCGTGCCATTGGAAACAGATGGCTTGATTGCTCGCCACGCGGTAATGCCTTGGATTCAGTACAAGGCTGTGAGCTGCTGTTGGTTGCTGTCATGTCCTAAGAATCTCACTGGCTAGAAAGACGTAGCTAATCGTTTTTTAAGGTAATAGCGTTAAAATCTCTGCCGATTTGGGACTGTGTGAAGGTACCTGAGCTGTAGCTTCAGAGGTAAACGGAGGTCGTTGGAGCGATACGTGTCAAGGATTCATCCGGGGCTTCGTGCTACTAAGGGAACAGCGGCTTTGAGGTAAGAGGCCGATCATCGCTGGTGTAGGCCTCCCACATTCCCCGTTGCACGGCAGACTTAGCGCACTGATCATTGGACAGGCACGAAATAATACGGTTTAGTTGTCATCATGTTGCATATAAAGCTAAATGAAGGTGCTAGAGGTGTTTAAAATTGTCATTCACACCTTTTGGTACAAAATTCATGGGTTTTGCTCTAAATAGTTGGGATCACGTTAAGAAGTGCGAGTTCTGCACCGACAATGAGTATGCCAAGATAATAAAGGTCGCCAACGGTTTCCGCTGATTGTGGATAACATCACGAAAAAAGAGATATTGTTTCAGGTGCTTGTATTTAGGTCATTGGTAAATTTAGAGCCATAGGGATGCAGTTTTGCAAAATGCGTAAGGGTGAGGGATGGAAGGGAAGGAGGGCGGGTGCCGGAAGAGAAAGGTCTGAGCCTGCCTACAAAATGCACTTCAAACGGTCTCCTCTCCACATTTGACGCATTTTTCGCAGCCGGCACCAGAGCCTCACAATTAGTTCCTTAAAATTGGTCTTTGGGGACTGAAATACTAAGTTACGACAAGTGAAAAAATACAAGCATCAGATAAATCTCACAATCACGGTAGCGCCACCTGACCAGCATTCGTTGCAACATAGATCGTGTCGGTGACCTGGAGAACGGCCGTCTCCGTCGACAAGGGAAGTTTTATATCCTGTCGCGGCACCAACGTAAGGCTATCATCGACTGACCTTTCATTAGCTCCTCTGCTGCTTTTGCTATCGCTGGCAGCAGCGGTGATGGCCGTAATTTGCCATCGCTGGTAGAGGTTGGCTGTGATTTGCCATGGCTGGTAGGAGCGGCGTTGGCTGTAATTTGTCATCGCTGGCAGGAGCGGTGTTGTTGGCTGTAATATGTCATCGCTAGCAGGAGAGGTGTAGTTGGCTGTAATTTGCGATCGTTCGCAGGAGCGATGTTTGCTGTAATTTGTCATCGCTGGCGGGAGCGGTGTTGTTGGCTGCAATTTTTCATCGCTGGCAGGAGCGGTGTTGTTGGCTGTAATTGGCCATCGTTGGCAGGAGCGATGTTGGCTGTAATTTGTCATCGCTGGCGGGAGCGGTGTTGTTGGCTGCAATTTGTCATCGCTGGCAGGAGCGGTGTTGTTGGCTGTAATTGGCCATCGTTGGCAGGAGCGATGTTGGCTGTAATTTGTCATCGCTGGCAGGAGCAGTGTTGTTGGCTGTAATTTGCGATCGTTCACAGGAGCGGTGTTTGTTGTAATTTGCCATCGCTGGCAGGAGCGGTGACGGCTGTAATTTGCTGGCCAGTGGGACCGCCTTCTTCCAAAGCAGGCCACGCATAAGTCACAATTTCATAGCGATGGCACAATGTCTGAAATGGAACTTGAATTGATGATGCACAGAACCATAGGAATGAGAACAGACGGACTCAGCTTGAGGGCATCAGGCGTTATTGTGTTATTTCTTTGAAGTGAACTGTGTTTCATTGAACACGCTGCCTTTAGTATTTCATCCAGCAAAACTTGTCGGAGGCTTCATGAGAAGTCACGCATTTAGACAAACAGACATTTCCGTACGCGAGGCCTGCTTTTTCGATAAGTTCATCGGTAAGTTTTCAGCTGGCGTTCGTTTACTGGCAGTGATGTTTTGCATGCCCCGACACGTGCTCACCAGCCCGTCGACTCCACTCACCGTTTGCATGCCCTGACGCGTGCTCGCCAGCCCGTCGACTCCACACACCGATTGCATGCCCTGACACATGCTCGCCGGCCCGTCGACTCCACACACAGTTTTCTGTCATGCCGGCTATCGTGACGGCTCACTGCACGCACTGTCTGTTCAGCTCCAGGTAGCGTGGTCGGGCCGCGCAGCTGTCTGTTCAGCTCCAGGTAGCGTGGTCGGGCTGCGCAGCTGTCTGTTCAGCTCCAGGTAGCGTGGTCGGGCCACGCAACTGTCTGCTCAGCTCCAGGTAGCGTGGTAGGGCCCGGCAGTTGTCTGCTCAGCTCCGGGTAGCGTGGTAGGGCCGCGCAGCTGCACGGCGCCCAGTCATAAGATTCTCCATCTCTTAGGTAAGGGGCCGGCACACGGGCTTCTGATTTTAATATTGCGCTCAGTGGCAGGTTTGTCCAGCAGATGAGGTACTTTGGGAGTAAATGAGCCTCATTTGTCGTCATGTCATGTCATGCGCGGCCCGACCACGCTACCTAGAGCTGAGCAGACAGCTGCGCGGCCCGACCACGCTACCTGGAGCTGAACAGACAGTGCTGCACGGCGCCCAGTCATGAGATTCTCCATCTCTTAGGTAAGGGGCTGGCACACCGTTTTCTGATCCTAATATTGCGCTCAGTAGCATGTTTTTCCAGCAGATGAGGTACTTTGGAAATAAATGAGCCTCATTTGTCGTCTGGTAGTCCGAGCTGCTTTAACTCAGTCAAAATAGCTTCTGCTAAGCCTTGCAGAGGCGACTGCCTGTCCGTCCAGCGGTGCGATCGGACACGTCCGTCCACTGGTTTGGTGGTACGATCGGACACGTCCGTCCACTGGTTTGGTGGTACGATCGGACACGTCCGTCCACTGGTTTGGCGGTACGATCGGACACGTCCGTCCACTGGTTTGGCGATATGATCGGACACGTCCGTCCACTGGTTTGGCGATATGATCGGACACGTCCGTCCACTGGTTTCGCGATATGATCGGACACGTCCGTCCACTGGTTTGGCGATATGATCGGACACGTCCGTCCACTGGTTTGGCGGTACGATCGGACACGTCCGTCCACTGGTTTGGCGGTACGATCGGACACGTCCGTCCACTGGTTTGGCGATATGATCGGACACGTCCGTCCACTGGTTTGGCGGTACGATCGGACACGTCCGTCCACTGGTTTTGGCCTGCGCTGCTGCACTTCGGTTGACCGCAGTAGTTGACGATCACTGCAGTAACTTGGCACTGCGCAGATGTTGTTTACAAAATTTGATTAGCTTGCTATGGTGACATCTAACAATGACTATTATGCTCTTTAGGTTGGATGAGTTACCATCTGTCTAAAATCAAATTCGTGCATCATCTTGATTAGCCACTTACATGAAAGTTATGAAGTTTCATAAGGTTTGTGGCCAGGTCTGTAGCACCAGGACATGTCCGTTAAGCATGGCTAGTATATACTCTAGCTCACATTCTATGCGCTAGTAACGCCCCTGGAGGCCTTTAAAGGTTACCTTTACCTATGCTTCGGTTCTTGCAAATCTGGCATTTCACCCACATGTTTTCTACCTTAGATTCCAACGAAGGATCCGGGGTGGAGACTTTCACCGCCGAACAATTGCCTTGCTTTGCGCTTAAAATCCCTCTTCCCCTATTGTCATTCCTGTCCCTTCTTTTGCTCCCAGGACCTGTAGCCGGACGTCATAATCATTCGAGTAAGAGCGCTTCTCGCAGCCGAGGTGCGCTCCGCATAAAAATATCGATGTCGTGTGCAGACAAAATGTTGTATACGTCCAGAGCGATGGACAGCGAGGGTTACCCATTCGCGCATATTACGTTGTCGTGCTGCGCACCGAAGTGGAAGCAGCGAGATCCACTATAACACTGGCTGATGCAGGTGGTGAATTGCCTCCACAGTCACCTCTGTGTGCATTATGTACTGCTTAAGGGCAGTTTTGTGCTAACCTAAAGTACCTTTGACTTCGCATGTGCATGTTTGCATTGGCAGCGTTATTCCATCTTCAAAACACCGCTAAAATTAGCATTACAAAAAGATCATCCGGCAGGACTACAGGTGGAACTGCTCTCTCGAAAGGCCGTGTCGTGCGACATGTCGTCTGCATTAGTAATTAGTCATTTATCGTCGTGTATTAGTAGCTGAACACCCTATATTATTAGTGGGGATACATATTTTACCCCTTCCCACGCATATAGAAGTGCCCCTATCTTTATACCTTCATGGTTGCGGTCGATACATTTCTTACTCCTTCCCACGCGTACAGAAGTGCCCTTATATTTATACCTTCACAGTCGCGGTCGATACAACGCTCACAGAAATACCCTTATATTTATGCCTTCATGGTCGAAGTCTTTCAACCTGTGGTGCTGGGTTAATGAACTGAGCACCATATGTGGAGCGTGGCTTTTGCAGCCCATCGCCGACCAGCACCCCAGACTAGCTCCTTAGAGCCTCAAGCGATCGTTCAAGACCATACGGCTGTCTGCGTACGTGACTGGTGGCACATTTTCACTGCCTGCGATTGCCCACGCTACCTCGCATCAATATCTCGACAACGACGGGTCGTAGCGACTCATGATTGACACGAAACGATTTGTCATGCAAAATGGCACTGTCGCACGTGCCACGTGTCACGAGCACATGGGATGACCAGATGGGTTTTCTCAGGTTACGAACATTTGCATGCTCCGCACCATATCTCGGCTCGGGAAGGCATGAAGCAATTCAAAAGTGTCGTGCGTCAATAGAGAATGAAATGGGTCCTTGGTTGGCACCATGTTTTTGGTCACACGGACCACGTGTCACGTTCACATGAGATGGACAAATTGATTTTTTTGGTTTTAACGATGTTCACATGTTGCGTTGCACCTCCGCATGCAAATAGTTGGGACGACTCGGGCCTGTTATGCGTTTGTAAGCAATTAAACGGGTCACCAAATCATTTTGTCTGCTGAAAATATTTAGTTTAGTATGCCACGTATCACGGCGCACACACTCTGGAAAACTGATTTTGCTGTTTCAGACGGATGACATTTTTTGCTGTATCTCGGCATCCACAGCACGCAGAGACTTGAGAGTGGCATGTAGCGAAAGAAAACCTAACAAGCAATCACGTGCTGCAACATTTCGTTTAGCAAGCGCCACGTGTCACATGCAAACGAGCTGGCAATATGAATTTTGCTGCATACGACCATTTTTACAATTCGCACATCTTGACACCCATCGTCCAGAGTGGTTCGGGAGTGTCAGGCATCAATAGCGAACGAGACGGGCGGTTGTCTAGTTCCAAGCTTTCCATCACACGGCCTACGTGTCGTGCTCGCAAAAGCTGGAGGGGTGGATTTTGCTGTTTTCAGCGGTGTTCGCGTTTTGTGCCACATCCCCGAACCCAAGGCTTGGGGCGACTCGGAAGAATCATTTTTTATGAGGAATGGAACTGGCAGCGGCCTGAAAACGCTAGGTTATGCCATGTCATGCCATTAGGTCATGCCATGCCGTCGTGCCATGTGTTATGCCATGTCAGGCCATGTCATGCCATGCCATGCCATTAGGTCACGCCATGCCGTCGTGCCATGTGTTACGGCGCATAGATGCTGACAAAGTAGAGGCTATTTTCGATGGGTTTATGCGTATTTGCTGCCATATCTCAGCACCCAGATCACGAAGCATTTCGAAAGTGGCACTCTTCCGCAATGAGTCGAACTGAAGTCCTGTGATGCGCATTTTTCACGTTGCATGTGTGACGTGTCACGTGCGCACAAGCCGGCAAGATGGATTTTTCTCTCATCCACGCGTTGACGCGTCTCGTGTTGTATCTCAGGCACCCGAGCACGAAGCCGCTCGGGAGCGGCACGTTTTGGTAGGCAATCTAACGGGCAATCACGTGGGGCAAGAAGTGATGCGGCACTTGTCACATGTCACGGCACGCGAGCTGTGGAGACGCACTCTGCCGATTTCGTCAGTTTGCACGATTTGCGCGAGATTTCAGTGCCCAGAGCGGGTAGCGAGACGCAACTAGCGTCTCAACGCAACGCAACACAACTAGCGACGCAACTAGCGAGACGCAACTAGCGACGGGCAACAACACGGGCTCCGGAATGCTCCTGTCACACCCACATGCTCAGGACAGATTGAGTTCGTTATTTTTGACTGTTTCACTAGTTTTGTGCCACATCTCGGGCACGTTTAAAATCGAAAGGACCATATATTGACGGAGAATGAATCGAGCGGACAACTACGTGGTATAAACTGTCTTGTCACCCCGGCTGCGTGTCACGCGTGCACGAGCCAGCGGGATCCATTTGGCTATTTCCGACCATTTTCACGTTTTTTGCTATATCTCAGCAACCAAAGCAGCTAGAGTCATGAATGAAATCCACAAAACACAGATAATTCAAACTTCCACGATTCTTACTAAGCGCAGCGAGGCAAGCGTGTGAACGCCCATCTGCCATTTTTCTGCAAGTTCTGGTTTATTTTGCAATCCTAGCAGCTGCACACAGATACTAAGGACCACCCCACTGAGTGCTGACCCGGGCACCGACCCACTAAGTGTTGACCCGAGGACTGTCCCACTAAGTGTCGTTCCGGGGACGTGTTGACCCGAGGACCGCCCCACTGCATGCTGACCCAAGGACAGTTCGTCCGACTCGGTGTTGACTTGTCTCTGACACAGCAATGCTACGACATGCAGGCTCTGTGGCCTGGCGGAAGAGGTCGTCCAGTCCTATCGTGGGAGCGGCGTTCTCATCTGGAGAGACGCGTGCAAGCCGCACCGGACGCGCAGGTGGCGTGCTCAAACCCGGTCACCTCGGAGAGGACAGGGCTGGACCCGGCCACCTCGGAGAAGACAGGGCAGGATCCGGCCACCTCGGAAAGGACAGGGCAGGACCCGACCACCTCGGAGAGGACAGGGCAGGACCCGGCCACCTTGGAGAGGACAGGGCAGGATCCGGCCATCTCGGAGAGGGCAGGGCAGGACCCGGCCACCCCCGAGAAGACAGGACTGCTACCGAAACCGGTGTGCTCCCCGAGTCTGTGACCCAAACAGAAGCGGACCTTCACGGAGTGCTCCTCCATCCCAGCACCCTCCACGGAGCGCTCCCCCACCCCAGCACTCTCCACGGAGCGCTCCTCCATCCCAGCATTTTCCACGGAGAGCTCTTCCATCCCAGTACTCAGACAGAAATGCTTTGGCCCAGAGCGCTCGCAATTGGCAAGGGGCTCGCTCACCGAAAATGGATGTTTCACACCAAGCGGACTCTCCTTCCCGGAAAGCCCTTCCAACGCAAAGGGTCCCTCCTCCGCAGACATCTCCTCCTCAGACAGCCTGGATGGCTCCTCCATCACGAGGAGGCCCTCCTGCTCCTGCCGCTCCTCCTCCCAGCCGTCTGGGGTCCCCTTCCTCTGCACGCACCGTCCCGAGCTTCACTCGCTCCGCCCAGACCGTCGCGGCGAACTCCCCTCCCCTCGCGGCGAACTCCCCTCGACGGTGGTCGTCCTCGTGGTCCTCCTCTTTCGGCGTAACCGGCGGACATGGGCGGCGTGACCGATGGACAGGGCGGGCCGGACCGACAGGGGGCGGCGGCGTGACCGGCGACAGGGGCGGCGGCGTGACCGGCGACAGGAGCGGCGGCGTAACCGGCGACAGGGGCGGCGGCGTAACCGGCGACAGGGGCGGCGGCGTGACCGGCGACAGGAGCGGCGGCGTGACCGGCGACAGAAGCGGCGGCGTGACCGGCGACAGGGGCGGCGGCGTAACCGGCGACAGGGGCGGCGGCGTGACCGGCGACAGAAGCGGCGGCGTGACCGGCGACAGGAGCGGCGCAACGCGGCTGGGGATCGCGCCGCTGCAGCCCGTCCTTCCACCTGGAGGGGGACGGCCTCCGTCTCCGCCGTCTCCGGTGCCGTCTCCGCCGTCTCCGGTGCCGTCTCCGCCGTCTCCGGTGCCGTCGCCAAGCCCGGGGGCGCCCAGCGTCGGGTGGCGGCCACCGCCGGGAATTCCTCATCACCTGATGGGTCAAGACAACATCAAGGAGCTCATCAGTGAGTACAGCTCATTGGTTAGTGAACAGCCATGGTATTTGTGCGAGTGCCTGGACAAACAATGCATCAGGCTCGGCCTCAGCACCAAGATAGTACTGGATGAGGACGGTAAGGCATTTCCTTCGATACTTGTGTCACACTACGAACATGTGATGGAGAAACCTGCCGCGCTTTCTTTCAATAACGCAGCCAATCTATGTCGTTGCAGAATGTTATCGCTGACCGTCGCTCCACTTCGCCATCCTCGTTTGCATCTCCTACCCCACCGATGCACGTCGTCGTACCGCGTTCTTCCTGTGACACTTTGTGCTACCCGTTGCTGTGGCACCGTGTATTACCTGTTGCTGTAGCATCTTGTGTCGCCTCGCTGTTGAGCCCCGTCGTTGGCTGTCTGCAGCCCAGAACCTTGTAAGCAGCTGCCCAGTCAGTGTGGCAGACCTTAGTCCCTGCTTCAAGGCGGCATTCACAAACGCCCGCCCTCTGCTGCAAAAGAGTGAGTGTAGAATGGGCGGCCGGCGGCCGACAAGGCCTAATTTAGCCGCCACTGCGCAAGTAATGATTGTGTCTGCATGTAGCCGTGTGTTGAACTCATCATTCGTATACAGTTGACGTTGTTTATATATATATATATATATATATATATATATATAAACGGTTGTCATTCACTTCTGTCCAATCACAAAAAAACAACATTTTGCAACGGGACATCCCTGTTCTATACGAGCTAGCATCGGCCTGGACAAACAGTTCTTCCGAATTACAACAGTAAAAATTATTATTTACTTTGTGCACTTGGTGTGGACCATCCTCCGCCTATAACTGTACTAGGAATGTTGTATAACGTTGCATGTATGTATGTTGTATGAATGTACGTTGCATAATGTATGTATAACTGTACTGGCTGTTGTGCAGCGGAGCGGCAGCGCAAGCAGCGCCCACCTACCTTTGAGAAGATTGGCAGCATTAACCTAAGGACGTTGTAAATAGTAGTTAATGCTGTGTCCCGTGCTCCTATATCCTCATGGGAACAGTCGTCACCGCTTTTAATGCTGCGTAGTTTGAACTTTCCCTTTGCAATGCTCTCTAATCCATTTTGGATCGCCAAATGTTTAAGCACGCTACAACCTTAACGCTGGTGGTTCGGGAATCGACCCAGGTAGCCATGCGCAATCAAGGAATCTGTGTATTCCTGGTGAAGCCTATATATATATATATATATATATATATATATATATATATATATGACGGTGGCTTGTACTCTCAACGGATCTTCTTTCTGCAATGTGAATCTATTTATTATCACAACACGTTCTAGATGTCATCTTTGTCCCGCATTGTCACTTCCTGTCCTTTGGCATTCGGGGACCTTTTTGTGCTTCTCCGAAGCATTTTCTGGCCTCAGACCGAATCTCGTTAATTATCGCTATATTCTAGTTACATTTATTCACCTGTACCAACGATAGATTACAGTCCCTTGCTCCCATGCTCTTTAATGAGTTTTTCTGACCTCCTGTGACCTTCATTAATCTTATCGTGCCGTCACCGTTACAGCAGACCCAGCTACGATCAGTTTGAGGAACGTAAGCGGTGGGACCGAGGCCTTTGGCTGGTCGGGGCGCACCGCATCCGTCTCCGGCCTCTCCCAGTACAGGGTGGGCAGTGTCAGGTCAGTGAGCCAGGTCAGCTCCAAGGTCAGGTAAGTGGGTCAGGTCAGCACCAATTCTCAGTCGTGGTATGCATTTGTGATGTGCATGATTTATATATTATATATATATATATATATATATATATATATATATATACATATAGATATAGATAGATAGATAGATAGATAGATAGATAGATATATATATATATATATATAGATAGATATAATATAGATATAGATATATATAGATATATAGATATATATTATATTAATATATATATATTATATATATATATATATATATATATGAAGTCGGTGTTTTCCAAAGACAGCATGTAGCATGGCCAAAGTTGTTATCTGAGCTTGGAAAATGTTTCATGAAATTTTTGTCTGACTATTTCTCGTGTTTTCATTTCTCA
>NW_023595962.1:17693862-17797242 GCF_011947565.3 Pollicipes pollicipes
TCTCTCTCTCTCTCTCTCTCTCTCTCTCTCTCTCTCTCTCTCTCTCTCTCTCTCTCTCTCTCTCTCTCTATCTTCTCTCTCGTCTCTTCTCTCTCGCTCTCTCTTCTCTCTCTCTTCTCTCTCGCTCCTCTCTCCTCTCTCTCTCTCTCTCTCTCTTCTCTCTCTCTCCTCTCTCTCTCTCCTCTCTCTCTCTCTCTCTCTCTCTTCTCTTCTCTCTCTCTCTATCTCTCTCTCTGTCTCTCTCTCTCTCTCTCTCTCTATCTCTCTCTCTCTCTTCTCTCTCTCTCTCTCTCTCTCTCTCTCTCTCTCTCTCTCTCTCTCTCTCTCTCCTCTCTGTATACATCATGGAAGGGATGGTGCCCCTCAGCGAAGTGTATTTATCTCATGCCTGTGTACGGCACGTCGCACTCAATCCAAGTTTCGTCGTTTTTTAGCAATCGGGAAAAAGCATTGATGCTAAGTGATCTTTTACTCTGCATTGTTAGACCCCGACAAGTATAATTTTCATGGGCTGCTGTTTCATAATCGATGACTCGCCTCTTCATACAGCGGTGGCCAAACAGTGTTTGTGTGATGCCTTGTCATGCTTGCTTGCGCGTTTCCTCTTTTCCCGTCCCTTTTGTCTGTGGTTGGTCTAATGCTATTGTGAATCTTTTTATTGATGTGGCAGCTTCCTTGCCTATTAGTCGATCCTGAACTTCGTTGTGTTGAAGAACTCTTGGCGTGCGTATCTAAGTGTGTCCTTTGGTTTTCATCTTCGGTGTATTTCCGTCCCTGCGGCCGGTTCAGCTCTGCGTTCTGTCTCATGTGCTCATCAGGCCGCTCCCACCTTTCTGTGCGCCTCGGGAATCTTAATCCGCGCTCGGGTGGGGGTCAATTTGCCCCCCCCCCTAAGGGGATCTCGAAATGGTTTTTGAACGGAGCGGCGTAGCCGCACCAAATTGTGCATAGCTGTATACAATTGACTAGCGGAACGTTTGATATGAAACATTTAGATATATCTTGTAAGGTCGCCGACCGACGGCGGGTCAAAGTCAGGCCATGGATTCAGCGAAATCAATTTCTAGGGAATCGTTCAATCTGATGCAACACCGGAGTATTAGATGAAGCCATACGTCTCTGAGATGGTTTTTCGGGTAACACAACAATTGAATGAACAAATTGCATTGACCTAGAGTCGGGTATAAGGCCCAGACCAAGGTCAAAACCGACCCTGCCTTATTACGCTAGGGCTTGCTGTGTGGAGTAGTTTTCTGGTGCTCATTTTGAATTTACTGATAACAGGAACTGCAGTGTACATCTTTCATAAACTTCTTCAAGGTCAGAACAGGTCAATGACCTAAAATAGCACCAATCAACATTTTGCATTAGGAGCATACTGCCTAGCGCAATCTTTGTAGCTTATTCAAATGCAAAACTCGAAGCTGGCCGGTATGATTTTGGTAACCATGACCTTCGAAAGGTCAAACAAGGTCACTGACATTAAATGAGCATGTAACCTTATGTTAAGACTATATATCTAGGTTCTGGAGCACTTGAGAGACCAGCCTGACGTTTGACCGTGCTCGACATTATTTGGCCAGGATTTGACGACTTAGGAATCTCAAACTTTGACCTAAGCGAGGCCACGTACCAGACAACACACCCTGTGAATTTGGTGTCTTTAGCTCCCATAGTTCCTGAGATCAGGCAGAGGGAGGGGCCTCCCGGGCGCGTGTGTTAATGAACGGTGTAGCGCTGCTCCGTTCATGCTCCGTTTTGGCGTGGTCCGTGCATGCGCCCCAGCTAACTCGGCTCCTCCCCGTCAGACGACCACCTCGTCGTTCGCGAACCTCGGCGGCCCTCCGCAGCAGGCGTTCCTGGCCGCCGGGCCGCCTGTGCTGGAGGACGCCGACCTCGCTATCGATGGGGGGGCTAGGGGGTCGACACCCCCGGCGCCACAGGAGGACCAGATCCGCGACTCCTTCCTCGAAGTCTTCCTCTTCAGTATCGAGACGCTCAAGTGAGTAGTCCGTGTGGCGACTCTGCAGGCATTGGAGGGGTTTTCGTTGGGGGGGGGGGGGGGGGGAGGAGGGCCTGAGGAGTAGGTGGCGCGGAGGCCAGGTAGTGGTAGTGTGATGGTAATGATAGTGATATGGGGTGTAGGGGTAGTACAGCCCTGATTGGCTGGATGGGATAATGCGGGATGGTGGCGCTGGAGGGGGCCGGAGTTCAGGGACTTGATTGGTCGGACGGGGGAGTGCTGGATGGTGGTGCTGAAGGGGGCCAGGGTTCAGGGCCTTGATTGGCTGGATGAGAGAGTGCTGGATGGTGACGCTGAAGGGGCCGGGGTTCTGGGACTGATCGACCAGTATCGGAACACTGGACTGAAGGGGCGGCTCCAGTAGATGCTGAGGACACCATGCCAGAATATGTACGGCAAAGCTGTAACATTATGCCACGCGCAAATGTGGATAGTGGATTGCGTTGGATAGGGTACACAAGACGCACGACTCGCATCGCAACACGCACGTGTTGCACGCCGAGGCGTACATGTCTGCTGTTGTCCGGCAGTGCCGAGGGCGTGGTGACGCTGACCGAGGAGATGCCCGACACCATCACCTCGTGGGTCGGCTCCGCCGTCTGCACCAACGCTCAGGTGCGCTTCTCCTGCGCTGCGGATGTGGTGCGCATTGGTGCTGGTGGTGCATCAGTTGCCCGGGCCGTGGTGCGCAGCCTCAGCACCACCAGATTGCACCGGGCTGCTGACGGCGCCGGACTGCTATTTAAACGCACGTCGCAATACCACGCACCGTGTGTCAGGTGTCACCATCAAGTGCGTGCATTTGTCTGACGCACTCGGTTTGTCGAGGCACTTGGTCATGTTGTCGTAGAGTAACATCGAGGTACCCCGCCTGCAGGACGGCTTCGGCCTCTCAAACAAGACCAGCATCACCACTGTCAAGCCCTTCTTCACCGAGGTGTCGCTTCCCTACTCACTGAAGCGCGGAGAGGTGCTCAACATGTCAGCCACCGTCTTCAACTTCCTCGACTCCAGCCTGTCGGTGGGTGCCGGTCCGGAGTGCCGGCCATTGCTGGGTCGGTGGGTGCCGGCCCGGAGCGCCGGCCGTTGCTGGGTCGGTGGGTGCCGGCCCGGAGCGCCGGCCGTTGCTGGGTCGGTGGGTGCCGGTCCGGAGGGCCGGTCGTTGCTGGTCTCGCTCGTGGGTGTCCCTCGGCACTGTGTTGCGCGCAGACGCCGGGTGCAAGCAAATATTGGAATCGAAGATGGAAACGGCTGGAGTTGGCAACAGATGACAGATTTGTGTGTATGACAGACAGACAGATTTGTGTGTATGACAGACAGATAGATTTGTGGGCCATGACAGATGGGCCATGACAGATTTGTGTGCATTCAGGCAAAATTAGCGAAGTGCAATATATCCGTTAATCAAGAATAGGCGAGCAACTGACGGTGGTCATGACAAAAGGACCGTATGTTCTGTCATGAATGAGCTGACGCCTGACAGCTGACTCAGCGAGGTTGCTGTGGGACCGCACATCCATAGGAATAGTGTTCCGTGGCTTCAAATCATACTTGATGAGATATGAGGCTGTTGTGGGACCGTGCATCTATAGGAATGGTGCTCCGTGACCTCGCACCATACTTGATGTGTATATGAACTCCCCGAGTGCCAGCCGCCCGGCAAGTCCGCAGGTTGGGGTGGAGCTTGCCCCGGAGTTGAGAACCTTGAGCTGGTCGAGGTCGCTTGTTCCCATGCTATTTCCCACACGCGTCCGAGCATGCATAGACCTGGCCCATAGCGGCATTGCCCCCCCTCCCCCTTGTCCGGCGTACTTAGGGCCTGGATCCCTGAACGGTTCCATTGCACCTCTGCACACCTTGCACCTCTGCACACATTGCACCTCTGCACACATGCCCCTGCCAGAACCTTGAGGTGGGCGAATGGACGATTTCATTGTTCATGTCCCTGTCATGTCACGTGAGGTACGTGACGTGATGAAACGTGACGTGACGTGAAGTGGAGAGACGTGAGGGCTGGTACGTAGCCGGCCGCACACGGTGAACAGCGAGCTGAGCAGGAACGGCAACAACGGCAACGGCAACAACGGCGACGACATCGATAACCCACCACTTCTCCGGCATCGCTTGTCCAGCTCTAGAGGCGTGGCCTGGGCCTGACCTGCCCGCCGTGCCCAGGTGTACCTCGAGCTGGCCGAGTCGGAGCAGTATGCCCTCGCTGACGGCGAGGCAGCGGCCGGCTTCGACCTCTGCGTCGGCCCGGGCCTGACTGAGGTCAGGCATTTCCCTCTGACCTTCTCTGCGTTGGGAGACGTCAACATCACCGTCTCTGCCAGGGCCAAGGATGGCAACTGCGAGGAGGCCAACGCGGTGACGCCGGGGAGGTGAGGACTAGCCAGTAGTCGAGCAGTTCCGTAGCAGTCCCGTAGCACGCCTCCCAAGGCCCCGAGCGGACTTTGGGAGTATATCTTAAATATCCGATATAAGCCGCTTCAAAGGTTTGTATTGTATTTTCAGTGGCGAAAATCGGTAATCAAGTGACCTGACTGATCAGCAAAACTGTGTGCATGTTTCCATGTATTTTTTCCATTCTTTCCCCTCAGCCTTTCTGTTTTCCTCCCTGCATTCTTTCCTTCCTCCCTGCATTTTTTCCTTCCTCCCACCATTCCTTCCTCCGTATCTCTTGTTCTCCTTCCGCCCTATCTCTTTACCTTCCTTTCTCCAGACATATTTCTCTCTCTCTCTCTCTCTCTCTCTCTCTCTCTCTCTCTCTCTCTCTCTCTCTCTCTCTCTCTCTCTCTTCTCTCTCTCTCTCTCTCTCTCTCTCTCTTCTCTCTCTCTCTCTCTCTCTCTCTATCCTTCTCTCTCTCTCTCTCTCTCCTCCTCTATCTCCTCCCCCTCCTACTCCTCCTCTCCTTCCTCCTCCTCCTCCTCCTCCCCTCCTCCTCCTCCTCCTCCTCCTCCTCCTCCTCCATCCTCCTCCTCTCCTCCTCCTCCTCCTCCTCCCTCCTCCCTCCTCCTCCTCCTCAAGTTTCATAGTTTGTCATGCTTCTCGGGTGACGCACTTTGGTCCCGTGCACCATGATCCCGCCGTGCTCACCTGCTCTCCCGTGCCGTCAGTGACACGGTTATCCGCCCGATCGTCATCAAGCCGGAGGGCTTCGCGCAGGAGGAGACGTTCTCTCGCTTCATCTGCCTCGACAAGGGTGAGTGCCGGCTTCCGCTCGCTCCCCCCTCCCCCCCTCCCCCCCCAACCCTTGCCATTTGGAGTTCGTGACTGCGCCAAATCTGGGGCTGTTCTAAGAGTGTTGCTTGGTGACTGGATGACATAAGTTACTCTGGTGTGTTGGCACGTTCACCTTCGGATAAAGCCCATTTTGAGTTGGGGCTGGGCAGCACTGCTATGATTTTTAAATCTATGGCTGTTTTCTGGCCCCTTTTGTGTCCTTTTTGTGTCCCTTCTTGTGCCTCTTTCCCATAAAAATCCCTTAAGCTTACACCTGCCTAGATTTGGTATGTGCAGTTGTATGGGATCGGTGTTTGCTGACTTGTGTTGCTTCCTGTGTTGGCGCCTGTGTTGGCTCCTGTGCTGGCTCTTGTGTTGACACCTGTCTTGGCTCCTGTGTTGGCTTCTGTGTTGTCTCCTGTGTTGAATTCGGTGCCGGACCGGTCTAGAACAGCGCACACGTCTTCGTTAAAAGCTTATTTTGTCGGCGCATTGAGGCCCTCAACCCCCCCCCCCCCCCCTTCGAGTGATGAGCGCTCCTCAATTGCTTGTCCTGGTTCCGTCCGTGGCGACGATACCGAGCCTTTAAGCTGACGCTGGTGGTGCCCGACAGATGACAACCAGCACGTGGAGACGGTGGAGCTGCCGGTGCGTGACGGCCTGGTGGCGGACTCTGAGAGGGCCTTCTTCTCCGTGGCGGGCGATCTGCTGAGTCCCACCTTTAAGGTGAGCAGCGACGCCGCCGAGCGGGCGGCCGCCCACTGCTGACGCTGTTCTGCTGAGATGTCTCGGAAATCATCGGCGTTAATATTATGATAGTATTAAGTAAATATGATGTAGTCTGTCTAAATATGGGCTGTCACTTCTTTTGTGAGCGTCTGGTTTGTTGTTGGCAATCATTTTCGCTGTGCACTCTGTGCTGCGCTGTCGGAAGTGTCTCATCCTCCTCTTTGTTTCCAAACAAGGCCTGTCTGATCTGTTGCGTCTAATATTACCTTATCTCAGCTCTCCGAACTGTTTAGCCTTGGGGTCCCCCGGCTGGCATGTCTTATCCTTCGTCTCTTGCTTAAACACACTGTGTGTGAGCCCTCCAGCACTCAGTCTGGTCTTCACTCTCTCTTCTTGCGTGACCTTCAGTAACCCTTGTCTGACCTGTCTGACCTGCCGACCTCTAAGTTCGACTTGTGCCCGGACAGAACCTGCAAAGTGGGCTGATCGACTCGCCGACCGGCGGCGGTGAGCCCAACATGGTGACGTTCGTACCCAACATCTACGCGCGGGCGTACCTGGAGAAGGTTGGCCTGCTCACCGAGCGCGAGCGCCGCCAGACCAACCACAACATGCTGAGCGGTGAGCTATCGGGATGGGGAGCGGCCTCGACATGAGGTGCGGCCGGTCCGTGGCCTCGAGGTGAGCAGCGTCGAGGGGTAGCTCGAGATGAGCAACGTTGTGGGGGACCTCGAGATGACGAGCTGTGGACCGCAAGATGAAAAGCGGTGAGGTGGGATCTCGAGATGGGAAACGGTGAGAGTGGGACCTCAAGATGAAAGGCGATGAGATGGAGATCTCAAAATGCGAGCGGTGAGTGTGGGGCCTCGAGATGAGAAGTGATCAGCCACGGATTTAGAGATGAGTGACGGTCATTGCATTCTCTTCTGACGCCCATGCTACCGCATGAGGCTTGGAGAGACATGAACAGCCCATGCTATTTTAAAAGCCGCAGACACGTTCCGCCTGCCGAGTGCTTCACTTATCTCGACACATGTCACGTGATGTCGTTGTGCCTAAGGTCAAGGGCATGAACACCTGGTCGTTGTCGCACCTCCGCCCCCCCCCCCCCCCCCTGCTGACGCTGTGAGGGCCGAGCGCTGACCGGACCGTGCGGACCGGCAGGCGTGCAGCGCGAGCTACGCTACCGCCGCGCCGATGGCTCGTTCTCCTCGTACGGCGCCGAGGACCCCGAGGGCTCGCTTTGGCTCACCGCCTTCGTCGTGAGGGCGTTCACCGAGGCAGCCAAGTTCATCGACATCGGTAAGTGTCCGGTGGGGGTGGCGAAGACGAAGAGCGGACATGACACAACCAAGTGGGGGTCATGCGCAGACAACAAATGCGTGCTATTTTGTGTAGTATTATGCAATGATGAAGTGGTAAGAAGAAAAAAAAAGAGCAACCAAAGTGCTCATGATATCACGCAAGTGATAAGCCTCTTGAAGCCAAATAAGGAGACAAAAAGATAGTGCATATGTTGCGAGTCGGCATAGGCGGGTTAGTACGTAGCACGTGAGTTTGCTGCTGATTATGCCAGTGCTTAACATGCTCGGCAGCAGCTCCGTCACTGACAGAACGTCGTCACGCGCCCTGCTCTGACCCTCCCCCCCCCCCCGTCCTCAGACCCGACAGTCACGGAGCAGAGCGTGTCGTGGATACTGGAGCGCCAGCTGCCCAACGGCTGCTTCCCTCGTGTAGGAGACCTCATCCACAAGGAGCTGAAGGTGAGGAGGCCGGTGTGGCTGGGCGCGGCTGTGCGCCAGCGCAGGCGGGTACGCGGGCGGGCGGGAACATGACAACACGACGCCGATTTAGAAGGGTTGGTGCGGCCGCCACTGCGCCTGCCGGGCAGACTCTACGCTCACGCCTAGCGAGAGAGCAGAACCATCATCATCGGCCAGAGGCTGGAAGGCTGTCGTTATATATTCTTACTGCTCCGGCTCTTAAAGTCGTGATGCTTAATTTGTTCATGTTTGCAATTCATTCAGTGTGCCAATATTAATCGTTATTTGCCAAGTAATAAGGACGTTTGACAGTGAACTCCAGGAACTGCTGGTCCTGAAACCGCCCATCCTCCCACAGAGGGCATCTCGTAAACTGTACGCCACCAACGACAGACCTTCGTCCCAACTCACACCCCCGGCTGGTGACGCGTTTACAGTGGGCTTTAGTGGCCGCTGGTCTTGACCCACATCCCTCCATATTACGGGGAACCTATCACAGCGTACTGCATTGGTGCTGATTCTCCCCTGGCAGACGGGCTCTGAGCCACAGTTTGCCCCTCTGACCACTAATCATCACTCTCTCCACCCCTTCACACAAGGGCTCTGAGCCACAGTTTGCCCCTCTGACCACTAATCATCACTCTCTCCACCCCTTCACACAAGGGCTCTGAGCCACAGTTTGCCCCTCTGACCACTAATCATCACTCTCTCCACCCCTTCACACAAGGGCTCTGAGCCACAGTTTGCCCCTCTGACCACTAATCATCACTCTCTCCACCCCTTCACACAAGGGCTCTGAGCCACAGTTTACCCCTCTGACCACTAATCATCACTCTCCACCCCTTCACACAAGGGCTCTGAGCCGCAGTTTACCCCTCTGACCACTAATCATCACTCTCTCCACCCCTTCACACAAGGGCTCTGAGCCACAGTTTGCCCCTCTGACCACTCATCATCACTCTCTCCACCCCTTCACACAAGGGCTCTGAGCCACAGTTTGCCCCTCTGACCACTAATCATCACTCTCTCCACCCCTTCACACAAGGCAAACCCTCTGACCACTAATCATCACTCTCTCCACCCCTTCACACAAGGGCTCTGAGCCGCAGTTTACCCCTCTGACCACTAATCATCACTCTCTCCACCCCTTCACACAAGGGCTCTGAGCCGCAGTTTACCCCTCTGACCACTAATCATCACTCTCTCCACCCCTTCACACAAGGGCTCTGAGCCACAGTTTGCCCCTCTGACCACTAATCATCACTCTCTCCACCCCTTCACACAAGGGCTCTGAGCCACAGTTTGCCCCTCTGACCACTAATCATCACTCTCCACCCCTTCACACAAGGCAAACATCTTACCGTGTGCCCCAGTGGCCAATAATCCGGGGCCTGATCCTGACACTGACCTCTGACCCTCGACCTAGATCCTGACCCCGACCTTGGTCCCGAACCTGACCTCTTGCCCTGACCTCTGACTGTGACCTCTGACATTGTCCCATATCGCTGACAGGGCGGGACGGAGCGGGGCGGCGAGGCGGCGCTGACGGCGTTCGTCATGCTGGCGCTGAAGGACGTGGCCACCTCTGACCAGCTGGCCGGCGGCTTCGCCTGCCTGGAAGACGGCCTGCTGCTCCCCAACAAGACCCTCTACTCCGAGGTCAGTGCTGTGACGACGCAGTGGGCGGCAGCGCGGCAAAGCTTGTGGGGGACGCTGGGAGACTCGTCTCGGGCTCCAGAGTCAGTTAGTCGGTACTGTAGCGCCTGGATTCTGTGAGGAAGATTCGACAGTTGGTAGGGAGTCCGCCAGCCAGGACACAGCTGGGCTAGCGCCGGCAGTGCCAGGACACAGCTGGGCTAGAACCAGGTGTGCCAGGACGCAGCTGGGCTATGGTCAGCTGTGCAGGGATACAGCTGGGCAAGGGCCAGCTGTATCGGGACACAGCTGAGCTTGGGGGGAGCTATGCCAGGACACAGCTGGGCTACTGCCAGCTGTGCCAGGACGCAGGACCGCAGCTGGAAGCTGGGCTAGGGCGAGCTATGCCGGGATACAGCCGGGCTACTGCCAGCTGTGCCAGGACGCAGGACCGCAGCTGGACGCTGAGCTAGGGCCGACTGTGCCAGGACACAGGACCGCAGCTGGACGCTGGGCTAGGGCCGACTGTGCCAGGACGCAGGACCGCAGCCGGACGCTGGGCTAGGGCCAGCTGCCCGGAACTCCATCGCGCAGCCAGCACCAAGCCGCTCAGCGGAAACGCTGAGAGCTGGGTGCCGTCCAATGACAGTCAGTATAAAGCCTTCTGGTGGTAGATTATTTGAAGGAAGGCCAGCTCGCGAGGCATCGATCCGTATCAGCAAAAGTCGGTGATTAGGACGTAACCAACCAGTAGAGCTTCCACCAGCCGGCCAATGCAGCGATCACATCAGCACAGCGCTGGCGTTTATAGCCAGCGAGAGGAACGCCGCGCAGTCTGTGCCATGTTAGTCATGATAGCAGCTGGAAGAATACAGGTGATGCGTTGCGTTGACTTTGACGTCAGAATTGCAAGGTGCGTCGCTCGAGGCCCTCCTCGCTGGCGTGACGTCAACGGCGTCTGACCGCGTCACATACGCTGATGCCGCTAGCTCTGATTCACGAATGACAGAAAAAAATGATTGACTTTCAGTTTTCTCGGTATTTTCAGTAGGCCAGTTGTCAGTTGTCACCTTAGGATGTGAGATGTATCGCCTCCTGGTATAATTTTGCAACATTGCTGCATCAGCGCCTGGTGTCAGTCCGTGGCATTCGTTGCTTGCTGCTGACACCCAGTCCACTATGTTCTTCTCCGCTCCGGATATCTGCACCTGTAGCTCGAGTGAATGTCCGCTCCGCATATCCGCACCTCCCCTGATATCCGCACCTGTAGCTCGAGTGAATGTCCGCTCCGGATATCCGCACCTGTAGCTCGAGTGAATGTCCGCTCCGGATATTTAAGCACCAGCCTCTGCAGCCCGTGGTGTCTACTCCAAACGCCCGTGATGTCATGCCGTGTCATCTCCCGGTGTCCGCTGTTTCAGATCCTGATGGCCCATACATACCTGAAGATGGGCCAGGACGTCAAGGGCGAGCGCCTGGTCGCCAAGCTGATGGACCGGGCCAAACGCGAGGGAGACGATGTCCTTTACTGGGAGGGAGACCGCAGCACCATCTGTGAGTTCCGACGCCGGCGCGCGCTGGAGCACGCCCTGCCAGGCGCTGTTTGTCGCCGTGTTCTCCCCGCTGTCTGCGGCTCTGGTTGGTTGCGACACGACGAGGCTGCTCCGCTCTGTATCGGCCAGTGGGCATCGATAACTTCTGATAACTAGCTAACGATAACCGATAACATGACAATAACACTGGTGTCTAGCGCGATGACCTCCTGTCCTGTCTTCTCTTGCATCGATGACCTCCTGGTCTGTCTTTTCTTGCATCGATGGCCTTTTGTCCCGTCTTCTCTTGCATCGATAACCTCCTGTCCTATCTTCTCCTGTATCGATGGTCTCCTGTCCTGTCTTATTCTGAATCCATGGTCCCCTATCCTGTCTTCTTCTGCATCCAAAGCCTCATGTCCTGTCTTCCCGCGCATCGCCTGTCATCTGCTCTCAACGGCACGTCCTTTGGACCATTGTCAACCCAGACTGTTGGCTCTGACGGATGTCAGCCGTCTGACACACGGCCCTCTCCCCGCTGGGCAGTGGGCGGCAGCCGCGCTGTGGATGTGGAGATGACGGCCTACATGGTGCTCTCGCTGCTGCACATCTCTGGCAAGGGCTACCTGGAGGAGGCAGCCCGTGCCGTGCGCTGGATCAACCAGCAGCGCAACAGCCGGGGAGGCTTTATCACCACTCAGGTAAGCAGCAGTGGGCTGGCTGCGCAGGCTTCGTCCCCAGCTGTCTGGCCCAGAACATGACTCGCCACCTGCTGTCTTCGGAAGAACACCACTGACGCTCTGTACTGCGCCGAGACATGCTTTCTAAGCACGGCCAGTGTTGCGTGGCTGATGTTGATCGCGCCTGGTCACGCATCGTAGGGCATTAATGACGTCACGATTTTTGAATCTACCGATGTTTGGTAAGCATGAAGATGTGGCAAGTACGCTGGGTGAGGCGTGTGTGAGATGTCACCACCGAACGTATCCCACACCTTCACTGGAACGGCCGGAGCCCCGTGACGGGCAATGGTGCCACCTGTGCGCCGACCTGCGACAAACGTCTACCGGTGGTCGATTTCACGGCCACCGGTGACCGATATCACGGCCAACGGTGGTCGATATCACGGCCACCGGCGGTCGATATCACGGCCACCGGTGGTTGATATCACGGCAGTCACCAACTATCGACGGACTAATCCGCTAATACCTGGTGATGACCCACAACTGCACATTGTTTCAAAGTACAGTTGCTTTGTGCTGCGGAGCAATACATATGCGCCCTGCTGGATACCGAGTCGCTACCGACAGACTAATCATCATAATAAATGACAGCCCACCATCGGAACGTTCGTTGGTAGCTCAACGGCACTCGAGGAGTCATTGTAGAACTGACTGCTGGATCCGTCGCCATTGTAGAACTGACTGCTGTATCCGTTGCCATTGTAGAACTGACTGCTGTATCCGTCGCCATTCTTGCGCGCGGTAACGTAACCCACCCTCCCAAACCTCCAGCGAAATATATGCCACATGGGGCAGCATTTAAGTGACGTCATCGGCGTCTTTCGTACGCAGTGAATGGCGTCGAGCCGTGGCAAACAGCCAAGCGGGCGAAGTCGGCCACGATGCGGTGTTGTTTGACCTTAGCGCCATATCCCCGGTGTTGTTTGACCTTGGTGCCAGATCCCCGGTGTTGTTTGATCTTGGCGCCAGATCCCGCTTCTGACACGGCCGCTGTGGCGCACCTCCAGGACACGATCGTGGCCGTGCACGCTCTGACCGAGTTCGCCGCTCGCACGTTCGCCTCTGACCTGACGACGGCGGTGGAGGTCACGGCCGGCGGCGCGCCCGTCCAGCTGACCGCCGACGCCTCCAACCGTCTGCTGTTCCAGCAGCGGAAGATCCCCGGTTTGACGGTACGGCCGCTCCCGGTCCGGCGCCAGCTCGCCGCCCGCCCGGGACGGGGACGCGGCGTCATCCGGCGGGCGTTCTGGGCGTGGTCAGAGGCTTGACGCTGCGCCACATCGGTCTGGAATCTCTTGAATCACATGGGGCTTGTTACGAACAAGAAGTACATTTATTCTTGTTTGTTCTGCGTTTTTAACGGTTTTGCTGAAAATCCCTTACCTCTGATATTCTGGACGGCACGGGTTAGGGACCGGCACCAAGCATCCGTTGGGATATGCCATGAGCATGCCTGTCGCCTGACAGCATTATCCTTGGTGTTGGAGGGCTCCCGATGCGTGGCTGCAACCTGGTTCTGGTCTAAATTCGGGGCCGTGAGTCCTGGCTTGAAACATGGAATGTTCTCATAACACGTCGCGATTTTTACTTCATACCTTCGTCCAGCCAGCGCCTATTGATATAAAGGCAGCACGTGCGAAGGCATCGTCGGCTCGACAATGAGTGGTGTTTGTCAGCGAATGGTCTCTGTGGCGTCCGTACCACGACACTGCCAGCTGTCTGCTACGAGGCATAGTAAACCACAACAGCTGCATGTCGCAGTCAGCCGCTGTCCAGACCGCCCTGCTGTCACCGCTGTCCAGACCACCCTGTCGTCACCGCTGTCCAGTCCGCCCTGCCGTCACCGCTGTCCAGACCGCCCTGTCGTCACCGCTGTCCAGTCCGCCCTGCCATCACCGCTGTTCAGACCGCCCTGCCGTCACCGCTGTCCAGACCGCTCTGCCGTCACCGCCGTCCATTCCCCCTGCCTTCACCGCTGCTCAGTCCCCTGTCGTCCCCGCTGCCTAGACCGCCCTGCCGTCACCGCTGTCCAGCCCGCCCTGTCGTCACCGCTGTCCAGACCCTCTGCCGTCACTGCTGTCCATACCGCCCTGTCGTCACGGTCTAACATGTTTCCATGTGCCCTGCCGCAGCTGCCGGCGACCGTGAAGTTCGAGGTCAGCCCTCCCGGCTGCGTGGTGATCCAAACCAACTTCAAGTACAGCAGCACTTTCCAGGTGCAGTACCGTTGCGCACGCGCACTGTGTCGCTCCGGAGCGGTGGGAGGCGTGGGAACGGCGAAGGACGGGCGCCAGATCGGGTCTGAGGACTGACCTCTTTCTGCCCCCTCCTTCCTCCCCCTCTCCGCTCCCCACGAAATCCAAATCAGACATCTCCTTGCATCCTGATAGCAAGGGAGGTTTGGATGATAGTACCGAACTCTGTGCTGCCTCCAACTCCATTTCCTTCATTTCAACTGTAACGCCGGCTCTGACCTTTCCATACACCTTGCGTGGGCTATGCCGGACGTGTCGTTTCACGCCCTGGGAACCGCTCCCTCCTGCCATCTTACCTTTCCGTCCCGAAGGCCCACAGTAGCCTTGTTTGCAGCATCTCTCACCCTGTAGTAACCCGGGCTTTGCATCTCCCTTTCCCTGGCGCTCCACAGTGTCCTCACCTGATCTCTGCCGCATCGACCGCTGCGTGTCCCCTCCCCTCCCCTCCCGCCACTTTTCCAGCTTCCCCTCTCCATTCTCCTTGTCGTGGTCAGGTCCTTGAGTTCGTCTCCGGCGTTCTAAAATCAATCAGTCGGGTGCCCACAATGCAAACAGAAATGTACGCTACCAGGATCCTGGTTCTCAAGCAACCTCCGCCTACAATTCCTTGGTGCTGATACGCTGCCCTTTGACCCCGAACTCAGACCTCTGACCTGTCCTGCCCATTTTTCGAGCCCGAGCCCGTGCGGCGTTAGCTGGGATGTCTGCCACCTGACGCGATGCTTATTGGCCGATATTAAGCAAGAGGAAGATCATAGAGCAGTGAACCACAAGCCAGAAGTGTAAAACGTGAAACGATATCGACTACACAGCCACCCAAATAACCGAATCTTAAATCATTGTCTGTCTGAAGCGCTCTGGCCCCGGCTCGCCTTGGTTCTCCAGCGCCGCCACCCCGCCCTGGGATGCCCCTCTGGCTTCTATATGTCACTCCTCTCCACTGGCACTGATCCCGACTGTGACCCCGCCCTGACCCTGACCATGACCCTGATCGTTGCCTCCAGGTACCGGACCCGGCCTTCTCGCTGGGCGTGGCCACGAAGGCTCGCGGCCGCTCCGGCGCCTCCCAGCAGATCGAGGTGTGCACCAGCTTCCTTCGCGACACCGGCGGCGCTGATCGTGTGATCCTGGAGGTCGAGATGCCCTCTGGCTACATCCCGGTCGACAGCACCCTACGCAGTCTCCGTCAGCAGAAGGGTGCGTGATAATGGCAGTACAGCTGGGGCGGATATATTGGGAGCATTTGATCGCATGCTGTTGAAACACGCTGCTGTCCGTTTTTTCCAGCTTCGTGAAGTGTCTGCAATGGCATTTGGTAAAGCGCCCGCGTGGTAGAGCAGAGTCGTGTGCTGGAATTGCTTTTGGCCGACCGGTGATTTGAACGCTGCAACACACGTTATTTGTGTGGCACCGAAGATCAAAGCTGTCAATTGCTTTGCGCGATTTTGCGACCATATCGATTTCCTCTTCTCACTCGTAAGGACGCGTAGGTTACGTGTTTTTCAAATCCGCCAAGACTATCATTCATCACATCCATTTTTATAGACAAACTGACCGGGAACAGTTTCCCAGCCAGTACACGGCCTGGCGTGATGTACGGCACAGCCCAAATCAGCCGGTTACAGATCGGTAAAGTTTGGTTTAGTGCGACCGGAAGTATTGGGTGTTCTTTACCCTTAACTCCGAGAAGGCTGAGCTTCAAAAACTGAATCTTGAAATGACTTGGGTTCTTTTGCCGCCAAACTGAATTCACTCAATTCGTTGTAAGCTATTTTGAATTAAAGTTGCGAATGCAGCATTATGTCTCTAACACCGGTACACTGTTATTCTGTTTGTATAAAAATATGCCCGTGTGGCCTTGTGCCAAATACCCATATTTTGGCGCATCTTGCCGTACGTTCCACGGTGGCAATAAAGGTAATGTCCATTCTGATTCATATTGCCCCTGTGAAAGGTGCAGCAAAGCGCGCCGAAATGTAGCCCTCAATACCTACACCACATCGCCAATCGCCACATCGCCACATCGCCCATCGACACATCGTCACATCGTCACATCGTCCATCGCCCATCGCCACACCGCCATATCCCCACATCGCCACACCGACTCATCCACTGTCACTGCCTCTCTGATGCGGCCAGGTGTGCGCAAGTACGACTCGAAGGACGGCAAGGTGACCTTTACGCTGGGCACGGTGACAGAGGACAAGACATGCCTCGAATTCCGTATAATCCAGGAGACAGAGGTCAAGGAGCTCAAGCCATCTGTGGTCAAGGTCTACGACTTCTACCGGCCCAAGGAGCGGAACATCATTGTAAGCCGAGTCGAGTCTGGTAGACGGGATTTTGTGTCCCCACTTTACAAAGCTCCAAACGGCGTGAAAATTGACGGCTTGGGAATTAGGCGTTATGTGCGTTATGAGGTCCGCAACGTTTTGATAACCAGCTCGACGAGTGACAGTTACTTTTCTTTAATGGCTTCGTCAGGACCAGAGTCCCATATCTGCACTCTAACTTGCCGTAACTTGGCTATTTTGCTTATCGTCCAAGGTCTGCGCGCGAATAGACGACGTTGCCTTCATGCCAAGTGGCGGTGAACTTTACTCTATGCCGAGGGATGAAGTTTTAGTCATGCCACACCTCGGCGCTCAATCTTCACAAAACGCCTGGCGCTCTGCCGGTACTGCGCGTCGTCTGCAGAAGCGCGCAGCGTCCTCAGCATGGGCCGGGCTCGGACCACCTCTCTGCCTGCGTTCTCAGGAGTACGAGCTGACTGCCCCAGCCGTCGCCTAGGCCGCCCAGTTCGGGCCTGCTCCACGAGAAGACGCCACGGAGACCGTCACATCACGCCCCGCCCCCTGAGACCCATGCGGTCTAGCACCAGGAGCTGGTCGTCTGAACGGCACGCTCACTGGGGAGGGGAGTGGGGGTGGAGGTGGGGGGGGGGGGCGTTTTAACGGGACACGGACATTCGCGGAGAGTTAGATCGGCGCTTTTGTGCTGTAGCCGTGTTGAAAATACGTTCGGAAGCGGCTGCTGGCATGGTTGAGTGCGTGCCGCCGATGTTGGGGCCCGTTACTGGGTCCACTCAATGCAGGATCCGCGAAATCTTGGACCTGCTTGCACGACGCACGTTCAATATTGTAATTCATTTTAAGTGACGACTGTTGCCAACCGCTTAAGCCCGCGCAGGCTGCTGAAACCACCGAACCCGACACAGAGTGTGCGCATCCTTTACGGAACAAGAGGTTTCGGTGGTGCCTCTGCTCGCTGTAAAGCAGTGTTTTTGCGTGCATTTGCCGGTGTGGGTTGAAGTAGCATGCCCGCACCACAGGGGCATTCGGATGCTTGTCCCACTGGCCTTCAGCTGGTGAAGACTTCATGTGCGGAAACTACGGAGTGGCCTGGGCCAGCTGTTGGCATTTTGTTCAATACACGCCGGATGCTTTCGCCATTGTCTCCGGTGGTTTATTTCGCGATGATGTGGCAAGGACAGGCTACCATTGAGCGTGTGAAGCTGAACAGCGTCTGAGTGCCACTCCTTCATTGCCACCTCTTTCTGCCTTTGTGCTTTTTAAGTCTATCTCCCTCCCATTCCCAGTCACTGTTTTCCACGTGCATGGTACGACGCAATCGCGCCAGCAAATAACGCGGTATGCTTTGCAGAACGGCAAAGCGAGTCGCCACGGAACCAGAAATCCAGCACAGAAGGCCATTTCGTATATCACTCACACATCTAATGGTCGACTATTGCTATCCAGGTTCCGTTCGAGATTTATTTAGGGCGTAGGTAACATGAAGCACCCTACGCCTGATTCCCCTAAATGGACCAAGAAGTCCGGCAGAGCACCGACAGCCAGCGGGCTGCCGCCGGCGCCTCACTCGTAGTACAGCGCGAACGCCGACGCTACCGCGAACAGCTCCTGATTCTCGACGACGGCGCGCATGGAACGGTCCTTCTCCGGGTCCCAGAGACAGCGGGTGATGGCCCGCACCGCCTGTCCTGTAGCCTCGCCTGTCATCACCTGTCGAGAGGGTACCAGTAGCGTAGTAGTTAGGCTGCACATCTGGGAAATCAGAGGTTTGATTCTCCGCAGCGTCCGCTCTTCTGTCAGTGTGAGAGGCAGGCGTCGTCACACAGCCTCAGCAGCTGAGTGCATCGTCAAGCACTGCTTGCTGCTTCTGCCTTATGCTCTACGACGCATACCTTCTGGAGGCCGGATGGTTCAGAGCACTGAACCACGCACTCAGCACTGTAGGGGGCGCCCCCACAAGTGGTCTTGCTCTAGCTACAGCGGGAGGTCCGCCCTAGCCTTGCTGTATGACCGCGCAGTCGAAGCGCTCAAAAGCCCCCTCTCTCCAGCTTTCGTACTGTCATTTGAAAAACGCAGATCCTCTCATGCCAAAGGCTTGTCTGATGAACTGATCGCGCCGAAAATACCGGGAGCCTATATTTTATAGAATGAGGGTCATTGGGAATCAATTAGAATCGCCCCAGTGTGGCGAGACGGCCCACATGCCGCCGGCGCGCCTGCTCCAGCACGGCGAGACGGCCCGCATGCCGCTGTCGAGTCCGTTCCAGTGTGGCGAGACGGCCCGCATGACGCCGGCGCGTCCGCTCCAGCGCGGCGAGACGGCCTGCATGCCGCTGTCGCGTCCGTTCCAGTGTGGCGAGGCGGCCCGCATGACGCCGGCACGTCCGCTCCAGCGCGGCGAGACGGCCTGCATGCCGCTGTCGCGTCCGCTCCAGTGTGGCGAGACGGCCCGCATGACGCCGGCGCGTCCGCTCCAGCGCGGCGAGACGGCCCGCATGCCGCTGTCGAGTCCGCTCCAGCGCGGCGAGACGGCCCGCATGCCGCTGTCGCGTCCGCTCCAGCGTGGCGAGACGAGCGCGACCACACCCCGCAAGTAATACTTTTCTTGAGATTCCTAATCCCGCTTCACCTTAAGACAAACTGCCCAGCTGTGCTGGCAACATGACCACTGCACCCTGGAAGGTGTGAGGAATGTGAGGTTGCCAGAAACCACGACACCTTATAGCCGGCGGTTAGCATTTTCTAGCCTTGAAATCTCACGTTGTTCAACTAATCTTGCGAGAAAGGCTAAGCAACCATACAATACGAGGCCTAGGTTAGATAAACACACGTCATGCGCAAGTTCGACGCAGACATTGCGTAACGCGGTGTATGCTGACTCTCCACCTACTTTCCATGACGAGTTTGTCCCGCCCCGCTCCAGCCGGCGCACTTGGTCGCCGGGGCGCGCGGCCAGCCGACACCATCCAATGTTTTGCGGCCCAATTGCCATCGTCAGTTATGCTTATTTTAACATGTGAATGAGCGTTTCGCAAGTCTATGGGGAAACAATACTACCATTTTGAGTGCGACACTGTCATCTTTTTATTTGGACAGAAAATGATCACGTCAATCAATCATTGGATGAGTTTCGAGTAACCACACACATACTAGCAAAAGGAGATCTCAATCCTGATTTCCAGATGTCAGAGTTTTAACGAAAAATTATCGAAACGAGCCAAAAATCCTTCAAATCTGATGATCCTCATTCTAAAAAATGTGACAAATATGACTGCACCACAGTTTTATATGATTAATGCAGTGTATTAGTATCACGGATGGACTGATTGTACGGTCTCGCCTTCGCCAAGTGTACAAGTGTGTACACCCGTGCTGTGTTGGTGTGCACACCTCAACACAACAGAGGACGATTATCCGATTAATCACCCCCCCCCCCCCCCGCTGTACAACGCCGGCACAGATTCAGCAACTACGCCGCTGGAGACATATGAAGGGAATGGTGTGCGCGAGCACCACAGAACATTTCTGCTGCCTCTGATTCCAACAAAGAATGGCCAAAAAGAGACAAGTCGTGCAAACTCACGTGTACGACGACTCGAACTCTTTGGGACGCCACTTCAATGATATGTTTTTTTATCTCCTCCGCTGCATCGGCCGCCAACTCTTTCATCTTCTCCGGGTCGTAGCTGGAGCAGGAGGCATGGCATGGGAGGCATCGGTGGCCACAAACGGAACGCAGCGTTGCCCAATATGTCGCGTCTCTGTCAACGCAAAATGCATCGCTGTTTTGCGTTGTCCTACGGCAACGTTGCATTTTCTTGGGTCACGCGTAAAACGTGACTTGATTAGGGCCAAAATTGATTGAATTGATTGACTTGAATCGAACTGATTGAGTCTGCTCGCTGAGCCATGGATTAACCGGATGTGGTGCAACATCATTTTTAACCCAAAAACAAGCTCGAACCAGCCCCGGAACTCAATTCGAACACAGCATGTCTGGAAGCGTGATCTGACAAGACATACCGTTCATTTTTGAAGCGCACGTCGAGTATGTCCTGCATGTGAGCCTCGATGGGCCCTGGAATAGTCGGTTGATCCATGGTCATCTCGTAGGAGCGCTCGAAGCGCTGTCTCCTCTGTACCTGGAAGTCCTCCAGCTCTCGTGGCACATGCTTGTGGGTGATCTCCACTATGGTGTCTTCCCTGTCCTTTGCAGACCTCCGAGGCATCGCCGAGATGTGAAGGGATGTTCAGGACTTTGTGTTGACGTTGTGTTGGCCGCCGACTTTGCCGTCGTGCGTGGGTTTCGAGACCTGAGCTTTGAAGTGTGGGCAATATGTCATCTGCGTTTAGCCTCAAAAGCAAGATCGGTTTGATGCAATTATATGTGTGCGATAATGGCTGTTGCACGGGCCGCAACAAAAACTGTATAAGTAGTCTGGGTAAGCTTGGTAGGTAGGCAAGATCGTGCAACACGGCACATAGGCTGAAGGGCTGAAGGGAAATGAAGCACATAGACTGAAATCATCAGCTGGAAATTGAAGCACGAAACATGACTGACACGCGCCAAGATAGCTGAGGTGCTTCCGGCCTTCTCGCGACGTGCATCGCTGGCTAATAAGGCTGAATCGGTCCCGATACATGAAGCCCCATAATACGCCATAACATAGGGCCAAGAGGGCCGTAAGACGTTAGGTTTGTACATACCTAAAGTCTTACACTATGTACATGCCTAACGGCTTACGGTGTGCACATGCCTACCGTCTCACGGAACGTACATGCCTAACGCGTTGTCCTCCGTTTCCTTAAACAAAATGGGGGAAACGGGGAGGTAAAATAGGCAAAGAACGTACAAAGAGATAAGAATGAATACATTCAGCGGAGGATGTGGCAGCACCGCTCTAGGTGTACTACCACCATATTCGGTCCCACGTTGTTACTGGCAGAGCCAGAATTCCTACCGCCAACAGTGCGATGACATTTCTCCTACTGCGAACACATGTACACGACATTAGTGTTGCACGTTAAAACTTGTACTTCCAAAGCTTGAACCTGTCACTACTTCTACAGCAAAGAGTTATATAGCAATTGCTTATGCGCGATATTGTCTCTACTCTAAAAGTTATGCGCAACAGTATTGCAACCCGACAAAACTTTTACATCAAAACTTATATCCGTTGTTCCTTCTACTGCAAAAACTTGAACAGTCATTCCTTATACTGAAGATGCATGCATACAATATTAGTTTTTGATAGGCTTGTGTCGTGTAGTACTTCTTTCGAGCACGAGTTTTTGCAGCAGAAATAATCTCACGTATAAGTAATGACTATAAGTTTTTGCAATGGAAGTAATGACGGGTGTCAGTTTTTGAAGCTGACGTTTTGTCGTGTAGCACTAATGTTGCGCATTAGTTTTGTAGTAGGAGCAACGTCACGTATAAGAAATTAATGTATAAAAGCGTTTGCAGCAGAAATAATGCCGGCTAGAAGATTTTCAATCATCAATTTGGTCGTTTAGCAGATATGTCGCTTACGGCCGCGCATAAGTTTTTTTATATAAGAAGCAATGGCGCGTAGAAGTAGATTCTGTAAAGATATCTCGAGGGAGCCAATGACGCATGTGGCTAATCTCGTACCACTCCTGTCGATAGCACTTTTGCCGTAGCCCCAATGTCGTGTCCCCCGTCCCCTGCTACTTTAATTGGGAAGGAGGATGTGTACATGAACAGGCCGATATCGTTTTTCCTGGTGAATACTTCGGACTTGTTCGAAAAGGCATTTTCCACGCTTCGATAATGAGTTTCAAGACAATGCTACTGCTTCATTCTAAGCCAACACTTCAGATATCGTCGCTAGTACTTCAGTACCAGCGGCATGCCAATCAACTGGCACTTAGGTTCCTGTATTTGCTATGTGTCAGACAACAGCCCCACATATTTCCAGCAAACGCTACCTCGTCATTTTTGTGTTTGACCAATGTTCCGTTTCCCCGTTTACTTCAATAACATTGGCTAAGCCACGGGGAAATAAAAAGCTGCGCACATCTGTCCTTCCATTTCAGTATGCGATATTTGGTAACAGCCGTAGGTCGCTGTGCGGGTCGGTAGAGGACACTATGCGCAAATATGAGAAAGGCGTAGAGGAGGTAAGAGCTGCTTCATTTGTCGGGCACTGGCAGATGCAGTCGCCCAATTTAAAGTTGAGAATCGGATCGGCTCGCAGGATAACCGAAACTAACCACAAATTTCCGCTCACTCTTTTACTTTGTCACTCGCTCACCTTTTCCCAAGTTCACTTTCTTTCCGCGAGCATGTGGAGTGGGCGCTGCGACCAAATGCCGCCCCTCGAGCCGCTTCCATTCCTGACGCTCATGTGTTCGTAAAACAGGCAGCTGGCTAACAGGAAACTTTATTTACATGTTCATGCTTTCCCATTCACTTCCCATACATGCATATATATATATATATATATATATATATATATATATATATATAATCACGAAGATGAAGCATTATCGTACTTAGTTACCAGGAGTGTTGCCAACAGTTTTCGTCGGACGAGGATTTGGAGAGGACGGGGGCGGGGGGGGGGGGGTGCAGCACCCAGCCAGAAGGGGTGCAACATATTGCTATTAGGAGCACACCCTCGCGCTTCGGTAACAGCTTCACAGGTATAACAGGTGTGGTTGGGACAACTGGTGCAGCTATTGGTGCTGACAATGGTTGCCTATGAACCATGCATTGTTCCGTTTGGTCATGTTATCCGTAGCGCTATCTTGCGCTTCATGCAACAATTGTTTAAGTTGAAAACTTAACAGGACGGAGTGCCCCACAAATGTAAAAATGACCCTTTTAAATTCGCAAACGGGTTTTAAAGTTATAAACGTGTAGAAGTTCATCTAGAGATGCACTGTCCGGAACTTTTTGCAAATCCGGTCATCATCATATTTATCGATGAAGAGACCAACCAATCTAGGCATTCATAAGGGATCACTCACGACGAATCATTAAACTCACTTTGGGCGCCCGCGCCTCTAACCGATGCACCTACCATCGTCCTTCAGCCAAGGGGAAAAGGAGAGACAGGCAAGCTGTCTTTTTCAATAAAGCTATCTTCTGGCACATCTTTTTTCTCATTCGACGTGAAAATAGCTGAAAACTTGGAGACATCAACCATTCGCATTCCCACTACGCGTGAAAAGCTTGTCTAGATCCGCCCTTCCACACCGGGCAGCCGCTGGGTGACCAGATAGCCCCCCCCCCCTCCCTCCACCCTCTCAGCAGCAGTTGGCTACCGCCCAGCCCTCATCAGAGGCGATTGGCTGCGATTACCGCCAGGGTGCGTCCAGCTTCTGCAGTTGGGAGGCGCGGCCGGGCGGGCGGACAGGCAGGGCGGAGCGGGGCACTCGAGGTGCAGAGCGGGACACACCCGGCCCGGACCGGACCGGACCCGGACTCCGTTGCAGAAGGTATTCGATCATGCGTGGGACCACGTCGCTGGGGGAGCAGAAGGCGACAGTTACCTCGAACAGTTGAGCTAAGCTAATGTCACGTACCAGTAATATGCTGGCATTGTCTCACTCTGTGAGCGACCCTCAGAGCCTCCACCCCGCAGACTTGGAGTGGCTCACATTTGCATGGGGTTTCAAACTGAAATAGCCATCTTGAAGAGCATTTGGCACAGTTCACAGCCCTTTCGTTATCAAGAGCTAAAACTCCGGTTTCTGAGCCACGCGCTGGTGATGATGTGCGAACTGCTTCGTGTAGACTATTTCGATGTCACTCAGGCATGCACGATGCCATAGAAACGTCATTGAAAGTGTGTGACCCCATTGGTGATGCGGCGTTCAAGACCAGGAAGAATATAATCGTCAAGTCGTTCATATCTGGCGTTCGTGGGCACAACTTTGAGACATAACGGGCGTGAATTGGCTCACAAGCAATGTTGCGCAGCCCGTGCAAGTATCAAACACGAATCATGTTTTGTGCCACATAAAACAAGAAGTTAGGCGTGGATACTACTTATTGCGGAAAAGATTTGCTATCAAATAACTTTAGGATGAGTTGTTGACGCACAGCCAATGGAACGCATTCAAAGTTGAATAGGACCAGACACAGTGTCCGGATTGCAGCCAAGCCTTGATCGCATATACAAGTGGTTGTTTCCGTTTCACCGCAAAAACTTTGTTTTCATTCAGTGCCACACTTGCTCTATTCAATAATTACGATGGAAAGTGACGCAAGGATAATGAGCTCAGAAATTTGCAATTATCATTTACCTAGCAGATGCATAACATGCAGATCCTAGCTTTGAAAATGGACAATGTTGTTGGGTTCGACGCTTTCCTGCGGTCTGTGCGATGTTGTAATTACAGTATTGTTATATGCATCGTATAATACATTGTTGAACGCAAAACTTGGAAAATTAATCAAGCACACCGGTGCAGCAAACAGTTTTGCAATTGATACCTACTAAACAGCACATGGCAACTATACCGGGTGAATGTCTTTCATATATGTGTAACTGCATTATTGTAATTCGCACGGCATCTAGCAGGTGTCATCATCGTTCGCACATGAGCGGGGAATCTTCCCTCCGATATTTGACACCGGTTGCAGACAAAAACGTGGGACGCCACTAATGTGGGCTAATTTACCATTTTGAGCTTCTCTCTCGGCCGGTTGCGGCAGTTTCTCGTAGGTCTTGTCGAAATCGAGACATAACATGTAATTTCAAGAACAACAGAGGCGGAATGGACATGATGTCGGGTGCTAGATCATTTAGACTGCGGTTAGGACGGATCGACAGAACAGTGTGCATGCACTTTTGGAGTATCTGCGTGTTTAGCACCGCAAGTCTCCTTCCGTGGTGAAAAACGGGATGGGTAGCACCACTGTGCGTTAACAGATAGTGAAATAAGCATCAGATACAATGAAGTGAGCTCACTTTTAAAAATTGGTGTATTTTTTAGAGGAAAAGACTGCTCTTGACAACGCAGTTGCTCAATTTGGTAGATATGCCTCTCAATACACCATTGTTTGCTCGCATCATCGCACCTTACATACCATTGATTGAGAGCCCAGGGGTTAACGGCCGTTGTATCTGGAAATCGTGTTCACAAACGCCATATTTCTGGCTTTGATCATCACATGGCCAATTTGATCGTCGCAAGGGGGGCAATTTTGCACGGCCAGTTCGGCAGCCCCTCTAGAGTCATACGAACCTTCAGTGGCGCAATCAGACAATGCCGTATTGGAAGGTATTCTTCCCGAATGGACAAAATGTGCCAGATGGAGCAGTTCTACTTAAAGTGCACCAAAAACTATACCTCAGTCTATTGCGTCGTATCAATTGCTTGCTGCAATATCTTCAAATGTGGAATATTCTCGTCAAGGTTTTTCAGAATAACTTCTGGGTGTTCCTAGCACAGTGCTGGAGTATTGGTCGGTGGACCGTGGTCAAAGTTGATAACTAACCCCTATCTATTACACAAAGTGCACTCAAAAGCGGTATTATAGCTAGTTTTTATTTTGTATCAGTCGTATTAAGTAAACTGCCATCGTTTTGAATGTGTGTGAAGTTTGGAAAGACATCGACGCACCAGTCATTGGAGTGTCGAGTTTTTTGCTTTTCACAGCCCAAATCCTCAAGACGATGTCGACACTCAGCTGGCGCTCGAGGCTGGCGCGCAAGGATCAGAGGGGTGGCGTACCCCGTACTTCAAATAACCCGTTGAAAAGATAGACCAGAATAATTTACTACCAAACACAAATGCCGCACATGACTAATGCCAATGGACCAACCATTGCATGATGCTTGTTGCGTGATACCCCGTCATTTTAACGGCGCCTGTCGCCAATACAGATCAGTACGTGCGTGCCAGATTATCTGAAAAAAGGACCAATGTGCCACCTAGTTTCCGGCTGACTCACGTTGTTCTCGTGGTTTATTCTCACGTTGACCCACTTTGTTCTCATATTGGTTGTTCGCACGGTTCTTACCCGTTGATGATCTTCTGAAACTCGTCTGCTAAGCTGTGTTTCACTTTGGCCCATACGTCTCGCCACGCCTTTTGTCGGAAATGAAACAGAGTCAGCTGTCTAACAGCATGAACTGAAACATACGAGCATGACGTCACGACTTCCAACTGACCGGATCGTCTCTATGACTTCGAATCATCGAGGCGTTGGAGGTGAAGGGTGAACACGTTTTTGTGCCTTACTTTGGCCTATGCGTCGACTTTGTTTTCTTTTGAAAATATGTTTTAAAGTCAATAGCCTAGTGCCAAGTTTTTAGTCTAGTTTCTAGTCTAGTTTTTTGTTGTTCATAATCTAGGTTATACCTTCTAACCTAGTTTCTTACTACGCGTCGTCAAACCGCGTTAACAACATTTTTTTTTTGTCTGGGATGACAACGTCTGTCATCTCTATCATTGTCTGCGAATAATACTCGTAATAAGGACACATGCTGGGCTCAAGGATGGTGCATAAGGCACTCACTGTTCAACGACGCGATCCAGGACAGGAACTTCAGCTTCACTGTCATCCGCTTGTGGTCGAAGTCCAATGCGAACAGCTCGTCCACAGAGACGAATTTGGCGAAGCTCGCCTGGTCGCCAGCATCGCCTTGGATTCGTGACTTCAGCACCATGACCATTGCCGCTGAGGAGGAGATCGCGTCACCACTCTGCATGGAATAAATGTGTTCGCAGTCGTTGAATGGTTCATCAACCCAACTGTAACCACCACGTACTGACGTATTGACACTTTCCAAGCAGACATGCACAAAGCATCCCGGAGAGATGTCCCAGAGTTGCTCCTCGTTGATAACAGGTAAATGTCCCAGGTCATAGCTCTGGTTCGAATTTGCAGCAATTTCTGTGATGTCCTCACGTGACGCACCTGCGACTGGTCGGAAGTAAGCCAAAAACGAGAAATGAAGTGCAAGTGTGTGATCTTTTGAAATGCTTTAAGGCAGAAGGTGCTACCAGCTGTAGCCTAGGGCTTACGCAGCTCCACCCAGAAGCGAGTTGGCACCCTGACCATCGTAGTGCCGTTGTGGACCCAGGTGTGGTAGAGCATGTCCACCACAACCTGCCATCTATCGGTGTTCCAGGTAGTTTCAAGTTTTAACGCTTTCCGTCCACCCTCTTCGACATTCTTTGCACTGTTGAGAAATGAAAACACGAGAAATAGTCAGACAAAAATTTCATGAAACATTTTCCAAGCTCAGATAACAACTTTGGCCATGCTACATGCTGTCTTTGGAAAACACCGACTTCATATATATATATATATATATATATATATATATATATATATATATATATATATATATATATATCTATATCTATATCTATATCTATATCTATATATCTATCTATCTATCTATCTATATATCTATCTATATCTATATCTATGCATATATATATATATATATATATATATATATATATATATATATATATATATATAAATCATGCACATCACAAATGCATACCACGACTGAGAATTAGTGCTGACCTGACCCACTGACCTGACCTTGGAGCTGACCTGGCTCACTGACCTGACACTGCCCACCCTGTACTGGGAGAGGCCGGAGACGGATGCGGTGCGCCCCGACCAGCCAAAGGCCTCGGTCCCACCGCTTACGTTCCTCAAACTGATCGTAGCTGGGTCTGCTGTAACGGTGACGGCACGACAAGATTAATGAAGGTCACAGGAGGTCAGAAAAACTCATTAAAGAGCATGGGAGCAAGGGACTGTAATCTATCGTTGGTACAGGTGAATAAATGTAACTAGAATATAGCGATAATTAACGAGATTCGGTCTGAGGTCAGAAAATGCTTCGGAGAAGCACAAAAAGGTCCCCGAATGCCAAAGGACAGGAAGTGACAATGCGGGACAAAGATGACATCTAGAACGTGTTGTGATGATAAATAGATTCACATTGCAGAAAGAAGATCCGTTGAGAGTACAAGCCACCGCCATATATATATATATATATATATATATATATATATATATATATATATATATATATAGGCTTCACCAGGAATACACAGATTCCTTGATTGCGCGTGGCTACCTGGGTCGATTCCCGAACCACCAGCGTTAAGGTTGTAGCGTGCTCAAACATTTGGCGATCCCAAATGGATTAGAGAGCATTGCAAAGGGAAAGTTCAAACTACGCAGCATTAAAAGCGGTGACGACTGTTCCCATGAGGAGATAGGAGCACGGGACACAGCATTAACTACTATTTACAACGTCCTTAGGTTAATGCTGCCAATCTTCTCAAAGGTAGGTGGGCGCTGCTTGCGCTGCCGCTCCGCTGCACAACAGCTAGTACAGTTATACATACATTATACAACGTACATTCATACAACATACATACATACAACGTTATACAACATTCCTAGTACAGTTATAGGCGGAGGATGGTCCACACCAAGTGCACAAAGTAAATAATCATATTTACTGTTGGAATCCGGAAGAACTGTTTGTCCAGGCCGATGCTAGCTCATATAGAACAGGAATGTCCCGTTGCAAAATGTTGTCTTTTTGCGATTGGACGGAAGTGAATGACAACCGTTTATATATATATATATATATATATATATATATATATATATATATACAAACAACGTCAACTGTATACGAATGATGAGTTCAACACACGGCTACATGCAGACACAATCATTACTTGCGCAGATGGCGGCCAAATTAGGCCTTTTCGGCCGCCGGCCGCCCATTCTACACTCACTCTTTTGCAGCAGAGGGCGGGCGTTTGTGAATGCCGCCTTGAAGCAGGGACTAAGGTCTGCCACACTGACTGGGCAGCTGCTTACAAGGTTCTGGGCTGCAGACGGCCAACGACGGGGCTTAACAGCGAGGCGACACAAGATGCTACAGCAACAGGTAATACGCGGTGCCACAACAACGGGCAGCACAAAGTGTCACAGGAAGAACGCGGTACGACGAAGTGCGTCGGTGGGGTAGGAGCTGCATACAGCGAAATGGAGCGACGGTCAGCGATAAAATTCTGCAACGACATAGATTGGCTGCGTTATTGAAAGAAAGCGCGGCAGGTTTCTCCATCACATGTTCGTAGTGTGACACAAGTATCGAAGGAAATGCCTTACCGTCCTCATCCAGTACCATCTTGGTGCTGAGGCCGAGCCTGATGCATTGTTTGTCCAGGCACTCGCACAAATACCATGGCTGTTCACTAACCAATGAGCTGTACTCACTGATGAGCTCCTTGATGTTGTCTTGACCCATCAGGTGATGAGGAATTCCCGGCGGTGGCCGCCACCCGACGCTGGGCGCCCCCGGGCTTGGCGACGGCACCGGAGACGGCGGAGACGGCACCGGAGACGGCGGAGACGGCACCGGAGACGGCGGAGACGGAGGCCGTCCTCCTCCAGGTGGAAGGACGGGCTGCAGCGGCGCGATCCCCAGCCGCGTTGCGCCGCTCCTGTCGCCGGTCACGCCGCCGCCCCTGTCGCCGGTCACGCCGCCGCTCCTGTCGCCGGTCACGCCGCCGCTTCTGTCGCCGGTCACGCCGCCGCTTCTGCCGCCGGTCATGCCGCCGCTCCTGTCGCCGGTCACGCCGCCGCTTCTGTCGCCGGTCACGCCGCCGCTCATGCCGCCGCTTCTGTCGCCGGTCACGCCGCCGCTCCTGTCGCCGGTCACGCCGCCGCCCCTGTCGCCGGTTACGCCGCCGCCCCTGTCGCCGGTTACGCCGCCGCTCCTGTCGCCGGTCACGCCGCCGCTCCTGTCGCCGGTTACGCCGAGAAGAGGAGGACCACGAGGACGACCACCGTCGAGGGGAGTTCGCCGCGAGGGGAGGGGAGTTCGCCGCGAGGGGAGGGGAGTTCGCCGCGACGGTCTGGGCGGAGTGAGTGAAGCTCGGGACGGTGCGGCAGGAGGAGGGACCCAGACTGGCTGGGGAGGAGGAGCGGCAGGAGCAGGAGGGCCTCCTCGTGATGGAGGAGCCACCCAGGCAGTCTGAGGAGAAGGAGATGTCTGCGAAGGAGGGACCCTTTGCGTTGGAAGAGCTCTCCGGGAAGGAGAGTCCGCTTGGTGTGAAACATCCATTTTCGGTGAACGAGCCCCTTGCCACTTGCGAGCGCTCTGGGCCAAAGCTTTTCTGTCTGAGTACTGGGATGGAAGAGCGCTCCGTGGAAAATGCTGGGATGGAGGAGCGCTCCGTGGAGAGTGCTGGGGTGGGGGAGCGCTCCGTGGAGGGTGCTGGGATGGAGGAGCACTCCGTGAAGGTCCGCTTCTGTTTGGGTCACAGACTCGGGGGGCACTCCGGTTTCGGTAGCAGTCCTGTCTTCTCGGAGGTGGCCGGGTCCTGCCCTGTCCTCTCCGAGGTGGCCGGATCCTGCCCTGTCCTCTCCAAGGTGGCCGGGTCCTGCCCTGTCCTCTCCGAGGTGGCCGGGTCCTGCCCTGTCCTCTCCGAGGTGGCCGGATCCTGCCCTGTCGTCTCCGAGGTGGCCGTGTCCAGCCCTGTCCTCTCCGAGGTGACCGGGTTTGAGCACGCCACCTGCGCGTCCGGTGCGGCTTGCACGCGTTTCTCCAGATGAGAACGCCGCTCCCACGATAGGACTGGACGACCTCCTCCGCCAGGCCACAGAGCCTGCAGGTCGTAGCATTGCTGTGTCAGAGACAAGTCAACACCGAGTCGGACGAACTGTCCTTGGGTCAGCATGCAGTGGGGCGGTCCTCGGGTCAACACGTCCCCGGGACGACACTTAGTGGGACAGTCCCCGGGTCAACACTTAGTGGGTCGGTGCCCGGGTCAACACTCAGTGGGGTGGTCCTTAGTATGTGTGCAGCTGCCAGGATTGCAAAATAAACCAATACTTGCAGAAAAATGGCAGATGGGCGTTCACACGCTTGCCTCGCTGCGCTCAGTAAGAATCGTGGAAGTTTGAATTATCTGTGTTTTGTGGATTTCTTCATGACTCTGGCTGCTTTGGTTGCTGAGATATAGGAAAAAACGTGAAAATGGTCGGAAATAGCCAAATGGATCCCGCTGGCTCGTGCACGCGTGACACGCAGCCGGGGTGACAAGACAGTTTATACCACGTAGTTGTCCGCTCGATTCATTCTCCGTCAATATATGGTCCTTTCGAGTTTTAACGTGCCCGAGATGTGGCACAAAACTGGTGAAACAGTCAAAAATAACGAACTCAATCTGTCCTGAGCATGTGGGTGTGACAGGAGCATTCCGGGGCCCGTGGATGTCAGGCGTGCGCACGCAAAGTTGGAACTCTCCGTTCAATGGCCGCAGGTTCACAGCACGCTAGTTGCGTCTCGCTACCTGCTCTGGGCGCTCAAATCTCGCGTAAATCGTGCAAACTGACGAAATCGGCAGAGTGCGTCTCCACAGCTCGCGTGCCGTGACATGTGACAAGTGCCGCATCACTTCTTGCCCCACGTGATTGCCCGTTAGATTGCCTACCAAAACGTGCCGCTCCCGAGCGGCTTCGTGCTCGGGTGCCTGAGATACAACACAAGACGTGTCAACGCGTGGAGGAGAGAAAAATCCATCTTGCCGGCTTGTGCGCACGTGACACGTCACACATGCAACATGAAAAATGCGCATCACAGGACTTCAGTTCGACTCATTGCGGAAGAGTGCCACTTTCGAGACGCTTCGTGATCTGGGTGCTGAGATATGGCAGCAAATACGCATAAACCCATCGAAAATAGCCTCTACTTTGTCAGCAGCTATGCGCCGTAACACATGGCACGACGGCATGGCGTGACCTAATGGCATGGCATGGCATGACATGGCCTGACATGGCATAACACATGGCACGACGGCATGGCATGACCTAATGGCATGACATGGCATAACCTAGCGTTTTCAGGCCGCTGCCAGTTCCATTCCTCATAAAAAAATGATTCTTCCGAGTCGCTCCAAGCCTTGGGTTCGGGAATGTGGCACAAAACGCGAACACCGCTGAAAACAGCAAAATCCACCCCTCCAGCTTTTGCGAGCACGACACGTAGGCCGTGTGATGGAAAACTTGGAACTAGACAACCGCCCGTCCCGTTCGCTATTGATGCCTGACACTCCCGAACCACTCTGGACCATGGGTGTCAAGATGTGCGAATGGTAAAAATGGTCGTATGCAACAAAATTCATATTGCCAGCTCGTTTGCGTGTGACACGTGGCGGTTGCTAAACGAAATGTTGCAGCACGTGATTGTTTGTTAGGTTGTCTTTCGCTGCATGCCACTCTCAAGTCGCTGCGTGCTCTGGATGCCGAGATACAGCAAAAAATGTCATCCGTCTGAAACAGCAAAATCAGTTTTCCAGAGTGTGTGCGCCGTGATACGTGGCATACTAAACTAAATATTTTCAGCAGACGAAATGATTTGGTGACCCGTTTAATTGCTTACAAGCGTATAACAGGCCCGAGTCGTTCCACCTATTTGCCTGCGGAGGTGTAACGCAACATGTGAACATCGTTAAAACCAAAAAAAATCAATTTTTCCATCTCATGTGAGCGTGACTCGTGGTCCGTGTGACCAAAAACATGGTGCCCACCAGGGACCCATTTCATTCTCTATTGACGCACGACACTTTTGAATTGCTTCATGCCTTCCCGAGCCGAGATATGGTGCGGAGTATGCAAATGTTCGTAACCTGAGAAAATCCATCTGGTCATCTCATGTGCTCGTGACACGTGGCACGTGCGACAGTGCCATTTTGCATGACAAATCGTTTCGTGTCAATCATGAGTCGCTACGACCCGTCGTTGTCGAGATATTGATGCGAGGTAGCGTGGGCAATCGCAGGCAATGAAAATGTGCCACCAGTCACGTGCGCAGACAGCCGTATAGCCTTGTACGATCGCTTAGGCTCTAAGGAGCTGGTCTGGGGTGCTGGTCGGCGATGGGCTGCAAAAGCTACGCTCCACATATGATGCTCAGTTCATTAACCCAGCGCCACAGGTTGAAAAACTTCGACCATGAAGGTAAAAATATAAGGGTATTTCTGTGAGCGTTGTATCGACCGCGACCGTGAAGGTATAAATATAAGGGCACTTCTGTACGCGTGGGAAGGAGTAAGAAATGTATCGACCGCGACCATGAATGTATAAAGATAAGGGCACTTCTATATGCGTGGGAAGGAGTAAGAAATGTATCGACCGCGACCATGAAGGTATAAAGATAAGGGCACTTCTGTACGCGTGGGAAGGGGTAAGATATGTATCCCCACTAATAATATAGGGTGTTCAGTTACTAATACACGACGATAAATGACTAATTACTAATACAGACGACATGTCGCACGACACGGCCTTTCGAGAGAGCAGTTTCACCTGTAGTCCTGCCAGATGATCTTTTTTGTAATACTAATTTTAGCGGTGTTTTGAAGATGGAATAACGCTGCCAATGCAAACATGCACATGCGAAGTCAAAGGTACTTTAGGTTAGCACAAAGCTGCCCTTAAGCAGTACATAATGCACGCAGAGGTGACTGTGGAGGCAATTCACCACCTGCATCAGCCAGTGTTATAGTGGATCTCGCTGCTTCCACTTAAGTGCGCAGCACGACAACGTAATGTGCGCGAATGGGTAACCCTCGCTGTCCAACGCTCTGGACGTATACGACATTTTGTCTGCACACGACATCGATATTTTTATGCGGAGCGCACCTCGGCTGGGCCGCTCTTACTCGAATGATTATGACGTCCGGCTACACGTCCTGGGAACAAAAGAAGAGACGGGAATGGCAAAAGGGCAAGAGGGATTTTAAGTGCAAAGCAAGGCAATTGTTCGGCAGTGAAAGTCTCCGCCCCGGATCCTTCGTTGGAATCTAAGGTAGAAAACATGTGGGTGAAATGCCAGATTTGCAAGAACCGAAGCATAGGTGAAGGTAACCTTTACAGGCCTCCAGGGGCGTTACTAGCGCATAGAAAGTGAGCTAGAGTATATACTAGCCATGCTTAACGGACATGTCCTGGTGCTACAAACCTGGCCACAAACCTTATGAAGCTTCATAACTTTCATGTAAGTGGCTAATCAAGATGATGCACGAATTTGATTTTAGACAGATGGTAACTCATCCAACCTAAAGAGCATAATAGTCATTGTTAGATGTCACCATAGCAAGCTAATCAAATTTTGTGAAAAACATCTGCGCAGCGCCAAGTTACTACAGTGATCGTCAACTACTGCGGTCAGCCGAAGTGCAGCACCGCAGGCCAAAACCAGTGGACGGACGTGTCCGATCGTACCGCCAAAGCAGTGGACGGACGTGTCCGATCATATCGCCAAACCAGTGGACGGACGTGTCCGATCATATCGCCAAACCAGTGGACGGACGTGTCCGATCATATCGCCAAACCAGTGGACGGACGTGTCCGATCATATCGCCAAACCAGTGGACGGACGTGTCCGATCGCACCGCTGGACGGACAGGCAGTCGCCTCTGCAAGGCTTAGCCGAAGCTAATTTGACTGAGTTAAAGCAGCTCGGACTACCAGACGACAAATGAGGCTCATTTATTTCCAAAGTACCTCATCTGCTGGACAAACATGCTACTGAGCGCAATATTAGGATCGGAAAACCGTGTGCCAGCCCCTTACCTAAGAGATGGACAATCTCATGACTGGGCGCCGTGCAGCACTGTCTGTTCAGCTCAAGGTAGCGTGGTCGGGCCGCGCAGCTGTCTGCTCAGCTCTAGGTAGCGTGGTCGGGCCGCGCATGACATGACATGACGACAAATGAGGCTCATTTACTCCCAAAGTACCTCATCTGCTGGACAAACCTGCCACTGAGCGCAATATTAAAATCAGAAGCCCGTGTGCCGGCCCCTTACCTAAGAGATGGAGAATCTTATGACTGGGCGCCGTGCAGCTGCGCGGCCCTACGACGCTACCTGAAGCTGAGCGGACAGCTGCGCGGCCAGACCACGCTACCTGGAGCTGAGCAGACAACTGCCGGGCCCGACCACGCTACCTGGAGCTGAACAGACAGCTGCGCAGCCCAACCACGCTACCTGGAGCTGAACAGACAGCTGCGCGGCCCGACCACGCTACCTGGAGCTGAACAGGCAGTGCGTGCAGTGAGCCGTCACGATAGCCGGCATGACAGAAAACTGTGTGTGGAGTCGACGGGCCGGCGAGCATGTGTCAGGGCATGCAATCGGTGTGTGGAGTCGACGGGCTGGCGAGCACGCGTCAGAGCATGCAAACGGTGAGTGGAGTCGACGGGCTGGCGAGCACGTGTCGGGGCATGCAAAACATCACTGCCAGTAAACAAACGCCAGCTGAAAACTTGCCGACGAACTTATCGAAAAAGTAGGCCTCGCGTGCGGAAATGTCTGTTTGTCTAAGTGCGTGACTTCTCATGAAGCCTCCGACAAGTTTTACTGGATGAAATACTAAAGGCAGCGTGTTCAATGAAACACAGTTCACTTCAAGGAAATAACACAATAACGCCTTATGCCCTCAAGCCGAGTCTGTCTGTTCTCATTCCTATGCTTCTGTGCATCATCAATTCAAGTTCCATTTCAGACATTGTGCCATCGCTATGAAATTGTGACTTATGCCCGGCCTACTTTGGAAGAAGGCGGTCCCACTGGCCAGCAAGTTACAGCCATCACCGCTCCTGCCAGCGATGGCAAATTATAGCAAACACCGCTCCTGCGAACGATCGCAAATTATAGCCAACAACACCGCTCCTGCCAGCGATGACAAATTACAGCCAACATCGCTCCTGCCAACGATGGCCAATTACAGCCAACAACACCGCTCCTGCCAGCGATGACAAATTACAGCCAACAACACCGCTCCCGCCAGCGATGACAAATTACAGCAAACACCGCTCCTGCGAACGATCGCAAATTACAGCCAACAACACCGCTCCTGCCAGCGATGACAAATTACAGCCAACAACACCGCTCCTGCCAGCGATGACAAATTACAGCCAACGCCGCTCCTACCAGCGATGGCAAATCACAGCCAACGTCTACCAACGATGGCAAATTACGGCCATCACCGCTGCTGCCAGCGATAGCAAAAGCAGCAGAGGAGCTAATGAAAGGTCAGTCGATGATAGCCTTACGTTGGTGCCGCGACAGGATATAAAACTTCCCTTGTCGACGGAGACGGCCGTTCTCCAGGTCACCAACACGATCTATGTTGCAACGAATGCTGGCGAGGTGTCGCTACCGTGATTGGTAGATTTATCTGATGCTTGCATTTTTTCATTTGTCGTAACTTAGGATTTCAGTCCCCAAAGACCAAGGAACTAATTGTGAGGCTCTGGTGCCGGCTGCGAAAAATGCGTCAAATGTGGAGGGGAGACCGTTTGAAGTGCATTTTGTAGGCAGGCTCAGACCTTTCTCTTCCGGCACCCGCCCTCCTTCCCTTCCATCCCTCACCCTTACGCATTTTGCAAAACTGCATCCCTATGGCCCTAGATTTACCGATGACCTAAATACAAGCACCTGAAACAATATCTCTTTCTTCGTGACGTTATCCACAATTAGCGGAAACCGTTGGCAACCTTCATTATCTTCGCATACTCATGTCGGTGCAGAACTCGCACTTCTTAACTTGATCCCAATTATTTAGAGCGAAACCCATGCAATTTTTGTACCAAAAGGTGTGAATGACAATTTTAAACACCTCTAGCACCTTCATTTAGCTTTATATGCAATATGATGACAACTCAACCGTATTACTTCGTGCCTGTCCAACGATCAGTGCGCTAAGTCTGCCGTGCAACGGGGAATGTGGGAGGCCTACACCAGTGATGCTCGGCCTCTTACGTCAAAGCCGCTGTTCCCCTTAGTAGCACGAAGCCCCGGATGAATCCTTGACACGTATCGCTCCAACGACCTCCGTTTACCTCTGAAGCTACAGCTCAGGTACCTTCACACAGTCCTAAATCGGCAGGGATTTTAACGCTATTACCTTAAAAAACGATTAGCTACGCCTTTATAGCCAGTGAGATTCTTAGGACATGACAGCAACCAACAGTAGCTCACAGCCTTGTACTGAATCCAAGGCATTACCGCGTGGCGAGCAATCAGGCCATCTGTTTCCAATGGCACGACGCTTTGAGATGCTGCGTAGCAAACTGATCATTTCCGTGGCAAGATGCTGTGGCGAGCCACGGTTCTTACGGCTAGTAATAAGCCTAGTTATTTGGTATTTTATGCTGTGAATATTGGTATGCATATTGTGAATATAGGCTAAAAATCTATACAAAGCGGCGATCTGAGTGTCATTGGAAAAGCGCTGCGCCACCACTGATCTGAGACGTAAGCACTGATGTATTATGATTTGTCCTATGTTTCGGTCACCTGCCAAAAGCTATCCTGGATAAAGCTACTATGCTTGGCAACATTTTATGGCTCAACTTGCTCATACAGCGAAACGCCAATGTCTCGACATGTGCTCACGCTGCAAGCCTTAGCGAGTACAAGCCAATACTAAGCTGTGAGTTTCCTCGAGCTGGAATAAACTATTACAATATGGTCTAGTCGGTTGATTTTTTTACGATTTTGTCATCGAAAGCGTCAGTTTTTGTCATCGATCATAACCGGTAATTCAAAAGTTTTTTTTTTTAATCCCTGACGCAATGATTTCAAACGATTCGAATCGTTCCTAAATGAAATGTGTTGTGGTAGCGGTCAGATATTCAAAAGGAATATTTTTTTAGAATTTGATCCTGGCCTGTGACCTTAATACACGCTTAAATTTAAATTTGTTGTATGGCCTGAGACTACACGCAACGGCGCAATCGATTGCAGTTCGATTTTTAAAATTCGTTCTGGCCCTTCTCAAGATAAACAAGAGGGGGGGGGGGGCAAGTCTGCCACCTCCGGTCGGCGGTGTGTCGCTGAAGACCCTGCCCAATGCCGGGTTAAAGCTCCGAAATAATAATAATACTCATAGGGTGTGACAACTAGCGCAGACAAAGCTCGGGTAATAGTCACTGACACGAAACTGTCTTGATGTCCAAGTTGTCGGCTTTTAGGTTGTTGGTAAGGTAGTTAACTCCAGACACACGCTGGGAGTAGTGTAGTAAAATGCTGCCAGACATGCGTGGGTGAAGCCATGCATACGTTTGGGAGCAGTGTTTGGTCACTGGATGATATTTTGACACGGATAGATGCTGAGTGAATGAGCCATAAATGAACATTTTTACACGGCATAGTGACATCGGCTGTCCAAGAAATTACAAAAACTCTGCCTCTGTCCGCCCAAATTCCAAAATTAACTTGAGGGTTTTTTGGAAGTCGAAAAAAATGAAAGCCAATCGGCACGTGCGGCTCTTACGGACGTGATATCACACTGACCCAGCCCGGGCGGCGCACTGATCCAGCTCGGGCGGCACACTGACCCAGGTCGGGCGGCGTACTGACCCAGCTCGGGCGGCACACTGATCCAGCTCGAGCGGCACACTGACCCAGCTCGGGCGGCACACTGACCCAGCTTGGGAGGCGCACTGACCCAGCTCGGGCGGCACACTGACCCAGCTCGGGCGGCACCGTGAGACAGGCATCGGTTGATGCTGACTAGATCGCTGCGAGCCAGGAACCGCACAAAAGCTCGTCGAGAGCAGCTGCTATTGCTGGAGCCCAACCCCATCTGAGTGACTGCCAGGACCCTGCAGCAAAGTCAGCACACATCAGCTGCTATTGGTGGAGCCGGCCCCCATCTGAGTGACTGCCAGGACCCTGTAGCAAAGTCAGCACACATTAGTTGCATAAGACAAAATGTCTTCACCACTGCAGTTTTCTTCCTTCGCTTAGAACTGTATGCTCGACGAACAAAAAAAAAACAAAACAAACAAAACAACAACAAAAAAAACAAGCGTGTGACAGAAACTCATCTTATCGCTTTATGCGGCCGGAGGTGTGAGGGATTTCCTCATGTCACCCCAAGGGGACTACTGAGAATGCCATCCAGAAATCCGAGGCAAAACGCTAGGCCTTGGCACGACACATTCAATGCACATATTCTACAAAAAGGTCCTTCTTCGTGTCAGGCAGCTTAGCTATGATGTCTGTTTAAAATAGACATAACGTTTTTTGACATTCAAGACAGATCAGCAATCGCGACAACGTCAAATAATGTCAATGGCGTATAATGACCTTATTTTACCTTGGATGAGCTTTATCCTACGTTTCCACTGGATGTGATCCAAAACAGCAATGTTTATACTTAAGTCGCAAATTACCGTTGTATGCTGTTTTTTTAGCTTTGCGTGTCCCCAGGCATTGTTATTGGTCTGACATGCATAGGCACAGGCTCTCATCGAGGGGGTCAAACCTGTTATCATTGGATTCCTTTATGTACCAGGTTTGTGTCCGTCGGTTGTGATTCAGCAGGCCTAGCTGTCTGGTGTAAATGGAAGGTGGCTGCGGTGCCAGGCCACCCCTGCTGCCAGCGGTGCAGATGGAAACAGCAGCCACCAGGTGAGGACCAAAGACAATTCGTGTCGCGCAAAGTGACCGTTTGTTATGAGAAATCTAGGCCGGTCACATGAGGGGAGTAAAGTCAGAGACCGTAGATTATTTACGTCATGACCGGTCACATGAAGGCATCACGGTCAGAGACCGTAGATTATTTACGTCATGACCGGTCACATAAAGGCAGCACGGTCAGAGACCGTAGATTATTTCCTCGCAGACCGCGGGCGCGGTCGCGAAAAGTCAACCAACCAGCACTCTAGCAGTGCCAACGACTCGTTTTGGTGTTGACTTACCGGGACTACGTCAGCGATCTTATCACGTGACATAAGCATTCTGGCAATAAACTTAGCTTGTAGAATTCAACAGACCCGGGTAAGTCATAACGCAGTCAATGTGAAACCTTTAAATTAAGATCGCAACTACATTTTTGTTGCTGACAGAGATATGTTGTTTCAGCTTCTTGGCCGATGACCCCTTCTTTCTACTCACATCATAAGCGCAGCCTTCATGGCTAGTTCCGGCTTTGGGCTGATGCTGCAGTCAAGTTGCGGCGGCGGAAAACGTCTCTCACTTGCTGCGCCGGATGCAGAGAGCACCTGAATGGAAATCGGTGAATGCACGGCACGGCAACACGGCACGGCACGGCACGGCACGGCAACAGGCGTCTTAGGCACACAATTCAAATTGAATTGCACCGAACTATCAAATCAATAAAACAATGCTGGGGCGCTCCCATCGCCCTGCGTTAACTCGCACGGCAGGGCAGGATCTTCGATAAGCCAGTGGATCCAGGGCACATGCTGCAATATCCGTGAGGACTCCGTTCGTTGCAAGCGAAGTCGGAAATGGCGTCTTCGAGACGCTTACATCACCACAACTCACAACAATGCAATGCATCTTTCCATTCTCTTGGCACGCAGTCATTCACCGCATGCATTAACGTTGAAAGCTCGCGATGCCGTTGGAATAACCGAAACACTGTGGCAGCCGGCCCACCTTACCTCCGGCACGCGTCAGATTAGGCAATGTGGAAAATCTGTGAGTCCAGCTGCTGCAGGCTGTGAGATGGCCAGGTGGTACCAGCCCACGTGGTGAGGCAGTGCTCGGTTGTCGGCAGGTGCACCCCTGAAACGGACAGTAGCCTGCGGTGTAGACAGTAGCACGGTGGGGCAGCGCTCGCCTCTTCAGCTTTCAAAATGTGGCAGCACGGTCCACGACCACCGCGCCAGTAACGTCTGCCGTCCGGCCACCGCGCCACGTGACGTCTGCCGCCCGACCCCCGCGCCAGTAACGTCTGCCATCCGATAACCGCGCCACGTGACGTCTGCTGCCCGACCACCCCGCCAGTAACGCCCGCCGTCCGATCACCGCGCCAGTAACGGCTACCGCCCGATCACTGCGCTACGCTCGCCGCCTCGTCGCAGCAGCTGATTGCGCCGCCGACCACACCGGGTGGCGCCGTGTTCGATCCAATCTCACAAAACGAATCAGTAGCGCGCGAGCAGCCCATCACGTTGTACAGGATCAATATCCATTATGACATGAGTCTTCCGGTCTGTCTTGTCTGTTAATGGCGGAGAAATCGACGTCTGAAAGAAAACTGCCCCATATCCGGCGCGCATGGCCTTTGCCAGTCTCCAAAATGCGCATGTGCGTGGCCTTGCGTCATGGCGCCAGGTCAGCTGACAGCCGTTGACAGGCGTTCATACCGTGGCATTTAGACCATGACAGCAGCGCCACGACCAGAGTCGCGGCGAGGGAGGCGATGCCACGACCAGAGCCTAGGCATCGAGCGACACTGAGCAGGCACGCCTCTAAATGGCATCGAATTCGCAATGCGTGCCACGTGCATTTGCACTGCGCTGGCACCTCGGATGTTAACGAATGTCTCACAGCGAGTGGACGAAAGCCAACGTGCGTGTAGCCAGCCAGTACGTTTGCGCGGTTGGACATAGAGAAACGCACGATCGAAGTTTTCAGTCGCGAAATCTCGTTCTATTGTTCTAAAATCCGTTTTTGGTGGTGTGTGTGTGTGTGTGGACGTAAAAAAGCATGGTAGGGCGTCGAATTCCGTCGCTACAACCCGTTGGCACTTTTTAGTAATCCAGTACCTCTAGGGCCCAATGAAACGCGCTAAAGTAATGGTGTGTGATATACATATGCATATATATATATATATATATATATATATATATATATATATATACGCCTCTTACTCTTACCCTGCACTGAGGTTGTAGTGAACGGGTACGCATTCGTCACCAGTCCTGGATCCCTCTACTCTCCTGACCACAATCAGCGCACCAGCGCCGTGAAGTCGTCACATCAGCGCGATGAAGTCGTCACATCAGCGCGGTGTAGTCGTCACATCAGCGCGGTGAAGTCGTCACATCAGCGCGGTGAAGTCGTCACATCAGCGCGTCGCACAAGGTAGCAACCAAAGCTGGATCAAAAGGTGACCCCGCTATGCGCCACACAACGTAGCGACCACAACTGGATCCAGAGGTGACTCCGCCATGCGCTGCACAATTTAGCAACTAGAGCTGGATCAAAAGAACCATCACTACACATTTTGTTGATGACCTACATTATCAGCATGAATTTGGAGCTGAGACAGTTTCCATTTGTCCCTTGACTTGGCATAATGGGCTCAAGACTGACCTAGACTCATAAAATGTATTGCCACTAGCGGGATCTCGTTAGGGCCATCCATTGGTGTTTTCTGCGAACTTCTATCATTCTTTGTTTGAAAACGGCCGGGGGAGGGGCGTCGACCCCTTATTAATTTGTGGTATGGAAAATGTCCAATCAAGGAGGTGGTTAAACTTTATCAAGTAGATTCTAGCTAACTAATAACCCCATGGAGATATTTCTGTGAAATAAATATGCAACGCCACAAGGCGACACAACTGTCGTGGAATGCACCTGCTGCCAGCCAGGGCTGAGAAGGCTACCGCACATGGACAGGACTGAGGGGCCTGCGAGCGGAGGCAGCGACTCCAATTGGAACTGAACAAAAACATAGCTTGTTGTTGAGGCCCTGTCACCACCGCCCAGGCGTTCCCACATACGGTGTCAGTTTTTCCGCGGGCCTTCAGTCAAATAGCTCTGCGAAATCCGTATCGTGCCGTCCATGCAAAGTACGACCACCGCTACAGACCGGGAACACCCGTTCGCCAGACGAAAATCGAGGCACGCAAATAAGACCCATGAATCCAATCCTGCAAAACGTTCCCGACCGTATGTTTAGCAACAACGGATTTCATGCAATGGTACAGAAGGGCGCCGAATTTCTGGGATGCGTGAGAGCAGTGTCGGCTGGCGTGACTGTTTACGGCGAGGTAGTGTCAGTCAGGCGATGCCGGCACTTATCGTGGACATGTCAGACTGCAATGCTGGCAGCATTCCATCGCCGGTAAGGCGTTTCATGCGGCACGGTATTCTGAGTGTGCTGAATGCATTTTCACCATAATGTGGTATCAATGGAAGATTTCGAAAAGACAAGACGTGTAGAAAGTTTCTAATATTCGCGAAGCACACGTCCGTACGTCCCCACCCTCTTGGCAGCTTCTAAAAATGTACTTTCTGATATACGAAAAGAATTGAATTTGCTCTCCGCCTCTTAGGAAAATCCTAATTACGTGCCTAACCCCGGTGCTGGCCATAGGACGCGACGCTGTCGACAGACAACGTTCATCAACAGCAAACCTGGGGCGACAGGTGGCACAAGTCCAATTTATCGGGATTGTTAGCCTCTTATCGAGCAGCAGCCGCATGACACACCACCATCACAAGGCCCACCGACAGGGGCAGGCGCAACATGAACGGGTCGTTGTGAGCTCCGGCAGAGGCCGCCAATAGAAATTTCCTCCAGTGTATGGTAAAAACCCGAAATCTCTCTTCCGGCGGGGCAGCTAGCATGCACCTGATGACCGGTGCCCTCACTCGCCGTACTCTTGTGCGCCGGCGCAATGACTGATCCGGACTAAGGGTGGGGGGGGGGGGGGGGGGGGAGGGGGAGGGGTCCTGCAGGCGTCTTCATGCGACGCTGGCACAGCTCTGCCAGTGACGGTCAGCGTTCTATGCTGCACGGCTACCTGCAAGCTCGGGGTGCGACGGCAGCGTCGCGCCGCCGCTCGGTCAGCCTTCGTGGCCTGGCCCGTGTGTCAGTTTTTTTCGGTCATAATTCATACTCCTGTCAGACTTACTATATTACTGTAGCTTACTGTATTACTGTAGCTTGCTGTACTTCTGTAGCTTGCTGTATTACTGTAGCTTGCCGTATTACTGTAGCTTACTGTATTACTGTAGCTTACTGTATTACTGTAGCTTACTGTATTTACTGTAGCACAAAATATGATTCATCTTCAAAACTTGTACTGGGCGTATTGCATGGGCTGAGAGCCGATTGAAGTTTTATGGCGCCATAAATCGTGTTGCCTTACATCAGACCCGAATAACTCGTTGGATATTTTTATCTTGGCCTGGGGCATCACATGGCCAAATGGCCAATTTGGTGGCACTATTTGCGTGACATTTCTATGGCGTCATATATGCCTGGGTGACTTTGAAAAAGGCTACATGAAAAAATCTGCACGAGTTCTCGGGCGTCAAGCTCAGAAACCAGATGGTAACAACTCTTAAAAAACAGAGCTGTGAACTGAGCTGAATTACCCTTAAAATTGCTGTCTTCGTTTAAAACTTCACAAAGCTGTGGAACACTTACATTCACATTATGCAGGTCAAGTGGAGTGACGTAATGCGTGGACGTTTCTGCCATTATTTTATGATGAATACGTCGTTTTATATGATACTCACGAGGCCAGTTTTATGATGCTGGAAAACAGTGTCAAGAGGAAGGCAGTGTCATGCCACGCCCTGCAATTGACACTGCCGCCCTTTCTGGCCGCTGTGCACCATTAACTGGCGGCGGGGTCGTCCATAGGCCTACTGTCCAGAGCCCATAGAGCCGCCAAAGCCATAGCCGCCCGCAGCGCCACGAGACAGGCGCTGCGATCCTGGTTGCGATGGCGAGTGTGGAGCCGCCGCCAGACCCCGTAGGTGGCCAACGACGGGTCCAGCCTAGCTGGCAGCTTAACGACAGGAGCAGAACGGCGCCGGCCGGCGTCGGGCCGCACGAGCGCACACCGGACGCGTCACTGGGTGGCGGGGCTGCAACGTGATTGAGAGATTTAGTGATACTCTGCTCAGATCCTTTGACGGGTATTTCAGGATATCGGCACGTCCTCCATTCGAGTAGCTGTTTGGGCTGTCTGGGGCACGCTCCTTGCTCCTGCGTGGATCACAGGGTGAGCCAGCATGCTTTTGAGTCATGTCCCATACAGGCGGCAGTATTCTTCAGATACTCAGCCATGCCACTTCCATGTCATGTACGTCAGCATTACCCTCAAACTTTGTGTGCCGCGCCATGTCGTTTGGATATCGTCATCGATGCAGAGTGTGCTCGTTCGATACGATGGGCTATTGGAAAGACCATGCGCTGAATATCAAACCGTTCCGGGGCCTCTGTTCCATGTGTCAGCTATTGACCGGTAAGTATACTTTTATCTTTGTCGTTGGGTTTGCCATCTGTCCATCGCCATGCTTGCGATATGTCTTTACGTCTGCTTGAACCACTCTTACGAAACAGTGTCTCCATCGGGCGCCCGTTTTACCATAAAAACCAACGAGACAAAAGGTGGAAGCCCTTACAACAAGGTCTGGCGATTGTGAGATGGAAGCGCTTACAGCAAAGTCTTGCGACTGTAACGTGGAAACGCTTACAGCGACGTCTAGAGATTGTGAGGTGGAAGCGCTTACAACAAAGTCTGGCGATTGTGAGATGGAAGCGCTTACAACAGGGTCTGGGGACAGTCAGGTGGAAGCGCCTACAACAAAGTCTGGCGATTGTGAGGTGGAAGCGCTTACAACAAAGTCCGGCGATTGTGAGGTGGAAGCGCTTACAACAAAGTCTGTCGATTGTGAGGTGGAGGCGCTTACAACACGGTCTAGCGACTGTCTGGTGGAAGCGCCTACAGCAAAGTCTGGCGATCGTGCTGTCCCCGTGTTTTGTTGATATTATACCTCGCATGTATATGATTAGCCCCAAGCCCCCAGTGTGCGGCGCGATACTGCGACATCCATGTGTCTTCGACACGGCTCAGCGCATAGCGCAGTTGTGCCTCGGCCCGTCCCCATCGCGACTCCCCCACCACACCGGCTGCCCTTCTCCCCCACCACACCGGCTGCCCTTCTCCCCCACCACACCGGCTGCCCTTCTCCCCCACCACACCGGCTGCCCTTCTCCCGCGCCACACCGGCTGCCCTTCTCCCCCGCCACACCGGCTGCCCTTCTCCCCCACCACACCGGCTGCCCTTCTCCCGCGCCACACCGGCTGCCCTTCTCCCCCGCCACACCGGCTGCCCTTCTCCCCCACCACACCGGCTGCCCTTCTCCCGCGCCACACCGGCTGCCCTTCTCCCCCGCCACACCGGCTGCCCTTCTCCCCCACCACACCGGCTGCCCTTCTCCCGCGCCACACCGGCTGCCCTTCTCCCCCACCACACCGGCTGCCCTTCTCCCCCGCCACACCGGCTGCCCTTCTCCCCCACCACACCGGCTGCCCCTTCTCCCCCACCACACCGGCTGCCCTTCTCCCGCGCCACACCGGCTGCCCTTCTCCCGCGCCACACCGGCTGCCCTTCTCCCCCACCACACCGGCTGCCCTTCTCCCCCACCACACCGGCTGCCCTTCTCCCCCGCCACACCGGCTGCCCTTCTCCCCCGCCACACCGGCTGCCCTTCTCCCCCACCACACCGGCTGCCCTTCTCCCCCACCACACCGGCTGCCCTTCTCCCGCGCCGCTCCGCGTGCCGCCACCCGGGCCTCGTTGCGTCGGGGCGCTGCCTGCCGGCGCCCGTCCCCCGGCGGGTGTCGTCGGTGCTGGTGCTGGCGGCGCTGATCTGGGGGCCGGCGGCGCGCTGGCGTCCGGTCAGCACCCCCTCCGCGGATGTCCCACTCAGGTGCCCTCCGACCCGCCGTCAAGCGCCGTCCAGAACCAGGCAGCGGCCAGACTGTAGACGACTGACTACTTGCCAGGTGGTGCCGACTCTTCGCTCTGCACGGACTGATAGGGGCAAGACGGGCTCTCTGCGCCACCAGCCGTGTTACCGCGTGTGCTGGCGCTTGTGTTGGCAGAGAGCTTGAGACGGCTGTGCGAGCCGGCGGTGGAGGCATGCGTGCGGGCTGGTCAGCTAGCCGTGGTCCAACAGAGCACCGACGACCTGCGCCGGAGAGGCGTCTGCTCCCCGGACCTCCTCAACGACACTCTGCAGCCGCCGGTGAACACGAGAGTGCATCCAACCCGTGGTTGGTGACGGAGGCGCTTGTTGTGCCAGCGTTCGCTTCTTGTCATTGCTATTGATCAGTAGTGGTTGATTTGATGTGTGATTAAGTCCGTACAGACGTCATTTAGATATCCAGCAACAGCACGATGGCAGTCTCACCTGAATTAAGATCACGCTTATTGTCAGTGACTTGATGTCTTGAACCAATGCCTGCTCACCAGGCCACTGGTCTACTGTTCTCCCGACAGACCACTGACGGCGTGTCTGGCCACCGGTCCACTGTTCTCCTGACTGACCACTGACGGCGTGTCTGGCCACTGATCCACTGTCCTCCTGACTGACCATTGACGGCGTGTCTGTCCACTGGTCTACTGTCCTCCTGACTGACCAGTGACGGCGTGTCAGGCCACTGGTCCACTGTTCTCCCGACTGACCACTGACCGCATGTCCGGTGGGTCGTCGCCGCCATGCGCGCCGTTGGTCTGAAGCTTGTCCTGTCGGATATCACCAGCTGCGCGTACCGCCGTTGCACATCCGCTGTCCGGGAGCGTGTCCGGCTGAACAGCGCGGGCTGATTTCGCTCTGGCGTGGTCTCCAAGAGACGGACACGGATTTATCCCGGCCAGTGACGGCGCCGGTCGGCTGTGTGCTCGATTCGCCACTGCTGCTGCCGCTGCCACGGAGTCCACATGGAGCCCGCTGCTCTAGGTCCCGCTCCAGTCCAGCACGGCCGAGACCGCCTGGACGTCACCCACCAGGCTCACCATGGTCAGTCAAGAGGCGGCGGGCTGGCCGTGGCCAGGTGTCCGACACGTGTGGGGTCAGTGGTGGGCGTGCCAGTGGCTCGCGGTGACCACATCGAGTGGTTACTCCTCGTGTGGGGTCAGTGGTGGGCGTGCCAGTGGCTCGCGGTGACCACATCGAGTGGTTCTCCTCGTGTGGGGGTCAGTGGTGGGCGTGCCAGTGGCTCGTGGTGACCACATCGAGGGGTTACTCCTCGTGTGGGGGTCAGTGGTGGGCGTGCCAGTGGCTCGTGGTGACCACATCGAGGGGTTACTCCTCGTGTGGGGTCAGTGGTGGGCGTGCCAGTGGCTCGTGGTGACCACATCGAGTGGTTACTCCTCGTGTGGGGGTCAGTGATGGGCGTGCCAGTGGCTCGTGGTGACCACATCGAGTGGCTCTTCTCGTGGCCTGCTAAGCACCCGATTGAGGTCGTGCCGTGTTTAAAGGCCGCAAGCTCAAATGATGTGTGGGAAATGGTGTACATCATTGTGTGTTGTGCCATGCCGCCTTTGCAATGAGCAGCATGGCACGCGAGTGCAATATTTGTCATTTTCCGGTTTTGCACTTTTCAATTTGCAATACTAAGCCTCTCATGCCTCCAGATTGCATCGTTGCATTCAGCCCTAATCGCTCATGATTCAAGACTGTTTCAAAGATAGCCGCAACTGTGGAACAAGGCCAATATGCAACATAAAAGGAGAGTAATTTCCACGAGCTACGACGTAAAAGCGGAAGTTTTTAGTCAACATAAAGCGCATGTCCACACTTCGCCTTTTTCACAGGCTCCTTTTGTTGAAAAATGACACACTTTGTGTCACCAATGTCTCTTGTCACATTTTTTTTGTTAGACACTCCACAAAAGTCAGCATAATTACATGGAAAGGCAACGATACGTAAAGCATGGAAAGTCTTTACCCAGAGAAAGTATTCAGGAATTTCAATGTAAAAGTGGCAATGAAATATATCTCACAATCACGCCTTGTTCGTTCCCTCCTCCCTTCAAAGCAGCCCAAGAGCAGCTTTGCTCGCTCTGAAAGTAATATATGTTTCATCAGTTCAGTTTTCATTTCAGTAATAATTGCGGTCCTGCCACTCGCTAACTTTGCACGCTCCTGACGCGCACGCGCCCCCGCGGCCAAAAACATCACAGCGCCGCGAAATGTTGACGGACTTTGGTGGCTCGACAGAATGCGGCCGGGTTATTTTGCCGGCGTAGTCTGCTAGGCTTGGCTTGGACGTCCACGGATTGGTAAGGCCGTTTGCGAAACCACGTGGCCGACTGCACGTCCGCGTGATGTGGGGTGACAGCAGCAGGGGCGTAAGTCACTACATGTCAGCCACGCAGCTCAAGTGTAAAACATGGCCGCCTACGGCTAGAGCCGCTGTGCATATGGGGCATACCAGGGGTGCAATCTGGAAAGGAACAATAGCGTAAAGTTCTCGCTATATGGCAGGCTCATGGCTGGTGTCCGGCGTGTAGACGACCTGGCTTCAAGGGGATTGCGCCAATGAGCCACAATGCATCGATTTTTACCAATCGCATTCCGACCATTTTTACGATGGTTTGTATGCTACGTCAATTACATCTAAACCGTCTCCAAGAAGCAACACATGTATTCGGTCCCCCTACTCAGTTTTAGTCACATACCCTTGCCTACGTCTTGTTCCGGTTACATCACCAGTCCTTTAAAGGTCACTGTGACTCCTGTTTTGTCCCGTTTGTGTCAATCCGTCCTGGCAACATTTCCTGACATACAGACGTAAAATTCAGCTCGGCTGGCGCTGCCGGAGAGCTCGCCGCCGTCCAGCCGTAGCCTGCCGCTTCCAAGCGGCCATCCTACGCTGCCGGAGAGCTGGCAGCTGGCAGGGCTTTCCAGCCTGACGCCGACAGAGGGCATTTTCGTAGCGCCGCGCTGGTTCGCTGCTCTCCGGACCGGCGGCCGGCCTGCGCCACCTGCTGCCGACGCTTCTCGTCTGTGGACCGCACATCATCCACGCATTCCAGCAGCTCTGCGCATACGGGCAGCTAACCCGTAGTGGCGATGCTGTGTCTGCCCCGGTAGGTGTGCTTCGGTGAGATAGGGACCACCGGCTAAAGGACAACCGGCTGACCCTGTGGCGTTCAAATTTGTGGGATCTTCCAAGTTTTCTTCCAAGTTTCCAAGATCGTCCAACCTCTTCCAAGTTTCTATGCTACCATCTTAAGATAGAACACTGCTAAAGCTTTGGCAAAGCTTGGCGGGTAAACATAAGAAATAGTGTAAACAACAATTTCAAATATGTGACAGCGACGGGCAGGCGGGCCGCCGTCACTGCTCAGTCGGCTCCTCGCCACACTTGTTGCCGCTTGATGCCCCACTGCAGCCGCACAACGAATTTTTGCTGGTGGCAGCACTTTTTGACCGACAGTCACCACGTCTGACAGTGCAGAGAGACGTGACTGGCGCACATCATTGGCACACGTCATTGGCATACGTCATTGGCGCACGTCACTGGCGCACAGTCTGCGCTGTGCAGCTCTCTTGCCCACCTTTTTGGGAGCAATGGTGGTATATCGCTTATTTCCAATACTCTGGCTATTCTTTCATGGTGGGAGAATCGTTTTTTTCAGCTTACCGACTGCGGGCAGCATCACTGTCAGAGACTGAGGGTATCTTTCAGAACAGACGCGAAGCGTGCGCAGAACACCATGCCTTATTTCCTGTCAGCAGTATCGGGCCTCACGCAATGCTCGTCTGTTCCCCACACCTCCGACACTTTGACGGACTTGGCTGGCTGCTCTCGGCTGACGTAGGCACACAGCTCGCAGAACTCCTCATAGCGACTAATACGGTGGCTACTGCGCCACGCGAAATAGCTCTCGTACGCGGTGCGGTTCTCCGTGAGCGAGGTGAGATACGCTGCCAGCTGGTCCACACTGTCAAAGTTCTGCACGTGAATAAAGGAGTGGGGCGGGGCCACGCGGCGGTAGGCCTCGGGAGGTGGTCCGCGCACCACCGGCACCATACCCGCCCGCAGGGCGTGCCAGAACTTCTCCGTAATGTAGTCCTCGCACAGGCTGTTCTCGAATGACAGGTAGAAGAAGTGCGACGCGGCTAGAGCTCGGTAGCAGGCCGCCGGGTTTCTTCCAGCGCTTTGGTCGCTGGGGCACTTCAGCGTCCCGCATTTGCCGTAGGTGTCCACGGAAATATGCCGCCCGAGCCTCTTGACGTATCTCTCCCTCTTGGAGTGGGTGGTACAGTGGGACACCACCCAGGCAGCTGCGCGAGATCTGTCGATATGCCACCTTTGTTAATGAGCACTCATGCACCCGCCACAATCTGCAGAAATCGAAAGCGACATAAGCACACCCCTCGGCACTAAGAAGCGGCGTCCAGCGAAATGGAGAAGGGTGCATATCTTGACTAAACAAGCTGATATTGCTGCAGAATTGCCCACGCTTCGCACGTGTTTCGAAGGTCGAGGCAAGGCATACGCCGTTCGCATTCTGTCATGTACAGAGCACGTGTAAAATGAAAACCCGAGTGATAGAATCCTTCTAACAAGGGACTTATTTTCCGTCTTCCAGTAATGGCTGACCCGGGGCTTATTCTACGTTGATCCTTACGCTGAAAGAAAAAAAAGGTCTTCCGCCTACTGAATCCTCCAGCGCTGGTAGGTCTCGTGATATAACACACTTTTTTTGCAAAACAAAAACAACCTTGCTTCGTGCACAAAACTGAAATGCTTTTGAAGAAGCGTGTCTGCCTCGCATTGAAACATTATTTGTTATGTCGGTGACACAGAAAAAAATGGCGTAGAGGGCTAAGGAAATTCCGTGGTCGCAGACATTTGATGGCCATAAAGGTGCATAACACAGCAGGACACCGCATGCAATGGTGTAAGCCAGGTGTCAAAAGAAAGACCTCGTGGAAAGATCGGAGACCACTAGATGACGCTACCTTTTCGAGAACTCCGGCAGCTCTCCCTCCTGTCTGCCAGCCACCGTGATGCCGAACGGAGTCAAGACGTCCGCGTCGCGGTGGTAAGTCATCGTCGCATTGAAAAAGTAGTCCAGCGGCTTCCAGTTGGTACTGGTCAGCGCGGGGGGCTCACCCAGATAGAACACAAACAGCTGATCTGGCCGTTTGTGTTGAGGAAGGTCTGTCCTGCGCAGAGACTGGCCGTGGAACAGAACGGCGCGTGCCTGATGCAGCATGGCCCTGTTACTGGTTCCGAAACAGTTATTGATTGGGCAGCCAGCAAAGGCCTCGTGGCCGAATCCGCGGTAGAAGTCGGTTCGTCCGTATGGACCTACCCAGTACAGAATTACGTTTACGACTGGTTTAAAGGAGTGCTGGTCTGACTTCGAGATGCTTTCTGGTGCCAGCTGTCGGGGCCAGCCGGCAGTGGTGGCCGATGTGCCCACTTTTAGCGCCTTCGGTGGTTCACGGCTGGAAACATTCTTCCGTTGAAATGGTGCGAGCTGGTAAGCCGGCATGGAACGCACCGTAATGAAAACCCATACAAGGAGAAAGAGTACTAGAGCCCCGACTAAGAGTTTTTTTGCCAAGCAGGACGTTGATAAATGAGTGTGCATCCTTGCATAGACGTAGCTGGAAAAGTGCACAATGGTCAGTACATGCACGGTGTTGGTGTTTTCTTCATGTCCTCTGTCTACCCTAGTGGGTTTCCAGCCTATTTCTCAAACGGGGAGGGCTGCTCCAGCCATTTTGAGAGTGGAGAACAGTGGGGCGAGTGACACAGAGCGGGTGGGGTGATGGTCTTTACGGGAGACGACAAACTATTCTGGTTTGAACAAAACTGGCATTTCCTATGGCAGCAGTGTTCGCTGTTAAGCATGTCTTTAACAATCACCAACGATGCCCTAACAGGGCAGAAAAACGGGCTTGAGGCGGCGACGACTACATCTCTTAACCTTTTCGACAGAACCAGGTTACGTTTATAACTGATATTTTTGTGTCCTTACAGGGATGAGCACATTTATGCGAGCGAACTCACAGTGACATCAAAGTAGCCGGGCTACGTTCTCGGTATGCTCTGACATCTGTAGGACGGCCCATCCAGCCTGCACGCGCCAACCGCACAACGCATTATCTGAACCCGATGCGTCACGTACTATGGCACCGTGTGGCATCTGTAGGACGGCCCATCCATCTAGCACGCGTCAACCGCACAACGCATTATCTGAACCCGATGCGTCATGTACTATGGCACCGTGTGACATCTGTAGGATGGCCCATCCAGCCTGCACGCGCCAACCGCACAACGCATTATCTGAGCCCGATGCATCACGTACTATGGCACCGTGTGACATCTGTAGGATGGCCCATCCAGCCTGCACGCGCCAACCGCACAACGCATTATCTGAGCCCGATGCGTCACGTACTATGGCACCGTGTGTTATTGTGGCTTTAGGACGCGCTCGACTGCTGAGGCTACACGGCGTTACCTGCCTCTCACCCTGGCGCCGGCGGGAAGGGCGGGCACCGCGAAGAATCGAACCCCGTACCTCTGGCCTCTCAGACGTGTTGTGGTTAACGCAGACGTGCTAACCACTACACTGCCGGTAGCGCGCACCCTCACAACGACATCGGTGACAGGCTTCACTGAATGCACCAAAATCCTTCATTAACCCAAAGATTTGTCTGTTGCATTTAAAAAAACGTCGACTTTTCTATAACAACCCAAACCCGGTGGCCAATTTCGTGCGAACCATTGATTAGTTGAACTTGCCATCTGATATCATTACTGGCTGCAGTGACGAAGAGCAGTGCAGTTCACAGATTTCGGTTTTAGAGTCCGGTCCAATCCGGAATGGTCCCTAGGATGCTCAAAATCCAGTCCTGCTCGGCTCGTCTCACCAGCAATGCGCGCCAATCTGGTACCAATTTGATCACGTGCCTTTGCCACCCGCTCTGGATTGGTGGATGCTTGCAGCGGGACAGGGTAGCTGCCAGGCTGGCCGGGGTTCAGAAACCTTCCCCCGGACCAAACAGCGTTACTGAGCCAAGCGGAGCCTGAGAAACACTTGCTGAATCAGCATCCGCTGCTGAACACTGCTGATCAGCACATCCGCTGCTGATGAAACACTGCTGATCAGCACATCCGCCGCGTGAACACTGTGCTCAGCACATCCGCTGCTGAACGCTGCTGATCCGCACATCCGCTGCTGAAACACTGCTGATCAGCACATCCGCTGCTGAAACACTGCTGATCAATAAATCCGCTGCTGAAACTGAAACACTGCTTATCAGCACATCCGCTGCTGAAACACTCCTGATCAGCACATCTGCTGTTGAAACACTGCTTATCAACACATGCGCTGCTGAAACAGAATGCTGATCGGCCAGAGCCAGCAGCCGCGCAGCCCACATCCAGGAAAACCGCATCTGCTGTGCGCCAGATCTCCGAAATAAATCGGCAGTTATGGCTGGCAATGTGCAACAAAACACCGGCGCCCTTCTGGAGGCGACGCGTGACAAGCGCCGGTGTCACACCAGGTGGGATCAGCGCCGGTGTCACACCAGCTGGGATCAGCGGGCCGTGTCACACAGCTGGGATCAGCGCCGCTATTACACAGCTGGGATCAGCACCGGTATCACACCAGCTGGGATCAGCGCCGGTGACACACCAACTGGGATCAAGAAAGCCGCGTCTCGTGAGGGACTGACACCGGGCGCCGAAGGCATGGTGTCGGGGAGAGCGGAGCGTGCCTTGTCAGAGGGAGCCGAGGTAGCCGCCAGGCGTGCCTCATCAGAGGGAGCCGAGGCAGCCGCCGGGCGCGCCATGTCAGAGGGAGCCGAGGCAGCCGCCGGGCGCGCCATGTCAGAGGGAGCCGAGGCAGCCGCCGGGCGCGCCATGTCAGAGGGAGCCGAGGCAGCCGCCGGGCGCGCCATGTCAGAGGGAGCCGAGGCACCCGCTGGGCGCGCCATGTCAGAGGGAGCCGAGACAGCCGCCGGGCACGCCATGTCAGAGGGAGCCGAGGCAGCCGCCGGGCGCGCCATGTCAGAGGGAGCCGAGGCAGCCGCCGGGCGCGCCATGTCAGAGGGAGCCGAGGCACCCGCTGGGCGCGCCATGTCAGAGGGAGCCGAGGCAGCCGCCGGGCGCGCCATGTCAGAGGGAGCCGAGGGCAGCCGCCGGGCGCGCCATGTCAGAGGGAGCCGAGGCACCCGCTGGGCGCGCCATGTCAGAGGGAGCCGAGGCAGCCGCCGGGCACGCCATGTCAGAGGGAGCCGAGGCAAGCCGCCGGGCGCGCCATGTCAGAGGGAGCCGAGGCAGCCGCCGGGCGCGCCATGTCAGAGGGAGCCGAGGCACCCGCTGGGCGCGCCATGTCAGAGGGAGCCGAGGCAGCCGCCGGGCACGCCATGTCAGAGGGAGCCGAGGCAGCCGCCGGGCACGCCATGTCAGAGGGAGCCGAGGCAGCCGCCGGGCGCGCTGGGCAGTCTTGATGCCGTCCGCGGGGCCACGGGGCCGGCTGAGGGTCGTTAGCGGAACGCCGACCAGCGTAGCCTGCTCGGCCAGCGGCGCGCTCGTAATGAGAGACCCTGCTGCTGGCCGGCGCTATCCGGTGGCCGGCGGCGGCGCTCGCGGCCCGCCGACAGAGGGCAGCACCGGACAGCGTGCACAGGTGGGGAGGAGAGGCGGGTCGCTATGCTATGCTAAATGAAGCGATTCTGGAAACCCCGGGAGATAAAATTGATTCCCATCCCGACCCAAGCGTGAGTTAAAAGGCATGTTTCACATGTTTATGGGGATTAAACTGATATTACCAATTCGAAGACCACGCGGTGCAGTTCACAGCTCTACCCATCTTAAAGGGAATGCTTCACGTTTGAAGACTACTGAAGCAAGCAGCAGATATGATGTAACAAGCTCATTAATAGCTATTAGTATGCTTCTACGTAGCAAAGACTGCACCGGACACCACAATTGCTCTGTTATCTGTTAGGTAAATATGCCTCGATGCGTTTTTGTTTGATCACGTGATCGTAGGTTGCACGACATTGAGAACCAATTATCGGCCGTTTCATCTGGAAATTGTGCTCACGAAAGCCGGATGTGAACGACTTGACCATTACATTTTTTCGGCCTGATCGCCGTATGGTTTATGAAATGGTAGGATTTGAATGACGTTATTATGACGCCATGAATGCCAGGTATTACTAAAAATACTCTCCCTGGAAAAATTCTCGTCATAGCCGCGGGTGTATAGCTCGGCAACTAGAAGGGTTTAGGTCTTGAGAAGGGCAGGGCTGTAAACTGCGCAGAAATGTCTTTATGATTTTAGTTTAGCTCTTTTAGTTCAAACCTCCTTTAAATATGGAACGCTCTGTTTAATACCTAATATCCTCCAGTTTCTGAGCTACATGCCCGCGAAGATGTGCGCCGTTTGCACGCATTTCGTGCAGACCTATTTCAGGCTCATTCGCACACGCGTGATGTCAAAGAAACTCGGCTCAAATTGTCCCACCCCATCAATATTGAGCAGGCTGTGAAAGTTTCAATCAAGAATCACGTTCCGTGCTACATGATATACGATGCAGGACCTGGTTGTTAGTTATGAAGGAAATAAGGCTTGTAAGCAAATCAATCACGAACAGTGTCATAACCGTACGTGAGCACGTGAGCACGTGAATGCAAATCACTCCTCAAACTCGCGCATTGATATGCAAGAACACCACGAGAAAGGGACAAAACACGAATACGCTGGATATTTGGTTCAACAAGCACCTGCCAGCACCGTTAATTTCCCCACTTGGAGAGATCTAGATTCTGTGAGTGCGAGGGTAACAATTTTTGCACAGGTAGTTTGGCCAGCACCTCAACGTCATAGACACGGTGCATGACGAAATCACACAATGACGTATTGAAGAGCGTACCTATTCAACAGGAAAACTTTGCTGTCTAGAGCATTTTTTACAGTAACCAATAAATTTTCATAAAAAGTTGCCAAGTGAGCTAATTTAACACGCGCCCTGGTGGCCAGCTAGATACCCTTCGCTCGGGTGGGGCCGGGGCCAATTTGACCCCCACCTGAGATCTCAAAAATTAAGAGAGCTAAATACACCAAATTTACAGAGTGTGTTGACCTGTACGTGAACTCACTTAGGTATAAGTTTCAGGTTCCTAGATCATGACCTTCGGGTCAAAAAGGTCAAACAAGGTCAAGTTCCAAGTCGGTCTCCAAAGTGCGCCCAGAGCCTCGATAACCATTTCTAAGCAAAAGGTCACATTCTCATTCAAGGTCAGTGACGTTGTTCGACCTTTTGAAGGTCAATGTAACCAAAATTATACAAGATTGGTCTGAGTTTTGCATTTGCCTAAGCGACAAAGATAACACTAAGCAGTGCGTTCGTTAAAAGCAAATGTTGACCTGGGTTATTTTAGGTCAGTGACCTAGTCTGACCTCTAAGGGAGGTCATGGAAGATGTATAATGCGGTTCCTGCTATCAATAAACTCGAAATGAACGCCAGAAAACTATCCCATAGAGCAAGCCCTAGAGCAACAAGACAGGTTGGGTTTGCCCTTGGTGTGAGCTTTATACTTGATCTTAGGTCAATGCAATTTGCTCATTCAACTGTTGTGTTGCTTAAGAAAGTATCTCAGAAATGTATAGCTTCGTCTAACACTCCGTTGTTGAATTAGATTGCGGGATTCCCTAAAACTTGCCTTCGCTGAAACCATGGCCTGACTTTGACCTGCCATAAGTCAGTGAGTACAGCTAATTTTTTGTATCAAGCGATTTACTATTGAATTTTTTACAGTTATGCAAAATTTGGCGCGGCTGCGCCGCGCTGCTCGGAAATCATTTTGGAAAAACCTTCGGGAGGGGTCAGTTGGACCCCCACCCGAGCGCGTGTCAATCATGTCTCAGTGACGGCCTTGACCCCGGACAGTGCCGTTGTGCCTACGGTCCGTTCCGCTTCGCTCGTCGGCTGTTGATGCAGTGCGTTTAAGCATGTGAGAGGAGCGACCCGTGGCCTCGGAGAGTCTGTATGAGCAAGGGGTCACCCAAAATGAAGCCGAAGCCGGAATGTTGCACCTGTGCCTGGCGTGATGTCAGCCAGCGAGTCAGCATTCCTTTCGGCAGGTGACGAGGAACAGCCTGCCCTGCGTCTGACCACCGCCACGAAAAAAACGGCAACGCTCAGTGGGCGAAATGATAAGGACGATTGAGGACAAACGTCATAGAGTGGTGTCACCAGAGCACAAGACAAATATCAGTACTGAGGAAAGAGACGTACTTGCCAACAAAAAAGTCTCAATTGTGTCATCCACTGAGGGAGCGAACCCAAAGCTCTGGGCAAAAAAATTGACAAAAGGCAGTCGGCATACAGAAAGAGACTGGACCAAATGCAAGGCGACGTGTTTGTCCAGGACCAACATATCGAGAAGCTGGAAGCAAAGTCGCAGTCGTGCCACAAGAAAATGGGATGCTTGGAAGAACAAATAAAGGAGCTAGAGCAGCAGAATAGGTCCGCAAACTTGATTCTTCGGAGCAAATTTGTTAAAAAACGCAGGGATGGTGAAAACCTGGCAGCTGTCACGCTCAAGCTGATGAATTCATAGCTTCCGCGGAAAAAACCTAAAAAAGCGGACTTCTCAACTGTGCATCACCTGCAGAATGGCAACTCTGTCAGCTACCCTTCAAGGATAAGCATCTTGGGCCGCTATCTGCGAAGATCGCGCGAAACTGAGGTCGAGACGGCATCACCAACTGGTGCGTAGTTCGTGAATGAGCTCCTGCCGAAATCAAAGCGAGAAATTATCAGCAACCTGCTTAAGAACAAGGACGAATCTGGACCGTGTACACCAGACAGGGCAGCCCTTGTTTCAAGATGAGCAAGGATTCTCCGCCAACGAGAGTCTTATCACAGTGGCAGTTTGGACTGATATGTCTCGCGGATTAAACCAGCAAAGACGCCATTTAGTGTCTTCTTTGACTAAACCTCAAGCTCTTATCAAATGAAAAAAGCCAAACTAATTCTCACGCACGCTGCGTGAACCCTATTGGCCGCAGTCTGACCAAAGGCGTCAAGTTAAGGTATCTTTCAAGTAAGAGTGCTTGTGGCATCTCTATTGTTCAAGATGCAGGTGGTCCTTGTGTTTTCTAAACCGCAGCGTGCTCTGTTTCCACCCATTCGGACGTACCTTAAATGTCTTGAGTCAGTCTTGACCAGTTGGCTTTGGACTAGTAACCAGTGCCTAGCGTGTTTTTTCGATTGTCCCATTTGTGGTGTTTTCCTTTTTTGAAACTCGTTCGCTCTGGGCTACGGGCTGCTGCCGCTCAGACCACAGTTAGGCCGGGTCATGCCGATGTCCGTTTATGTTTGTTTGTGTCCGTTTTTTAGTGTGAACAAATGGCCCGACAATGCGCGCATGTGTCTAGGTAACTCACACGCTCGTCGCTGCTCGTTTTGTATGGAAACAACTGAGCATTGTCAAGCCTTGTGTAGTTGGCCTTTAGTGATGTTTTCCTGTTTTTCCAGCACACAACGCAGACGCGCGCACACCCACCCACACACACACACACACACGCACACACGCACACATACACGCACGCATGCACGCACGCACGCACGCACGCACGCATACACAAACCTGTCCATGCGCGCGCGTACTTGCACCGTTACATCCATTTATTGTTGATAGACAACCGTCTAAATCATGACTGAACCCAGATTCATGTCGATGAATTGTCGTGGCCTGGCGGAGCGGCACAAAAGACGGACGTAATTGACTTCGCGAAGAATTCCAGGCCTAACATAATATTTCTGCGAGATACCCTGATGGCTGCACGCAACATTCTATTTTTAAATACGCTTTGGTGTGGCAAAGGTTATCATTCCTTTAAAACATTAAACAGCTGGTGGTGCTACACGTGCTAAAACAGTATGAAAATATGAAGGCAACTGCGTGCGAAATACGTTCGCGTTACATCTTGCGTATTGTCTATTCCACGTATCACAAAGTATGCTCGTATTGCAAGCTGGTACTACGCTATACTACAGCTATCTTACAGTTCGAATGCATGACGATTATACGTGCCGTGGGCGCAGCATACCAAGCATCCTTGTTCTTAATATTTAGGACTCACTTTGTCCATGCACCGCTCGCACCATATTCCTCGATCAGAGTGTACCAAATTTCGTACTCCTTGAAGACATTCAAAATTTGCAACACAAGACTGAAATACTTCCATTTAAACGACACAAAACAGGTTAATCAAAGTCCAGAACCTGGAGATATGTCTTGCTTCAAGAACGAACGTCGCGTCGAAAGTCTACAAATTCTAATAATTTCTCCGCTTTCTGCTACACCACCAGCAATTCAACATTTGCGTCATGACATGTCACTCGAGTGCATTACAAGCTAAGAATTGTGTGCAAGCGATTATTATTACATTTGACCATTTATATTTGGGTTTGATGCCCCGCGGTCTCACCCTTTCTGCCAGAACGGCTACATAGCCCCAGAAACGTCGTAAAGTCCCAACCTCACGTTCACTGTGAGGTTAGCTTCTTACAAAATACAACCTCTTGCGGGTTTCGTTTCACGTAATTTGTTGCGTACTGTGTCATGGGTTTTTCTTAATATCAGACTGTTAGTCTCCACAAAACCTTGGATCATCTTTACACCAAACGGCTGATTGGATTTCGGGAGCGAGGCCCCACATTATGAACACCGGGCAAAGTCAAGCGGCGGTCCGAACAAATACTGGGAGAGGGCAGCCCGAAGTTGGGGGCCCAGCTCAACATTATGTGGCATGGCCCCCCCCAAAGGGACACGAAGCTCCACCCGTGCTCACCAACACGATACTTATCAAATCGTTGCCAGGAAACGCTACCCTCGCGTGGTTCCTCTTGCAATCCGAGTGTACAAATGGCAAGTGGGCAACACCCGATCGCATCGGAGTCAGGACGACGTCTGAAAACCAGGGACTGGAGCGCTGTGCAATACCAAGGCCGTGTTAGAGAGGTAAGACCGTCCGTGATTCTCGCTTCACCTTTGCTTAACGTTATCGAGACGTCACTGTGTTGAGACTTCAATGCGCGGTGAAGCCGCTAGGCGCGGACGCAAGGCTAAGGGCAGTCGGAGGAACATCTAAAGATTCGTACCGATAATGAAGAGCCGTTGGCGGGAGGTCCATATTACTGAGGAGCCGATTGCGTAGAATCTCATGCTGAGCATGGTACTCGTGCATTGCAAGCCTATACAGGGAGCCATTAAAATGCAATGGCCTGAAAATAAAAGATAGACATACGAAACCTATTTGCCCTAGGGGCGGCGGAGGGCCGGGCTGTTGCCGTACCGATAACGATAAACTGCCGGTGATCCGACTGCGTAAAGTCACGACGAGTACGGCGATGCACGTGACAGCCTTACAGCGACAAGCCGCTCCGCTATACTTCGATCTTACTTAGCCTCGCACCCCGAGGTCGTGCCGCCGCCTGCGGTGCGAGGGTGAGCGTGGTGAGCGATGGGCGTGGCCGGTCTGCTGCAGCGGACGTCTTGCGCTAGATGCGCCAGATGCGTCGTCTTCGGGGCCGTGTCTGCTTACTTCGGCCGTGCTCGATCCGCATCTGTGCGCCGTCCCGACATCGCTCGGTGCCCATCTGTGTGTCCTGGTCCTGGTCCAGCATGTGTCCATGATAAATAACGATGGACCTCTGCGTGCTTCATACAGTGGCAGTGCGCTGGGTTAATTGCATTCGCTCCCCCCCCCCCCCACATGTAACATGGTCTGTTTGGGCACCACACCCAAGCACAGCGGCAAAATGGCCACAACAAATGGACAGCTCGTCCAAACAAACATGGGCCACACGCGCGCCCGTGTGAGCCTGGTTCTCGGTTGGGCCGTGTTTTGATGTCGGGGTCGCCACTTAGTGAGGTCTTTCCGCGGCAACACAGTGTGCCGCGTTATAAAACATGGAATTTCCTTTTTAAAACAGCTCCCATGACACTGTGCTATTTAACCTAGTAACAAAAGCAAATTTACTAACAACAGCGCTGAGCGTGCCATGCTGGCCGGTTCCCGCATAGGCGCAAGGGGCGTCGGAGGTTCTCCTGGCTTTACGGGGTGGGAGAGAGGGTGATAGCCATTTGGATACTTCTTTGTAGTCAAGTTCATTGGGTTGGATGCTGCATTTGTGAGAAAGTTGGGAACTCATCGCCTCTCCCCAGTACATTTCCCCTGCGTTGGCGTATTTACTTTCCACGTCGATAAAATCTTAAGGACTTTGCTAAATATAAGCTCACAAAGCACATAATCGCGCCGGCCATTAATTCTGCCCGATCGTTTCGCGGATATACGCACCTGCCAGCAATAAACCGACCTTCTAACGTTGAGATGACAGCTCGATATTCAGGCCGCAAATCTCCAGCAGTTTGCGCCGACACACTTTCGCCTTTTTCGCTAATACATTTTCAACTTCATCTACACTTGTAATCTGTGCACTATCATGTTCTTCCGTTCATTTCGACGCATTCGCCGCCCCTGGTTACATGCCACCTTCCCCAAAACCGTCTGTTCATTATCGGTACGAAGGGAGCCCAGCCAGCCTCCGCAGCAGTTTCTCCGGTTAAGGACCTTCAACTCAAACGCCGGTGTTATTGTATGTTTTGCTGCGTATGCTTAAAATATATCATTATATTCGCGTTGAAGTTCGACGTGCTTGCCGCTTCCAGGTGCAGCGTCTCTAACAGTTTGTTAATTATTGGTACAAAGAGCAGCCGATGATCCGGCCGTCATATTCTCGTATATTTACCGTGGTCAGCTCCCAACCTCTGATGCACGTGCTGCATCCTTACATTGCATCTGATGGCTAACGGCGCGCGTTTTGCACAGCACGTCATTATGTTACCACTGAGTTCTCCTTGCTCTCTTTACTTGTGATCGGCTTGCTGGTCGCTGCACCTCCCGCTGACAACTGTTCATTGTAAACGTACGAGAGTTGTACGAGAGTGTACGAGAGTTGTACGAGAGTTGTACGAGAGTTGTACGAGAGTTGTACGAGAGTTGTACGAGAGTTGTACGAGAGTTGTACGAGAATGTACGAGAGTTGTACGAGAGTTGTACGAGAGTTGTACGAGAGTTGTACGAGAGTTGTACGAGAGTTGTACGAGAGTTGTACGAGAGTTGTACGAGAGTTGTACGAGAGTTGTACGAGAGATTGTACGAGAGTTGTACGAGAATTGTACGAGAGTTGTACGAGAGTTGTACGAGAGTTGTCGGAGTTGTACGAGAGTTGTACGAGAATTGTACGAGAGTTGTACGAGAGTTGTACGAGAGTTGTACGAGAGTTGTACGAGAGTTGTACGAGAGTTTACGAGAGTTGTACGAGAGTTGTACGAGAGTTGTACGAGAGTTGTCGAGAGTTGTACGAGAGTGTACGAGAGTTGTACGAGAGTTGTACGAGAGTTGTACGAGAGTTGTACGAGATTGTACGAGAGTTGTACGAGAGTTGTACGAGAGTTGTACGAGAGTACGAGTTGTACGAGAGTTGTACGAGAATTGTACGAGAGTTGTACGAGAGTTGTACGAGAATTGTACGAGAGTTGTACGAGAATTGTACGAGAGTTGTACGAGAATTGTACGAGAGTTGTACGAGAATTGTACGAGAGTTGTACGCGTGTATGTCGGAGCATTTCTGGTGTTCCGGCTATCCCTGCGTGTATGTCGGAGCATTTCCGGTGTTCCGGCTATCCCTGCGTGCATGTCGGAGCATTTCCGGTGTTCTGGCTATCCCGGAGCGTTATGGCCAACGGCCAGCGGTCGCGCCGCATTAGAGTCTCGGCACCAGTGACGTCACCGCCATGCTCAGAGCCGCGAAAGCTCGATTTGTGGCAAAGCCCATGCACGGTACCCAAGGGAGGATTGACTGCAACGCAATCGAGGCATCGACCGCACCAAAGGCGTTGCGTGAAACATTTGCATGACACCGTTCTTGGCGCCCATGGTAGGGAACCCTATCGATCCCTCGACTTCAGCGGTGCTTTATAGCTCAGTAAGTGCCTAGTCGAATAGTCAGGTGCCGATAACCATGACAAGTGTTAGAGTGTCTGCGCTATAAGTTGTCGCCTAGGAATTCAAATTGAGGCTACCACATGCCTGCACAGCATTTGGAACCCAAATTGTTTGTTTCCGTTCAAGGAGCAACTCTTTATTGGCCCTCATGTGGAGCATATGTTCGATTTCGCCATCCGAGCCTTCCCGATGACGAAAAACTTCTGCCGTCAAAAAACTTATCGGCTGTTTCCACGACTGCGATTCGGGTCATGCAGATACCATGGGAGGGAAGTTCTTAGTTCATGCTTGTGGTTGCTTCTTAGTTCTTTTTACGTTGACCCATTTTCTGATGGTAAGTGGCAGCCGCGTAGAGGTGGCACCTGGACGGGTGCCCATACGGGCATTTACGTTCCTGTGTTTCCCGTCTCAATCGACACCTCTGTGGCCGCAAGTTGAGAGTCTGTGATGGAGGGTCGGGGCGGCTTGTTATGCCATAGGTGGAAATGCCCGTATGAGTAGTGCTGATGCCAAGCCAAGGACAACCTCGCGAATGCATGTCGCATAATCGCCGTGGCCATAGACTAGCACCTTTTGTGGCCATTTTGGGCAAGGTCTTGGGCATTGGCGTGACCACGTGTCTTTGATGTGGGAGGGATGGGGAGATCAAGATCGGATGGGTCAAATGCAATCTGGGAGTATACAGACCGACAGAAAGAAGTAATTCTAGTGGGGAAACTGTAAAGCTGCTTGCATTCCTCAGGCGAGAAAATTCCATTCCGTAAAAGTGAAGTCCATGTCCCCCACTGGTTACACGCATAGTCCTGGTTGTTTTTGTCAAACTGTATCTTGCCTTGACCTATATGGGGCAACGGGGTAATCATGGGAAAGCACAGGTCATGTAAGTATACTTTCTTGTAATGAAATGCACCCAGGTGAGTTAAAAACTTATTACATGATGCAACCTGGAATTTAGAAATGTTATGTAAGCTCAATGATCATTTCGTCGATGTTATCACACCCACGATCACCACTCGGCGATTATCACGCGACACGGCTGTCCCACAAATTGTCGTGTATGTTTTTTTCGATTTTGAGTTCTCATGGACCGCAAATAGCCTTGATTTGTTTTGATGGCCAGAAAACGTTGATCTTCCGGAATGACACGTTCCCATCACAAGGCTGAACAATAACTTAGAGCCAAGAGTATCCAGAATTGGTTCAGAGGGCAGGTGAACACTGATCACTGTCGAGCGAGGGTCAGCATCAGGGCGAGCAGGCACCGGGGTGGTCGAAAACGAATGAGGGTCGGAGCCAGAGGCGTTTGGTGGAGACGGGCGCTGTCCACACACAGCGGCTGAAAGTCCATGAACCAGTGGAATGGGCCTGGGACGTGCGAAGGTCCTCAGGCGAACTGGTAGCCAAAGCGGGGCTTTCGTCGACTATATCCAGGACATTATCGAGGTCAGAGGCCGAGTTTGGAGTCCGTGTCAGTGTCGTCCTTCTTGCGCTTGCTTCGCTTCCCCATACAAGGGGAGTGAGAAAAGAACAACACAAATTAAGCGAAAAGGTGTGTTGGGGTTAGTGCAAACGGAAGAGCGACGAGAACGAATATGCGAAAAAGTACCCATTGGCTGAGGGCCGCAAAAGGAGCAAACCACTTGTTGAGGTCTTGCCAGACGGGTGTATGGCCGCCGAATGGGTCGACGAAAGTCTCTGTCGTGAGAAACTGCAATTTGGCAGTTTTGCTCTCAACACAGGCCCAATGACGGATGAGTGCCACTTTGCGGTATATCCGTTGTGGCAAGTGCTTTGGAAAAGATGATACGCAAAAGGCAAGATAGGTAATGAGCTCAGGATTTGTTCAGGAAGGCGGAGGCGCCCAAAAGATGCATCTTGCTCGTCCTACGTATTTTGAATAGGAAAAGTTGTTGGTTGGCACTGTTCCTTTGATTCCATATCTTTGAATTACCGCGCTGTGCAAAAACCACCTGAGATGCGTTGTTTGCCAATTCAAATACAACAAACATTGGCTAACAATCACGAGAAACCACCAAACTATGAACATATGGCCTTTAGCGAAGAGTGGATGGCAAGGAAGTATTGAATTAGGAAGTATTTGTACTTGTGCACGATACCAAACCAGCAGGAAGATGATTGGGACCTGGAAAGAGAACTGAATATAGATCAACTAATGAACACTTAAACGCATGCTTCATCCCGTTTTGGGGGACTAAAAATGCCGGTAGTTATCTCAATTTTCGCTTCCGTTTCAAGTGACAACACTTCTCCACCCACGTGAAGCCAATTTTAGGGCACTCGTATACGGCGACCTCCCTTTTGAGAAATTCCGGAGTTGTTTGAAATACTTCTTTTGAAATGCTGTGACTTTGAAATACTATCCCCGATATACCTTCCCCATTTTGCGGGTGGATGGCTCGGAAACTAGAGGGCCTAGGTCTCAAAGGGAGTGTTCCACATTTATGTGGGGTTCTGAACTAAAGTAGATATCTTGGGGACCTTTCGGTGCTGTTCACAACCCTGCCCTTGTTAAAACCCAAGCCCCTTTAGAATCTGAGCATCACGCCCGAAAACAATGGGAAAAGGTATATCAGCGAGATTAGAAGATTAGAGAAGTTAGCTTTAGATTATCAGAGTTATCAGAAGACTATCAGAAGTTACCTTGGCATTTATGACGTTATACTAACGCCATTAAAATCCTGTCATTCCATAAGCCACGCGTCGCTCAAAGCCAAGAAAACTATAATTGTCGAGGAGCTCATATCCGGCATTCATGAGCATGATTTGCAGACAAAACGGCCGTCAGTTGTCTCTCAATCATGGTTGTGAAAGGTACGATGACGTAATCAGAGTATGACGCATTTACATTGAGATAGAATGGCTTTGAACTTGGGTGGGAGTGAAAAGTTTCATCGCAAAATGACCGTTCAGGGGTGGAAATTCAATTCACAACAGTTGGAACTTTTGAGTCAGTAATATACGGTCCAGTAAACAAAGACAAGCATTAAAAGTTGGCATGGACGTTATGTCCTAAACATGACAAGACCCTTTCTGCCTTTTTTAACATCTCAGATCATTACAGTGAAAAATGATACATAAAAGAGTAGTAATTTCATAGCAGTGTGATCAATATAAGAACCATGCAGCATCAGTGCTTTGTTGTTGCACTTTGCACTTACTTTCCACAAGTTATTTAACACAAAACAAAGCAAATGAATTCAACGGCAATCGCGACAACAAGTAGTTCAACAAGCATAAAGCATTCAAAACAAAAAGCCTTGGCCTCCTGCACATTAACACATCACCAAATCAAACACAAAAGACACGCCTGTGGCTTTACGTTTTAAATGTGATGGTCTATTTGCTAAAAACCAACATCTGCCTCATATTGTAATTGCTATGCAACTTAGAGCCTTTCTGTGCTGAAACATACGGTGCATATCTACGGTACGGTTATTTGCTAGTCAGCAAACCATGACAACTATTGACAACATCTTGTTAAAGTAGACATGGAGACCATGTCAACGAAGTTAAGGCAATTAATCAAAAGCACGCTATAAATAGTTTAATTGCTTGTCCTGTGGCACTATGATTTGTCTCATGAACAAAACTTGATGAAACAAAAAAACTTCTAAATCTGGTTACAAGACATGTATTGCAAGCAGGTAAGATTAGCAATTAGTTGGTGCACAGGAAAAACTGACTGTTTTTTTTTGAAAGGCACGCTTCTTTCTGCTCCCCCGCACAAAGTAAGCATCTTCCGCATGTTTGCTGACAGGCAGGGTCATCCATCCCACTCACAGCATATAAATATCTGTCATGCCCGCCAGCCTATAAGATTAAAATGCAGCATAAGTAAGCGGAGGTCTGCACGCTAATGCAGTTTCGAAGGGCAAAGTTTCTCTACCAGATACATACGTCTTAGCTACGCCATGTCTATCCCAAAGCCTTGTACGCTAGGAAAATGTAACGTGATGAGGTAGTGCAACTACAATGGCTTATATTCATCGTTATTGAGCCCCGCCATGAACCAAAAAACGGCAAACTGGGATTCAACAGGGCCAAAATAATGTAAAAAATTAGTTCCGTACTCAAAAATGTCTCTTTCATTTCCTATGAATCCTTCACTCTCGGGTGCATGGAAACATGTTTGGGTGGCTGGTGAATGAATTGCATTTATGAATGAAATATGTGCAAGCTAACTGTTGGAGCATTTTACACAAATATTGATTAACATCTTAAGCTATATACAACATTTTTAGAGATAATCAAAAGGGGAAGAGTAAGGTCTTAGAACACTTGTATCAGACGAAAGAAAAAAAACAAAAGCGATTAAATGAATACAAAGACTCATAGTGTTTTGGTCAAGTTCTGCAATCAGCTTATTTGACTAAAATATATGAAAAGAAGTGCTCAAATGGTGATGTTCAGCTTTTAGCTTTCATTTAAAAGGCAATCTCTTGAATTTCTCACTCCCACATTAAAGGTGCTCGTACCAGGCTTTGCTTTGCTGGTTATATATTTTAATATATCTCTATTCTCCTGGCTCTCTCCGAGAAATAAGGCTCATACTTCTGTCTTATAACAAAAAATCGCCACCTACGCATTTTTTGCAGCACTTTTCTATAGTTCCCAGCGCATTGTTACTACCATAGATGCGACTAGTATATCTGGACTAGAAACCGGGGCTACCAAAACTAGTATATCTGGACCAGAAACCGGGGCTACCAAAACTAGAATATCTGGACCAGAAACTGGGGCTACCAAAACGAGGATATCTGGTCCAGAAACCGGGGCTACCAAAACTAGCATAAAGTTAGCTTGCGATTTAGAGCAGTGTTTTGAAATGCAGAATTTCGCTTGCAAATGCTTGTGCATGAGCTGCACCAATTCTGTCTCAAACGCAGGACGATTTAAGTTGGTGAGGTATCGAAGTTGAAATGTGCTATGTGCATCATTATTGAGTTACGCTCCAGCCCCCCCCCCCCTTTCACAAAAAAAGGCAAAATCGAGATTCAACTCCAAGATCGATGACTGTAAGCGGCTGAAATCGCTGGGAATTTCGGACTCTAGTGTGTCTAAAGGCCTTGCTCTGTGCATGCCTACGCGGCCGTTCAGGACTAAGCAGTATGGTCCGCGGCTTGTATGCAGCCCGTTAGCCACTTTTGCGTAGCGTAAGTTTTGTTCAGGTGTCTTGTTTATCGTTGTACTACCATGATCCCATGGCGGACATGGTAAGGCATTGTTGGTGTGCTGTGATCGTACATGCAGGATAGCATTGGTCAACTCTGGGTCTCTTTCCAGCTAGGTACATCTCAACTGCTCACATTTGTTGTTAACAGTCATCACAAAACACTCCGCAATGATCCGCCTTTGTTGTTCGGATCTAGCTTGGAGCGATAGACAGGAAGCTTACATAGGGTCCGGCTTGAATGCTGAATTGGTTACTCAAACATGATGATTAACCCATCGTTCAGATTTAGGTGAGGCAGGATGTGTCCATAAGTGTCCAGGTTCTTTGGAACCTCGTTTATGTCTAGTGGCTTCAAGTGAGCTTAGACTTGGATGACATCTTGTGAACTTCTGAAAGGAAAACATGCGTTAGTATGTGTGGTCAGGCAAGATCAGGTGGGATTAACATTCACGTGAAATAGGGGAAAAGGGAGCGAGAATGATTCCTCATGGAGGGTCACTTTACGCCCATCATAGTCGGCTATTCCACAGGGCACTGCTCGAGGGCCGTCCGGCTCCGCTTTCCTGAGCGGCAGTAACAATAACATCAGGCACTAGCGCAGCGCCGAGGCCGGGCGGAACGGCCCGATGGCCCCTGGTCCCGTTCCCTCAGTGCCGCCGGCGGGCATCGCACGGATGATGAGCCAGGTTGCCTCGCAGGCTGACCTCACGGACGTTTTCAAACATCCAGTGTCGCGGAAACTGCGACTGGGTAACCCTTGTTTAGTCCTGTGGCCGCTGTCCTGACGCGTGCCGTGCACCGCACTCATCGCGTGCAGCTGTGCTGTTAATGTGGCGTGCGCGGCGTCCATGCGACTGCGACACCCCCTGAGCTACGCTTTCACTGCACTGCACTGATGGGGGGGGGGGGGGGAGGGGAGGGTCGCCCCGCCATCATGTGCGCTGCCCCAGTCGGGTCGATCAACCGATCCGTCCGCTCCGGCAGGACGCCTGGTCACGCCCGGTCACGGCTGGATCACGACTGGGTCCCGCCGGGTCCCGCCGGATCACGGTTGGGTCACAACGGTTCATGGTTGGGTCACGCCGGGTCACGACTGGGTCACCAAGCCTAGGTAACCCACAGCTGAATTTCCCCCCATGATCCAACCCCATAGATTAGGCCTCCCCAATGTTGCTTCGGTGGGAAGCGCGCTCCAATGTCCGCACCTGCCGTGTCCGTATCCCAGAGGCCCAAAGGCTGGCGCTGCCGATCCTGCCAAGACTCGCCGTCGGATGCTAGTGAGGCGTGAGCCTTGTCTCCAGGCGCCAGAGCCGTTGCCGATTGCAGTATGCATAATGCATGGCATGCCTATGCGTGCACAGGGTGTATATCAGTGTGGACAGCAGACACACATGGCACACGGTGTAGATCAGTGTGGACAGCAGACACACACGGCACAGACGCATAAGACCCACCCAGGGGCTCACTGTTGGCGGGTGTTGGCATGGCAACAGTGCCCACGTGTCGCATCGTCGCTGTCTGAGGCGTGACTGTCTGGCGGCAGCAGCTGCTCGAGGCGTGACTGTCGGGCAGCAGCAGTTACTCGAGGCGTGACTGTCTGGCGGCAGCAGCTGCTCGAGGCGTGACCGTCTGGCGGTAGCAGCTGCTCGAGGCGTGACTTTCGGGCAGCAGCAGCTACTCGAGGCGTGACTGTCTGGCAGCAGCAGCTGCCGAGGCGTGACTGTCTGGCGGTAGCAGCTGCTTAAGGCGTGACTTTCGGGCAGCAGCAGCTACTCAAGGTGTGACTGTCTGGCGGCAGCAGCTGCTCGAGGCGTGACTGTCTGGTGGTAGCAGCTGCTCGAGGCATGACTGTCTGGCAGCAGCAGCTGCTCGAGGCGTGATTGTCTGGCGTAGCAGCTACTCGAGGCGTGACTGTCTGGCGGCAGCAGCTGCTCGAGGCGTGACTGTCTGGCGGCAGCAGCTGTTCGAGGCGTCAGAAAGCAGCAGCCACGCGGACCTGGCTCCCCGCAGACCCGGCTCGCTGCAATTCGTGGGACAGTTTTTTTTTCTCGCTGGGATTCGTGACTGGCGTCTGTATTGAAGTGCTGTCACTGGCCGCCGGCAAGCAGCAGGGAATGAGTGATGTAGTGACAGGAGCTCACAGCACCCACGGAGTAGTGTGTGAGATGTCTCGGATAAGTTAAAGGGATTGGGCTCAGTCCCTGAGTACATTGTGGCAAATGGGTGACGGAGCTCCTCCTTTGCAGAAGTTGCATTATGTGCTTAACTAAATGCGAATAGCTATAATTTCAGGCGAACACTTAGAAGCAGCCAGATAAGGTCACGCGGTGCCGTTTGATGTGACCGCACGAGCGATTTGTGTGCGCCAGTCGCTCGTTAAACACTGTTGCCAGTAAAATTGAAGCCAGGTCGAAGGGGCAAGTCATTCAGGAGAATCCCGAAGGTCAACGGCGGTCGACGGCGGACCGCGGAGATCAGGCTAGAAACAAACGGACGACAGCGGACCGCGAGGATCAGGCTAGGAACAAACGGACGACAACGGACCGCGGAGATCAGGTTAGAAACAAACGGACGACAGCGGACCGCGGAGATCAGGCTAGAAACAAACGGACGACAGCGGACCGCGGAGATCAGGCTAGAAACAAACGGGCGACGGCGATTGATTGGAAGAAGCAGAACAGAAAATGCTGTCAAAGAGCCCTGTCCGCCGCGTTTGCCGTGATGCCAGGCTACGATAACGTGCCTGCTGACTGGCGTCCCTGCCCGTCTTTCACGGTATCCGACGTGACATCGACCAGTGACCAATGAGAAAGACATGGAGCATCGTGTCTGGCATTGGGCCCGCCGGAGCAGTCGGAATGGATTCGACTGTTTGATTGAGCGAAGCGTCGAGGCACACGTGACTAACCAAGGGAGTGGATTGCGCGTCCGTCCACACTGCATGTTTGACTGAGCGAAGCGTCGAGACATACATGACTAACCAAGGAAGTGGATTTCGCGCCCTTCCATACTGCAGCAGCGGTGTGCCCCGCGCGGCTCTCAGAGAGTTTTTAGACCGCACGGGAACAAGGGTTAAATTTCTGGTAGCTTTCAGACCATTTTGAGAAATAGCGGGTGCCAGCCGGCCCGGTCGCCAGGAGGGACGGACGTGTCACGTGACCGCCCTGACCGTGAGCGAGCCAACAGCTACATCCATTCACTGAAATTGTCAACGACATTGATATTGACACATGAGACTATTGGCGACGGTGGACGCTGATCCCACAAATATATCCGATCAAAAAATAGACCAGGAGATTAGGAATTCATATTTTACGTTTAATCGCATCATTAATATATGTCTCATGTCGCTCAAGACCGCTACCACAGATTCCAATTGACGGACTCTAGCGCGCAGCGCGTAGTCGCATTTTCAATTCCGTATCTACGACTCGGAGTTCTTCGGTCACTCCGCCGACTCTGTGCTGGTCAAACAGGTCCTGAACAAAGGCCGCCACTAAGCGGGACAGACGGGCATAGCCGAACCGGCCGATATCTGTCGATGACGGAGTGCTCTTCCCATGTTAGCAGCACCACGCAGCCCATTGCTAAACAGGTGCCAAGACGTTTCCTGGCGAGAGCGCCCATTGTGCCGCAACCGGGCAGCATTGTGTCCATTGTGGGCGGTCGGTTTTGCGCCGCCTGGAGCCGTCACTACGCAGAAGTTGGCCGGCGCCGGGCAGCCCGGCCGGCGGCCGTGTTTGCTGGGCCAACACGGACGCCCTATAAAGCCGGGCCCGGCTGCGTGGGTCCGTCAGAAGCCATTCCGCCACTGTTCCGGGCCTCGAGATGCGCACGTTCCTGTTGGCCTGTCTGCCGCTGCTGGCTGCCGCTGCCAGCTCCACGCGGCCTCTGCTGGGCGCCAACCAGCCCTGCTGGGACAAGGTGAAGGAGCTGGACGCCATCAGCGAAGAGAACGGCGGTCAGCTGCCGCTGGGAGGTCAGTACCCCACCTGCGACCGGCTGGGCCGCTTCTCCCCCAAGCAATGCTCCGGATCGCAGTGCTACTGCGTCAGTCCGCAGGGCGAGCAGCTGCTCTCGTCAAGCCAGGAGAAATACACCAAGAACAAGTGGGAGGCGGCCGACATGGCCTGCCGCTGCGCCCGGGAGGAGCACGAGATCGGCGAGGCTGGACAGCTGGGGGTCACGGTCCGGTGTGACGCCAAGGGCGACTACCACCACACCCAGTGCCTCGGCTCGTCCTGCTACTGCATCCACCCAGTGACCGGCCAGGTGCAGGAAGGCACGCAGGCGCACGTGGCCGACTTCGCCGCGCTCCACAAGACGTGCAGCACTCGGGAGGTCTAGACAGCGCGCCAGCTCTCGGCACCGCCGCGAACGTGAGCGGTGTCATTGGGAGCACCGCACACCAGGACTGAACGCACCTGCTATTGTCACCCGCAGCCCTGCACTTGGCGCGAGATCATTTGCCTGGAGGTAATGCTTCACCAGTCTGTGGTCGACGACTGAAGCTTGCTCATGTGCTCGTTATTGTCCGGTCACCAATGTCCGCGTTTGATTGGTCTACAAGCTCGCCTGATCGCCGCTTCCAACTTCTCTTCTCTCTTCTGCGTTATTCATTCGTGAGTGGCGTCCGGCTGTTAAGACCAGGCAAGGTGTGCCTCCCGGGACAGCTAGTCGACACCAGCACTCGCCACAGCAAATGCAGCCGGCCCCTTTCACGATCCAGACTGGTTTGCCTCTAACGCCAATGCCAATGCTCCCCAGCCTGATTCTCACGTCTGAGGCCGCCGATGCGAAGCGGGGCTTTTGTCCGATGCCTGCGGCTGAACATGCTTTTATGCCATTGCTTATGTATTTGGAAAAATACACAGCGTGAACGACGTTTGCATTGTCCGGTCTGCGTACAGCCTGGCTCAGCGGCCAACTGCACACCAGTGGTTACCACGGGCTCCAACGAGTCATACACACCAGTGGTTACCGCGAGCTCCACCGAGTCGAGCACACCAGTGGTTACCACGGGCTCCAACGAGTCATGGACACCAATGGTTACTATGACGTCCAAAGTCCTGCACACCAGTGGTTTCCGCAGGCCAACGAGTCATGCACACCAGTGGTTACCACGGGCTCCAACGAGTCAGGGATACCAATGGTTACCACGACCTCCAAAGTCATGCACACCAGTGGTTACCACGAACTCCAGCGAGTCACACACCAGTGGTTACCACGGGCTCCAACGAGTCATGCACACCACGCAGTAACCATCACCAAAGCCCATCCCAACAAGCAACTTTCCGCAATTTTTGTAGAGGTTTCAGGAACAGTAACTATTTTTGTTGGCACCAAGCGTAAGTAAAAGGCGCGAAAGCCGTCTCATGTCGACCACAAAGAAACTACATCGCGCTCTGCGTGATTCTGCAAACGGAGGGCTGATAGACCGGAAATGCCATGACGAAAGTAACTGAGTTGCGACATCAACTCATGAGGCTCAGTGACTGCTTTGACCAGCCATCCGTTGGCGGTGGCGTCGGCTTTGACCAGCTATCCGCTGGCGTTGACGTCGGCTTTGACCAGCTATCCGTTGGCGTATTTTCCACCGTTTATTCATAGGGAGGGGGATGGGGCGCTCCGCATCAAGATATCACCGGGTGAAACGCTGAGCTGGCTAAAGTGGTGACGCGTAAGGCGCATTACATTGATAGACGGCAATTTTTTGACCTGCGCATCACTGATGAGGTCATGTGTGAAGCCAGGGGCCACGGTTTTTGAGTACTTCTGTTAATGGCGCGCCCATTGAAATGCATGGTGACAATAGAGCTGAAATAGAGCTATGACAACGACGATTTACCCCAGGCGTACCTAAAGAGCGTGTCTAGTGTCTGTCTGTCTGTCTGTCTGTCTGTCTGTCTGTCTGTCTCTCTCTCTCTCTCTCTCTCTCTCTCTCCTCTCTCTCTCTCCTCCTCTCTCTCTCTCTCTCTCTCTCTCTCTCTCTCTCTCTCTCTCTCTCTCCTCTCTCTCTCCTCTCTCTCTCTCCAACTCCAACTCCGACTCCGACTCCGACTCCGACTCCGACTCTGGCTCTGGCTCCGGCTCCGACTCCTACTCTGGCTCTGACTCTGGTTAAATGATTCTCAAACAACTTTTGGTTTTACTGCAGAAAAAAACAAAACTGGACGTTTCAAACCTGTGCGCAATGTCATCGGCAAAAAAAGAACGCCCTTGAAAGCAAAAGAAAACTAACGCAAAGAGTGTGGCCACTGTGGACCAAGACTGATATTAAAAATTCCAAAACACTCAATGATTTGAGCATTCGCACTCCTGATTCACGGTTCTACGCTGAGGACCGTAAAAACACAGCAGGCTTATCCGGAAGACCCTTCGCCGGGAGCGCATGGGACTTACAAATACCAAGCATCACGAATATCTCCCGAACATCACGAACATGTTAGCCAATCACCCTCACGCCCTCTCGTCACGACCCTCACGTCCTCAGTCGCGACCGTCACTTCATAACACCCAATGCGCGTGACTGTGCCTGCGGCTGCCCGGAACACATGCGGCTAAACTGGAAGCTTTCAATGATTAGATATAATGATCAAAACAAACTGACCAGCGGGAGCCATGGCTCATCACTTCGGCTAGATGCACATTTCTAAACGTGTGTGAACTAAGCAACGTTGCCAAAACCGAATCCGAAAACGCGATCATGTTTACCCTCGTACGAACAGTTGAGAGTCTATTCTGATGTCCTGGGATCCACATTTTTTCATGCTTTTGATAAAATGTCTGTTGTAAGCATCATGTGTGCATTACTAAGTGTCACTGCCGCGTGTTGGTCTTCCATGCATCCCACTAGTGATGTGCTTGTGATGTATTGTTATATTAGTATAGCAGTGATGTATCCCACTAGTGATGTGGTGCTTTCCTTAGGCGTCCATCTTCGAAGTGTTTATCAAACTGGTCACGAGCACTACGTTTTGTTGTGCTATCATTTGGTTTCACGAACGTAGTTTGAGCCAGGTTGTTCAGGTTACGAACGTTTAGAAAAAGTTTTCTGATTGTTATGATGAACACTGCTACCCGCCAGTAAGTTGTTCGTTGTACAAGTTCGAAACAGTTTCTCTTGTGCAATTGCCGAACGTTTTTTAAGACGCTTTTGCATTTGCTTAACTTTGTTGACTTGCAACCATCAAAACCTCTCCAACATGTCGAACTATCCAATAGAAGAAATGCTTGTTTGATGTCGTGGTTTGACAAATACTTCCTGGTTTATGGTACATCATTTATTTTCAGCATGAGAGCTTCCAGCTCACAATGATGTCAAAAGCACCGGGCACAGAGCCTTTCCTGTGTATGCTACGCAAGAAGGCGCTGCATTCGACGTAACGTGACGTAGCCCCGTTAAATAATGTCACCTTTAGCCGGTTTGTCATTATTCGTGGCGCCGCGCCCTGTGTGTTGTGGAACTGACCTGATCCGCCCTCTTTATCACCGGTCTTCTTGGAGTGACGAACCGGTTCGGAGCGAATCGTGCCGTCCCGCGCACAGTTCGGAGTGAAGCGTGCCGTCCTGCGCACAGTTCAGAGTGAAGCGTGCCGTCCTGCGCACAGTTCGGTCGCTGGAAACCCCGACGCCTTGCTTCAAAGACAGTTCGTGTCTCATCCGTATGTGCACATTAACCTTTTCCAGGCTTTTGCTGCTACCACGAATTCCTACGTGAACAGCAATTCATCCGCTTCTACGTCGAGGTCAAATTTCCACAGGCTGAGGAGAGTGTAAAGGAGGCTGGCTGGATTGAAGTCACGCGCTGGCAAACGCTATAAGGTCAGCAGTTGCGTCAGTCTGCTCTTGGTTACACTATCAACAGGCTCAGCGTCCGGTCTGAAGTTGCGTCATTCTCGGGGTGCGGTGCAGAAGCATGTAACCTTCCCAGAAAATATATAGAGGGGATTTTCATGAGCACAGATAGAGGCTAGCGAGGTACTCATTATCAATCAGCCATCTGACTGCCTTAGCGGGCGTTCCGAATGGTCCTTTGCAAAGGCTCGAATGCTGAATCCCTGTCAGTAGTGTTTGCTGGGTGATCGCGGGTAAGGCCAAAATAAGAAGAACTAGTGATTCGATACACACACACACACACACACACACACACACACACACACACACACACACACACACACACACACACACACACACACACACACACACACACACACACACACACACACACACACACACACACACACACACACACACACACACACACACACACACACACACACACACACACACACACACACACACACACACACACACACACACACACACACACACACACACATACACACACACACACACACACACACATACACACACACACACACACACACACACATACACACACAATATATATATATATATATATATATATATATATATATATATATATATATAGGGGAAGTTGCTGAACGTTTGAAATACGTAGGCCCAATATCATAAGCCCCACCACTTTTTTCATTAAGACCGTAAGAGTACTGAATATCGATGTACAGTTTGATACAAAGCCGCTGCTAGTGTGACAGGCGTCACAAAATTCGCCTTGGGCTATGCCAGGCGAGCCGTAGCATCGAAAATATCGTGTGCCACCAGACCACGCTTCTAATGAGATAAAGCAAACTCAAGTGTTATTGAACCATCATTAAGGATACGCATGCTATCATGAAAAAACTCAGCGAATATTTTGACAATTGCAGCGGTGATTGTAGACCCGTGAGAGTACAGGATCTTACATTAACTGAAAATGTGTTATAGAAGACGACCTTTGATCAACATCTGAAATAATGAAGTGCTTTGAAAAGATGATGCAGTGGGCTCTAAAATTTGGTTTGGTGGTGTCCAAAGTGCCCTAAAAGAAGCGCCGCCACTGAGTAATTAATGTGCACCCATTTGACCGGCGGTGGCAGCTTCGGGCCAACCGAACCACTCCCTAAGTGCTCCGCTGCTTGGAGGGGGGGGGGGGACTTGATCGTGTTCCACGTCCTGGCACGCTTCCTGGAGCTAGTGAGCACGTTTCTGGGACGTGTGGTACTGCTGCATTGTAGGCCGGCGTGGCGCCTTCTCTACTGTATCGTGCCTCTATCAGCTGGCCCGAACGCAAAGGCTCCTGGGCAGCTCTGTGTGTCTCGATAAGAACAGCATGGCGCTTTGGTTGTCCACTGATACGAACTTTTAAGTATTATTGCTGCTTGCGTTGCCTCTGGCATTTTGTAAAGATCTCAATACCAGGTATGTTTTTGTATATCCGCATAGTATTCTTATTCCACATATGCGTTACATCCGGTGAATTGCAGCATATGCACCGAAATAGTCATTAGTTGGCTCGCGGTTGAAGTCTGTTATGTATGGCCATATGTAATGTAAGTCATACCATATGCTGTATGTAAGTCAATGGCCATATGTGATGTAAGTCATATGGCCTGGGCCTCGTAAACGGGCACATTCCTCATTCTTTAGGGTGGAGTTATTCTTACACCCACCTACTCACCTAATGTCGACGGTGGGTTCAAAATGTCGAAAATCGTAAGAGATTTAAAGCATCAATCATGCCAAGAAAACGCTCAGAACGCTTCGGGAAGCAAAGGGCAAGCATCTAAGAAAACTGAGCGAGCATTATAAGCCTATGAACAGCAATAGCGCCATCTATACACCAGGTATTGTACCAGTGGCACCATCCAGGTTAGCGTTGCAACACCCGCGTAAAATGACTTGCAATTCAAGGTAACGTTAAGGTACTGAGCTTCAAAACACATCAAGCGTACGATAAGAAATAGCTTTCCCCACTGCTGAAGGCGTTTCAGCCGTCTGTACCTTCCCAATCTGCCTAAAAACGGCCTCTCTGTCACTATCTGCGATGACGTCACGACGGGCTCCCAGATCAACTTCAGGAGATCCTGTTAAAACCATTAACAAGTGTACTGAGCATTCAAGTACAGGCCAACCCATTTTATGTACCGATGCTTTCCACAGAGAGGCCACTGATTAATTCTTCTCATATCTCTTTTCAACATGAAAGTGTGCCAGACTGCTTGCCACTGATTGATTGCGTGTTGGCCCAAATTGAAATAAATCCTCGCAGTCCAAGTTTCTTAAGACCTATTGCAACACACCATGGCACGACGAGAAAGCCACGAAACTTCATCTGAAGAAGAGAGACGCTCTAATCTTGAAGCTCACGGTGTACAACAAGCTTACGGCTTATAAATGCACAAATACATGCGTTAGAAACACGGAGCTCCCATAAACGTTACCAGCTGAACCAGATTCACTTAGGTGACTGCCTATGTGGAAATCCTGTGATGTGAATACATAAGCATAAATCAATGCTTGTACGAAGCCGACCATGCCAAGGGATGTGAGCAGGTGCAAATCGATTCAAACGCTGGCGCGTAGTGCGCCATATTTTGATTATTCATGAACTTCATCTGGGAACGGGCCCGTTGATAGCGCGCCGGCACGGGGCCGCCGCACCACGTCAATACACAGCACGTCAAACACGTTTGAAAAGGCATGTACTCATGAGCACGGCACACGTACGGACCGCGGAGTGCGCTACCGCGTCAAAAAGCGTCGCAGCCGGCGCTCCCTCGCGGGCGGCACACAAATGCCGTCATTCGCGTCACAGCACAGCACAGGCCGGGATCAGCTGATGTGGCGCCGCTGCCACTGCCCTATTCCATGCGAAGCATCAGTGGCTTTATCACTGCTAACATCGCGGGTCGGCATTTTCAAGGGAAGGTACTGTCGTAAATGAGGAAGTTTGGCGCTTATGTAAGAGGTCTGACGATGGAGATGGTGACGCCCGGCTCGCCGCGCCGCGCCGCTGCACCCGCAGACCAGGCTTGTGTGCACCGCTGCACCCTCGGGTCAGTCTGGTGTGCAAACTTGCCGCCCTGGTCCTTTCTCTCTGTACGCCCCGTCGGCAACCCGAGCAGGCCCCGTCGCTCGTCGCTTTTACACGTCACGTGCACGAGTCGGCAGAACTAGAAACATGTTTGAGCTAGATAGACACACGGCCTCCATCAAAACATGAGCCAGGTGAACCCACGGCCCCCTCAAAGCATAGGCCAAGTGAACCCACGGCATGCATCAAAACATGAGCCAGGTAATCCAGCGGCCTCTCTCAAAACATGAGCCAGGTGAACCCACCGACTCCGTCAAAGCATGAGCCAAATGAGCCCGCGGCCTCCCTCAAAACATGAGCCAAGTGAGCCCACGGCCTGCCTCAAAACATAAGCCAGGTAAACCGATGCCAACTTTCTAAACACGGGTGAATCTGTGGGTTGGGAACAAAAGGTTGGGTGATTCCGTGAAAGATCGGTGTGCAGTGCCTTCACAAAATACGGGTACGAGCACCACTGCCATCACGGGCCGTGCGACCAGCTTTTTCCTTCTCAGGAAGTTCAAGTATTAAATAATTGTCTACGATCATAAAAGCCGCATGAACGTAGCTGTTATCCTACAATTGTGCTGCTATTATGTTAGGTATATGATGACCCAATGACTGATGAGCTGCATTGCTTCATGATGGCACCAGCATGCTTTAAAAAATGTGAATTATAAGTTTGATTCTTACCTGAGCGAATATGTATAGGAGGCGTACAACACTTACACAATAGGAAACGTACAACAATTTACCCAGACAAATGTTTAGTTATGCTGGAAGGTTAGCACTAGAAAAACCATGCCAGACATGTCATATCATCAAACAACTATTTCAGTTCAACTGTGACTGTAAATATGGCAGGGCGCGGCTCTTACTTTGCTGACGCTAAGAGAACGCGGGTAAACAAATGCCTGTGCGCAGTGATGATATGCCCAGCGTCTACTGCGCGACGGTAAGGATGATATGCCCAGTGTCTACAGCGCGACGGTAATGATGATATGCCCAGCGTCTACTGCGCGACGGTAATGATGGTATGCCCAGCGTCTACTGCGCGACGGTAATGATGGTATACCCAGCGTACACTGCGCGGCGGTAATGATGGTATGCCCAGCGTACACCGCGCGACGGTAATGATGGTATGCCCAGCGTACACTGCGCGACGGCAATGCACGACGCACGTTGATATTCCATGTAAATGTTGTCGTACACCGAGCATCCTATATATATACATATATATATATATATATATATATATATATATATATATATATATATCCTACACCTCACCGGGTGTATTCCTGTGACCACTCCTTCTCCCATACCCCTGTGACCGCTTCTCCATACCCCTGTGACCGCTTCTCCATTCCCCTGTGACCGCTTCTCCATTCCCCTGTGACCGCTTCTCCATACCCCTGTGACCGCTTCTCCATACCCCTGTGACCGCTTCTCCATACCCCTGTGACCGCTTCTCCATACCCCTGTGACCGCTTCTCCATACCCCTGTGACCGCTTCTCCATACCCCTGTGACCGCTTCTCCATTCCCCTGTGACCGCTTCTCCATACCCCTGTGGCCACTTATTCATAATCTCGTGACCATTCCTTCTCCCATACCCCTGTGACCGCTTCTCCATACCCCTGTGACCGCTTCTCCATACCCCTGTGGCCACTTATTCATAATCTTGTGACCACTCCTTCTCCATACCCCTGTGACCACGCCTTCTCCCATACCCCTGTGACCGCTTCTCCATACCCCTGTGACCGCTTCTCCATACCCCTGTGACCGCTTCTCCATTCCCCTGTGACCGCTTCTCCATACCCCTGTGGCCACTTATTCATAATCTTGTGACCACTCCTCCCATACCCCTGTGACCGCTTCTCCATACCCCTGTGACCGCTTCTCCATACCCCTGTGGCCACTTATTCATAATCTTGTGACCACTCCTTCTCCATACCCCTGTGACCACTCCTTCTCCATACCCCTGTGACCGCTTCTCCATACCCCCGTGGCCACTTATTCATAATCTTGTGACCACCCCCTTCTCCCATACTCCTGTGACCGCTTCTCCATACCCCTGTGACCACTTCTCCATACCCCTGTGGCCACTTATTCGTAATCTTGTGACCACTCCTTCTCCATACTCTTGTGATCAGTCCTTCTCCATACTCCTGTGACCTCTCCTTCTCCACACTTCTGTGACAACTCCCCTTTACTCCTGCACACATCATGCTTGGCCAACAAACGTGCACCCCCTGGAAAAGATGAGTACGCGTACCACTGTTAGTTGCTTTGTTTATTCGTCGTGAATGGAAACATAACGCAAGGCCGCATTTCAATGAAATACGTGACGTGACGACGTGAACGGAAAAATAGCAGAAAGAAGAAGCCCAGTGCAGATAGCTTCGGATAAACATGCACTTTTTACAGTTATAGCCCCCTCGAACTTGTCTAATGTAGAATCAGCTTCACGTCCAGTTATCATACCTTTTTGTTTAAAGCCATTAGGGGCAAAAACTGCTGCATTACAAAATAAAATGCATTCCAGAAAAGGGAGCGTGAATCACAGCCAAATACTTGATATAAATATTGGTCGTCATTTGCACATAATTAAGTCATCAAGTCCAAAAGAAGCTGCGTATCACTTTGGTACCCCATTTTGCATGCCTATGGCGTTCGGCAAAAGAGAATCACTCAATGTCGGCTGTTAAAAAAGGCAGCCTTTGTGTGGTCTGACTGAGACTGAGACTGAGACTGAGACGATAATACTCGACATCAGCTTGTCATCCCCCGGTCGAGACTAATATGATCCATATCGCTTCGTGCTCACCATCCGTTTGTAATATCCCCACTTGTCATTGATAAGGAGAGGTTTGCCTTCGTGGTACCAGTTAGCTCCTCACTTCTCATGATCGCTCCACCCGGATTTCCTTGGTCAGTTAAGACGGAATGTACAGGTGAGACACAAACGTAAGACATGAAGACATGATGAAGGTTAAGGGCGCATCCGAACGCTTATCTTCCGAACCAAACTGATACTTTTACCCAAATTTATATTCTTAGACTAACTTTTCACATCGACTTGGAGGAACCTACGACATCTCACTTATTGCAATGCGTGTGAAGCCCAGGCTTTCCTTGGCTGAATGCACAAATGAAATGCAAAGCTGTGTCGGTACCAACCCTTTTGTAAACATTGCAGTATTGGACAAAAATTGGATTTCGCTGATGCAAGCGGCATCTTGAAATGTTGTGCATAAGTGGTGGAAAATGAAAATTGTTCTTCCCTTATCGCTCGCAAGCAGTGCTGGAGCTTTTGATTAAATGGTGCTGTTTCCATTGATGCTTACTTAACTGCATGCCCTATGGTGTCAAGGAGAGAGTAAGCGCTCAATTTCCTGAACAATTTCAATGATCCTCCCTTTTTGTGGGCAACGTTTGTGCCTCTAAGCCTACGAGAACTTTTCATTAACCAAGCAACAACACCAAGTTGTCCACCTTGAGACACTAAAGAATTTGTATCAAAGTAGTTTTAAATCCCTGTTTAAGAACATAGATAGCGGGCAGTTGAGTGTGGACTATATGTAACACATTCGCACACGTTTGCATTCGCATTTGTAACACATTCGCTTGTAAGTCGGAAATGCACGGAAGTCGCAAGCACACAAGTTGTGAAACGCGAATGGCAATATATTGGATTTCATAGTATGCAATCCACCTAATCCTGGATCTGAATGTATCTATCGAACTGGTATAACAATACAGGATATCATGCTATCAACGGATGCTTAGAGCCTACCTACAGCGGGTAAACGGTTCGACATGTGTTTGGGTGCACGGGCAAAGAGTGACCACAAGTTTGGAAGCCCTCTCCGCGGAGGGCTATGGTCAGAGCTATGGATATGGTCGGAGCCCAACTGCACGCGGACTGGGTTAATCCTGGCATTGCGAAGCGCAGTCCTTGTTAGCCGTAGTAGCGTGTTGGTAGATGACGTCATTGGCAGCGGCCAGCGCACTGATGACGTCATTTGCGTCACGGTGAGTGCTCCTCCTCGCGACCAGCTAATATTGTGGGACCGTCGTCGTCCACTCACAGCGTTTCCGCGCGAGACAATGCCGTCCGTACCGGTACCATACCGAGACAATAACGTCCGTACCGGTACCATACCGAGACAATGACGTCCGTACCGGTGCCATGCCGAGACAATGATGTCCGTGCCGGTGCCATGCCGAGACAGTGACGTCCGTACCGGTGCCATGCCGAGACAATGGCGTCCGTACCGGTACCACACCGTCCACGTTCTCAGGCCCGCGCGAGACAATGGCGTCCGTACCGGTACCACACCGTCCGCGTTCCCAGGCGAGAAGCGTCGTCGAACGGCGAGTCGAACTGAATCGGTGCGGAGAACCTGGCTGCGAGCGATATGATGCCTGGTTCCCTGTGGTCCAGTCGTTGCACCGGCTGACCAGCCCGGCGTGTGGTTTGGCTGGCCTCGTGTAGCCTTTCTCTGGCTACGTTCCCTGCCAACCGTATGCCTGCCGGTGGCCAGGAAACGTCTCCGTCGCCGGGGGCTTTACAAACACCACCTGCACAGATTCTCAGAGCTCGCGTTTGTAGCGGGCCAAGGCTGGTAAGGAAAACGGAGCCCTCGACAACTGCGACAGGGTTGAGTAACGTGATAAGAGTTCTTGCGGATTGAGTCCAAGTTAAATCCCTAACATTTCGGACCTGGATTTGATCTGAGCCGCAACTGTCCAGCTGGACGCTACTAGTTAACGACGAAATCTGCCAAGGCAGAAGTCAACATTCGTAAGAGGTTTTCATAGCACACAGCCAGCGGCAGCTGTTGACGCGGGGTGTGATTATCACAACATGTCACATGGTCATCACAGGATAAACCTGCAGGGTGTTCACAAGTTATTTGCTACCCTTCCACTAACTGTAGAACACTTTCGGTTCATCTGACATCTCTGCTCACATACCACCGCGTTTCCCATTCAATTCCAGACACATGGCAATCTTGATACGGATTGCATCCGCTAACTTCCAGAGCATGGAGGACGATACGCTCGCCGGCTCCCTCTGCGGCACTGCCTCCAGCCCCGAAATGCTCTTCAAGGGCCAGCTGCCCTGAGGCAGGTCTTCAAGAGGTCTTACAGACGTTGGCGGGGTTCAGGTCGGAAGAATTCCCCGGATATGCCCTCTTGCCACCGAATCACAGAAGGTGCGCCTCCTGGACACTCTGTGCATGCGGCCGAGCGCCCTGTAATGCATGAAAGGGCGACCGATATGTGATGAACCACTTTCCAGTGATTCTCGGTGTCCGTGCTCACCGTTTGCTTAGTATCTTTAACGATACACATATCAAATAATTCCCTTGGTACAGTGGTCTATGTTGACAGCTATTCCGCACCCCTTACAGTGCTGTAGTTCACAGGATACCCATCCCCCCAATCCGATCGTCATCCTCTGAGGTCTCTTTTCATGGCAGCGAAGTAATACTCCTGTCCCGTTTCTCACCCAAGTGCGGTGGTTTTGGGGGCTTGGGCGTTGTGTGGGCTCGGCAACAGATTCGTAGCTCCCATGACTTTTTGAAGTAGGCCCTGCTCCAATTCTTCTGCTGTTATTACACGTGCACAGCCCTTTTCGCCTGCCGCCGTTTTCCACTCATTTCTGACCATTGTATTAGACATGAAGCCTAGTGAGCAATTCATGCATCAGTAGGCAATCGTCCTGGGCCGCTCGTAGCTATTGCGTGTCAATTTGACTGATAATGATCAGACTCCCTGGCCTGCCCTCTTTACGCCGCAGTCTTTGCATATACAGTTGATACGACCCGACTAACCTGCAGCGTTCGTCCCTAGCGCTCGTCTTTGAGGGGAGGGTCTCACCTTTCGGGCACATCTAAAAAACATTGGTGAAGCCTTGGGATTAGTTAATCTAATGATAGCACTGATGCAGCATCTATGAGAATAGGTATCATGTTATAGCCATAAGCTGTACCTTTATGAAACGTCATTGGCGGTGATACACACAACGTGGTCTAAAGTTTTCAGCTTAATCCACGTATTTATCCAATAAGAGGCACGTAAAACCAAAGCATGCGGACCTGACTCACTCAGCCTGCCATCTTTCAATACGCGCTGGAGCACACCCTGGTGAACACTAGACTGGACGCACTGGAGCACACCTAGCGTGTTGCAGCACACCTTAACAAACGATAGACTGGGCCACCTCTCAATACTCGCTGGAGCACACCTTGACAAACAATAGACTGGACCACTTCTCAATACGCGCTGGAACACACCTTGACAAACACTAGACTGGGCCACCTCTCAATACGGGCTGGAGCACACCTTGACAAACGCTAGACTGGACCACTTCTCAACATGCGCTGGAACACATCTTGACAAACACTAGACTGGACCACCTCTCAATACGCGCTGGAGCACACCTTGACAAACACGAGACTGGACCACTTCTCAATATGCGCTGGAGCACACCCTGAAGACCACTAGACTGGACCATTTCTCCTACTGGGAGCTGTATATCAAATTGTCTTTCACGTATGTTGCGCGCTTAAAATAAACATATGAATACTACCTAAACTTAAAAGAATATCTCACTTCATCCCGAGTGTCAAATGTCCAGAACACAAAATGAGTCTGAATTCAAACTACTGATGCGGTGAGTCTGTGTCCGAGCGCACAATATCCCCAGACTGGCGAGTCCACCTCCTCGTTCGACTCCTGTGCGAGTGCTAATCAGTTGAATTGAGTTGAGTCCCAAACGGCCACGAGTCCGAGTCCGATCCTGGCACGACTCGGATCCACGAACGCGTCCGGTTGCGGCGCGGACGCTTCCCGCAGTGTTGCTGGCAATGCATGTTTTCTCGGCAACGGCATCGCGCTGCTCTCACACAAGGCTTCGCTGCCGTCGCGCTTTGTTTAGCTCCCAGCGCCGATGACGAGCGACTGGTGGACTTGGCTGCGCGTCACCCCATTTTGCGATCAGTCATGTGACAGACTCATCACGCGTGACATCTGAGAACAGGGAGACTAATCACTTTGCTGTCTGCGGCACCGCTACCGTGCTGGACAAGCTCCGAGTGTGCTTCGCAGTACACCGCGCCGAACAGGCCACGGATTGATCACAGACGTTCGTTGGCACGTCCCGCCGCGCTTTCCCGGGCCTGCACCCCGTGCCGTCGCCGCCGAGAGCCAGTGACGTCACAGCCGGCCGGTCACGGTCCGCCGCGCGCGCCGTGTGTGTGGTTCGGGTGACGGTTCCGCCCGGCGGCCGCGGTTATCGCCGCAGTCGACGGGCGCTGGGACGGCCGGCCTCTCGCCGTCCACAGCAAGCACCGCGCTGCACAGCGCGCCACGCCCCCAGGCGCGGCCATGGAGCGCAGTACCGCACGCTCCACGGTCCACGGTACAACACTTATTTACGCTGTACCGCACCGTTTGTCGCAAGTCTCATTGTATACGATACGACACGTTTCGCGATGGCAAATCTTGTCTGAGATGTGAATGCGCACAGAATGGCGCGTGTCGGTTCATACACTACATTCGTCGTAGACCAGCATTCTCCTCGTCGTGCCATCTCATGGAGTTACGACACATCTCATAGTGCTCGCCACGTGTTTTGGTGTTCGGAGCGGCTAGCCTTATGATGCACGCATGGCACGTGTCATGACGTGCGCCACACGTCATGGTATGTCCAACGCACGTCTTATAATGTTCGCTGTCGTTCGCATCTCTGCACAGTACGACAGGTTTCGCGGCATTCTTCTGTCCGGTGGGATACGTCGCCTTTCATCGCGCATGGGACTGCACGTCCGTGGTATGTGCATGGGACTGCGCGTCCGTGGTACGCCGCGTGGTGCGTTGTACGACCGTCGTGTGGTGGAAGACAACACTTGGTGCAGAATACAACACGCCGCGTAGTGGCTACAATATTGTATATGGTGCGTTCGATGCATTACATAGTTCTCATTTGACACATCGCCGTCAAAAATCCCCATGAGCTTTCACCCGCCCGCGCTCAACGTCGCGCTCAATTGCGATCTTTTCACAAGGTGGATATCCAGGTAGAACAGTGCAGAGGAGCCCACGGTGGACACCAAGGACAGCGACAGTGCAATGGAGCCCACGGTGGACACCAGGGACAGCGACAGTGCAGAGGAGCCCACGGTGGACGCCAGGGACAGTGACAGTGCAGAGGAGCCCACGGTGGACACCAAGGACAGCGACAGTGTAGAGGATCCCACGATAGACACCAGGGGCAGTGACAGTGCAGAGGAGCCCACGGTGGACACCAGGGACTGTGACAGTGCAGAGGAGCCCACGGGGGACACCAGGGACAGTGGCAGTGCAGAGGAGCCCAAGGTGGACACCAGGGACAGTGACAGTGCAGAGGAGCCCACGGTGGGCATCAGGGACAGTGACAGTGCAGAGGAGCCCACGGTGGACATCAGGGACAGTGACAGTGCAGAGGAGCCCACGGTGGACACCAGGGACAGTGACAGTGCAGAGGAGCCCACGGTGGACACCAGGGACAGTGACGGTGCGGAGGAGCCCACGGTGGACACCAGGGACAGTGACAGTGCAGAGGAGCCCACGGTGGACATCAGGGACTGTGACAGTGCAGATGAGCCCAAGGTGGACACCAGGGACAGTGACAGTGCAGAGGAGCCCACGGTGGACACCAAGAACAGCGACAGTGCAGAGGAGTCCACGATAGACACCAGGGGCAGTGACAGTGCAGAGGAGCCCACGGTGGACACCAGGGACTGTGACAGTGCAGAGGAGCCCACGGTGGACACCAGGGACAGTGGCAGTGCAGAGGAGCCTAAGGTGGACACCAGGGACAGTGACAGTGCAGAGGAGCCCACGGTGGACATCAGGGACAGTGACAGTGCAGAGGAGCCCACGGTGGACATCAGGGACAGTGACAGTGCAGAGAAGCCCAAGGTGGACACCAGGGACAGTGACAGTGCAGAGGAGCCCACGGTGGACATCAGGGACAGTGACAGTGCAGAGGAGCCCAAGGTGGACACCAGGGACAGTGACAGTGCAGAGGAGCCCACGGTGGACACCAGGGACTGTGACAGTGACCATGTATCAGCGCAGGCTCGCAGCGCCGCATCGAGCGCCCGTACGAGAAGCATGTTCCATATTATCCAAAGAAGGCACCTTGTGCAACACTGGTATGGTTATGGGATATAGCAGAAAAGCTGACGACACTGATATGTGGCGACATGAATCCTGAACAGGAGACGGAGCGTGAACCGATGGAAGGCAAGAACACAACCATCGTGAACTGAACAAACACGAGCGCGTGTTTACCCTTGATGTGTGTCGCAGGCTGCCGTCACCACTAGTTACCCGATGGGCCGCTCTGGCAGTTCTGGTAACTCTGTTAGGAGGAAGGGTAGCCGCTCATTGTCTGGGAAAGTCAGGCTTTTTAGCAAAACTCAGTTTAGTTTAGAAACCTAAAGCGCTACCCAAAGAGAAATTAGCTGTCCACACCAATGGTAGATGTCGCCGCCCACGAATACCGGAAAACAGTTCGCGTTACAGACGGGGTAAGAGGAGTGTGTAAGCTTTATGCATCACCCACGGCTATAGCCGATTAGTGACTATAGCGGAAGAAGGAACTGGACAGGGATAAGTAGTCAGCATGCTGTCTTAGGAGACAGAGACCGCAAGAGAAAGACAACCCCTTGTAATGACGTCTTCTGCCCTTCGGCATAATTTCGACATGCCATGCTCTTGATCCTTGGAAATAGCTCTTGAGCCAACTATTACAATAAAAATTTGGCAGTAAACGTAACCTAGAAAGTGACAGAGCAACATAAGGTACCTGAACGCAGAGATACAAGTTTGAGTATTACCCGGCATGATTCATCTTCATAGTCATTCGGTATTGGGTATTCCTGAGCAATGCGCTGATGACATTTCCGCGAAATGTCTGGCAGACAGCGTGGAATTGAACAAAACTGACTCTTCCATTCGTTTAACTGAAGCAAATAATTAACTAATTTGGTCGCATTAACTGGTTACGCCGTGCCGAATCCTGCACATCTTGCCGGCTACACTACAACAAGTGGCATGATAATTGTTGAAACAGATTTAAAGCTCATATTTTCACCTCGTCAATTAACGGATTCACGCTCTCGTCAGCAATGCCAAAGTCATAATGTATTTTGCATCACGTCATTTTAAGTGATACCCTGAGTGAAGCCAAGCTCATTTGTCATGTGGTGTAAGTTGTTCTCTCAGCATCAAGACCGCCGTGGTCACCCAAATGCGGGCAAGTCGGTGGGCTATCACGCAAGCCACGCTACCTTTAGAGTTTTAGCTTCAGCTGAGAACAAGCTTCACATTCGTGACTTGCATCAACGAAACATAAACTAACCGCATGCATGACGCGAATATACTACTACAATGCCAGTGTATCAATCCATACTATAGCATTTTGGGACACTGAGTCCCTTACTTAATCAGACATGATCCCGAATGCTGCTTCACCCATTAAAACGTAAATATCTTGTCGAAGTTTAAAGCTGGATCCTTAATCTTGGGACATCTGGGAACGAATTTTAGAAGTGCGTCCTTCATCGAAGACCTTAATACTTGAACCCATGATTACTTTCTGTTGCTAGGCACACGTCTTCTACCAACCGTTTACATCGATCGATACAATGAACAACGGACAAGTTTGGTGTGTAAGATGCAGTAAGACATTCACGATCAGCCGTAACCAAATCACATTCATAAATCACGCCGTTCACCACGCGGCACGGAGAAAACACTGATCGGGAAGTTCGGCGCACCCGAGAACCGCAGACCGTGACGCCAACAATAAACATCGTCTGCGGCCACTTCGTCTGATTAAGCGCCCAATGCCTTCATTTCTCTCGCCCGAATCTAGCTTGCCCGGAAATTAACTCTGTCACGAGCCGATCACTGGGCTGTCAAAGCTCGTGCACTCCGCCTGCTACGAACCGTAGCAAATCCCATGCGGAAATCATTTCTCGAAACTGGAGGTGCCCCGAACGACCGTGGCTGCACGCGCGTGAAAACTGCGCAGAGCACCCCTGATTCAGCGATCTCTGTCGGCGGCTTTCTCCCAAGCATCGGGCGCTAGCACCTCTGCAGTCGGGCCCAGTCACACTGAACGGCGGCGAAATGAAAGTGAAGCCCGGCGAGGGAGGCGGCGGGGCCCATAGCTGCCAGTCGCCGAGTGGGAGCCGCTTGGCGGCGGACTGTTGACTCGGTGGTGACGCTCGGCTCTGTTTGATCGGCTCGTCCCCCGAGGATGCCGTCCAGTTGAGAGTCAAGGTGAGGCCGCAGGTCGTCGCACCTTTCGGCGAAGGCGTCGGGAAGTGCCGTGGCCATAGACCGGGCTTTGACTTTGGACTTTGGGAGTTTGACGAGCACACAACGTGTGTACATCTGCTGCCAAATCTGAAATTCAAATGACCGACTGAGCCAGAGATCCGCCGGACCCGCAGGAATATCCCAAAACGGTGTGCCAAAACTATTTGCTATTTCTTTTTCAGTAGTCGGAACGTTATTGTTACGCCATCGGGAAGGTGGAGATCCTACCCATCCTGCAGATCCAGGGCATTCAGAAGCTTCCGACAACTGTATAGTGGCAACGTTCTCCTATCTGAATGCTATGTCGGAGCGATTGTGCTCAAGAAGGGTGCGGGACGAGCTGGCTCGCGATGTGAGCACGCGGGCTGGTCTCGGTCTCCAGTTACCTGCGCAGACAAGCCACAGAGTCGTGGCGAGGTATTGGAAGCCGGACATGACAACCGGGCTGAAGCAAGACATGACAATCGGGCTGAAGCAAGACATGACAATCGAGCCGAAGCAGGATCAGAAATCGAGACGGACGGATCAGGAATCAGCCCGCAGCGAAATCGGAACGGGGTGGAATCAGCAGAATCAAGAAGCACGCTGCGGCAGTCGGTCCGGCGTGACTTGCCGTTCCTTCAGGCGCCGCTCTGGCGCGGTCTGGCTCATGACGCCGGCCAGTGAGCATCCCGCCGGGCGTGCTCAGTTGTCAGTGTACGGCAGGGCTCACCCTCAAATATTCATGGAAGTTTAACGCTCGCCCTGATTCATTGCTCTTCATAACGCGGATTGATAAGCGGTCGATGCGACCCCTGTCCCTGCCGCTTCCTAAGGAAGATAGTGCTTAGGAAAAGGCATCGGTGGATTGTTCTGAAAAAGCTCTGGCGATTGTATTTTTTGTAGTTGCTGGCCCTTTTTCGTGTTGTTCCCGCATATTTGTCAGTGTTTTCGGCTTTATTACGCTCACATACACGGGTGTGGTGCTATTCTTTGCTTTCATGATTACAGGCCTTTCTTCCGTGAAAACATGCACCACTTCTCAAATTCATGAATTATATAGCACGAAACTTGGTTAGTATTTGCAACATGCACTCAGCGCATGAAAATTGACCAAGACTTGCTGGTGACCGTTGATGCCACAAAACGTGATGACTTACGACAGACACAAATCATTTTGTTGATCATAGCACTCTTGGCCTTGAGCAGAGGTGCCATTGTCTAAAAGATCTTACGCTAAGTCTAATCCAAAATCCACGGGTTAGACTTGGCACAAGTCTAACCCGTTGCTGCTTACTGTCGAAGAAGTGTCCAAAGAATCAAGTTGTCTGAAAATTTCTAATTGTTGGCATCATATAAATCCTACCTTTACCCAATAACATCGGGTTACTAATTGCGTGATTTCAGCTTCAGTCGGTCTCCTCACTCAAATCGAATGAAAAGAAGACTGAAATTCTCGAGAGAAACAAGGTGCCTTTGCATTAACACGTGCCCCTGTGGCCAGTTTAATACCCTTCGCTCGGGTGGGGTGAGGTGAGTCAGCTTGAACCGCCAAGCTCTTAAAAATAAGAAAACTTGAGACACCAAATTCACATGGTGTTTTGATCTGTACGTAAGCTCACTTGCGTCAAAATTTGAGGTTCCCAGGTCATGACCTTTGGGTCTAATGAAGACAACCAATGTCAAACTCCAGATTGGTGTCCAAAGCGCCCCCAAACTTTCTCATGCAACCACTGCGAACCTAAATACATATTCTAAGCAGAACCTCACTGGTGATCGTTTAAGGTCCGTGACATTGTGTGATCCTCCCAAGTTCATGGCGACCATACAAGGCTGCTTTGATTATTGCATTTGAACAAGCGTCAATGATTACGCTATGCAGCATGTTCTTAAAAGCAAAGTGCTGACCTGTGTCATTTTAGGTCCGTGACCTTTTCTGACCTTTAAGAAGTTCATGAAGAACGATAATGCGGTTCCTGACATCAGTAAACTCAAAATGAGCATCAGAAGTTACCGCATACAAGCTCTAGCGTAATAAGACGGTTTGGTTTTGACGTTGGTCCGACCTTTCTTCCTGATTCTAGGTCAATTAAATCGTTCATGCAATTATTGTGTTGCCTAGGAAACCGTCACAGAGATGTTTGGATTTGCCTGACACTCGGTAAATGCGTGTTGCATCCGATTGAACGGCTCCATAGCAATTAATTGCCTTCGCTGAATCCATGGCACAATTTTGACCTGCCGTAGATCAGTGACTTTGCAAGGTAAATCTAAAAGTGTGATACCAAACGATCAGCCATCGCATTGTCGACAGCAATGTAAAACTTGGCTATGTAGAACTTCGATTTTTTTTTGAAAAATCTTCGGAAAGGTCAGATTGACGCCCATCCTTGCATATCTTGAAAAAAAATTGAGTCACTTGCCAATTCGCCACGCAGCACAACTATATCGGCTATTCAATGAAATTGACAGATTTCTGCCCCTGCCTGTCTCATTTACAAAAGAAAGCTTTGGATTTTTTTTGAATTCCAAAATTTGGAATCTATTCGGCATGTCTAACCAATACCTAACTAAATCAGGAATCCGGCATCGTGATGGACTCCATCCATGGATTCCGGCGTCTCTCTCTAATCGTAAATCTCTAATCTAATCTAACCTTTAGCACTACATGGTAAATGAAGTGGCAGTACATGTGTAGCGTTTTTATTTCGTCGTTCATGTCTGTGTGACTTAAGAATATTCTGCATGATATAGTCTGCACAAATTGTGCGCCGACAATCGCACTAAAAAGTATTCAACATGAGTGCCCCAGTTGAAAACCCCACGCAAATGTGAAGCCCTCCCTTTAATCCCTTCTGCATCCATGTGTGCTAATGACATTTTTATTCAATAGCACAGCCATTTTCAAAGTACAGCTGATGATTTGAGATCCATGCTGTTGCAGTAAGGTATCTGTGCGAATGTGCAGCTCGCGAGATCGTTCCGTCCTGACTAAGCCTGATATGTGGCGAGAAAGCAATCTCAAACCATAACGAAAATTTGTCTTCCTGAAGCCAGTTGGAAACCGTCAATTCACCAGTACAACTTCCACTCAATGTGAAATTAGTTTTGTTTCATGAAAACACCCAAATTTGTACCAAATTAAGTCGATAAGTGGTCGAAGTAAATTCAGTGATGCAGCCAAAACCTGCGTTGCACAATTAAAAAAAAAGAAAATAGACACGGAATTGAAAAAATAAAGTCATGATAGCTTGTGACAATTTCAGTGATCCAAACAAAACCGCACTACACAATTGTAAAAATTAGACAGTTGACACCCCGTAACAGGTTTCAAACGGACCAAATCTTCGCCATGCATGTTATGAAAAGCTGACAGTTGGGTTGTACATTTCAGTGCAGCATGCATGAGTGGATAACATTCGTTTTACGGCATCATTTTGTGGAAAAGTATCAAGTTGGGGAAATAGATGTAATATTTTAGAGGGCGCAGCACGTAGATAGCCCATAATTCCAGCAATGCATACATACTGATTTATCTACGGACATGTCCCGCAATATTTTTCAGCTTAAATCAATGCACCGCGGTGCAAAATAAAGGGCACAGCTCTGAGTTGAAAACTCTCAAGGTGGAGATATTGGATATTGAATACTGAAGTCAGAAATGTCTGATCAGGGTCATCCCGCTGATCCCAACCGCACACAGTCATGCGATGCTGTGGAAACTGTGCATAGAAATTATCTGAAGAAGTAAAAACTGAAAAAAACGAACAAAAACATAAATGGTGTCACATACTGCTTGCAGGAATCTAACGATTTATTTCAAATTTTGGGATTTTCTTTGCATCAGATTTGTATGTCTTTGAATCATATAGCTTGATATGGGGACAGCAAAAGGATATTCTTAGAAAGGGTTTTCATGATTGTAACTTTCTATCACAAAAATTTTCGACAACCGCTCCCTTTGAAAAGATTCATTTCAATGTAGCCTAGCTATGCTACCACATCATATCAATGTAACAAAACTTTACTACCACATATGCCTTCGATTTGATGCACCCTATGCGTAGTTTTAGATGTGTGTACGTCCACATGATTTAAAGTATCTATTGCCCGATCTTGACTTACCGGCACAGCTTAAGTTGCGATGACATTCAGACTTACGCTGAAAATCACTGACATCGCCACAGGCTGCCTCGCTCAGGCCTGCAAAGGACAGTTCAAGATAGAGGAATCCGCCGTCTAAGTTGCCGGTAGTCGACATTGCAGCGTCTCACATGGGACGATGGGACGGCTAAGGACGGTAACTCGACTAAATGAGTCGGAACGTTAGCATATTTGATGGTACATAAACTCAATTTTAGCCCAACAAGGATCAGCACGCAACATTTTAAGTGCAAAGAAACTATAACGCACACCGTCGATGTGATGAGCCAAAAAACAAGAAATTAACGCTCAGCAAAGGTCGGGTCACAAACTGTCCGCAGTCACACAAGAACGTCCACGTTTTAAAATCTTGAAACAAGTATGAAATGTGATGAAATAAGATTACTTAAAACTATTCGCATAATTTAAGTGGAAAAGACTTCTCTAGACAACACAATGGATCCGTCTACCAAATGTGCACCTTAACGCGTCATTGTTTGATTACGTCATCGTTCCTTGCACAACGTGATTGGGAGCCTGCAGTTTACTTTCCTTCTACGATTTTTCGAGCGCGGTCAAAAATAAATGCTCACGGATGCACGACATTTTCAAGCACGTGTTCATCTATCAATTTTGCATCCTTTGTGCGAATTCTTAAGTTTTTATCTACTAAGCTCATTGGTCTATTCCACGTCAAAATGGTCAACCTCTAAAAAACTTTGTCCATGCATTACTTAGTTGCTGGTCATTTACGATTGTTCAAACTCGCTGCAGTAATCGAACATGATAGTACGTACAACTTGCATATTTCAAATGTTTCGGAAAACGCGAGTTCCATGACCTGAAGTCAGGTCAATTACTGCCATTTCCGCAAATAATGCAAATTTGTACGAATTTTGTGTGTAGTTTTGGTGTTCTGAAATGAGGAAAAGAGAGTAAGAAGAAGAACTTGCATGCAAAACCATCATATGGCCACAGAGCACATGACCTAAACCCTAGCCATTGCTTATCTTGTGGGATACCTTCTGTACAGCACATGCTGAGGTCAAAACAGGCAGTGTCGTTGGGTAAGATTAGCCGCAGAACTCGAATCTTCACTAAAAACATGTGGCATCATTCTGATGCATAGTCGGGTCATAACGGTTCATGTGAGGACATGCAAGATCACATGAGGTCAGCGGAGGTCAGTAACCTATATTGCCAATAACGGAGAGGCTGGACAAAGGAGTGTAACGCGCACAACCATCTCCTTATCACGTTTGTAAAGCAGATCACCTCTAATTTCACGCACCAATGTACCTGTTCTCAGATTGTTACAAAATGCATTGCCAAGTCAGAAGGATTTTCATCACGTAGACAGCAGCTATACGATGCATTCTTGATGGGTTGAGAAGACTTTCAAACGGTATCTTACTAGTCAGCGTTCGGCGTTTGAAGGTTGGAGATCCTAGGGGAAGTAAACTTTCACTCGGCCGGACACAGTGGTCTCAAACCCCGGCGCATGCGGGCTGAAATATGAATGAGAAGCATTTAAATGTCATATGGCAGATGCCATGGTATGGGGAGCATTAATATGCCGTGTCATGGCAGATGTCATGGGGTGTCACAGAAGAAGTCATGACCTCAATAACGTCATTTACTTCACAGAACGGCTCCAAATGTGAAAGATCTCGAGCCAAAGAGGCCCTAAGCTTCATCTCACAACCTACCCGGGTGTACCTAAAAGGTGGAGTGGTGTTGCACCCCGCTGGTGTTCTAGGGGTATATCTCCACCGTAAATCCAATTATCTTCTTTCTTCAGCATAAACTTGGGCATATGGAATGACACATGTCATATGCCACATATGTCGTACATAATGTTAATGCATTGTTCACTGACAGTGACTGCATTGTGACTGTTACTGACAACTCACTGCATACCGTTGTGAACGACCAGCAGGGGCCGCGTGGAACACGTGAACCCCGTCCGCGGTCACGCCCAGCTCAGTCTGTCTCGTCCGCGGTCACGCTCAGCCCAGTCTGCCCCGTCCACGGTCACGCTCAGCTCAGTCTGCCCCGTCCGTGGTCACGCTCAGCCCAGTCTGCCCCGTCTGCGGTCACGCTCAGCCCAGTCTGCCCCGTCCGTGGTTACGCTCAGCCCAGTCTGCCCGTCCGCGGTCACTCTCAGCCCAGTCTCCCCGTCCGCGGTTACGCTCAGCCCAGTCTGCCCCGTCCGCGGTCACGCTCAGCCCAGTCTGCCCTGTCCGCAGTCAAGCTCAGCCCAGTCTGCCCTGTCCGCAGTCACGCTCAGCCCAGTCTGCCTCGTCCGCAGTCACGCTCAGCCCAGTTTGCCCTGACCGCAGTCACGCTCAGCCCAGTCTGCCTCGTCCGCAGTAACGCTCAACCCAGTTTTCCCTGTCCGCAGTTACGCTCAACCCAGTTTTCCCCGTCCGCGGTCACGCTCAGCCCAGTCTGCCCCGTCCGTGGTCACGTTCAGCCCAGTTTGCCCCGTCCGCAGTCACGCTCAGCCGGCCTGCCCCGGGCGGCGGGCAGTACCGCCCGCTCACCGCCGCACCCTCGGGCGGTACACAAGGCACTCGAGCACAGTGTCGTTAAGGGATGCACTGCATAGTCAACACCGGTCTGGCGCGGGTAATCGAGATAACGAACGGCCATTGTGAGTTACCACACGTCACATGTACGTGACATTTAACCTCAAGCGTCACTGGCACAGGCTTGCTCAGGGTTACTACACGTACTCTAGGCCGTTTTACCGGTTCAGTATTTAATGATAAGTTGTGCTCTCCCCTCTCGCAGTTATGTCATCTGTTGACCCCGATGGCTTCTGATGGCCGCGATCTTCTTCCTCAGATGACTGTCCTCCTGCTGCTGTTTGTCGTCTGCGTGGCGTCGGGCGTGCTGCCACAGGCTCCGCCCACGCCGACGTCACAGTCGTCATCAACTGTGACGTCACTATCAAATCCTGACGTCAGCTCCAAGATGGCGTCGCCACGTGCCGCCCCGTCGCCGGAGGGCCGGCTGCCTCTGCAGGGCGAGCAGGAGCAGCCCGGCGCCCCCAGCAACACGGCCGTCGGACCCATGAGCTTCGCCAAGATGGCGACCGAGGACAGCGTGCTGTGCATGGACGATGAGTGCTTCGCGGCGCTCCTGGCGCAGATGCTGCGAGGTCGCGGCGCGGATGCCCTCGACGGCGACGAGGCCGAGATTCCTGGAGGAAGGCGTGCTGCCCGAGGCAGTGAGGCGCCTGTTCGCCGACTACGTCCAACGCGTGACCGTCGAAGACCCTGTCACGGGTCGCCTGGTGAGCGGCGACACGGTCTCGCTGGCGCCGCCGCCGACGCCATCACGGACCGCGCCACCAGCCGCGCTGCGCCGTGCTCGCCGCGGCGTGCTCGCGCCCGTCGTCGGGATCGACTACAATGACGGCGGGGCGGCGGTGCCACGGCTGCCGGCGGCGCGTCCGCAGCGGCAGCGGCAAGCCGCGGTCCGACGCTCCCCGAGCGCACCGCCGGCGCCGCCGGTACAGAGCCGCGAGCTGGTGGCGAACCCGCCAGACAAGCACCGCTTCGGCCCGCCCAAGGCGGAGGATGTGCAGTTGGGGCAGCTGCACGCGCCACCGCACTCTTCGCCGCCGCGCCGGTCGGGCCCGCCGCTGCGAACGCCGGGTGTGTACGAGCGCCCGCCGCCTCTGATCACTCGAGCTGACCGCGTCACCAGGCGGCCGCCGCACACGGACCAGGCGAACTCCGTCACGCACACGTACTCGGAAAGCCACGACCCGGTTCGCTACAGGGTATTCGGAGGCGGAGGGCCAGGGCACGGTGGAGGAGCCGGTCTCGGCGGAGGAGCCAGCTTCAGCGGAGGAGTCAGTCACGGCGGAGTAGCCAGTCATGGTGGAGGCGCCAGTCTCGGCGGAGGAGCGGATAACGGCGGGGGATTTCGTATCGGGGATGAAGTGTATCCTGACGACTATGGACCCCCTCTCGTCATTGGCGGGAGGCCCCACACCCCCGACCCGGGCATCGACACCAACAGTGTGGACAACTACAGCCACATCGGAGACTCCGGTATCCACGGGACCGGACCGGACGCGCCGTTCCACGCGGTCTCGCCACCGCCGCAACATCAGCTGTGTGAAGACGGCTGCGGGCAGGACATGGTGGACGAGATCGAGACGTTCTTCAGCAAGAACGACCCGTTCCGTGATGTGGCCAGTCTGAAGGACGAGGAGATCCGCCTGGATGAGCCCCCTAGCTACCAGCACGTGCACCTGGGTCCGACCCAGACGAGCCTGGGCCCCGGTAGTGGCCAGTTTCACCCCTTAGGCGACGCCAGAGGCGGTGCTTTACCACCACCCGTCGGTGACCCAAGCGGGGCCTTGCCGGAGCTCTCCGTCGGTAACTGGAGAGGTGTCGTATCGCCGTCCTTTGATGCTGGCCCGGGGGCCGCTGTGCCACCGTTTGCCCGTGGCTCAGCGGCTGCCAGACCGGTACCCTTCGTAGGAGACGTGAGGGTTGCCAGGCCCCCATTCGTGAGTGACGTGAGGGGTACCGGACCCAACTGGGCGGGCGGGGCGAGGGTCAGCGAGCCGCACTTCCCCGCCCACCCGCGGGCTGCTCGACGCCCCTTGGTCGGCGTCCCTAGTGGCCTGGGCGATGACCTCATTTTCAGACCCGGCGGCGGAGGGCCGCACCGTCCCCCGCCGCGGCGCCCGGCCGGCCCGCCGCCGCCGCTGCGGCGCCACCGTCGCGAGCTGGCCAGCCCGCCGCCGCCGCTGCGGCGCCACCGTCGCGAGCTGGCCGGCCCGCCGCTGGTCGGCCTGTTCGAGGGCCTCGACTACCTGCCCGACATCCCTGACCCCGACGTCCTGGAGGCAGAGTACGCACAGGCTGTGGGCCAGGGGTATCAGCAGGAGGGCCAAGGCTACCAGCAGGAGGATCAGGGATACCAGCCGGAGGGTCAGGGCTACCAGCAGGAGGGCCAGGGCTACCAGCAGGAGGGTCAGGGATACCAGCAGGAGGGTCAGGGCTACCAGCCAGAGGGTCAGGGCTACCCGCAGGAAGGCTTCAGGGACGGCGGAGGTCACGGGGGTGGGGGTCATGGAGGAGGTGGTCACGGAGGAGGTGGTCATGGAGGAGGTGGCCATGGAGGAGGTGGCTATGGAGGGGAAGGAGGGGGTTATGAACAAGGATCCAGTTATACCACACACACGCATAGCAACGGCCCAAGTATTGGCGACTATGAGCCTCCGAAACCCAGCTATTCGCCGCCTGGGAAGGGTTACTCCCCTCCTAAACCTTCCTATGGGCCAACCGAGCCCAGCTACGGACCTCCTAAGCCAAGCTACGGTCCTCCCCAACATGGATATGAGCCACCAAAACCAAGCTATGGTCCCCCTCAAAAGGGGTATGAACCACCCAAACCTAGCTACGGTCCACCTCAGAAGGGATATGAACCACCCAAACCTAGCTACGGTCCACCTCAGAAGGGGTATGAACCACCCAAACCTAGCTACGGTCCACCTCAGAAGGGATATGAACCACCCAAATCTAGCTACGGTCCACCTCAAAAGGGGTATGAACCACCCAAACCTAGCTATGGTCCACCTCAAAAGGGTTATGAACCACCCAAACCTAGCTACGGCCCCCCTCAGAAGGGGTATGAACCACCGAAATCGAGCTATGGTCCTCCACCACAAAGCTACGGTCCACCCCAGCAAAGTTACGGGCCACCTCCCCAGAAGGGCTACGGGCCACCTCCCCACCAAAGTTATGGACCGCCGCCACAAAAGGGTTACGGGCCGCCGCCCCAAAAAGGATACGGGCCGCCGCCCCCAAAAGGCTATGGGCCGCCTCCTCAAAAGGGGTATGGCCCTCCGCCCCATAAGGGCTATGGGCCGCCGCCACAAAAGGGCTATGGGCCGCCGCCACAAAAGGGCTACGGCCCCCCACCGAAACCAAGCTACGGGCCACCCCAGCAAAGCTACGGTCCCCCACCTCAGAAAGGCTACGGGCCCCCTCCTCAATATGGTTACGGTTACGGGCGGAGCACCATTCCATACCATCCCCCATTTGGACCCCATCCCCATCCCCATTTCTTCCGGCCGAGGCCGCCGCCTCGTCCGTTACACCACATCCACCGGCGACAAGACGGTGGCATAGAAGACGGGCCAGATCCTTCACGTACCGGTGAAGGTCACGACACGGTCACCGTGACACCGCACAAGGTCGAAGTCAAGATCGTCAAGGATAAGTCGGGGACGGAAACACAGCACGTACGCTTATACACAAAGGACGCGGCTGGCTAGCGGAGAGCTTGTGGCGGTGTTGGAGCGTGACGTGCGATCGGTGTGATGTGTTTAGGTCATTGTTATGATTGTTACGGTGTTGGTTGAAAGACGGATGTGCAGCCGTTTGCTATTCAGCTGTGTTGGTGCCAATTTCGTTCGGATGATATTACGCGCATGCGTAGAGCAGGCTGACCCGCCTGCGTTTTGTTTTTGTTAACCTCGTTTGTGGGTGCAGGTAGATGCTTGTGTTGGGCGGGGTGCAGTAGAGCCGGCGCCACAAAACAGACTCTCCGTCAAGCCGTGCTGCCCCTGCCTGCGTTTCGTCCTGATGATAAGTGACACCAGTCCGTTGGGCAACACAGTCACTCAAACTACTGTCGTCGTCGAATCCCTCATCACTTGTCTCTCGTGTTTCGGAGGGTGACGGTCGTCGAATCTTTTGATCGATCAACATTACTATTAAGAATTTGATTACAATAGAACCCGCGATGACTTTTCCTCTGGAGAAACCGGGCCAAAGCACAGCAATGAGCCACGATCGCCTATGTACGTCAGCGTGCTTTCATTTAAGATGTCAGGCAAGCCACCTGGGCTGGATGACTGCTGTGTTAGGGTTCTTCCATTTATTTCCAGCTGAGACAGTCTGGTCTGCAAGCCCGCTCGGTTCCCTACGGCCGCAATAGCCAGTAAAACCAAAAAGGGCTCCGGAAGGTTTCAGCGTCCAGTTTCCCTTGAACTGGAGTTTCCACCACACTTGCCAATGAAGAACGGCAGCATTATATCCAAATTGTACGCAGACTTCTTTTGGCAGCAGAGTGGTGACGTACCGTCGGTCGCACCCGCAACAAAACCGGGGTAGCCGCACCACGATCATCACTGTCACCACCATTCAACCGTCAGAGCGTCAAATTGCACCACTGGAAGCGCCTGGGCTCCTTCGACGACCCCCGTGCTCTAGTTGTTCCAGCGTGCGCGCCTGTAATCCTGTTGTTCTGGTTCAGAAGTAACTCAGCCGGCCCAACATCTGGTTCAGGAGTAACTCTGCCGGCCCAGCGTCTGGTTTAGGAGTAACTCTGGTTGCCCAGCGTCTGGTTCAGGAGTAACTCTGCCTGCCCAGCGTCTGGTTCAGGTGTAACTCTGCCGGCCCAGCGTCTGGTTCAGGAGTAACTCTGGCGGCCCAGCGTCTGGTTCAAGAGTAACTCTGGCGGCCCAGCGTCAGGTTCAGGAGTAACTCTGGCGGACCAGCGTCTGGTTCAGGAGTAACTCTGGCGGCCCAGCGTCTGGTTCAGGGGTAACTCTGCCGGCCCAGCGTCTGGTTCAGGAGTAACTCTGCCGGCCCAGCGACTGCCCAGGCCAGCGGCAGAGAGAAACTTCGGCAAGCTTTAGAGGGAGTATAGAGGGGGAGAAGAAGAAGAGCGAGGAGAGTGAGAGAGAGGAGAGGAGAGAGAGAGAGAGAGAGGCGAGAGAGAGAGAGGAGAAACAGAGATATATCTGATATCTCTCTCTATCTCTCTCTCTCTCTCTCTCTATCTATCTCTCCTTCTCTCTCTATCTCTCTCTCTCTCTCTCCTCTCTCTCTCTCTCTCTCTCTCTCTCTCTCTCTCTCTCTCCTCCA